>NC_068455.1:45761136-46363636 GCF_023373465.1 Oncorhynchus keta
CTATTGTCTTTCTCTCTCTTTGAGTCAACTACTGTGTAGCCTACTTATGCTAATATAGTTCAGACCAGTGTATTGCAGTTAATTACGTCTTTGACTAAATAAGTCATACATTTGAGAAGTAAACAACAAGGAGTCCCAGACCGTTTGCAGTAGAACATACCAGAAGGGGGCATCGTTTACTAAACTACCTATATTATTGGGATCATCTCAAATCAAATTTTATTTGACTCCTTATTCTACTCAACTAGAGATTGAAATAAATAGTGTTTCCTTGAAAAGATGGGCCAGGCTGACATGAGAAATACATTAAGGGGAAAGGATCCACAGACACAGATTTCTGCAACTAGCTTTTTATTTTATTTAACTAGGTAAGTTAGTTAAGAACAAATTCTTATTTACAATGACGGCCTAAATCGGGGAACAGTGGGTTAACTGCCTTGATCAGTTGCAGAACAACAGATGTTTACCTTGTCAGCTCGGGATTCGATCCAGCAACCTTTTGGTTACTGGTCCAACACTCTAAACACTAGCTATCACAGTCTAGATTCAGTATTAGACGTTCATCCATGTTTCTCAAACGTAAAATTTCAAAGTTGAGTGCGTTAAGGGTAAGTACGACCCTGCCTCACACAGGAAGCGGCGCAGGTCCTAATCCAGGCACTTGTCATCTCCCGTCTGGATTACTGCAACTCGCTGTTGGCTGGGCTACCTGCCTGTGCCATTAAACCCCTACAACTCATCCAGAACTCCGCAGCCCGTCTGGTGTTCAACCTTCCCAAGTTCTCTCACGTCACCCCGCTCCTCCGCTCTCTCCACTGGCTTCCAGTTGAAGCTCGCATCCGCTACAAGACCATGGTGCTTGCCTACGGAGCTGTGAGGGGAACGGCACCTCAGTACCTCCAGGCTCTGATCAGGCCCTACACCCAAACAAGGGCACTGCGTTCATCCACCTCTGGCCTGCTCGCCTCCCTACCACTGAGGAAGTACAGTTCCCGCTCAGCCCAGTCAAAACTGTTCGCTGCTCTGGCCCCCAATGGTGGAACAAACTCCCCACGACGCCAGGACAGCGGAGTCAATCACCACCTTCCGGAGACACCTGAAACCCCACCTCTTTAAGGAATACCTAGGACAGGATAAAGTAATCCTTCTCACCCCCCTTAAAAGATTTAGATGCACTATTGTAAAGTGGCTGTTGCACTGCATGTCATAAGGTGAATGCACCAATTTGTAAGTCGCTCTGGATAAGAGCGTCTGCTAAATGACTTAAATGTAATGTAAATGTAAGTTTAGGCTGAAAAGAAAAATCTCAAAAACAAAATGAAATTGCTGGATTCAAACGTGTAACCTTTAGAATCAAGGAAGATAAACCAGCTCTCACAGCAGAATTAGGCATTCATCCATGTTTCTCAAACGTTACATTTCGAAGTTGAAGGTTAAGTTTAGGCATTAACTCTGAATGGTTTAGGTAATTGTTGAGGTTTGGGATAAGTTTAAAAGAAAATGTTATTGCTGGATTTGAATTTGGAACCTTTGGCATCTGAGGTAAATGCTTATGCCCATATGCCATCCCCATCACCCAGAACCAAAGCAAAACCTACTTGAACTTAACAGCACAGACCAAACTCTTACTTTTAGCTGCCCAGGAGGAGGCACATAATCCGCAAACAATTGAGGGACACAGCGACTGAATTTCAGTAAGTCAATTTAAATTAATCCGTTTCCAAATAAATAATAAATCTGAACCATGAAAAGGTACCCATAGTCTTATTAGAAGACTAGAGCATGGGTGAGTAATGGTACCATGGAATGCCCCGCAGACAGTTGCCTGCAGGCATTTAATGAAGAAGGGTCTACGTGGTCTGCAGCCACTACAAATAGCACAAGGTGTTATTGAGCATGTGGTGTTATTTTATATGTATAGCAAGTAGCAACAAAATAACCATTGAAGATACATGTGACATGTTTCAGGAAACTAGGCGTATGTTGCACATCACCACTTCACAGGAAAGCCATTTGAACTCCAATTTCAGAGCACTCGTCTGTGTGCTAGAGTGCATGATATCTAATGAGTATACGAATGCTCAACAGCCGTTGAATATGGCCAGTGTCAGTAAACGCGGGCAAAAAAGCATAATTAAATTGTTTCCAGCAGCACAGTTGTGGTCACCAACGCCCAGGATAACATAAAACAGCCTAACCAGCTCTGCTTGGGCGAGTAAAATGGTCAGAATGAGCTGTTCTCTCATTTATGTCTGGAAGTAGCTAGCAAGCTAGCCAACATTAGCCAGTCATCTTGGGTGCTTGACTGCTGCTGTGCGCTCTGAATGCTTCAAGAGTGAAACGCTCTGAATTTACAAACGGACAATCTCACAGAGCTCTAAATTAACGAATGCCACGAGCTCACTGAGCTCACTCTGGTACTCCAGATTGAATTTATGAACACACCGTAGTATAAACCAGCCTTAAGTCTTGAAATCTTTGGATGTTTAGTGCATGGCCTCACATGTGAATCCCTAAACAGATGGATGGGGCTGGGGCTTAAGACTGTGTGAACAATGCTGAATGGGTGCAGACAAAGACGAGCTCTCCAGTAGGTCTGCCAAAAAATTCAAGGGCCATTTTCTCAAAGGTGAGGTTACAAATTGATCAACTTTCAAAGCAGAATTACTTTCCCATTGTTCCTCAACTACAGTGTATGATATACCATTTTCTAGCTCTAAGTCTCTACCTTTAACCAACGTAAAAAAAATATTTTGCAACATAAGACCGAATCGAGCCAGTCGGTCAAATAAAATGTTATTTGTCACAGTGAAATGCTTACTTACAAGCCCTTAACCTACAATGCAGTTAAGAAAAATACCAACCAAAATGTTTTAAATAAAAGTAACAAATAATTAAAGAGCAGCAGTAAAAGAACATTAGCGAGGCTATATATGGGCGTACCGGTACAAAGTCGGAAGCACCAGTTAGTTGAGATAATTGAGGTAATATGTACATGGAGTTATTAGTGACTATGCATAGATAGAGTAGCAACAGTGTAAAAGAAGGGGGGGGGGGGCAATGCAAATAGTCTGGGTAGCCATTTGATTAGATGTTCAGGAGTCTTATGGCTTGGGGGTAGAAGCTGTTTATAGAAGCCTCTTGGACCTAGACTTGGCACTCTGGTACCACTTGCCGTGCAGTAGCAGAGAGAACAGTCTATGACAAGGGTGGCTGGAGTCTTTAGGGCCTTCCTCTGACGTCGCCTTCCTCTGACGTCGCCTGGTATAGAGGTCCTGGATGGAAGGAAGCTTGGCCCCAGTGATGTACGCACTACCCTCTGTAGTGCCTTGCGGTCAGAGGCCTAGCAGTTGCCATACCAGCTGGGGATGCATGTGCATAGGAAGTAACGACAAGAGAATCGTTGAAGATGCACATGGAGTAATAAGGGAGATTACTGAGTCTATAGGCATTACTGGGAATTGTCTATGTGGTCTGGGACCGCTGTAGTCTGGGACCGCTGCGTGTGTTTGGGAATAGTACTAAGTGAATGTGGATGTGAGAGTTGTCTGAGTGTGGAAAGGACATGTTAAGCTGATTGGAATTTGGATAAGAGATATTACTATCACATATCCAGCAACACCTCTCACTTACAGAGGTCGGAAAAATATCAAATGCACGTTTGCTGATTGGAGTAGTGCTTACAATCCGGTACAAAGCACAGAACGATCCTTTCTTCTGATCAATGAAGAGACCTAAGGTTAGCTATTTAGCTACAAAGGCCATGTTAAAAAAATGCGAGGGTAGCTAGCTAAGTATTTAGAAAAATGCTAAACAAGAATACACACGAGAAATACACAATATCAATTACTTACACGAGAAACTAAAAATGATATCTACTTGCTAAGTTACGTGCTACTTGTCGATGAGTTTGCATGGAGAAATGTGCGTTGCTACAGGATGTGTAGTTCTGTATTATAGCCACATTAGCAGCTAGTTAGCATTTCATTTTTGGAGGGTGATTACAGGTGAACAATTTAAAACAGTTACCTTTTTCCGAGAGAGATTTGCACAGGTATCAAAACATTATGCCAAAAACAGACCTTATATGAAGTAGTTCTAAAATCCCCTTCCGTGTTTTGTGGTACTTAATTCCAATGGATCGAGTTCACCGAACCGGTTAATACATAAAACATTCTCCATTCCAGATGCGAAGGTGTCGATTTCCTCCTTAACACGATTTATTGTCAAGCATAGTGTAGAGAATCATTGTACCATCTAAACCACTGTGAAATATTATTTCCATAAGCAAAAATATTGTATTTTCAGCTGTTTGAAGCTGGTGTACAAAACCAAAAGTAAACAGTGCACATAGAACTGATCTACCGCTTGCTTTCAATGAAAAATCTATAATATAAATTTCTATGTGAATTTGGTCGGTCGCCCAAAAAGTTACATATGCCAGCTTTAAAATGGTTGAAACCGCAGTGAGAGATATTTGGGCGTCAACTAAACCAAAATGCAGACATTGTTTTTCCATTGGAATTTGGTTGGGCTTTTAGATGGTTGAAAGCATAGCAATAACACGCTGGATAATCAACTAACTTTTGGCTTTTTGTGTGGGTGAATATAGGTTGTAATCTCATTGATCAACATCTCAACCAAATATTACTCAACTATCCATGTTGAAATGACATGGTATATATATATATATATATATATACACACACACACAGAGGCACATGCCTAGTTTACATGATAGTATTACAAAAATACACACTATATATACAAAAGTTTGTGGACACCCCTTCAAATTAGTGGATTCGGCTATTTCAGCCACTCTTGTTCCTGACAGGTGTATAAAATCGAGCACACAGCCATTCAATCTCCATAGACAAACATTGGCAGTAGAATGGCCTTACTGAAGCTAAGTGACTTTCAACATGGCACCGTCATAGGATGGCACTTTTCCAATAAGCAAGTTCGTCAAATTTCTGCCCTGCTAGAGCTGTCCCGGTCAACTGTAAGTGATGTTATTGTGAAGTGGAAACGTTGAGGAGCAACAATGGCTCAGCCAACGAAGTGGTGGTCCACACAAGTTCACAGAACCAGACGCGCATAAAAATTGTCTGTCCTCGGCTGCAACACTTACTACAGAGTTCCAAACTGCCTCTGGAAGTAACATCAGCACAATAACTGTTTGTCGGAAGCTTCATGAAATGGGTTTCCATGACTGAGCAGCCACACACAAGTCTAAGATCAACATGCGCAATGCCAAGCATTGGCTGGTGTGATGTAAAGCATTCCGCCATTGGACTCTGAAGCAGTGGAAACGTGTTCTCTGGAGTGATGAATCACACTTTACCATCTGGCAGTCCGACGGATGAATCTGGCTTTGGCGAATGCCAGGAGAACTGTAAAATTTGGTGGAGGAGGAATAATGGTATGTGGCTTTTTCACGGTTCAGGGGTAGGCCCCTTAGTTCCAGTGAATGGAAATCATAACGCAACAGCATACAATGATATTCTAGACAACTCTGTGCTTCGAACTTTGAGAAACAGACACCTCACAAGTCCTCAACTGGCAGCCTCGTTAAATAGTACCCGCAAAACACCAGTCTCAACGTCAACAGTGAAGAGGCGACTCCGGGATGCTGGCCTCCTCACAGTACCTCAGGAGTAAACATCAGTTGGCTTTTCATAGCCAAGCATTCAGGAGGTCGAGATAGCAGGTGCGGTAGAGAGAGAGAGAGAGAGAAAAGCAGGTCCGGGACAAGGTAGCACGTCCGGTGAACAGGTCAGGGTTCCATAGCCACAAGCAGAACAGTTTAAACTGGAGCAGCAGCACATCCAGGTGGACTGGGGACAACCAGGAGTCATCAGGCCAGGTAGTTCTGAGACATGGTCCTTGGGCTCAGGTCCTCCGGGAGGGTAGGGAGAGAGAGAGAGAGAGAGAGAGAATTAGAGGGAACATATTTAAAATTCAGACAGGACACCAGATAACAAAAAAAAAAAACATTTAGGAGCCCTATTTTAACAAAATGTAACAATTGTCACGACTTCTGCCGAAGTCGGTCCCTCTCCTTGTTTGGGCATTGTTCGGTGGTCGACTTCACCGACCTTCTTGCCATCACTGATCTATTTTTCCATTTTCCATTGGTTTTGTCTTGTCTTCCTTCACACCTGGTTCGAATCCCACCAATTACATGTTGTGTATTTAACCCTTTGTTTCCCCTCATGTCCTTGTCGGATATTGTTTGATTGTGAATGATATGTTGGTGCACGACGGGTTCTGTACCCACTTTTTTATTATTTTGTCATTTTGGTTTGAGTTTCGTGAAGCACTGATTAAACAACTCCGTTTATACCAAGTTCGATTCTCCTGCGCCTGACTTCGCTGCCACCAACACGCACCCATTACTACAATAGCATAATTGTTTACCCAAAATGCATGACAAATCAATGGATTAGGTTGCACATTTTGCACATAAAAATATTTTAAATCACAACATGAAAAGACGATGAAGCAACTTATTTCTTCAATACAATCTCAGTAGTCTATTACACTTTTTGATAAAGCACTGTGAAATACTTTATAAGATGATAGGCCTACACGACCAAATCATGGCTGGTGCCAGTGATTTTTTTTTGTCTGGAGCCCTGCTACAAGGGGAATATCCTTCATATGGACAAGTTCTTATATTGTAGTGGACAAAGATGAGAAGAGTGTTTGTGTGACCAAATGCAGGCTACTGTGCAACTCACTGTTCAGGTAGAATGGAATTTGGGAAGTTAAGGTCCAAAATGTGTATTTCGTATTTATAATTTGTTTTATCCTTATTATTGTATTTAATTGTTATTATTGTAGGCCTATTTATTATTCAAAACCAGTTCTTTAAATATGCTAAAAGTGTTGTTTCATTCTGTTGAGAAATGTGTTGGCAAAATTAAGTTAGATTTGTCTTTTTAATTGTGTGCTCCATATTTAGTTTAAGATGGGTTATAAGTAGGGCCTGTTGTCAAAAAAAATACCATCAACATATTGCTATCATTTGTTGGGTAAGGTATTTTCCCTATAAACAATGGTTTGACTGACTTTTGATATTATCCTAATAAAGTTGAAAACCTTTGAAGGTTTGGTGTGGTGTGGCTATTAGCCTATTATGCTGCAGGCCTAAAACATTTCCTCATCTCAAGTCAGTTGAACTTGAGGTGAGGAAATGTTTTAGGCCACCCAGAGTTACTCCTATAATCTAACAATATCATGCTTATCTTTCATAAGAATATCTGAATAGAAAATGTAAGAATTCATCCTTCTGTATGCCTATATATATAGCAGATGCAGCCTATCTGATAAGTTTAAAGAAATTAATATCGGTGGCATGCAGCCGGCATATCCCTCTCTCTCTCTCTTCTGGGGCTAGGCCTAAGCTTGTCTTCCTTGATCATTTTAAAAATGTATATAATACAGTGAACGCCTAAGCCTATAGGCCTAGTGATTCAAATGCCCTGATGCTCAAAGCTGAACCTTGAGGTGGACAATTATTGTTTTAGGGAAGTAAAAAAATACATGTTTACTAAGTAGTTTCAATTAGATAATTGTTATATTGTCTAATTAGGCCTGATTTGTTATGCAGCTTGTCAGACCATGTAATGGTTGCTGCAACCATTAATTCACTGATTCCATCCATTAATATGATTCAGTTCTTTGATAGCCTAAAGCATGGCTGCTTTACAATGTCAGAGCATGTAAGTGGGCGAGTGTGGAGCGAGGAGCAGAGCGTAATTGTGTTGATTTTTTAAAATGTTGTCGACCTTCTCTCTATTTTGTTTCCCTTATCACTATTCTTTTAATTGGGCCTTTTCTGTTGTAATTATTTAGCCTGCCCCACACACAGTAGCCTATATCTACTTGATATTCTACTTTCTAACATAAGGATATGTAGTTTTTATTTTGAAGGACTACAAAGGCAGAAAATTATGTTTTAGGTAGGCAATACATAACACTTTTGACAGTAGCCTTTCGTTTTTCTAGGATTAGAAACACTGTAATATAATTAAATTTAATTAAGCTACAATATCATAAATGAATCAGAAATAAGGTCAGTATCAGCTTCTTCTCATAAATAAAAGGCATTAAATATGCTCAAACTACAGCCATGAATGTCATGCCCTGATCTGTTTCACCTGTTCATGTGATCGTCTCCACCCCCCCAGGTGTCACTTATTTTCCCCAGTGTATTTATCTCTGTGCCAGTTCGTCTTGTATGTTTAGTCAAATCAACCAGCGTGTTTTTCCCGTACTCCTTTTGCTAGTCCTCCCGGTTTTGACCCTTGCCTTTTTCTGGATTATGTACCCGCCTGCCTGACCACGAGCCTGTCTGCCACTCTGTACCTCCTGGACTCTGATCTGGTTTTGACCTTTTTGCCTGTCCACGACCACTCTCTTGCCTACCCCTTTGGATTAATAAACATTGTAAGACTCCAACCATCTGCCTCCTGTGTCTGCATCTGGGTCTCGCCTTGTGCCTTGATAGTGAATTGATTTGCGCACAGGAGACAGCCACAACAAGCTTTACCTGTGCATTCAGTATAGGAAATGCAATCTACAAATTAAATATTATTATAATAAAGACAAATACACGTAAAATATTAATTACATAAAGGAATATTAGTGGGAATATAGCCATAATATAAACAAGAGTAAGGAGAAAGGAATATACAGTGCCTTCGGAAAGTATTCATACCCCTTCAATTATTCCACATTTTGTTGTGTTACAGCCTGAATTCAAAATGGATTAAATAGATGTTTTTCTCATTAATCTACACAAATACCTCAATGACAAAGTGTAAACATGATTTTAGAAATATTTGCTAATTTTGTGCCCCCGACCAATCAGCCTGTTACCAACCCTTAGTAAACTTTTGGGAAAAAAATAGTGTTTGACCAGATACAATGCTATTTTACCGTAAACAAATTGACAACAGACTTTCAGTACGCTCATAGGGAAGGACATTCAACAAGCACAGCACTTACACAAATGATTGGCTGGGAGAAATTGTTGACAACAAGGTTGTGGGTGCTGTTTTCTTAGACTTCAGTGAGGCTTTTGACATCATCAATGATATTCTGCTGCTGGAAGCTCGAGCTAGCACCCAGCACTTCGTGGAGGACGACTTCGAGATGAAAGGCACTTTTGATGAGGCAACCAGGAGTTTCCGAATGGAAAGGAGTCAAAGGACTATGTTGAAGCGCTCCGCTTGCCCCTCCATTGCAACTTTTTTCAAATCATCATTAAGAGTTTCATCATACAGCCTTAGAATGTATAAAATATCTAAACATATTGCCCAATGTTTGTATCACAACTAAAGTTGCATAAATAACTCTAAATTAAGCATATAGAAGGACCTGTTTATTTGTTAACCGCTCAACACAGAATGCGCATGTGCGCACTCCCTCAGAAATCGTTTGGAGAAAATATCCTTTCTATTTAATTTAGCTATATATTGTGTTCCTCATACTATAAAACAATTTTGAAAATATATTTAACCATAACTTAACTAGGCAAGTCAGTTAAGAATACATTCTTATTTACAATGACTGCCTACCCCGGCCAAACCCTAATGCAGATAACTCTGGACATATTGTGCGCAGCCCTATGGGACTCCCAATCACGGCCGGTTGTGATACAGCCCAGGATCGAATCAGGGTGTCTGTAGTGACGCTTCTAGCACTGAGATGCAGTGCCGTAGATAGCTGCACCATTCTCAGCAAATCTTGTCTGCTAAATTAACTAGTGTAGCCCACAGCCATATCCAGATCAGGGCCTAACATAAGGACAACTCAGAGTAAGCTATTCTAGTGACATAGACTACATTTTCTTCATATCATGTTTCTTTAGACCTGTCTAAAATAACTAATGGATTCATTGTGATGGTGTAGGCTACATTAAATGTATTTATTAGACATTTTAACATTTTAAATTACCAGCTGACAAAATGTTATGACTGCCATAGCCCTAGCTTCTCCCATAACTTTTTCACTTTATAGTGTTGCCAGAAAGCATGGATTATTGAGTCATTCTTAGTTTTACACTTAAGACATGACTCTGTGCTGTATAATTTGTTTATTTTGCCTCTTGTCTAACACATTCAAAGTGATGTTTATTTGGATGGGTGAGGGAGAAATAACTTGTATTATTGGTCACCACCTGGATTATGGATGTCGCCATGACATGCCAATTAGCAAACACAACGTCAAGCCGGTGTAAATGACCAGTGCAATGGGGTTGTATCAAAGTGCATCCCACATGGTAGCAGTTGATTCACCAGGCATCTAATTCATATGTCGCTTGTGGCAGTGCTTAATTTATAAATCGTGATGTGCCGGAACAACAGTGACCACAAGAGGGGGGTGACCTGGGGTGTTCTGAAATGCTTTAAATTTATATTCAAGTGTTGCATTCATATCATCGCATTTGCGTTGTGGCGTAGAGCAGTAGATGCGAGGCACTGACAGAAGTTGCACGGGGCGTACATTTTTTGTAGCATAATATCTGGGAAGATGTTGGCCTTTTATTAACGCATTTTATGTAATTCTATGTAATTTAACATGACTGGAGACTTTAGCTGAATTTTTGTTTTTGTGTACCACACAATGACCAAAATGGCAGGCTACTTTGAAACTGACAAATTGAGAATCTAAGATCAGTAAAAACGACCTTGTCTTGAATCCATCACTAGCCTAGGCCGAGGTGTGTGGAGACATATTGTCAGCTACAATATGAGGAGGAAATTCTAGTCCTAAAAATGCATTCCAGTTTCACTGACTCACCCAATAATGCTCAGCTCACTCGTTGGTGATGGCCTATGCACTCGTGCAAAAACTCTCTCTATCTCTGTCACAACCTGATCTGTTTCACCTGTCTTTGTGATGGTCTCCACCCCCCTCCAGGTGTAGCTCATCTTCCCCATTATCCCGTGTATTTACACCTGTGTTCTGTTTGTCTGTTGCCAGTTCATCTTGTTTGTCAAGCCAACCAGCATTTCTCATCCTCCTGGTTTTGGACCCTTGCCTGGTTTTTGACCCTGGACCCACCCACCTGACCACTCTGCCTTCCCCTGAGCCTGCCTGCCTGCCGTCCTGTATCTTTGCCCCACCTCTGGATTACTGACCTCTGCCTGACCTGACCCTGACTTCTGTCATGTTCCTTTGACCCTGTGGCTGTAATAAACATTGTTACTTCGATACGGTCTGCATCTGGGTCTTACCTTGATTCCTGATACTCTCGCTCTTTTGTAAAACAATATTTGGAAGTTGATCAAATATGTTGGTGGCCAACAGCATAGTGTCTACATAAATGATTCAGTGCAACGCTTTAGAGTTCAGGCTCATGTCTCTCAGTGCAGAGCGGGGTAGAGATCACAGAAAGTTAATCTCATTCTAGTTATGTGAGAAATACTGATGCGCTTCTCACACAGCCATCCCAAACATATACAGTTGAAGTCGGAAGTTTACATACACTTAGTTTGGAGTCATTAAAACTCATTTTTCCAACCACTCCACAAATGTCTTGTTAACAAATTAAAGTTTTGCCAAGTAGGTTAGGACATCTACTTTGTGCATGACATAAGTAATTTTTCCAACATTTGTTTACAGATCATTTCACTAATAATTCACGGTATCACAATTCCAATGGTTCAGAAGGTTACATATGTAACGGATGTGAAATGCTAGCTTAGTTAGCGGTGGTGCGCGCTAAATAGTGTTTCAATTGGTGACGTCACTTGCTCTGAGATCTTGAAGTAGTAGTTCCCCTTGCTCTGCAAGGGCCACGGCTTTTGTGGAGCGATGGGT
Organism: Oncorhynchus keta; assembly: GCF_023373465.1. NCBI lineage: Eukaryota > Metazoa > Chordata > Actinopteri > Salmoniformes > Salmonidae > Oncorhynchus > Oncorhynchus keta. The sequence goes on from NC_068455.1 coordinate 45,772,972, forward strand.
AACGATGCTTTGTGGGTGACTGTTGTTGATGTGTGAAGAGGGTCCCTGGTTCGAGCCCGGGTATGGGTGAGGGGACGGTTTAAAGTTACACTGTTACATTGATGCTGTTGACCCGGATCACTGGTTAGTACTTTGCGGAAAAGGAGGAGGTCAAAAGGGGGTGAGTGTAATGGATGTGAAACGCTAGCTTAGTTAGCGGTGGTGCGCGCTAAATAGTGTTTCAATCGGTGACGTCACTTGCTCTGAGATTTTGAAGTAGTAGTTCCCCTTGCTCTGAAAGGGCCGCGGCTTTTGTGGAGCGATGGGTAACGATGCTTCGAGGGTGACTGTTGTTGATGTGTGCAGAGGGTCCCTGGTTTGGGCGAGGGGACGGTCTAAAGTTATACTGTTACACATAGACTAAGTTGACTGTGCCTTTAAACAGCTTGGAAATTTCCAGAAAATGATGTCATGGCTTTAGAAGCTTCTGACATCATTTGAGTCAATTGGAGGTGTACCTGTGGATGTATTTCAAGGCCTACCTTCAAACTCAGTGCCTCTTTGCTTGACATCATGGGAAAATCGAAAGAAATCAGCCAAGACCTCAGAAGAAAAATGTAGACCTCCACAAATCTGGTTCATCCTTGGGAGCAATTTCCAAATGCCTGAAGGTATCACTTTCATCTGTACACACAATAGTACGCAAGTATAAACACCAGCCTATTTTTCATAATTTAGATTCTAACCAAAGATATATAAAGATATATAATATATAAAGATATATAATTAATAGAAATGGCATAGTCGGTGAACTGTGTCTGTCTTATTTTCTTCATTCGCATTTTAGCCAAAACCACGCCCCGTTATTCAGAGGGGGGTTATACTTCGCTCCCATTGGCTAGCTAGCGTTGTCTCGCTCAGGCATCAGCGCAGAGACAGTGGCCTTCCAAGGTAAGGATGGAAAGTGTAATTTAACAATTAGCTGCCGAGCGGAATGCAGGTCTATTATTATCATGTTTGGGAACATTTGCCATTGGATTTATTTTCAGACTTAAAATAAGTTTCTAAAAATGTTTCCGAACTCTGCTGAATTCCCTCAATTGAAGGACAGTTAGCATAGGCTTACTTAACGTTACCAGCTCGGCATTTTAAGTTATCATTAGTAGTCAATTATCAGGTAAAAACGTGCTTATTATTCAGAATTTCCCAAATATTTCTAAGTTAATCATTCAGTCGAATACACTATGCAACAGCCATTGAATCTGTCTTTAATAGTTAAGGTACGTTAATGGCTAGCTCTGTCCACGACATTGTTATTATATTTTGAAATACAAGGGCAAATTTGATTAATAATTGACTGACATTTCGCGCTACGTGGTATTCACTTCCGGACTTGGAGAGCGCTCATAGCGTTGTACAACACCTTTCTGAATAACGGGGCGTGATTTTGGCTTAATTGCGTTGGGAAAAGGGAATACGTGGGTGGATCTGCGGAATTGTAAGTATATGTATGTCCCTTAAGGTCCTTGTGTAATTGTAATGTGATATTGTACCCCCTAGTTCGATTGTCCATTGTTTAATCTATGAATTCTTGCATTCCCTCATGTGCTTTATGCATTGATTTGTTGTTAAGAAAAAAAGGGTGGACTTGCGGCTATCTGCGAGTGTACCCATAGAAGCAAAGCAGGAAGTAATATCCAAGAACCATATAACTAAAAGCAGGAAGTGCACCCATCAACCTGTAATGTGATTTGTTGAATGAACTCAATTGCCGTTACAAAAAATACATTCCTTTGCATGAGCCACATCAGTTAGCGTCCAATGAATTAACATTATACATGACCAGGCAGCCATTGAGAACGTACCCATGAGTTTAACAGTCAAACTGCCATGGTTTGTGGTTCCAACGTTCCAATTTCTATCATTTTAACCACGCCCCAATTATCTCACAGTAACCAATGAAACTGATGCGCCAACGCGCCTGCTCGGTGGATGATAACACGTGGTTCTTGGCAAGGAACGCAGACATTGCTTCAATAATGGCGGACGGTGGATGCAATCCTTCGTTGCGTCTACCCTGCGTTTTCTCGCCAAAATCACGCCAATACCTAGCTTCATTTGCCCAAGATGGCAGACTCCGTATATGGAACACAGATAGTAAAATACTTCATCAAGAATACGTGCCTTCAGCCCACTTGAGTGCCACTTGTACCTGCATAGTTTGGGGACCATGCCGAATCGCCAAGGTATGTTTGGGCGATGTATAGCCATAGGCCCGGGTGAGCCTGCTAGGAGATCACTTTGTAATAACTTGATAAAATGTATTTATGAACATTTTTAATTTATTAGATGTATACTTGTGAAGTATCATCTTTAGTCGTTTACCATTATGTTGTGTGGACTGCCTAGCAAAGTGCTTACCATGTTAGCTTCGTTAGCAACGAGCTGAAGTCCGTTACAGCAACTGTCCTGTAGGACGCACATGTTTTTCGCACGTGGTGGTCGCCCCAAAAATTTGCCACAGGTCTCTTTTTGAAGGTGTCATGATTCTTACCAAAAAGGGACTTTTCAGTATAACAAATGTATATAGGGACTTTTCAGTATAACAAATGTATATAGGGACCACCAGAAATGAATTGATTTCAAATACGAACACGTTAAATGTAGCTAGCTATCTCGTTAGCGAACCGTAAAGGGTAATTGTACCTAGTTAGGTTAGCTCCTCTAGTTAGCTATTCACCGTATATGACGCAGATTCAGATATCCAAATCCTCATTTTTACCACCTCAATAGTTTACTTTATAGAAGTTAACCGTAACACAGAACAATACACGACTGACGTAATTATTTTAATAGCATTGAGTTTTACAAAATAAGTTTGAGTCCGTGTAAAACGGGCTTTGTAAATACATTTCATTGACAATTTCCTTAAGCACTGACAATTTACCTTAAGTATGCATGACAAAGTGCATTATACCCCCAATCAGCATTCCACTGCCGATGTTCCTAGTCTTAAATTGTCACTATAAACTCTATAAAGAACAACCGGTAGGAAAACACCTTTTGGTTCGTTGTTCAACCTTTAAACCCAACTAATTATTTGGTGAAAGGTGTTCCTGGAACCGGAAAGAACCAAATAACCCATTGTAAAAATGTATCCTACCTAGAACTACATCTAAAAGTGTAGCTAGATGCTAGCCAATTGTCTACATGTGGGATTTGTGACAAGTTTTTGACAACAATATACTTTTGTAATTTAGCAGATGCTTTTGATGTTGTAGTCTAGTCTCATTATTTTGGATTCTTGTTAATTCAAGGTTTAAACTTGGACGCTCTGGATATTCAGACCACCCATAGACGAGGCCTTTGAAACAGAAAAGGAAAACTGAAGTCCTGTGTCAAAGTCAATAATAAAACGTGATTAACTTAAACTGTATTATTTTACTTCAGGAGGGACCTCGGAGGAAGAAGAGGAAATCAGAGGCAGGGCATGTGGAGGATTTGGCGGATCTGTTGGCTCTGGGAACAGTGGCGGGCAGCATTATCATTTACAGCGCAGTGAAGGGGGCACTGCACTGCACACTGGTAAGGACTTGGATGTAGCATGACTTTCATTGCCAATTTGGGAAGTACCAAAAATCGTATTCAGCGCAATGCAATGAAATGGTTGACTTTGTGGTTGAACATGGTACTTGAAAAATATGTATTGTAGAAGACTGCAGTGACAAGTCACCGGTTAATGTTCTGTCACTGTGATGGATTTCTATGAAATGCATTTTGGAGAGGTTATTTTTTTTTAGGTCAGTGTAGATTGGTGACAATTTCATTGTTCCCTTAAAATCAGGGTCTGATTTAGACCTGGGACACCAGCTCTGTGCAATTCATTATTCGGTAGGACAGAAGCAGCAGGCTCCTGACCTTGTAGGTTAAAATTAAGAGTTGAATACCGCTGAAATGGCCCATTCATGGTCCAATATGTTTAAAATAAGTTAAACATTTTAATAGTTAGTTATTGGGCCCGTTTCTGGAGGTGGAAGTTATGTTTTAGATGGTGTCCGCATCCTTTTATTTGGTAACTTGAGTGGAATGTCTAAGTCACCAGAACTTAGCTTCTCAGTCCTTTATCATATCAATTAACCTGGGGAGGACCCCACATCTTCTAAGCAAGGGGACTGGAATTGGTCACAGTTTAATACATGTACAAAATCAACATTTTCCCTAAAATCTTTCTTACATGAATGGGGAGGTTTTAACTTGGCCCCAGACATTTGAGCTGAGATCGACTTAAAGAAAAATTCCAAGCAAGAAACTCCTAGTATTTGTTTCATTTGTCCATTGTTGAAAGTCCCTAATTGTTTAGCTTGTCAGCCCTTAACTTTTCAAGAGATATTTATTTGAAAATACATCCCTGTATGATGCGTTCATTTACAGTCATGGGATTTATTTTGTAACTTAACAATTTGTTTTTAGTCATCAACCTTGCATCTCAGGTAATATAATTATTATTGAAATGTCTGATACTGTCTTTATCCAAACTGTAAACCATATGAATTTATTTGGTGTGAAATGTTCTTTCTCATTATTAAAGCTCATATTTGGCCTCTGCTCCTTCCCAGGATGGAGGTCACAATGGGGGCGTGAACTGTGTTGAGTGGCACCCTGAGGACGGCCTGCTCTACAGCGGCTCAGACGACTCCTACATCGTAGAGTGGGACCTGCAGACAAGCAAGACCCGCTGGTGGGTACCTTCCCTTTCTGTGTTTGTAGAAATCAGTCACTCAAAGTGGTCTAAATTCAGAAGGTATTTCTCTGCGACAGTCTATGGCTTAGCAGTAACACCTTTTTAGGAGTTGAAAGGTCTGTCCTCCACCACAGGTATCCCTCGCTGTAGGGATCAGTTAGTTAATACCAGACTACATTCACAATCAAAGTGCATTTGAAATCTGTTATGGTGCGTCGACCTGATATTTCTAACTTGTGTAAATGTCGATATCCAGGAGAATAAGAAAAAACTTTGGTCTAGCCACTCAAAGGCTGTTAGACCTGGTTAGGTCAGGTGGAACTTTGTGTAGAGTATAGAACAGTGGCTAACAGACTGCTTACAAAGGCAAATGTCCCAGAGCGATCAAAGCATCGGGAAGAATAGATAAGTTGTGCATCTGTATCAATGCACTTGGTGATTTAGAATTTCGTAAACCTTTACCGTGGGTGGTGTAGCTGTAATTGCCACCGCCCCCCAGCAAACCTGTCCCCTGCCCATTGACACCCCAATCCTATCTTGTCTCTCTCCCACTCTCGTCAATAAACAATATGGTGGAAGGAATGGTTTCTTTATTTTATGGAAGACCCATTAATTGTCACTTTTCTCAACAGTAAGTGGAAGGCGGACCGTGCGTCAGTGACCAGTCTGTGTGTGAGTCCTGATGGCAAACTGCTGCTCTCAGCGGGACAGACCATCAAGATGTGGGACCTCAAGACCAAGGAGGTGTACCGGGTAAGTTAGTGGGACCAGTCCAGCAGTGACATGGCCCACATTCACATGAATTCACGATACTGTCCAGGGGAACTGACACCAAGGGCCCTATCCTCACCTTTTAGTTAATTTACAGTGAATTTGGACAGTATTCAAACACCTAGACTTTCTCCGTTTTTTTTTTTAATCCTTCAAAAATGTATAATTGTTTTTCCCCCTGTTAGTCTACATACAATACCCCATAATGACAAAGGAAAAACAGGGGTTAGACATTTTTGTAATTGTAAATATATATATATATATATATATGTGTATGTGTTCAAATGTACATATTTTCAGACTCTTTACTCAGCAGTTTCGCAGTGATTACAGCCTCAAGTCTGCTTGGGTATGAAGACGAGCTTGGCACACCTGTATTTGGGGAGTTTCTTCCATTCCCTGCAGCCCCCCCCCCCCAAGCTCTGTCAGGTCGGATGGGGAGTGCTGCTGCACAGCTATTTTCAGGTCTTTCCAGAGATGTTAGCTCCGGTTCAAGTCCATGCATGACAAGTCCTGAAGCCTCCTGCATTGTCTATGCTGTGTGCTTAGGGTCGGTGTCCTGTTGGAAGGTGAACCTTCGCCCCTGTCTGAGGTCCTGAGTGCTACTGAGCAGGTTTTCATCAATGATTTTTGTACTTTGCTCCGTTCATCTTTCTCTCGATCCTGACTAGTCTCCCAGTCTCTGCCGCTGAAAAACACATCCACAGCATGATGCTGCCACCCATGCTTCACTGTAGGGAGGGTGCCATGTTTCTTCCAGATGTGACTTTTGGCTTTCTGTCCAACAAGTGCAATCTTGGTTTCATCAGACAAGAGCATTTTGTTTCATGGTATGATAGTCCATTGGGTGTCTTTTGGCAAACTCCAAGTGGGCTGTCATGTTCCTTTTACTGAGTAGTGGCTTCCACTTGGCCACTCCATCATAAAGGCCTGATTGGTGGAGTGCCACAGATGGTTGTCCTTCTGGAAGGTTCTCCCATCTCCACAGAGGAACTCTGGACCCTCTGGTTCTTGGTCACCTTTCTGAGGCCCTTCTTCCCCGATTGCTCAGTTTGGCTGGGCGGCCAGCTCTATGAAGAGTCTTGGTGGTTCCAAACTTCCGTGTAAGAATGATGGAGGCCACTGTGTTCTTGAGGACCTTCAATGCCGAAGAAAGAAATAATGGTGCCCTTGCCCAGATTTTGACACAATCCTGTCTCAGATGTACGGACAATTCCTTAAACACCACGGCTTGGTTTTTGCTCTGACATGGACTGTCAACTGTGACGGATCAATGGAAACAGGAAGCACCCAAGTTCAATTTTGAGTTTCAGAGAAAATAGTCAGGATAGTTGTGTGTATATATGGTTGTGTGTATGAACTCGGCAAAAAAAGAAACGTCCTCCCTGTCAACTTTGTTTTCAGCAAAAGTGTAAATATTCATATGAACACAAGATTCAACAACTGAGACAAACTGAACAAGTTCCATGTGTCCCTGAACAGAGGGGGTCAAAAGTAACAGGTGCATCTCTTCCTCATGGACTGCACCACATATACCAGTGTGAACTGTTACCCCACTCTTCCACCAAGGCAAGTTTCTGGGGGGAATGGCCATAGCCCTCAACCTCCGATCCAACAGATCCCAGACCTGCTCAATGAGATTGAGATCTGGGCTCTTCGCTGGCCATGGCAGAACACCGACCTTCCTGTCTTGCAGGAAATCACAAATGAGCAGTATGGCTGGTGGCATTGTCATGTCAGGATGAAGGATACCATATGAGGGAAGAGGATGTCTTCCCTGTAACACACAGCGTTGAGATTGCCTGCAATGACGACAAGCCCAGTCCGATGACGCTGTGACACACCACTCCAGACCATGACGGACCTTAATAGTTACAGTACCCATTCCAGGGTTTTTTCTTTATTTTTGTTGTTTACTACATTGTTTAATAATAGTGAAGACATCACAGCCATGAAATAACACATGGGATCATTTAGTAAACAAAAGTGTAAAGCAAATCTGAATGAATTTCAAACCAGCTTCATGAGGTAGTCACCTGGACTACATTTCAATTTACAGGTGTGCCTTAAGTTACATTTAAGTTAAATTTTCTCTGGGTGCCAGGAAGAGATGATTCTGGGGGTAGACCTAGTCTCTACACAATAAGGACCGTTTGTACAGCAGATTCTTAACAATTCACAGCAGATAGTAATATACAAATCCTAACCCTGTTACCCATTCCATACATCTGTCATGTAGACTGAAGGGGGTGTGTCTTTGTTATAAAAGGCCATGGTTTCTCTTGTCGTTGGGGTCTCAACAAATCACTTACGGGTGGTTTGTTGACAAGCTCCATTACTGCAGTAATTAAATAAAGATTGTTTTGAAATGTAAGTATGCTTTTTGGTTACAAAGTCCATATTATGGCAAGAACACAAATAAGCAAACATAAATAAATGCTAGTCCGTTACTTTAAGACATGAAGCTGTCAATCTGGAAAATGTCAATAACTTTTAAATTAATCTTCATGTGCAGTTGCTGAAACCATCAAGCGCTATGATGAGATGGGCTCTCAAGAGGACCGCCACAGGAAAGGAAAACCCAAAGTTATATCTGCTGCAGAGGATAAGTTCATTGAGTTACCAGCCGTAGAAATGGCAGAAGAAATAAATGCTTCACAGAGTTCATGTAACAGACACATCTCAACATCAACTGTTCAGAGGAGACTGTGAATCAGGCCTTCACGGTCAAATTACTGCAAAGAGACCATTAAAGGACACCAATAAGATGACTTGCTTGGGCCAAGAAACACGAGCAATGGATTTTAGACAGGTGGAGAAATGTAAAAATGTGTTTGGTTCCAACCGCTGTCTTTGAGACTCTATAGGTGAAAAGATGATCTCCGTATATGTGGTTTCCACCGTGAAGCGTGGAGGAGGTGGGGTGGGGGTGCTTGGCAGGTGACACTATAATGTGTGGGAGTGCTTTGTGGTGACAGTCAGTGATTTATTTAGAATTCAAGTCACGTTTAACCAGCACGGCAACCACAGCATTCTGCAGCGATACGCCATCCTATCATTTGTTTTTCAACAGGACAATGACCCAACACCTCCAAAAGATGTCATACTCTGATCCGGTGGAAACGTCAAAATAGGCTTACGTGGTTACTTATCCCTTGTGCAAATACAATGTTTCAAGTTCCTTGCAGACAGGCCTTGTGTGGGCAATGTGATTTGTGGGATATTTTTGTCTGGATTATTTTTATTTTTTTTTACCTGCAGACTGGTGTTATTTGTTGACTTTTCATGTAGGCTATTTTTACATATTGGCAATAGTTTTATTTTAAAAAATAACTATCATTTTAATTTAGAATGTATTAACCATATGAAATTGATTTTGAGATAATAAATAGATATATATATATATATATAATTGTTCCTCGTGCTGGCACGCAGATCAGTATAAATGGTAAGATGTCTTGGCATTCCGAATGGACAAGGTTGCGGACTGCTGCTATAACCAATTACCGGCAACTTCAAGAGCGTAATGGCAGTGTGCTAAGACCAGCAGCGGGAGGAGGTTTGGGTCGGGAGCACATTGTTTTTCTTCTGGGTTAGGTTATATTGATCTCAGGCTCCTTCTTGATTAATTTGTCACTTTGATTTGCAGTGCTTAAAGCATCATACAACCTCAGTAGCCTACATAGAGTTGTTTTTTATTCAAACAGGTTGAAAAATACATGTTTTAAAATTTCAACCTACCGATTGGCCGAAAGAACTGAAGTCTTGGTTGACAAATTGTGGGAGTGTTACCGCCCTAGTACTGTTCCAGCAGTGTCCGATTTGGGTCGTGTTCAGTAGGTAACAAAACAGAAATGCAGAGGTAGTACCTGGACTTGGCCGATAAGAAAGCCTCTTCGTTGCAGAACATTTTCTGTTGTGTCCTAATGAACACGTTCCAGAACAGTGATTACCTCAAGGAGGAGGATATTATTCAAATGCCCCCCTGTCTTTAAGATGTCTAACTCCCACTTGTTTTCATCAGAAGTTCACAGGTCACTCCACAGCTGTGACGAACCTGCGCTTCGCCACCACGCGTCCCCCGGACAGCAATGGCCTCTACTTCCTGTCCGGGGCGGCCCAAGACAGGCTCATCAGCGTGTGGTGAGAACGGACCGCCATAATGCTTTCCTCAGTAGATCCATTATACACAGGGGTTGTTTTATTGTGTTCCATGTGATTTGAAGTGACTTGTTTGAAGGAGCTCCTTTGTAAATGAGACCTGTAATTTGTCTCGACAGCCTGATTCTTTAAAGAATAGGGCTGTCAAATGATCTAAAAATAATTAGTTACAAATATTTGCTTGACTTTCTGTATTTAATCGCTATGAATCTGCTCAAATTTGGCCTAAAATATTTGAAAAGCGGTGTATGGATTGGGGCCTATTGAGTTTACTTCAATTGACTGATTGTACTGTAACTCACAATTTTATTAAGTGTTGTATTTATATTTTTGTTCAGTTTAATTGTTGGGAAGACAGAGGAATTCTGGCGCTTTGTCTGTGACCATCGGGTTCTTTGTCATCTCCCTGACCAAGGCCCTTCTTCCCCTATTGCTCAGTGGCTGGGTGGCCTACCTCTAGAAAGAGTCAAACTTCTTCCATTTGAAGAATGGTTGTGGCCAATGTGTTCTTGGTGACCTTCGATGCTGCAGAAATGTTTTGGTATCCTTCCCCAGATCTGTGTCTTGACACAATCCTGTCCTATCAATTGAATTTACAACATGTGGACTCCAATTAAGTTGTTGAAACATCTCAAGGATGTTTAATGGAAAGGATGAGCTCAATTTCAAGTGTCATTGCAAAGGGTGTGAATACTTATGTAGATAAGGTATTTTGGTATTATTTTTAGCTTAAACTGGTATTCACTTTTATGGATTATTGTGTGTAGATTGAGGGTCAAAAAACAATTGAATCCATATTATAATAAGGCTGTAATGAAACAATGTGGAAGAGTCAAGGGGTCTGAATTCTTTCCGAATGCACTGTATAGGCCTGCGAATGGAAACATTTTTTTGTAGGACATGAGATTTATCTTTGATCTGTTGTATGGCTACCTAGCAATATCATATTTGGTTTGCAATCTACGAATGTGTTGAGTTCCGACCCTTGGGTGGTAAATGGTGTGGCATAGGCTAGGCCCTATGCAAATATACACACACATGCAGAGCAAAAAATATTTGTTTTTGTAATACTTCCAAGAGTTACTGTTTGTAGTTCTTCTTTATTATTATTATTTTTTAGACCCACTCTTAGGACATTGTTAAGGTTACACTGGTGTGTTTGAGGAATTCTGGTTCAAAAGTCTGCTCAAATGATTTTTTTTTTTGTATAACTTATTTAACTCGACAAGTCAGTTAAGAATAAATTATTTTTTACAAAGATGGGCTACACGGGCCAAACCTGGACGACGATGGGCTAATTGTGCGCCCTATAGGGCGGCACCATCACGGCTGGTTGTGATACAGCCTGGATTCAAACCAGGGTGTCTGTAGTGACGCCTGTATCACTGAGATGCATTGCCTTAGACTCTTAGACAGCGGCCTAGCTCTCCAGATGGCCAGTTGCCCATATATTTGATACACTGAGTGTACAAAACATGAAGAACACCTTCCTAATATTGAGTTCACCCCACCTTTGCCCTCAGAACAGCCTCAATTTGTTGGGGCATGGACTCTACAAGATGTCATGTGTTCCACATGGACGGTGGCCCATGTTGAATCCAATGCTTCCCACAGTTGTCAAGTTGTCGGGATGTCCTTTGGGTGGTGGACTATTCTTGATACACACGAGAAACGGTTGGGTGACAAACCCAGCAGTGTTGCAGGTCTTAAATCAACCCGGTGTGCCTGGGTTGATTTAAGGTGCTTAACTTTTGTCTTGCCCGTTCACCCTCTGAATGGCACACATACACAATCCATATCTGAAATTGTCTCAAGGCTTTAAAATCCTTTAACCTGTCTCTTCCCCTTTATCTACACTGATTTTGAAGTGTATTTAACAAGTGACAACAAGTATGGTTTCTTGCATCTGGATTCACCTGGTCAGTCTGTCATTGAAAGAGCAGGTTTTCATAATGTTTTGTACATTAAGTGCAGTGTATATTACCATGGAATTTTTTAGTGTTATCTTTATCGTATTGTGTCATAATACTAAGCTAGTATTGATATTGAATCCCAAATTCTGAGATGTTTTTGATTAGCTCCTTAGGGTAGCCTCCACATGCATATGGCCAACCCCATGCTTTAGACATCTATAGCTTAGCCACAATGTTACTTCAGCCTAGGGATGAGAATGGTTATCCTAACGGACTTTAGTATTCGATTAGTTGCGGAAGTATTAATTGGAGAAATAAGCCTACTTTTAATGAGGCTTTGTCTAAAATTTAAATCTGAAATTGCTACATATAAGTCAGCGGTCACATTTAGCTTTCAGACATCTGCATTTTCAAAAAGCAGACCTAAAAAACAATCGTGTTATTTTTTGCTTCAATAGTGTTTAGGGGCATGTCACTAGTTTTTATTCACACAAAATACATTAGTGCTACACATTTGACAAAGTACTTCATCAGATGACAACCAAAGTGCTACACTATTTGGATAGCAACTGCACATAAATAGGTGTACAATGAAAAGGCAAGGTATTTTTTTGCCAAAACGACACATGGCCATATTTCTACAGTTTATAGTAGCAGGAATGGGGCCAGCTACATTTCCTAATGTTTTGCTTGAAGTTAATCTTGCATTTTGGAAAGCACTGGAGCAGAATCTCGTGATCCAATGACGAGAGCAAATCTTTTTTCCAAGTGGAGAAGTGCAACTGAAGCACGGAATTAGACCTTTTACATTCATCATTTGGAGCAAACCCTGAGTGAAGCCGAGCATAATTTACACTAAAGCCTTTTTAGATCTGCGTTTTCTTTCCTTTTCTGTTTGAGCAACGTGACCCCTGCAAGGATAGGCAGTGACATTTGATATTTTTATTAAACCGTTGTGAATTTGAGTGCACTCCATAAAGGTAACAATTAAAAAGATGAATATTTTCTTCCCTATTGTTAACTTAAGCCCACCTGACACGCATGCGTGCCATCTGGAAATGCAAATGCGCTACGCTAAATGCTAATAGCACTTGTTAAAACTCAAACGTTCATTAAAACACACATGCATGGTACTGAATTAAAGCTACACGTTGTGAATCCAGCCAAGGAGTCAGATTTTTAAAATGCTTTTCGGCGAAAGCATGAGAAGCTATTATCTGATAACATGCAACACCCCGAAATACCTGAAGGGGGCGTAAACAAAATAGTTAGCATAGCCGGCACTACACAACGCAGAAATAAAATATAAAACATTCATTACCTTCGAAGAGCTTCTTTGTTGGCACTCCTAGATGTCCCATAAACATCACTGTTGGGTATTTTTTTTCCGATTACATCTGTCCATATATACCCTAAATATCAATCTATGAAAAGTGTGTGATCCAGGAAAAAACAGCGTGTTAAAACGCAACGTCATTTTTTTTAATTAAAAAAGTCGACAAACTTTAACAAAACACTTAAATACTTTTGTAATCCAACTTTAGGTATTAGTAAACGTTAATAATCTATCAAATTGATCACGGGGCGATGTGTATTCAATAGCTCCACGTCTTCAAATCATGGTCGAAAATTTCTCAAACATCCTGTCGGATACCGGAAGGAATGGGCTCTCTCTTACTGTTTTGACCACGAAACAAAGCCCAGGCAATTGACAAGACTGGTGACATCATGTGGAAGCTGTAGGACTTGCAATCTCAGCCCCATGTAATTTGCTTTCCCATAGACAATACATGCAAGTGGCGCATTTACATTTTTCCCAGTTTTCGGTGTTCAGGTTTTCTTGCGCTTTTCGATGAAACACACGCTCTGTTATAGTCACCGCTGTGATTTAACCCGTTTTAGAAACGCCAGTGTTTTCTATCCACACATACTAATCATGCATATACTACATTCCTGGCATGAGTAGCAGGACGCTGAAATGTTGTGCGATTTTTAACAGAATGTTTGAAAAAGTAAGGGGTAGGCTTAAGTGGTTAATGTTAACTTTTACATCCCTAATTAACAAATGTGTTTGTCAATTGATTTGTATTGGTCACTTGCTAAGAACTCAAGGTTAAGTTTACAAATGAAAAGAGCAACGCCAAATTGCTCCTCTTTGGGCTGGTGTGTGTGCTTCATCTTCATGTCTGTCTATCCACCCCTCAGGCAAGTCCAGGAGGACAGCAATGACAAGAACTCGGTGGTGTCCTTCACCCTGACGGACGACCCCCAGCACATTGACCTCTTCACTTCCAACAGCAAGGAAGAGGTGAGTCGACCTTGCCTCACTGGAGGTAGGATAGGGGTCCGTTTTACCTAACACGTTTCAGTTCACCAAACGTCCCCCAGTGAAGGACCCAGGAGCACTGGCTGTGGAAGTTAATCTATATCACTCGCTCACTCTCCACCCTGCTCTCTCAATCGTCATCGTCTACTCCCTTCTCACACTGTGCCCTGACCTAATGGCCGTGAGATTGAGATCTGAGGGGATGGAGCGTATCCTCTGTAAAATAATAATGGGGCTGTTGACTGAACTTGATTCACTGATAAGTGCCTACCTTGGTTCAAGACATTACTTAGAAACTGTGGGTGTGCATTTGGGGTCTAAGGCAAGGTTGTGGTGGGTGATTTGGGACTGGCCTTCTGACACATGCCTAATGCTATTTCTATTTCTCCTAGGCGGTGAGGCTGGCGGTTGTGTGTAAGGATGGGCAGCTTCATCTCTTTGAGCACTTTCTGAACGGGTTAGTCTCTAAAACCTTGTCCCTTCCTGTCACTGTGCAAGGCGGACTCTTATTCCTCTAGCACAACAAGGATCATATCCTCATATTAATTTACAGCCATTTAGCAGTCAATACCAACACACCTTTCCCCTGTCACTGGGCAAGGTGGAGTACTTAAATGGCACAGTCTTATACATTATCTGGCAGGGAAAGAGAGAAAGTTCAATGAGGGAAAGACTGGGTCTTGCTATGGGCACAGACCGTATAGTAGTATGACAATTGCCAATTTCAGGAAAGAAGTGATGTTCATAGTAGGGTAAAGAAAATCCTTTGGCATCAAGTGACCATAAAATTGTTACATGGTAGTTAGACAGCGTAATTGGTGTAGTAGTTAGCTTGCTATATAGTACTGACAGCTGACATTTTATTTACTCTAATTATAGTGCTGGTACACATTATTACATGGTAAACCAGTGTTTTCCTCAAACGCATGGAGTAGCCAGCCAAATAGAAAAAGTAGCCAGCCAGATTCCCAAAATGTTTGCCGAACAAGCTTTATGTTGGTGGCCTCTGGTATATTCTATTGCTAGATTGGTATTTTCAACTAGCAACCAGGGTTTGAAATTAACACACTACTAATGTGGGTAGGTTTTGTCATTGGTGGCTAAGAATGTATATTTCACCAGCCACGTTGGCAGGTGGTTAAACAGAGCAAATGCCTAGCATAGGATTATGACTGACATTCAGCAAGCAACATTTTCACAAAAAACAGAAAAACATTCAAATAAAATCATTTACCTTTGAAGAACTTCAGATGTTTTCAATGAGGAGACTCAGTTAGATAGCAAATGTTCAGTTTTTACAAAAAATATTGTGTTGACAAATCGCTCTGTTTTCTTCATCACGTTTGGTTAAGGGAAAAAAACGAAATTAAGTCATTAAAACGCGAACTGTTTTCAAGGCTAGAAACCCTGGACCCACTTCAATTAGTATACCGCCCAAACAGATCTACAGATGCAATCTCGATTGCACTCCACGCTGCCCTTTCCCACCTGGACAAAAGGAAAACTGAATGCTCATCATTGATTACAGCTCAGCATTCAACTCCAATGTGCCCTCCAAGCTCATCACTAAGGTGCATGGTAATGAATCCCTCCCTCTACAATTGGATCCTGTACTTCCTGATGGGCTGCCGCTAGGTATTGAGGGTCAGTGTGGTGGATGTGTAGCCCACCCTCAACACCTGGCGGCAGCCCATCAGGAAGTACAGGATCCAATTGTAGAGGGAGGGATGAGGCCCCTCGGGTGCATGCGTAATCCCCTCCTGCACTTCGTTCACCTACCACGATTGTGTGGCTGTGCATGACTCCCAACACCATGTTTGCCAATAACACGGTGGTGGTGGGCCTGAACAACAACGAGACTGCTTATAGGGAGGTTAGAGAGGCTCTACAGCAGGGGTGTCAAAGTCAAATGGACGGAGGGCCAAATAAAAAATTTAGCTACAAGCCGAGGGCCGGACTGTTCGAATGTTCATTGAAAATTTTTAAATGACGATATAGTCTAGTGAACCTAATTGAACCTACTGAAAACCTAACAAATATATTCCAATATGATCAGACAAATAAAGCAATATTTTCTTATGGCTCTGTCAGTAATCTTTAATTTTCAACAGACACAAAGACAAATTTCCTTTATATAAAAATCCCCATAACATGAACATTAAATGAAAGAAACCGGTATTCAAGGCACCATCAGTAGCCTATATTTTCTATTTTAGCAAAAGTGGGCTAAATTTACTTCAAAGAAAAAAACAATAATAGCAATTTTCTATCATCCACTCAACTGAAATATTTTTAAAATATAATTGGATTGAAATACAATAAAATAAAGTGCAAAAATCTATTAATCAAAAACAACACTTTGTTTAAGGAGAAGTAACATGCAGTGAAAACAAATATTAAACTTTAACTTTTAAACTTGAACTGAGTAAAAACTCTAAATATGTGATTGCACAGTAATGTTCACTTGTTTGAGGTTGAGGGTGATACTTGGTGGTGTCCCATCTTTTCCACAAGTTCATCAATGTTCGGGGTAAGGCTCTGAGCTGAGGAAATCCTCAGAATTGAGTGGAGGTGTTCAGCAGTAAGTCGACTTCTGTGTGATGTTTTGTTCAAGTTCATCAAAGAAAACAGTTGTTCACACAGGTATGTGCTGCCAAACATGGACAACGTTTGAGCAGCCTGGATGCGCAGCTGGGGCATTGTGTCGGGAGGAAACGGGCGAACTCCGCAGCACCCACTGCCGCATATTTTGCCCTCAGTGCATCATTGCATTGGAGGTCAATCAACTCCATTTGGAGGTTTGGTGGTGAGCTTTCCACGTCAACAGCAAATGGGTTACCGAGCAGTTCCAACCTGCTTTTTGTGCTTCAAAGTCAGCAAATCGGCGTCGAAAGTCAGCGGCAAGCATACCTATTTTATCAGCCAACTGTGCGCTCGGGAACGCACTGGTAGAGAGCTTCTTTCATGGTCTGGCAGCTGGGAAAGTGGCTCAAATTTTCTTTCCGCATCTGCGTCTCCCACAGAGTCAGTTTGGTTTTAAATGCCTTCACTGTACTGTACATATCAGAGATGACACGATCCCGACCCTGCAGCTGCAAGTTCATTGCATTCAGATGACTCGTAATGTCACACAGAAAAGCCATTTCACACAGAAACATTTCGTCTCGGAGTTGTGTTGTGTCTTTCCCTTTGCTGTCCAAGAACAGACAAATCTCCTCACGTGCATCTTTGAAGCACCTTTCCCTGGCTTAGCCATCGCACCTCTGTGTGATAAGGCAAATCACCATGCTCCGTTTCTAACTCCGTCAGAAATGCCTTGAACTGGCGGTGATTCAAACCTTTGGCTCTGATAAAGTTAACTGTGCGCGTGATGATGCTCATTACATGCTCCATTTTCAAGGCTTTACCGCACAACGCTTCCTGGTGTATGATACAATGATAAGCTGTCAGCTCACCTGTCGCGTTTTCCTCTTGCATCTTTTCCCGTATCTTCGCCACCAGTCCGCTCCTGTGTCCACACATCGCAGGTGCTCCGTCGGTTGTCAAACCCACGAGTTTTTCCCAAGGCAGCTCCATCTCATTTACACATCTTGACACCTCTTCATACAAATCATGCCCCGTAGTTGTGCCATGCATAGGACGTAAAGCCAAAAACTCCTCTGTCACGCTTAGGCTGGAGTCCACTCCGCGGATGAAAATTGACAACTGGGCAATGTCAGAAATGTCGGTGCTCTCATCCACAGCCAAGGAATATGCAATGAAATCTTTTCCCTTTTTCACAAGCTGCTCTTTTAGATTGATGGACAACTGGTCTACTCTCCGGCAATGGTGTTTCTGCTCAGACTCACATTTAAAAAGAGTTGCCTTTTTTCTGGGCAAACTTCGTCACAAACTTTAATCATGCAGTTTTTGATGAAATCCCCTCCGTAAATGGCCGGGCTGATTTAGCGATCTCTTCTGCCAAAATAAAACTGGCCTTGACAGCAGCCTGGCCTTGTGATTTGGCTTTTTGAACAGAGCCTGTCGAGATTTGAGGCCTCGTTTTAATTCCTCTGCCTTTTGTAGCCTTTGTTCCATGTCCATATTCTTGTTTTTGTCCGCGTGTTTCGTTTCATAATGTCGTCTCAGATTATACTCTTTCAGTACCGCCACACTTTCTCCACACAGAAGACACACAGGTTTTCCAGCTACCTCCGTGAACAAATACTCCGACTCCCACCTTGTTTGAAACCCCGGTTCTCAGTGTCCACCTTCCGTTTTGCCATTTTTGATGGGTATCTGAAAGTTAATTTTACTGTGATGCTGACAACTGCTGTGCCAATAAATATTGAAATGAAGCAGCCTACTGCTCGGTGCGTCACCGTTGCATTGTGGGAAATGTAGTATTGGTGCGTGTAAAGATCTGCGGGCTGCCGGCTTGCTGCGGTCTGCGGGCCGGTTCTAATAATAAATCAAGATCATCCCAGGGGCCGTAAAAACCTTCTCGCGGGCCGGATGTGGCCCGCGGGCCTTGACTCTGACATATGTGCTCTACAGAGTAGTGTACGGCTCTGTACATCACTGGGGCCAAGCTCCCTGCCATCCAGGACCTCTCTACCATGTGGTGTCAGGAAGAGTCCAGCCACCCATATGGCAAAATGCTACCGGAGCACGAAGTCTGGGACCAAAAGGCTCCTGAACAGCTTCTACCCCCCCAAGCCAGAAGGCTGCTAAATGGCTGAGGACTGCAGTGACCCTTTTTGCACTCTCTTTTTGACTATGCCGCACCCCATAATGGCAAAGCAAATACTTTGGCAGCGATTATAGCCTCAAGTCTTTTTTTGGTAGGACGCTACAAGCTTGGCACACCTGTATTTTAGGGAGTTTCTCCCATTCTTCTCTGCAGATCCTCATGCTCTGTCAGGTTGGATGGGGAGCGTTGCTGCACAGCTATTTTCAGAGATTGTCGATTGGGTTCATGTCCGGGCTCTGGCTGGGCCACTTTGTCAATTCTGACCAGTCTATCCAGTCCCTGCCACTGAGAAACATCCCCACAGCTTGATGCTGCAACCACCATGCTTCACTGTAGGGGTGGTGCCAGTTTTCCTCCAGACGTGAAGCTTGATATTCAGGCCAAAGAGTTCAATCTTGATTTCATCAGACCAGAGGATCTCGTTTCTTGATCAGTCCTTTAGTGCCTTTTACTGACGAGTAGCTTCTGTCTGGCCACGACCATAAAGGTCTGATTGGTGGAGTTCTGCAGAGATGGTTGTCATTCTGGAATGTTCTCCCATCTCCAGAGGAACTCTGTCAATGTGACCATTGGGTTCTTGGTCACCTCCCTCACCAAGGCCCTTCTCCCACGATTGCTCAGTTTACATTTACATTACATTTAAGTCATTTAGCAGACGCTCTTATCCAGAGCGACTTACAAATTGGTGCATTCACCTTATGACATCCAGTGGAACAGCCACTTTACAATAGTGCATCTAAATCTTTTAAGGGGGGTGAGAAGGATTACTTTATCCTATCCTAGGTATTCCTTAAAGAGGTGGGGTTTCAGGTGTCTCCGGAAGGTGGTGATTGATTCCGCTGTCCTGGCGTCGTGAGGGAGTGTGTTCCACCATTGGGGAGCCAGAGCAGCGAACAGTTTTGACTGGGCTGAGCGGGAACTGTACTTCCTCGGTGGTAGGGAGGCGAGCAGGCCAGAGGTGGAAGAACGCAGTGCCCTTGTTTGGGTGTAGGGCCTGATCAGAGCCTGGAGGTACTGAGGTGCCGTTCCCCTCACAGCTCCGTAGGCAAGCACCATGGTCTTGTAGCGGATGCGAGCTTCAACTGGAAGCCAGTGGAGAGAGCGGAGGAGCGGGGTGACGTGAGAGAACTTGGGAAGGTTGAACACCAGACGGGCTGCGGCGTTCTGGATGAGTTGTAGGGGTTTAATGGCACAGGCAGGGAGCCCAGCCAACAGCGAGTTGCAGTAATCCAGACGGGAGATGACAAGTGCCTGGATTAGGACCTGCGCCGCTTCCTGTGTGAGGCAGGGTCGTACTCTGCGGATGTTGTAGAGCATGAACCTACAGGAACGGGCCACCGTTTGGCCGAGTTACCAGCCCTAAGAAGTCTTGGTGGCTCCAAAGTTCTTCCAATTTAATAATGGCGACTGTTAGATACCATCAAAGCTGAAGGAATGTTTTGATACCCTTCCCTAGATCTGTGGCACAACACAATCCTGTCTCGGAGCTCTACGGACAATTCCTTCTATCTCATGGCTTAGTTTTTGCTCTGGCTTGCACTGTCAACTGTGGGACCTTTATATAGACAGGTGTGTGCCTTTCCAAATCATGTCCAATCAATTGAATTTACCACAGGTGGACTCTAATCAAGTTGAAGAAACAACTCAAGGATGATCAATGGAAACAGGATGCACCTGAGCTCAATTTTGAATCTCATAGCAAAGGTGCTGATAACTTATTTACATAAGTATATATATTATATATATATATTTTAAAATTTGTAATAAATTAGCAAAAAGTGTGGCACAGCCTTCACCTCGATGCAGTTTCTTAGACCACTGCACCACTCTGGAGGCCCACGGGCACCTCATTTATATAGCCATGCTATCATTGCGCATTTGTTAGATTTTGTCCACCCGCCTCTTGAGGATTGACCACAATTTCCCAATGGGATTAAGGTCTGGGGAGTTTCCTGGCCATGGACCCAAAATATCGATGTTTTGTTCCCCGAGCCACTTAGTTCTCACTTTTGCCTTATGGCAAGGTGCTCCACCCATGCTGGAAAAGGCATCGTTCATCACCAAACTGTTCCTGGATGGTTGGAAGAAGTTTCTCTCGGAGGATGTGTTGGTAACATTCTTTATTCATGGCTGTGTTCTCAGGCAAAATTGTGAGTGAGCCCAACCCCTTGGCTGAGAAGCAACCCTACACAAGAATGGTCTCAGGATGCTTTACTGTTGGCATGCCACAGGACTGATGGTTGTGGTCACCTTGTCTTCTCCGCACAAGCTTTTTTCCGGATGCACCAAACAATCGGAAAGGGGATTCATCAGAGAAAATGACTTCATCCCAGTCCTCAACAGTCCAATCCCAGTACCTTTTGCAGAATATCAGTTTGTCCCTGATGTTTTTCCTGGAGAGAAGTGGCTTCTTTGCTGCCCTTAACACCAGGCCATCCTCCAAATTCCTCACATCATTGTGTGTGCAGATGCACTCAACCTGCCTGCTGCCATTCCTGAGCAAGCTCTGTACTGGTGGTGCCCAGATCCCGCAGCTGAATCAACTTTAGGAGATGGTACTGGCGATTGCTGGACTTTCTTGGGCGACCTGAAGCCTTCACAACATCTGAACCGCTCTCCTTGAAGTTTTTGATGATCCGATAAATGGTTGATTTAGGTGCAATCTTACTGGCAGCAATATCCTTGCCTATGAAGCCCTTTTTCTGCAAAGCAATGATGACTGCATGAGTTTCCTTGCCAGTGACCATGATTGACAGAGGAAGAACAATGTTTCCAAGCACCACCCTCCTTTTGAAGCTTCCAGTCGGTTATTTGAACTCAATCAGCATGACAATCAGCATCTCCAGCCCTGTCCTTGTCAACACACACGCCTGTGTTAATGAGAGAATCACTGACATGTTAGCTGGTCCTTCTGTGGCAGGGCTGAAATGCAGTCAATATTTTTTTGGGGGGGGTTCAGTTATGCAAATTGCCATCATACAAACTGAGGCAGCAGGTTCATTCTAGCTGGAAAGGGCTCGGCAGACTTATCTGACTAGCGAATTGCAAACTAGCCTGCTTAATTTACGTGGAATAGGTACCCGGTTGACCACAATTTCTTTAATAGACTGTATAGCTGGCTAGTGGGAAAACACTGGTACACTTCCGATACCTAGGTCGTGTTCAGTAGGCATGAAAGGGGAGGGGCTCATCTGAACTTGTCCAATAAGAAACCGTGTTTTTTTGTGCCCTACTTACAAGACCCTGTTTATTTGAAATGCCCTTCTCCACCTTTACTTTTATGTAGGCCTTGTAAGAAGCCGCTGTCCCCCTCCTGTACAGTCCAGATGTCTGGGCTTGAGGACATCCCCGTGCCCGTTCCTCTGTTGGCCGTGGCCCTCACCGCGGACACACGCAGCCTCCTGCTTGCCTATGGCAGCTACCTGCAGCCAGTCATGGAGAGATTGGTGAGTGGTGCACAGTTCAATTGAATAGTGTTTTCTCCAACAATCAACTGTAACCCGTCAAGTAGACGTTTACAGCTGAAGGTTGTAGTGCAGGTAGCTAATAAAGGATTGTCTTTATTTATTAAGTCTAGGCTGATAATAGGCGAGCACTATTCCTGACTTGAATGTCGTTTGTGCCGTGGCTCGTCAATGTACAGGTCTCACTTTGACCTGGTCTCACTTTGGTTTCTGCGTTGGTTTCAGCAGAACACTACTTTCTACCCAGTTAGAAAATGTGAACATTCGGGGGGGGGGTGAATGCAAAAGAAAATATGGACTGGGATGAATTGCTACCAGATTGATGGACTGTTCAGCAAACATGTTGCCTGCGTTAATCTGTCAGTAAATCAGTCAGACACCATGCTCCCTTGCTAATGGCACATGCTGTCCTGTGCCTCACCCAGTCAAGAAATTATTTTTAGCACAGAAGATAAAATACACATTTTTATTGTTCGGTGCATTCGGGAAGTATTTAGTCACCTTGACACTTGTCACCTTTTGTTACATTTCAACCGTATTCTAAAATGGATACAAAAAAAAATAATCTACACACATTTTTAATACAAAAAATATACCTTATTTACATAAGTATTCATACCCTCTACTATGAGACTTGAAATTGTGCTCCGATGCATCCTGATTCCATTTATCATCCTTAAGATGTTTCCACAACTTGATTGGAGTCCACCTGTGGTAAATTCAATTGATTGGACATGATTTGTAAAGGCACACACCTGTCTATAGAAGGTGCCACAGTTGACAGTGCATTTTAGAGCAAACACCAAGCCATGTCGAATGAATTGTCGTAGAGCTCAGACAGGATTGTGTGGAGGCACAGATTTGGAAGGGTACCAAAACATTTCTGCAGCATTGAAGTTCCACAAGAACACAGTTGCCTCCATTCCAAGACCCTTCCTGGAGCTGGCCACCCAGCCGAACTGAGCAATCTGGGAAGACCAAGAACCCAATGGTCAGAGTTCCTCTGTGGAGATGGGAGAACCTTCCAGATGGACAACCATCTCTGCAGCACTCTACCCATCAGGCCTTTAATGGTAGCGTGGCCAGATGGAAGCCACTCTTCAGTAAAAGCCACATGACAGCCCACTTGGCGTTTGCCAAAGGGTATCTCAAGACAGTCAGACCATGAGAAACATCCTCTGGTTTGATGAAGGCAGCATGCTGTGGGGTTGTTTGTCAGTGGCAGATACTGGGAGACTTGTCAGAATTGAGGAAAGTACATAGATCCTTGATGAGAACTTGCTCCAGAAGTGTCCTTGCGTGGCCCAGCCAGAGCCAGGGCTTGAACCCAATCGAACATCTCTGGAGAGACCTGAAAATAGCTGTGCAGCAGCTCTCCCCATCCAACCTGACAGCTTGCGAGGATCTGCAGATAGGAATGGAAGAAACTCCCCAAATACAGATGTGCCAAGCTTGTAGCATCATACCCAAGAGGACTCGAGGCTGTAATCGTAGCCAAAGGTGCTTCAAAGTACTGAGTAAAGGGTCTGAATACTAATGTAAATGTAATTTCTGTTTAAAACATTTAATAATAATCTAAACCTGTTCACTCATTATGGGCTATTGTGTTGATTGAGTAAGAAAACAATATTATCCCTTTTAGAATAAGGCTGTAATTGAACTGTGGAAAAAGTATGTTTACACATGTTTATACAGTTACTGACATTTTGTTCCTTCCCTTGTCCCCCATATAGGATGTGAACACAGCAGAGAGACACGTCTGCCTAACCCGCAATGTCCACACCACCCTCACCATCGCCATGGAAACGACTGTTTCCAAGGTAATGCCCTGTTGATGCCATTTCTGCCTTTTAGTCTGGTCTAAATGGCATGGGCTCGTTTCTGGTATAAATGCAACATGTATAGTGTTTTTCACGATAATCCAGCTAAACTGCATGATCATTACACAAGTGCATCTTGTGCTTGGGGTAATAGGCCTCTTTAAAATGTGCAGTTTTTTCACAATGCCACAGAAGTCTGAAGTTTTGAGGGAGCGTGCAACTGGCATGCTGACTGCAGGAATATCCACCAGACCTCTTTCCAGAGAATGTATTGTTAATTTCTCTACCATAAGCCACCTCCATCCTATTAGAGAATTTGACAGTATGTCGAACCGGCTTCACAACCGCGGACCACGTGTATGGCGTCGTGTGGGCGGGCAGTTTGCTGAGTGCCCCATTACTGTGGTGGGCTTAATTAAGCTACAGGCAACGAACACAATTGCATTTTACCAATTGCAATTTGAATGCACAGGGATTCCCTTGACAAATGATCACAATAGATACTGGCTGATTTTCTAATCCACAACCTCGCTAAATAAACTAACTTTAATTTTTAGAAGGTATGACAAATATTCCCAGTCATGTGAAATCCATAGATAAGTGCTTAATACATTTATTTCAAATTGACCTATTTCCTTAAATTAATTGTAAGTCAGTAAAATCTTAAATTGTTGAGTGTTGCTCTGTTTATTTTTGTTCAATATACATGCTCTTGTCTTTCAGGTGAAAACCCCAGTAGTTAACGCCAAGAGCAAAGTTCTTGTCCCTGGTCTTCCCGGTCACCAAGCGCCGGTCAAAGCAACTTTGGGATCTGAGAAGAGGAAAAAGGGCACAGACACCAAAGAGGTATGTTGACCATGTCAACCTGCCCTTCTCTGTTGGCGATTGCAATAAAAACCTTTACTTTTTGAAGATTTGTCTTGGAAACCCAGAACATGAGTTGTCTAGTTTTGGCAGATTTCATTTTTTAATTTTATTTTTTTAACTAAGCTAGTCAGTTAAGAACAAATTCTTCTTTTACTGTGACTGCCTAGGAACAGTGGATTAACTGCCTTGTTAAAGGGCAGAATGGCAGACTTTTACCATGTCAGCATGGGGATTCGATCTAGCAACCTTTCGGTTACTGGCCCAATGCTCTAACCACTAGGCAACCTGTCGCCCCAGATGCACGACTTAGTTCTGGGGGCAGACTGTTAGAGAAGATGGTAGAATAAGGAGAATGTTTATTTGCATATTTATTTTTACTGAATATTGTACAAATGTCGTCCACATGCTGAATTGTGAGTAACACACACACACAAAAAAAATGGAAATGCAAACTAAAATACAATAAACGGCATAGGCAAAGTAAGTTGCTTAAGCAGAGCGGTAGTTCCTCTCTTGTCAATCTGCCAAATGTCCCTGAAATTTTAAAAGATAAACACTTGCAAAATCGTAGTTTGATCAGTGACATTCTGCGCACCAGAACAAAGTTTATCGTTAGTTGTCGCATCCCTGAGTCTGACAGACGCTACGATAAGTTATATTAGGTGCATCTGTCCACGAGAGATTAGATTATAAGCGATGATCTGACGGCATTTCACTCAGCAAAATGTTTAAATAATATATCATTAGCAGACTCTTAACCAAAACTTAGATGTGTGCATACAACTTGTGAATGTGTTCCTAGGAATCAAACCCACTATCCTGGCGTTGCAAGCAATGTACCCTCAAAGAAAAATTGGGCACTGGACAAATTTCACTTCTGCTGTGCACAAACTTGAACGTTGTGAAATTTCTACCTTCCAGCGCACATTTACTATGAACACTGAGGCTGTACCCACTTTAAGTTAGTTTCAGACAGTGGTCAAGTATGCTTTTGTTGCAATTTGATCATATGAGTGGCTATTTCCATGTTAAAATGTTATATCATTGAGTCTACAGTAGCAGCCAATGTGTGGTGTTCAATGTAGGCCTACATTCCATAAGATAATAAAAAAATATGCTGCAGTGCTTGACATTAACCTGTTTATCCACTTGTCCTTCAGACAAGGTGACAACAAATATGGTTTTTGCTAGAAATTAAATGTATTCCCTCAATGTTATTACTGAGAATCAGACAAGTTGTTCTATCCTTTGCCTATTGGCTACTTAGCTTATTCAAAATACAATACTGCCCCTTAGACAGCTCTTTACCCGACTCTTTTCAAATGTCTTTTTGTAGTAAGCAATCACGTCTCATTTCTGATTATTAAGCATCTATAACTGGACTAATAACTCACTAACTAGCAAAGGATATGAACAAATGTGCACATGTGGCTACATTACAGCTCTTCACTGATCTCCAAGAAGCCCATCTACTTGTGACCGCTCATTCTGAACACAGTCCAGTTTAAAGTGAATGGCAATGGTCTGTTAGCATATAGGCCTATTGCAGCTCTGATTTGGCTTTGCGGCACTGGTGTGTAGAGTACAGACTGCATGTCCTGCATGTCAATGCAATACAATCCTACTCCGAAAAGTGGCTTGTTGCCTCGATCATAATTCCCACAGTAAATGGAAATGTTGCTCGTGTTAACTGAGGGATGAAACTCATCTCGTGCTTCTCTGTGCGGGCTGATACTTATTCTGTGGAAGTCTCAGGGGAGCTGCGTGCCCCGCACTGTTTAGAGGAAACATTGGTTGCAAGCAGTATGCTCTACTAACTGAGCTACAGAGGACCTGTTGCTGCCGTTAGGCATGGACGAATTCTGTGTTACTCTGTCAGTAGTAAATGCAGTCAGACACCATGCAAAAGTATCGTTTCACTCCTCTCTTACTAAGGCTGAGTGCTATCCTGTGTCTTAGCCAGTCAACGGAGGAGTGAACACATTGTAGCACAGCAAATAAAATACTCTATAACCCTTCTCTCAAGTTGTATCTGTTAGCAGCAAACTGATTGTGCTTTGCCTCATTTACTTCGCTGTTAACCCATCCACTGCTACTCCAACGTATCCTCCACAGATGTCCATAGAGGAGCGACTGGGAGAGATCAACTTGTCACGTGAGAAGGGCGGAGTCAAGGAAACCCCCTCTCTGCAGACTGACAACTTCGCGGTGCTACTGGTGCAGGGTCTGGAGAGCAAGGACGCCAACATCCTCAATGTGAGCGGACCCTTTTATTTGTGAATATATGGGCTCAGATATGCCAGATAAGGCACATTTTTCTGAACACTACAGGGATCTTGTGGTGTGTAGCAAGTGTGAAATATTTCTCTCACTGATTTGGGGGTTTGTAATATACAAAGTCTCCAGTGATCATGTGATGTCAACTATTTTTTGTCACAATAGTGAATGCTTTGAGCAACAACTGACACATGCTCAACTAGGGGTCAAAACAGATTGACAACATGTAAACTACAGTGCATTCGGGAAGTATTCAGGCCCCTTTGCACATTTTGTTACGTTACAGCCTTAATCTAAAATGGATTAAATTTAATACACCCCCCCCCCTCATTAATATACACCATAATGGCAAAGCAAAAATAGGTTTAAATATTTTTGCAAATGTAGAAACTGATACCATGTTTATGTAAGTTCAGATCCTTTACTCAGGACTTTGTTGAAGCACCTTTGGTAACAATTACAGCCTCGAGTCTACTTGGGTATGACGCTATAAGCTTGTCACATCTGTATTTTGGGAGTTTCTTCCATTCTTCTCTGCAGATCCTCCTAATCTCTGTCAGGTTGAATGGAGAGTGTCGAAGCACATCTGTTCAAGTCCGGCCTCTGGCTGAGCCATTCAAGGACATTCCGAGGCCAGTCCTGCTTTGTTTTGGTCGTTGTCCTGTTGGAAGGCGAACTCTGTTAGTGACCATAAGGTTCTTGGTCTTCTACCTGACCCAAGGCCCTTCCCCGATTGCTCAGTTTGGCTGGGCTGCCAGCTCTAGGAAGAGTCTCTTGGTGGTTCCAAACTACTTCCTTATAAGAATGATGGCCTCTTCTTGGGGATATAAAATGCTGCAATTTTTTTGGTATCCTTCCCCAGATCTGTGGCTCGACACAATCCTGTCTCGGACCTCTATGGAGGATTCCTTCGACCTCATGGCTTGGTTTTTTCTCTGACATGCACTGTCAACTGTGGGACCTTATGTAGACGGATGTGCCTTTAGAAATCATGTCCAATCAATTGAATTTACCACAGGTGGACTCAAATCAAGTTGTAGAAACATCTGAGGGATGATCAATGCAAACCGGTCGCACCTGAGCTCAATTTCAAGTCTCATAGAAAAGGGTCTGAGTATTTAAGTTATTTCTGTGGTTTTTATAAATATTCTCTTTGTCATTTTGTGGTATTGTGTGTAGATTGAGGAACACAATCAATTTAATATGTTTTAGAATAAAGCTATACCGTAACACAGTGGAAAAAGTGAAGTGGTCTGAATGGTTTCCAAATTCACTGGGTTTAGTCTCAATGCGTATTGAACGTAAAGACATTTGCACAATGAGCACCTGTCTTTCAAATGCTTTAGTTGTTGGTTAGCTAGCTAGTGGAGTTTTGCCATCTTAGCATTAACATGAAGTCAGTCAACATTACATGGTAACAAGAACTTGCTGAAATGAGCCACCTACGATTCCACACGCGGCAGCTTCTTGTCATTGTTGCTAGTGATGTTTAGATAATGTTGGGCCCATAATTTTTTTTATGCGGTGCCGTTATCACAAAACTACCACTAACATAGCGTTTCCCAAACTGTCCTGGGGACCCCGAGGGGTATTCATTTTTGGTTTTGCTCTAGCACTACACAGCTGATTCAAATGATCAACGCTGGATAATGAGTTTGAATTTGAATCAGCTGAGTAGGTGCACCAACAGGCCCCCATCCTAAAGATACGGCACAATTTCACCAAATACACTTGAAGTTTACCACTCCACAAATTACTTGTTAAATATCCCGGATCCGGGAGAATTGTCATCAACTACACTAATTAGCATAGCGCAACGGTCAAAAAATATTACTAGAAAATATTCATATTCATGAAGTCACAAGTGAAATATAGTGAAACACAGCTTAGCCTTTTGTTAATCACCCTGTCATCTTAGATTTTGAAATTATACTTTACAGCCAAAGCAAGACAAGCATTTGTAAATACATCGATAGCCTAGCATAGCATTATGTCCAGCTAGCAGAAGGAAGCTTGGTCATGAAAATCAGAAAAGCAATCAAATTAACAGTTTACCTTTGATCTTCGGATGTTTTCACTGACGAGTCTCCCAGTTAGATAGCAAATGTTCCTTTTGTTCCATAAAGATACATTTTATACCCGAAATACCTCCTTTTGTTGGCCATGTTATGTTGATAAATCCACCGGAAATAGCGGTCATGACGACGCCATATTTTCCCCCAAATTATGTCCATAATATCGACAAACATGGCAAATGTTTTTTATAATCAATCCTCAAGGTGTTTTTCAAATCTATTCGTTAATATATCAACCGGGACAATTGGTTTTTCAGTAGGAGCGAGAGGAAAAATGACTACCTCTGTCTTTTACGCAAGAATCACTCAGAGCGATCAGCTGGCCACTGACTCAATGTAGTCGTTTACGCTCATTCTTCAAAATAAAGGCCTGAAGCTACGTCTAAAGGCTGTAGACACCTTAATCTTAGGCCGCCCCATCCCGCATGCGGGATCGTGACTACAGCCTCAAGCTCATTACCATAACGCAACATTAGCGATTTCTGAAAATTGCAAATGAAATGAAATAAATATGCCTGTCCTCAAGCTTATCCTTTTCTTAACAATCCTGTCGTCTCAGATTTTCAAAATATGCTTTAGAACCAGAGAAAATCAATAATTTGTGTAAGAGTGGTGATAGCTAGCTTAGCATTTAGCGTTAGCATTTAGCACGCAACATTCACAAAAACCAGCAAAGGGATCAAATAAAATAATTTACCTTTGAAGAACTTCAGATGTTTCAATGAGGAGACTCAGTTACATAGCAGATGTCCAGTTTTTCCTGAAAGATGCTTGTGTAGGACACAACGTTTTTGTTACTATGCATTTGGCTACCGAAACTAACCGAAAATTCAGTCACCTAAACGTCAAACTTTTTTCCGAATTAACTCCATAATATCGACTGAAACATGGAAAACGTTGTTTGAATCAATCCTCAAGGTGTTTTGTCATATCTCTTCATTGAAATGCCTTCCCTGGAAGCGTGCATTCTTCTCTGATTCGGATGGAAAAATACTGGTACCTGACTTTTGCGCACCAATTTCCACGCAGACACCGTGCGGGACACTTGGTAATTGTAGGCTCTTATGGTCAATCTTCCAATGATATGCCTACAAATACGTCACAATGCTGCAGACACCTGGGGGAAACGATAGGAAGTGTCCGTTCATTCCTGTCGCATTCACAGCCATATAAGGAGATCATGGAAAACGTGCCTCCAGAAATCCTGTTGATTTCCTGGTCACTCAAGCATCTTGGTTTTGCCTGTAGATTTTGTTCTATGGCACTCACAGTGAAAATCTTTGCAGTTCTGGAAACGTCAGTGTCTTCTTTCCAAAACTATCAATTCCAAGCATAGTCGAGCATCTTTTCGTGACAAAATATTGCGCTTAAAACGGGCACGTCTTTTTATCCAAAAATGAAATACTGCCCCTATAGGACTAACAGGTTAACCTCTTAAGTCGACCCGACACGCATGCGTCCCATCTAGCCATCTGGAAATGCAAATGCGCTACGCTAAATGCTAATAGCACTCGTTAAAACTCAAACGTTCATTAAAACACACATGCAGGGTACTGAATTAAAGCTACACTCGTTGTGAATCCAGCCAACAAGTCAGATTTTTAAAATGCTTTTCGGCGAAAGCATGAAGCTATCATCTGATTGCATGCAACACCCTGAAGTGCACGTAAACAAAATAATTAGCATAGCCGGCGCTACACAAACCGCACAAATAAAATATAAAACATTCATTACCTTTGACAATCTTCTTTGTTGGCACTCCTAGATGTCCCATAAACATCACCGTTGGGTCTTTTTTTTTCTCTATTAAATCGGTCCATATATACCCTAAATATCGATCTATGAAGTGTGTGATCCAGGAAAAAACAGCGTTTTAAAACGCAACGGCATTTTTTTTAATTAAAAAAGTCGACGATAAACTTTCACGAAACACTTCGAAATACTTTTGTAATCCAACCTTAGGTATTAGTAAACGTTAATAATCTATCAAATTGATCACGGGGTGATGTGTATTCAATAGCTCCACGTCTTCAAATCATGGTCGGAAATTTCTCCATCCAAAACATCCTAACGGAGACCAGAAGGATTGGGCTCTCTCACTCGTTTGACCAAGAAACAAAGTGCAGGCAATTGACAAGACTGGCGACATCGTGTGGAAGCTGTAGGACTTGCAATCTCAGCCCCATGTAATTTGCTTTCCAATAGACGATACATGCAAGTGGTGCATTGATATATTTTTCAGTGATCAGTTTTTCTTGCGCTTTTCGATGAAACACACGTTATGTTATAGTCACAGCCGTGATTTAACCAGTTTTAGAAACGTCTGAGTGTTTTCTATCCACACATACTAATCATATGCATATACTATATTCTTGGCATGAGTAGCAGGCCGCTGAAATGTTGCGCGATTTTTAACAGAATGTTCGAAAAAGTAGGGGGTAAACTTAACAGGTTAAACAGCTTGGAAAATTCCAGAAAACGATGTCATGGCATTAGAAGCTTCTTATAGGCTAATGTATTTCAAGGCCTACCTTCAAACTCAGTGCCTCTTTGCTTGACATCATGGGAAAATCAAAAGAAATCAGCCAAGACCCCAGAAAAAAAATGTAGACCTCCACATGTCTGGTTCATCCTTTGGAGCAATTTCCAAATGCCTGAAAATACCATGTTCATCTGTACAAACAATAGTATGCGAGTATAAATAACATAGGACCACGCATCCGTCATACTTCTCAGGAAGGAGACTCGTTCTGTCTCCTAGAGATGAATGCACTTTGGTGCAAAGAGTGCAAATCAATCCCAGAACAGAAGCAAAGGACCGTGTGAAGATTCTGGAGGAAACAAGTGCAAAAGTATTTATATCCACAGTAAAAATTAGTCCTTTATCGACAACCTGAAAGGCCACTCAGCAAGGAAGAAGCCACTGGTCCAAAACTGCCATAAAAATCCAGACTACGGTTTGCAACTGCACATGGGGACAAATATCGTACTTTTTGGAGAAATGTCCCCTGGTCTGATGAAACAAAAATAGAACTGTTTGGCCATAATGACCATTGTTATGTTTGGAGGAAAAGCGGGAGGCTTGTAAGCTGAAGAACACCATTCCAACCGTGAAGTACGGGGGTGGCAGCATCATGTTGTGGGGGTGCTTTGCTGCAGGAGGGACTGGTGGACTTAACAAAATAGATGGCTTCATGAGGAAGAAAAATAATGTGTGTGTGTATATATATATATATATATATGCAACATCAAGACATCCGCCAGGAAGTTAAAGCTTGGTTGCAAATGGGTCTTCCAAATGGACTATGACCCCAAGCATACTTCCAAAGTTGTGGCAAAATGGCTGAAGGACAACAAAGTCAAGGTATTGGAGTGGCCATCACAAAGCCCTGACCTCAATCCTATAGAAAATTTGTGGGCAGAACTGAAAAAGCATCTGTGAGCTAGGAGGCCCTCAAACCTGACACCAGCTCTGTCAGGATGAGGAATGGGCTAAAATTCACCCAACTTATTGAAGGAAGCTTGTGGAAGGCTTCCCGACACGTTTGACCCAAGTTAAACATCTCTACCAAATACTAATTGAGTGTACGTGACACACTGGGATGTGGTGAAAGAAGTTAAAATAATTCGCTCTACTATTATTGACAATTCACATTCTTAAAATAGTGGTGATCCTAACTGATCTAGATAGGGAGTTTTTACTAGGATTAAATGTATTTGGTTAAGGTGTATGTAAACCTCTGACTTCAAATGTACTTAATTCTCCATGCTGTAAGTAGATGTGCATCTTTAAAATGGTTTGCAACGGAGAGCAAGGTCCTTTATGACAACACTAATAAGAAAAAGCCAACCTTTGAGGTCTAAATGAGCTACACTGGCAGTACAGGTGCAATGCTGTACAAACCATTGCTGACCAATAAGGGACTGAGAGAGAAATCATAGGACTGCTGTAGATCCAACTGCATTGCCCCGTAGTGGTCATACACAGGACCATAATCTGAATTGTGAATGCATGTAAATGTTATTTAAAAAAAGTTTAAATGACAATGGTACTTTGACACATTTAACCTTTTTTAAATTTGTCACATCGCTAATTGGTATCTGACATTCAGAATCATAAAGCATGTCTACAGCCCCCATCGCTTCATTTTGGATGGCTGAAACGCCACAAATCTTTATCTTGCGCTTTATTTGTAGTTTATAGAATAAAGGTAAATTGGTATGGAGTTTTTTTGTTAAGTAAGATCCCTGATCCTTCTGCTTTTTGTCAGTTTACAGTTTCTCTGAAATCTGTTAATTGACATTGGTCTCTCCTCTGCCTCACAGAATGTGTTTCAGACCCGGAAGGATAACTTAATAAAGAAAACCGTTTCCCGGTTACCCATCCCTGCCGTTTTGCCATTGGTGGAAGAGCTCACCAAGAGAATGCAAGGGCATCCATACATGTAAGTGAATACCCCCAAATCGCATATGACCAGATGTTGATGATATTCACATTCTCGTTGATGCAAGCCAAAGACCAACTAAATTCTGCCGCTAACTCTTTATTTACCTTGAGTCATTTAGCAGACGTTCTTATCCAGAGTGATTTACAGGAGCAATAAGGGTTAAGTGCTTTGCTCAAGGGCACGTTAGTAGATCTTTAACCAAGTCCGCTCAAGGATTAGAACCAGTCAACTTTTTGGGCCATTACTGGCCCAATGCCATTACTGGCCCAATTGTTTTTTAGTTAAATCTAGTTGAAGGCATCATTCCTAAACCCTTCACCCTGATATTGTTGCCTGAAGGGAACCCAACTTCACCCCAACTCAACTAGTTTCTCCTTTTCCCATTTGTACTACAGGGCAGTGCTGATGGTGCGATGGCTCAAGGCTGTTCTCATGCAGCACACCTCCTACCTGTCCTCGGTGAGTCTATTCTTGGGTGTCTTCAGCTAGCTGCTAACTTCAAACCCAAAACATGGTTTGTTCTGGGGAATGTATAAAAATAAATTGTTCAGCTCATTTGGAGAGTTAAGTTTTGTTTTTGACCAACAGTTTATACAGTTGTACACACTTATACAGTCAGATTATTGACCCAGGACCAATGTTTATACTTCCTCAAAACGAGGAGTGATTTGATTATATTTTATACTGATCTATGCTTTTGTTCTATCCCTGTACCAGTTGCCAGACCTGGTTTCTCAGCTGGGAGTGTTGTACCACATGATTGAGAGCAGAGTCAAAATGTTCCACAAACTGACCAAGCTGCACGGCAAGCTCTATCTGCTCATGACACAGGTACGTCTTGGCACTAGTTGTTTTCACTCCACAGTTAATTCAAGTGCTACTACCAAAAACTTGACATGGGAAACCAGGTCCAGAGAAAAACCTAAGCTGTGTTTGAATAACCATACTAACGTAATGTATATTACATACTTAATGAGTATATACAGTTGAAGTCAGAAGTTCACATACACCAAATTTCAACTCAGTTTTTCACAATTCATGACATTTAATCCTAGTAAAAATTCAGTTAGGATTACCACTTTATTTTAAGAATGTGGAATGTCAGAATAATAGTAGTGATTTATTTATTTCATCACATTCCCAGTGGGTCAGAAGATTACATACACTCAATTAGTTTTTGGTAGCCTTCCACAAAAAGTTGGGTGAATTCTGGCCCATTTCTCCTGACAGAGCTGGTGTTACTGAGTCAGGTTTTTAGGCCTCCTTGCTCGCTGATGCTTTTTCAGTTCGGCCCACAAATTCTCTATAGGGTTGAGGTCAGGGCTTTGTGATGGCCACTCCAATACCTTGACTTTGTTGTCCTTCAGCCATAACTTTGGAAGTATGCTTGGGGTCATTGTGCATTTGGAAGACCCATTTGCGACCAAGCTTTAACTTCCTGACTGATGTCTTGAGATGTTGCTTCAATATATCCACGTAATTTTCCTTTCTCATGAAGCCATCTATTTTGTGAAATGCTGCCACAATGATTCTGCTACTGCCGTGCTTCACGGTTGGGATGGTGTTCTTCGGCTTGCAAGCCTCCCCCTTTTCCCTCCAAACATGACGATGGTCATTATGGCCAAACAGTACTATTTTTGTTTCATCAGGCCAGCCCATCTGGCTTTTTTATGGCGGTTTTGAAGCAGTGGCTTCTTCCTTGCTGAACAGCCTTTCAGGTTACGTCTATATAGGACTTGTTTTACTGTGAATATAGATACTTTTGTACCAGTTTCCTCCAGCATCTTCACAAGGTCTTTTGCTGCTGTTCTGGGATTGATTAGCATTTTTAATCTCTAGGAGACGAACGCGTCTCCTTCCTGAGCAGTATGACAGCTGCGTGGTCTCATGGTCATTATACTTGCGTACTATTGCTTGTACAGAACAACGTGGTTCCTTCAGGCGTTTGGAATTTGCTCTCGAGGATGAATCAGAATTGTGGAGCTCTACAATTTTTTTTTGGGGGGGGGGGGTCTTGGCTGAATTTCTTTAGATTTTCCCATGATGTCCAGCAGAGGCACTGAGTTTGAAGGTAGGCCTTGAAATACATCCACAGGTACACGTCCAATAGTCTAATTGACTCAAATTATGTCAATCAGAAGTTTCTAAAGCATGACATTTTCTAGGATTTTCCAAGCTGTTTAACCTCAGCGCCCCCATAGGTTGAAATGTCATTATTGGATAAAAAGACGTGTCCGTTTTAAGCGCAATATTTTGTCACGAAAAGATGCTCGACTGCATGTAATTGACAGCCTTGGAAAGACAAAACTCTGACGTTTCCAAAACTGCAAAGATATTATCTGTGAGTGCCCCAGAACTAATGCTACAGGCGAAACCAAGATAAAGTTTCATACAGGAAATGCCCCAGATTCTGAAGGCGCTGTGTTCCAATGTCTCCTTATATGGCTGTCAATGCACCAGGAATGAGCCTGCCCTTTGTGTCGTTTCTCCAAGGTGTCTGCAGCATTGTGACATGTTTGTAGGCATATCATTGGAAGATTGACCATAAGAGACTACATTTACCTGATGTCCCGCGTCGAAATTATTGTGTAATCTGTAGGTCCATGCGCGTTCCATTTCTTCAGAAGAGAAAGTCAACTGCCACAAAGGATTTTATCGTCGATAGATATGTGAAAGACACCTTGAGGATTGATTCTAAACATCGGTTTGCCATGTTTCTGTCTATGGCGTTAATTTGGAAAAAAGTTTGTTTTAATGACTTAATTTTCGTTTTTTTTCTTACCCAAACGTGATGACGAATGATGAAGAAAACTGACCGTTTTGTCAACACAAATATTTTTTGTAAAAACTGAACATTTGCTGTCTTGAGTCTCCTAATTGAAAACATCTGAAGTTCTTCAAAGGTAAATGATTTTATTTGAATCCTTTTCTGTTTTTTTTTTTTAAATGTTGCCTGCTAAATGCTACGCTAAATGCTATGCTAGCAATCAATACTGTTACACAAATGCTTGTTTTGCAATGGTTGAAGCACCTGCCTCCCAGAAGTTCATGCTGTTGCTTTGCAACTTCTTGTTAGCATAGCTAACAAATTACTAGCTATACATTTTAAGACTTCATTAACAAAGTCCATTGAGAACTCACATTGACAATACCACTTAGCTAAGCAAAGAATAACGTGAACAATCAAGTTAACATATTAAATAAGCTATACTGGCAAGTTCGCTGCGTTAGTAGCCAAGTAACATACCCGTACATAAACTCCTCTCCCCGTGAAGGGATGAGTAGCAGGCAGTTGAATTTGGGCGTGCATTTCATCCGGATGTGAAAATACTGCCCCCTGTCACCAAGAAGTTAAGTACTGCAGTACATCTCCTCCTCATGGACTGCACCAGATTTGCCAGTTCTTGCTGTGAGATGTTACCCCACTCTTCCTCCAAGGCACCTGCAAGTTCCCAGATGTTTCTGGGGGCAATGGCCCTAGCCCTCACCCTCCGATCCGACAGGTCCCAGACGTGCTCAATGGGATTGAGATCAGGGTTCTTTGCTGGCCATGGCAGAACACTGACCTTCCTCTCTTGCAAGAAATCACGCACAGAACAAGCAGTGTGGCTGGTCGCATTGTCATGCTGGAGGGTCATGTCAGGATGAGCCTGCAGGAAGGGTGCCACTTGAGGGAGGAGGTCTTCCCTGTAACGCACAGCGTTGATATTGCCGCATGCCTAAGTCACGCAGATTAGCAGGGACCCTGGGCATCTTTCTTTGGTGTTCTTCAGATTCAGTAGAAAGGCCTCTTTAGTGTCATAAATTTTAACTGTGACCTTTAATTGCCTACCGTCTGTAAGCTGTTAGTGTCATAATGACCGTTCCCCAGGTGCATGTTCATTAATTGTTTATGGTTCATTGAACAATCATGGGAAAACGTGTTTAAACCATTTACAATGAAGATCTGTGAAGTTATTTGTATTTTTAAGAATTATCTTTGAACGGCAGGGTCCTGAAAAGGGGACTTTGTTTTGTCCGCGTTTACATGCAGCTGCTGTAATGATGGGCTATGCGGTTCGTAAGATTAGCGTAGCTAACAATTTGTCAGCCAACATAACATGTAACTTAATTGAAGTTATTTATTACATGCTCAACATTTTAACATGTATTGTTAATTAAAGCAATGAATTTGTATCCGCTCTCGTCGGACTTCAGCTGCATATTTTCCTCCATTTAATTTAAAAAAGAATAATTTTGAAGCCATGCCCATTTCCTGGAGAATTGTATTTTGGGCTCCAAAAGCATGGCAGTAGTGTCTACTGCTTGTTTTCGTACGACACCTGGGAACTTTTGGCATACTAACTATATCCATACCAGTAAGCAGACTCTACGTACTCATTTTACTTTACAAATAGTACGGGTGTTCCAACTGCTCAAGTCTATCAAGGTTTTGATGATAGGTTGTCTAGTTGAATAAGATGTTAGTACTGCAATATCTCAAATAAGTGGAAATGGCTAGGGTACTTGGAGAGGTTCGGGAAACGTCTTAAGATGGATAAGACAGTGAGGTCACTTCTACCCTGTGTCGAAAGTGACTGTGGCCTTTTTGGTGGCCAGGTCATTGATAGTACAGGAACAGTGAAATGAGAGCCTTTCCCGTGTTTGATGGGCCCTTTGTCCCTACCAAACCCTGGTTCTCTCATACATCTTTTTAGAGGATATTTAATGATTTGTCTAGTTTATTTTACAGACACTGCAGCACCTGACTGCATTTGCTGCCATTGAATGAATGCAACGGGTGTCCCTATTCAAGCCAATGATGGCATAATGTGTGTATGCTGGTGGCTATTGCGAGTGTACCCATAAGAGCAGGAAGTAAAATACAATGCATTTTGCAAGTATTCATACCCCTTTACTTTTTCCACATCTTAGTTACGTTATAGCCTTATTCTAAAATTGATAACATTTGTCAATATGGTGTGTGTGTGTGTGTGTGTGTGTGGATTTAGGAAACAAAGTGAAAACAGGTTTTGAGAAATTTTTGCAAATGTTTAAAAATGTAAACAGTGCATGTCAGGGCAAAAACTAAGCCATGAGATCGAAGGAATTGTCCAAAGAGCTCCAAGACAGGGTTTTGTCGAGGCACAGATCCGGGAAAAATTACAAACACTTCTGCAGCATTGAAGGTCCCCAAGAA
Source organism: Oncorhynchus keta (assembly GCF_023373465.1). Classification (NCBI taxonomy): domain Eukaryota; kingdom Metazoa; phylum Chordata; class Actinopteri; order Salmoniformes; family Salmonidae; genus Oncorhynchus; species Oncorhynchus keta. The sequence goes on from NC_068455.1 coordinate 45,811,725, forward strand.
CACTGGCCTACATCATTCTTAAATGGAAACAGTTTGTAACCACTAAGACTCTTCCTAGAGCTGGCCGCCCGGCCACACTGAGCAATCGGGAGAAGGGCCTTGATCAGGGAGGTGACCAAGAACCTGATGGTCACGCTGACAGAGCTTCTCTGTGGGGATGGTAGAACCTTCCAGAAGACAACCATCTCTGCAGCGCTCCACCAATCAGGCCATTTTGTGGAGTGCCCAGAAGTAAAGCACATGACAGCCCGCTTGGAGTTTCCTAAAAGGCACATAAAGGACTCTGATCACGAGAAACAATCTTCTCTGGTCTGATGAAACCAAGATTGAACTCATTGGTCTGCATGCCAAGTGTCATGTTTATAAGAAACCTGGCACTATCCCTACAGCAACGTTTTTTTTCAGCGGCGGGGACTGGGAGACTACATTTAACGGCGCAAAGTACATAGTTCTCTGATGAAAACCTGCTCAGGACCTCAGACTGGGGTGAAGGTTCACCTTAAAACAGGACAACGATCCCAAGCACACAGCCAAGACGATGCAGGATTGGCTTTGGGACAAGTGTCAATGTCCTTGAGAGGCTCGGACAAACATCTCTCTGGAGACCTGAAAATAGCTGTGCAGCTATGCTCCCCATCCAACCTGAGATTTTGAGTGGATCTGTAGAGAAGAATGGGAGAAACAGGTGTGCCAAGCTTGTACCCAAGAAGATGTGAGGCTACACTTGCTGCCGAAGGTGCTTAAACAATGTACTGAGTAAAGGGTCTGAATACTTACGTAAATGTGATATTTTCTACATGAGCAACATTTTTGAACCCAGTTGTCATTATGGGCTATTGTGTGTAGATTGAGGGGAATACACTTTTTCACTTTAAAATAAAGCTGTAATGTAACAATGTGGATAAAGTAAAGCGGTCGGGTTACTTTCAGAATGCACTGTATGTGTTTAAAATGTGTGTGTGTGTGTGTGTGTTATTCAACTTAACTGACATTACAAAACAGTTGTTGCATTGCCACTTCAGTTAACAACATTTGAATGAACTTTCTATATTGTCTTGAAAAAGATTGCATCACAATACCAGGCAGCCATTGCGAGTGTTCCCATGAAATGACCAGTCAACTGCCAGGGTTTGAAGTTCCATACCAAGTATTTCTGTGTGCTGCTGCATTGTTGCCAAGGCCAGTGTTTCCCCATGACTATCTGCAGTCCTGTGCTCAACAGGATAATGCCTTCATTGGACAAATGAAACTGTCCATTCAGCTTTTCCCCCACCTGTGGCAACTGCTGCCTCCTAAAGTGTTTTTTTTTTTCTCCCAGGTGGTGACAGGTGACAGTGGTGTCACAGACGTGGACCATAAGGCCAAGCTTGTCTACGAGGACGGTAAGGTCTCACTTTTTTTATTTTTATTTGTATACCTTTATCACTCTCTGTATCCTCTTATTTATACACACACACACACACACACACACACACACACTGTATATTGCTTGGTTAACAATGATTTGAAAACAGATAAGCAGGAGAGCAATTGGAGTGGTGTGTTCGGTTTTGACCGGCATGCCAAATCACAACTACAGCTTTTGCTGGGCAGCCAGCGAACTTACTCATTATGGCACTGTATAAAACTGCATAAGAATTTGGCTTTTGATTAAATAATTAGCGCCGGTAGCTATTTCCTATTAGGGGCTCGGGAATATGGCCAAAATATCAATGTTTTAATGTTTGTCGGCTATTTAGCAGCATTTTATGTTTCTGAACAATACATTTTCTAAATATGGTTTATGAGTAGTAGGCTTGGGTGGTATTCTGTATATTTGGAAATAAGCCACGGGATGATTTTTCAATACCTTTGGAACTATTGCTGACTGTTTTTCAATGCATTTTAATGTTTGTAGCAACTTGAGTAAATACCTGCAGTCAACTTGAGCGGAAGGTTCGGCGCTAAAGCAGATCGCATTAATTTCCCCTACCTCATTATTTTACATTATGAAGCTTACTGTAGTTCCCCAGAACAGTTGAGCCAGCCAGGTGTTTGTAAATAGCACAATGCGGGAGCGGGAGCTGCTGAGTCCAGCTGTTTGGCATGGGATGCGTTTTTATATTGAAAGTCAACTTTTTTCCCCTTCAATATTGTGATCTGGGACATGCAACTGTAGTTTTTCTTCACAGAAAATACAGTAGTGCAACACATTCGGCAGAAAATGGCTTAATTTTCATCAAATGACAACAGAAATGCAATGCTATTTGGTTGGCAATGCTATTTGGTTGGCAAGTAAATGAGCTTACAATGAAAAAGCACTTCTTTTTTTTTACAAAAACAATGCATGTTTTTCATAGAAACTGTATGATATACAGTTCCTAATGTTTTGTTTGAAGTTAATCTTGCGTTTTACCGGTGAAAAGTCGGCTGGCTACACTGAGAAGTAGCTACACATCAGTCAGAGCACAGAATGCCCATACATGAACTGTCTTCCGAGTGGAATGACACTGAAGCACAAAATTACTGTGATGCCGAGCAGGGGGAAAATCCTGTGAGAGAAACGCAGAATTCCGCTTTAACTCGACCCGCAGTTTGACCTGCTAGTGGAACAGTTTTCTCAGAGCAGGTGTCAGACCCGTTGCCCTAGTGACTCTGGACTCCACACAGACACAGCGTGTAGCCTACACATGCTGCTCCAGAGCCAATAGTGTTCTTCCTTCGAACAAGTGTAAAACATCCCTAAAAACCTTGTTTATTTGTATAATTGATCCCCATTAGTTCCTACCAAGGAAGCAGCTATTCTTCCTGGGGGCTATCAAAGTTAAGGCAGTTTATACAATTTTAAAAAACATTACATTCTCATATTTAACAATGCACTGTGCGCCTTAAATAAGGCACATACTCCACCACTACCACAGCTACAGTAAAAATAAATCGGTGTGTGTGTGTTATAGTGTGTGTATGCGCGTCTGCCTATGTTTGTTGCTTCAGTCCCCGCTGTTCCATAAAGTGTATTTTTATGAGAAATGATGATAGCTCCGACAGATAACAAGCAATAAACATGACTAAATATACATGTTCTACATATAGTTACAAAGTTACACTTCTTCTTAATGTAACCGCTGTGTTACATTTATTTTTAAAGTTACAGAATTCGTTCACTAGGCTATAATATGAGACGGCGCTCAGATATTAGCAGTATGTCTCCTCTACGTTTGGAGTCCAAAGAAAACCCCAAAATAACCACAAATATTCCCTTACCTTTGTTCTTCGATCAGAAGACGTGGAAGGAGTCATACTTACCCAATACATCGTTTGGTTTCAAGTTGTCTCTGTATTAGCATATGCTAACAGCTTCAGCTGAAATCTCTTGAGCATCAACTTCAAAATTACATATATGTCGACTAAACTGGTCAAACTAAGTGCAGAATCAAGCTTTAGGATGTTTTAAACGTGTAAAACAATCAGCGCGAACGGACAAACCGACATCAATTGGTGTTTCATGGAAAGAGAGCGCCCCAATTCAGACGCGCGCAATAGAGTGCATGTATTTTCGCGTGACCTGAACGTTTTAGCCCGCCAAAAGACGAGGTCGCGCGAGATTCTCACAATGAACGCCCCATTTGAACGCAGACATCGCGCTGAACACAATACAAACTGTTCCCAGATCCGTAGCTGGTTGGGAAGGGTGGGGGCGATGACGTCAAAGTTGGCCCAACTTTTCTGTTGACAAGAGAGTTTGGGAGAAAGGCTGCCCTGAGTTCTGCTTTACATACAGACAGAATTTAAACGGTTTTAGAAACTTTAGAGTTTTATATTCAGTAATAATAATTATATGCATATATTAGCAGTTTTGGACAATTTTGTTTACTATGGGCACGCACTTCCTCCAAAGGGGGCAGTATTCATCCCTAGGTTTAAGAGGTTATTGTGCAAATGAAAAAATGATTTAAGTAGTTAGCATTATCAGTTGGTTTTGTAATGAATGAGTCATCTGATTCAACGAATGATGGAACAGAGTTTGCCCTTTTCCCCGAAATTTAATTTAAGGTGCTCCAACGCTTTTTACTTTCATTCTTTGTCATTTATCTTTGTTTCATAGTGTAGTTTAGTCACATGATTTATCAATTTGCATGAAGTTTCTGCCAATTCCTTTTGCAGCCAGACTAATTTCACAATACCTTTTGCCTCATCCCTCTCAACCTTAACATTCTTCTGTTCCTCATCAATCCACAGGGATATTTATTTTTATAGTAATTTTCTTAATGGGTGCATGCTTATTAATAACTGGAATAAGCAATTTCATAAATGTGTTAAGTGCAGTGTGTTTGTTCCTCATTACCCACCACAGACCAACAAATATTCTTTATATCAAATTACTTCTATGACCTCTTATACAGTATATTAGGCCCAGCCTTCGTGACTTTGCTTTTCCTAGATATGGCTACTATATATTATGATCACTACAGCCAATGGATCTAGATACTGCTTTCAAGCCCGTTTCTGTCGTATTAGTAAAGATGTGATCAATACATGTTTATTTCGTTCCTGTGCTGTTTGTAACTACCCTGGTAGGTTGACTGATAACCTGAACCAGGTTGCAGGCACTGGTTACAGTTTGAAGCTTTTTCTTGAGCGGGCAGCTTGATGAAAGGCAGTCTAAATCACCCCCTGAAAGTCTACCCCTCTATCACATACATCATCAAGCATTTCACACATGTTATCCATATACTGACTGTTAGCATTTGGTGGTCTATAGCAGTTTCCCACCAGAATGGGTTTTGGGTGAGGCAGATTAACCTGTAGCCATATTATATCAACGTTATTTAACATGAGACTGTCTCTTATCTACAGGAATGTGGTTCTGAATATAAACAGAACCACAACCTCCATCATTGGCATTTCTATATTTTCTGTAAATGTTATAACCTTGTATTGCTACCACTGCATCATCAAAGGTATTATCTTAGTGAGTTTAAGAGACCGTCAGAATATTAATTTTATCTGTTATGTAGCTTAATAATTTGCTAGTATGTTTAACGTGGACTGTTTTTTTGAGCGCTTTTCTTCTGGAATGCTTGATTATTTTCATTGCTTTGCTGGGAAGCTTAGCAGAAGTAGATATGTTATTTGTTAGTGCAGGGTGAGCTGCTCACAGTGTACTTCCTCATAGGGCACACCAGCTTAGTGCTAACAGTATACATCTGGTTCATAGGTACATGATGAATCCTACAGCTATTGTATGCAGTTGAGGCATTCGGTACAGGTAAAGGGACATGCATGTGGTTACTTACAATGTCCACCAACACCCCTGGTATTTTGTACAATTGCTGAAGCATTATGCCAACTCAGTGTCACAATGGTAGGGGTTACCTGAGCTGGGCTTGAGTCATTGATAAGTCATTGTCTCAATGCAGCCTTATAATGCTGTGAAAGGAGGAAATTATTTGGGTGGATCCCAGCCGTGTAAAATGTTGACAATTCCTTTTGGAAACAAAAACACAAGTTTCACCCATTGCGCTGCAATAATCACTTAGCCAGTTGTGAAGAGAGAATCCTTCAGTTGTGAAGAGAGAATGGTGCTGACCCCTTGAGGGGTCAGCGCCAGATATGATCTTGTTCTGTTGGCTCTCCAAAAGGTCCCAGTTACATCACAAATGGTCCTTTTTGTTCGATAATGTCCTTTCATATATCATAACTCAGTTTAGCTGGCGCGCTTCAGTCAATAATCCACTGTTTCCCTCCATCAAAATGCATACAAAATGAATCCCAAACGTTACTAATAAACTTAGCCAAACACAAGTCAAACAACGTTTATAATCAAACCTTAGGTATCCTAATACGCAAATAAACTAAAATTTAAGGCGGAGAATAGTATGTTCATTAACGGAGATAAATAAGAAAGAACGCGCTTTCCTCCACCCGCTTGGAAACACTACAGCCAAAATGGGAGCCACCTAGAAAAACCTACAATTTCTGGGTCATTTTTCCAAAAACCAGCCTGAAACTCTTTCTAAAGACTTGACATCTAGTGGAAGCCCTAGGAACTGCAATTTGGGAGTACTTGGGCTTATAATTATAGTACTAGCCGTTGAAATCAGTGTTATGCTAAATGTTTTTTTTTGTGGGGGGTGGTTTGTCCTCGGGGTTTCACCTGCCATATCAGTTCTGTTAATCTCAGACATAATTGTAACAGTTTTAGAAAATGTGTTTTCTATCCAAATCTGCCAATTATATGCATATCCTTGCTTCTAGGCCTGAGAAACAGGCAGGTTACTTTGGGCACGCTTTTCATCCGGACCTGAAAATACTGCCCCCTATCCCAACAGTTTTTAACATAAATATATAACTTTGGCGAGCATATTCATTTTAATGACATCGACACTTCCAAAAAGTAAACTATTGTTTCAAACTTGCCAAATCGAGGGATAGAAAATAGTAACCAATTACTATGATGTATCGTCCCTTAGGATCAGCAATTACCTCAGATACAAAGGGGTTAGATTTATCATCCAAAATTTCAGCACCTCTTGATTTACTATGTAAGTTGAACAGTTTACCAACCCAGTCCCTGCAAATCTGCAGATCTGCAAACCAGTCCTCAAGTGAGTCTCTTGTAGAAATGCCAGATTCGCCTTCAAACCCTTTAAATGTCATCACCTGCTTACGTTTCACAGGGTTGTTAGCCCCTTTTATGTTTCACGAAATGTACTTGATGGTATTATTCCGGGAACCCTGAGCACGCTTGTTATACAATCCTTTCATTAGAGCAAAGAGTGGAAAAGCAATGAATACCCCAAAACCCCGGGACAACTTGTCTCAGAGTAATAATGTATTTGGAAAAGGTATAGGGGGTAAAAACACTGAAAAGACAATGGCATTAGAACTGAACAATTCAACCTCCTGCCCCTCACCCCAGACAATACCTCCCCAAAAGAGGTATAAGCCTAAATAGAACATGTTTTCTCATTTTGAGTGCGGCGTTAAACCCACAGTCCCGCACTTTAAAGTAGAGAAGCAGCTCCCTCGTCCGATATTCTCCATCTTCTCATGGGAAAAGTGCACTTGAATATCAGGGGGCCTCTCACCGTCCCGGGGCTTGGGTGCAGTGACCGGTGGGCACGATCAATCAGGGGCGTCTCGCACATGGCAAGAATATCCTTCAGCAGCCCAGTGACTAAATCCGTGACGCAAGGGCTAGTGATTTTTTTTGTTGTAAATGTTAACATCCCAATTTTGCGTTAACATCCCTAGTGACTGTTTACCTGTGTAAATGTAGCGGACCTATTCTTTAGGGAAGAATCACATCAAGCAGCCAGTCGAGATCCCCCGTCACAGCCTCAAGAGTTTTTAGCTCAATTGTGCTGTCAAAGCGAACAGGCCCTGAATGTCAACTAATTCAAATGCGAATATGTACTTTTCACCCAACAGAATTTAAGAGAAAGGAGCTTTTTTTACAGTTTCGTTCCTTCACCTCTCTGGTCTGTTCCATTTCTCTGGCCATCTCTCCCCCTTTTCTGTGGTATGATTAATGTCTCTCTGATGAAATAAAGCTGTTAAGTGGTTCCGTAAAGTGTCTCAACTGTGGCTTTGAATGACTGGTTTTTGTCTTGTCCCTCTGCTCTACAGCGTCCTCTGATGAAGACAAGGCTTCAGGCGATGAAGGTCTTCCAGACGAAGATTCTGATGTAAGTGGTACTGCGACAAAGGGGCTGTGGGTGGGAAGGAATGCTGATGGATTGTGAAACGCCTACCCAAGTTTATGGCGGTTTTGTAAAGCAGGCTTTTGCTCTTGAACAAACACATTCTCACAGATCATTGTTTCACTTGTGAACTGCGGTCTTTTACTGAGTTGTTGGGTTGATCTTGGAATTTGTCTGTGCAGAACTGGGAGGAGGATGGCATAGAGGATGAGACTATGGAAGACGAGCATAGAGAAGAAGAGACTGAGGAAGGCATGAGGACGGAATCCAAAGCTAACGGCGATTCTGACATGGAACCGGGAAACGAGAGCGAGGAAGAGTGATGCTCTTCAAAGGAAACAATCTCAAAATGAACACACACAAATGGACCGGAGATTGATGTACTTTATTTTCATGCTTTGTTTTTATTGTATCAGAACATAAATGGTTATACAGAAAAAATGGACAGGCAGTGGGTGCGTGTGACCGGCTGTGAACGAGGCCTATTCCTTTCCCGGGACAGCCAACAAAGGCGGGAACGTGTTATCCCTACAACCAAGCTGAAAGCCCCATATTTTGAATATTTTCCAGAGATTCAAGACTCATTCTTCTGTCCCAATCTCCTCCTTTCTCCACTTTGTGGTTCTGGGTGTAAATCAAGTGTGACCCCCCCCACTGCTTATTCCAGAGAAATGGTGGCCTTGCTGCCTGACATGGGATGCATCCAAATGGCTCCATATTCTCTACATACAGTTGATGTCGGAAGTTTACATACACTTAAGTTGGAGTCATTAAAACTAGTTTTTCAACCACTCCACAAATTTCTTGTTAACCTGTCCAGGACTGTCCGGAACCCCTCTGCAACAGCCAATGAAATTGCAGGGCGCCAAATACAAATCTCATAAATACAAGTATTAGGCACGATTCTAAAGATAAAATTCTCGTTAATCCAGCCAGTGTCTGTTTTTAAAAAAGCTTTACAGCGAAAGCTCCACAAATGATTGTTAGGTCACCACCAACTCACAGAAAAACCCAGCCATTTTTCCAGCTAAAGAGTCACAAAAAGAGATGGCAATTAATCACTAACCTTTTGATCTTCATCAGACGACACTCATAAGGATTCATGTTACGCAATACATGTATGTTTTGTTCGGTAAAGTTCATATTGCTATCCAAAAATTTACATTGGCGTGTTACGTTCACTTCTAAAACATGCAGTGATATTGCATAGAGCCACATGAATTTGCAGAAATACTCATTATAAATGTCGATGAAAATACAATTTTTAGACATGGAAATATAGATACGCTTCTTAATGCAACCGCTGTGTTTGATTTTAATAAAACTTTACGGAAAAAGCATAATCTGAGAACCGCGCTCAGAGCCCAAACCAGCCAGAGAAATATCCGCCATGTTGGGTAGTCAACATTATTCATGAACAGTTGATCTGGTCCTTTCGGACGAAACGTTCAAAAGGTTATATTACAGGTCGAAGGAACTTGTCAAACTAAGTATAGAATCAATCTTTAGGATGTTTTTATCATAAAAGTTTAATAATGTTCCAACCGGAGAATTCCTATGTCTGTAGAGAAGCAATGTAACGACAGCTACCTCAAGTGAAAGCGCGTGACTGAGAACGAGGCTGAAGGCAGACCACTGACTCAAAAGAGCTCCCATCCGGCTCCACCTCACAGTAGAATCCTCATTCAAGTTTCTAAAGGCGGTTGACATCTAGTGGAAGCCTTAGGAAGTGCAACGTAATCAATATCCCACTGTGTATTTAATAGGGGTGAGTTCAAAAACTACAAACCTCAGATTTCCCACTTCCTGTTTGGATTTTTTCTTGGGTTTTTGCCTGCCATATGAGTTCTGTTATACTCACAGACATCATTCAAATAATTTTAGAAACTTCGGGGTGTTTTCTATTCATTAATAATGTTAGCATCTGGGACTGAGTAGGCGGCAGTTCACTCTGGGCACGGTATTCATCCAAAAGTGAAAATGCTGCCCCCTATCCTAAAGAAGTTAACAAACTATAGTTTTGGCAAGTCTGTTAGGACATTTTTCCAACAATTGTTTACACATTATTTCACTTGTAATTCACTGTATCACAATTCCAGTGTGTCAGAAGTTTACATACACTAAGTTGAGTGTGCCTTTAAACAGCTTGGAAAATTCCAGAAAATGATGTCATGGCTTTAGAAGCTTCTGATAGGCTAATTGACATCATTTGAGTCAATTGGAGTTGTACCTGTAGATGTATTTCAAGGCCTACCTTCAAACTCAGTTCCTCTTTGCTTGACATCATGGGAAAATCTATCCGAAAGGCCGCTCAGCAAGGAAGAAGCCACTGCTGAAATGTCTTCTGGTCTGATGAAACAAAAATAGAACTGTTTGGCCATAATGACCATCGTTATGTTTGGAGGAAAAAGGTGGGGTGGGGGGGGACCATCCCGACCGTGAAGCACAGGGGTGGCAGCATCATGTTGTGGGGGTGCTTTGCTGCAGGAGGGACTGGTGTTCACTTAATAGATGGCTTCATGAGGAGGGAAAATTGTGGCTACATTGAAGCAACATCTCAAGACATCAGTCAGGAAGTTAAAGCTTGGTTGCAAATGGGTCTTCCAAATGGACAATGACCCCAAGCATACTTCCAAAGTTGTAGCAAAATGGCTTAAGGACAACAAAGTCAAGGTATTGGAGTGGCCATCACAAAGCCCTGACTTCAACCTTTTAGAGAATGTGTGTGTGCGAGCAAGGAGGCCTACAAACCTAACTCAGTTACACCAGCTCTGTCATGATGAATGGGCCAAAATGCACCCAATTATTTGTGGGAAGCTTGTGGAAGGCTACCAAATACTAATTGAGTGTATGTATTCTTCTGACCCACCGGGGAATGTGATGAAAGAAATAAAAGCTGAAATAAATCATTCTCTCTACTATTATTCTGACATTTCACTTTTTAAAAAAAGTGGTGATCCTAACTGACCTAAAACAGGGAATTGTTATTAGGATTAAATGTCAGGAATTGTGAAAAACTGAGTTGAAATAAACTGAGTTGAAATACACCTTGGCCAAATATATTTGTACTTCTGACTTAAACTGTAGCTCACTACTTCCTCTAGCCCGTAGTGCTCAGGTCGAAATTAGTGAACTCTATACGGTGCCATTTTGGATGCAACCATGACTAATAGATAATGTCCCCATGCAATGTAAATCTGTATGAAAGCTGCAGTGTTTGTAGGCGTCCCCAGCTACCCCCCAGAATCCTTGAATTTACATTTACATTTAAGTCATTTAGCAGACGCTCTTATCCAGAGCGACTTACAAATTATTCAGTCTCCAACTGAACCATTTTTCTCCCAACCCTCTTCTGTTTGTCCTTCACTCCTTTTGTCCAATGAGTTTTTCAGGGCATGGAGATCATTCCACGGCTTAAAATCATAGCTTGAGGGGTGACCAGAGAAAATAATTAACTTTGCTCGATTAGGTGAATTAATGGGTTTTCAAAATGGTTGCAGCTCATTTTGTTCATTTACACATCGGTCAACAAATTTTATAGAAAATCACTCCTTGTACTCAGCTGTTGTTTGCTACTTTACTTTTTCTTGAGAGGAAAATACAACTGACTGAATGTTTCTTGACAGTTTTGTACTTTGTGGGCAGACTAAAAGTTGAATTGATATAAATTATGCTCTTGGGACCTCTTATTTACTGGTTGGTTATTAAAAAAAATGCAACCATGGGTTAGTTGTACAATAGAAACAACCTGACGGGGGTACTATTTGGGGCTGAGTTGAGCAGGGTTGCACGTGTATAAGGACAAACATTAGTCATCTACAGAGCAGATAACCTAAAGCAAGATTTAAAAATACTCCATTAGGACAGAAAGTGGAAAACTACAACAGTTCAATCTACTAAAAGGCGGGAAAGTTTAAATCTCTTCACACGTTACAATGTAGGATAATCTGATGAAAGGCACAGAAAATAGAACTAAAAAAAGATTCAAGATAGAGCCTGCAGGGCATTACTGTCAATAGCAATGTTTCCATGCAAGTAAAACAATACCTTATTTAAAACAAAAACAAAATCATGACAGCTGTAATGTGAAGTGTTTTTGTACAATTTTATAAATGCTGACAGATCATTTGTCTGACTTGGTTGGATCTTTTTGTGTTAGTAAAATGTAATTATGCGAGAAGTGTTGGTGGAAATGCCTATGTGCAGATATTGATAACCATATCGACAAACTTGGAGTCATGTTATTACAAGTGAGTTTATTAACAAGAGCATCAGTGCCGTCGTACCCACAGCAACTATTAAAACATTACCAATCCAGAAACCGTGGATTGATGGCAGCATTCGCGCGAAACTAAAAACGCAAACCACTGCTTTTAACCAGGGCTAGGTGACCGGAAACATGGCCAGATACAAACAGTGTAGCTATTCCCATATCACCTCCACCCTACATGACACCCTAGACCCACTCCAATTTGCTTACCGCCCCAATAGGTCCACAGACGAAGCAACCACACTGCACACTGCCCTAACCCCATCTGGACAAGAAGAATACCTATGTGAGAATGCTGTTCATAGACTACAGCTCAGCATTTAACACCATAGTACCCTCAACTCTTCACCCCGCCCTGTGCAACTGGGTGTTAACTCGAAATGACACAACGACAAGGTTCCAGTTTAACAAAGTTTACTATACCGTATGAACACACTCAAAGGTAGCCATTACACTCAAGGCTAGGTCCATCAACAACAAGACTCCCTGCGCAGGTGCACTCTTGACTGCTTGATAGCCCCGTAATTAAAGACTAATAAAACAACATAATTAAATGTCCAAGTATTTTTCAAGATCCCCATTACAAATGGGTTGTGTGACAGGTTTTATTTATATTACTCAAGCTGCCACTTTCCATTATTGAGAGCCTGTAGGAGCACAAGACCAGATGCTCCTTTTTAGTCAAGATAGTCAGCAAGCTGGATTCTCTGTGCTTGATTAAGTTCCTTGATGCTGCTGATCTCAAGATGAAGTCTTTTCTCTCAGACTTGGTTGACTTCTCAGCATCAACTAATGAGTAGTTGTCAGTGGCACAAACTACAGGTAGAATGTGCCATTTTGTCTCACCAGTGATAAGCTCTGAGAACAGAGTTGCAAGAAAGATCGCGTTTTCAATTCCATCCGCAAGAGCAAATGTTTCTCCAGCAAGTGTGCTTCGGACAACCCTTCTGATCCTTTTTGACTGCCGACAGATAGGTGAGAATCTTCCTCCTTCACCCGCTAACACGATTAAATGTGCACCGTGTGTGCCTGCTCCATCTATAAGGTTCCCTAGCGAAGCATCACTGAAGACAACTAGTTTCAAAGAGTCATCTTTTCTAACATGCTGAAACTTTAAAGTCACTTGTTGTGTTTTCAGTTCACAAACAACTTTGTTTGCCTCATGAATGGTTTGTACAGTGGCGTGTTTTGTGTTAGATTCCAAGTTGCAACCATCAAACATTGCATCAGGTCTACTCTGTCTAGCAACCCATAAAATGTGTCCTATCTCTGACCTCAATTGATCAGCTTCAATTCCACAGAGAGGGGAATTCCTTTGTACAGCTCTTGAAGATATAGCACTCCTGTTGCATCAGTATTGTTCCATCAACTGTAATAAACTCTATGCCAACATAAACATTATGCTCCTCACGGCCGACCTGGAAAACAGCTTTGAGATGTGGAATCACAGTTGTAGCAAAGGTCTGAGCCACCCCAGATAAAGTCATCAACATGACAGGCAAGTACTCCAGTCACATTGCAGCTTTGATCAAGCCAATAGAAGACTGCAGGATCCACATTTTTCCACCTGTATTCAGCATTGTTGCCTTGACTTTGTTGTACCAGTAGAGTAATTCATCTGCCAGGTCATACACACACTTTTTTAGTTTCCACAGTGTTCTTTCGCTTCGGGCGGAGGTCGGACGTGAATGTCCCTTGACAGCTCTGTTCGCTGCAAAAAATGCAGATTTGATGTCTATGGAATTAAGTTTCCATTTTTTTTCTGGCAGACCACTGACATCAGCGATATGAGTGTCTGAGGCGCATATCGGTGAGTCTTTTGGGAGTTCTGTAGCAGCCAGCTCTTCAAAACCTCTAGCCACTAGACGTGCTTTAGGCACTATTCCAGTTAAAGAATCCTTAAGGGTACACCCCCATCTTGTTGAGACACAATTTGGGCCAATGTCTTTGACTTCCTCAAACACTCAATTTTTCCTCCAATTTACTTAGCTCACCTAGCTTAGCGGAGTCAAATGGCACGTCCTTTGTTTCAAGTACATCATCATTTTGAATGTCATTCTGTTTTTCTCGATTTTTCCATTGGTTCAATTCTGAGATTATCTACAAGTGACAGGTCAGCTGACCCTGTTGTACCAGAAAGTGTAGCTGGTTCAGAGTACTGCAAGTTGAACCAGTTCTGGTGTTTTCCTTTGGCTTTTCCTGCTCGCCCAATGACTGTTGCTTTATGTGGAATACCACTTTCTCTGTCCATGTATTTAACAGTTTTTCCAGTTTTCAGATTGGAACCACCATGTTGTCTTAACACATGTAGCTGTTGTTGATTGTTTTCCTCATTTGAATGCTCAACAGTATTATCTGTGGCATGGTTGAAGGTCTCTGCTTCATTTCCTGTGTCAGTTTCAGTGTCCATATCATTGGATGTGACATCTGGTAGGTTTGTCTGTTACTGTGTCCTTTTTGTCATTTTCATTAGGAGGCTGATTCAGCAACGCCCCTCCATCTTGTTGATCATTTACTTTCTGCAATCTTGAGTGATGCACCCTGACAATGATGCCTCGCAAATATCACCACACCATCTTGGCCAATGACTACTCCTGGTCCTTTCCACTCTTGACAGTCAACTCGTTCGTAGTACACTTTGTTTCCAGTCTCGTACTTCTCATCGGTGGGTCGAAGCTGTTTCCGCAGAGCCCTGCAAATTCTTTCTGAGCACTCTGCTTCAGTGAATGCTTTTCTCGCTGCATGTAGTTCTGAAAGGTGCTGTCCCACCCATGCACTCACACTGGTCCCTTCTAGTGCTGGTGACTTGTCAACCAGTACTGAGGGAAGATGAGGGTTCTACCCGAACACTAGTTGGTATGGGCTGTAACCATGAACATTGTGCATCAAATTTTTTGCCATCAAAGCCCAATCTAGGGCTGTGTTCCAGTCACATCCATTGTCTTGACACAACGACAAGGTTCCAGTTTAACAAAGTTTACTATACCGTATGAACACATATGAATTACACTCAAGACTAGGTCCATCAACAACAAGACTCCCTGCGCAGGCGCACTCTTGACTGCTTGATAGCCCCGTAATAACAGAAATATAGGGATATTTAAAACATTAACTTAACAATCTCTAACCTAACACTGGGTACTGGACTTCCTGATGGGCCTCCCCCAGGTGGTGAGGGTAGGTAACATCTCTACCCCGCTGATCCTCAACACTGGGGCCTGCCAGGGTGTTTCTGAGCCCTCTCCCTGTACTGCCTGTTCACCAGACTGCGGGCCATGCACGCTGCAAGTTTGCAGATGACACTACAGTGGTAGGCTTGAACTAGCTTCATCGATGGGACAGTCGTGGAGAGGGTAGTAAGTTCTCTCCAGTTGGATACACATCACGGACAAACTGCACGTTGGTCCACCCACACAGACAGCGTGGTGAAGAGCACCCTGGTATTCGCAGCAGCGCCTCTTCAACCTCAGGAGACTGAAGATATTTGGCTTGTCACCAATATATATACAGCACTCACAAACTTTTACAGATGCACATTTATCGAGAGCATCCTGTCGGGCTGTATCACCGCCTGGTACGTCAACTACTCCGCCCACAACCGTAAGGCTGGATCTCCAGAGGTGTGGTTTTGTTTCCCTGTCCAGTGAGGTCTGCATCAAAACTACCAGAAACAAAAACAACCAGTGCCCTCCAGGACACCTACACCACCCGATGTCACAGGATGGCCATAAAGATCATCAAGGACAACAACCACCTGAGCCACTGCCTGTTCACCCCACTATCATCCAGAAGGCGAGGTCAATACAGGTGCATCAAAGCAGGGACCGAGAGACTGAAAAACAGCTTCTATCTCAAGGCCATCAGACTGTTAAACAGCCATCACTAACATTGAGTGGCTGCTGCCAACATACTGACTCAACTCCAGCCACTTTAATAATGGAAACATTTTTACATAAATGTATCACTGTCACTTTAAACAATGCCACTTAATATAATGTTTACCCTACATTCCCCATCATATGTATATACTGTACACTATACCATCTACTGCATCTTGCCATCTTTATGTAATACGTGTATCACTTGCCACTTTAAACAATGCCACTTGTGTTTACATACCCTACATTACTCATCTCATATGTATGGTCCTTCTGTAGCTCAGTTGGTAGAGCATGGCGCTTGTAACGCCAGGGTAGTGGGTTCGATCCCCGGGACCACCCATACGTAGAATGTATGCACACATGACTGTAAGTCGCTTTGGATAAAACCGTCTGCTAAATGGCATATATTATATACTGTACTCTATACCTTGTACTGCATCTTGCCTATGCCTTTCTGTACCATCACTCATTCATATATTTTTATGTGCATATTCTCATCCCTTTACACTTGTGTGTATAAGGTAGCTGTTGTGAAATTGTTAGGTTAGATTACTCGTTGGTTATTACGGCATTGTCGGAACTAGAAGCACATGCATTTCGCTACACTCGCATTAACATCTGCTAACCATGTGTATGTGACAAATACATTTTCATTTGATTTACATGGTGTGTAGTCCTCCCACTATGACTTGGGAAATCGTAACGGTTTATTAGGCTACAGATGAAATAAGTTATCATGAATTTCAGAGTGGTGAAAGTGCGCACTGATCTGATCTTGGTGCTCCTTTCCAATAAATATTGAGGGTCTTATTCTGTTGTCATGATTGTTGCTTGACTGCTGTTTTATTTATCAATCTCATGTAGACCAGCCTACCAGCACTATATCTGCCAGCTGTTTGCTAGAGCGTCCATGCCAAGACCAGAGTGGGCACATTTGCTATTTAATGCAAGTTTTTGACTAATTGGTGGAGTTGAAGATTAGTTGGAAACACATTGAACTTCAGATTGGATTCAGTATATGGAAAACTTGTGTGCACTACATCGCACACTGATTTTTTTTATCTGCATCGAGTCTGTTTGGTGGTAAAAGGTGCCGATTTTCTTTATGCAGATTTTTGAATATTTGCATAGAAATCTCTGCCAGTTGGATGGAAACCTAGCTATGATTTTTCGAGCGCTCATACCACAAGGCTGAAAAGCACGTTGGCAATTAGACCTGGGAGTCTCAAGTGGGGATTCAACTCTCATGGTAGCCATGCTGGTTAAGTGTGCCTTGAATTCTAAATAAATCACAGCGTCACCAGCAAAGCACCATAATCTCACCTCTCCCATGCTTCACGGTGGGAACCACACATGCAGAGAGCATCCGTTCACCTACTCTGCGGCTCAAGCAAGTCTCTTCTTCTTATTGGTGTTCTTTAGTAGTGGTTTCTTTGCACAGCACTTGAAGGAACTTTCAAAATTCTTAAAATGTTCCGCATTGACTGACCTTCATGTCTTAAAGTAATGTTGGACTGTCGTTTCTCTTTGCGTATTTGAGCTGTTCTTGCCATAATATGGATTTAGCCCTATTTGGTAAAACACCATCTTCTGTATACCACCGATACCTTGTCACAGCACAACTGATTGGCTCAAATGCATTAAGAAGGAAAGAAATTCCACAGATACATTTTTTAACTAGGCACACCTGTTAAATAAAATGCATTCCAGGTGACTACCTCATCAAGCCGGTTGAGAGAATGCCAAGTGTGCAAAGCTGTCATCACGGAAAAGGGTGGCAACTTTGAAGAATCTCAAATCTCAAATATATTAGGATTTGTTTTAACATTTTCTTGGATACTACATTATTCCATATGTGATATTTCATAGATTTGATGTCTTCACTAGTATTCTAAACTCAGCAACAAACAAACAACAACAACAAAAATCCCTTTTTCAGAACCCTGTCTTTCAAAGATAATTCGTAAAAATCCAAAAAACCTCACAGATCTTCATTGTAAAGGGTTTAAACACTGTTTCCCATGCCTGTTCAATGAACTATAAACAATTAATGAACATGCACCTGTGGAATGGTCGTTAAGACCCTACAGACAGTAGGCAATTAAGGTCACAATAATACATTTAGGACACTAAAGAGGCCTTTCTACTGACTCTGAAAAACACCAAAAGAAAGATGCCCAGGGTCACCTCACCAGACATCACCGGCAACAACGTCGCTTATGGACACAAACCCACCGTTGCTGGACAATGAGAAAGTGCTTTTAGTAGTTTCTCGAGTAGGCTACACTTCATTATGTGTGTAACTGGATCCTATCAAAAGATATGCTGGTTTAAACAGTGTTACTTTGTACATCAATAATGGCTGTTGCAAGATTTCCCCTTTGTTCTATAGCACAAATGTCATCTCCAGTATGTACATTATAAACATTGTCCTTTTTAAGTTAATAATTGGACATTACTTTAAAAGGTTTAATTTGCAGAATTATTATTTTTTCATGGATTTAATGTATATCGAGTTTTAGAACTGCAAATAAATTAAATTAAAATAAATTCATTAAAAATGTGATTTTCTTGATTTTCTTTCTTCTCGTTTTGTCTGTCATTACAGGCCGCTCTCATCTTTTTAAGTGGTAGAACTTGCACAATTGGTGGCTGACTAAGTACTTTTTTGCCCCACTGAGATGAGTAATGTAGTGTATGTAAACATTAGTGGCATTGTTTAAAGTGATAGTAATACATTTATTACATCAATTTTTCCATTATTAAAAGTGGCTAGAGTTGAGTCAGTATGTTGGCAGCAGCCACTCAATGTTAGTGATGGCTGTTTAACAGTCTGATGGCCTTGAGATTGAAAAACAGCTTCTGTCTCTCGGTCCCTGCTTTGATGTACCTGTACTGACCTCGCCTTCTTAATGATAGCGGGGTGAACAGGCAGTGGCTCGGGTGGTTGTTGGCCTTGATGATCTTTTTGGCCTGACATCTAGTGGTTAGAGTGTTGGACTAGTAACCGGAAGGTTGCAAGTTCAAACCCCCGAGCTGACAAGGTACAAATCTGTCGTTCTGCCCCGGAACAGGCAGTTAACCCACTGTTCCTAGGCCGTCATTGAAAATAAGAATTTGTTCTTAACTGACTTGCCTAGTTAAATAAAGGTTAAACATTTTTTTTATTAAAAAAATAAATGGTTGGTGTAGGTGTCCTGGAGGGCAGGTAGTTTGCCCCCGGTGATGCGTTGTGCAGACCTCACTACCCTCTGGAGAGCCTTACGTTTATGGGCGGATTTTGGTGACAAGCCTCCTGAGGTTGAAGAGGTTGAAAAGGCACTGCTTCTTCACCTGTGGGATCGTTAGAGGGGGGTGTGGAGGAGTATTTTGGTCTGTAATAAAGCCCTTTTGTGGAGTTCTAAAACGAATTCTGATTGGCTGGGTCTAGCTCCCCAAGTGGGTCGGCCTGGCTCCCAAGTGGGTGAACCTATGCGCTCCCATGCCCACCGATGGCTGCGCCCCTGCCCAGTCGTGAAATCCATAGATTGGGCCAAGTGCATTTATTTCAATTGACTGATTTCCTTTTATGAATTAACTCAGCAAAAATTTTGAAATTTTACCCTGATATAACAGCACATTTCCAGAAAATAAAATAACACCCGTTTCTCTTTGAAAGTAGTCATGCCAGATAAATTGGCCTGTATAACTGACATTTTCCATGCAGCGCTTGACATTTTGAAATGGACCATCTGGTGGCGTGACACTAAAATGATATAGTTTCACTGTGATTGCACAGTCACTCCCCCACCCCCACCCCTCCTTATCCTTCACCTTGAGACACAGAGAGGAAGGACATGACTCAGAGAAATATCATGCATATTAACCAGAGAGCTGAATATCCCTTTTCCTCAAATCCTGATGGAGCTAAATTGACAAGGTTATGGTCATAATGGCGCCGGTGTGACAAGCAAAATGAGAGCCCATGGTTTACATTTTTACATATAATTAGCACTGCTGGAACTCCATTTAAATGCTGGGCCCGAGGGCAGGACTGTGGCGCTATGTGTATTAGCACCTGGAAATTTGAGTCATTCACTGTCTAGAGTCCAAGGTTTAATATAGATTGTATTTCCTTGATTCCTCACGTCCCCTTTCCTCACCTTCTCAAAACACATTGGAGGAGATGTGATCCTCCAAGGTATTGTTATGAAACCAATAACTAGCCTACGGATATTGTTGCACTCGCTTTGTCTGGAGCAGGTATTCCCAAACTGGGGTACACAATACCGTCGGGGGTAAGCCAAATGAAAATGTGATTCACATTAAAAAAATGTTTTTGCCTGTAATCGAACTCCCTTCACAGAACAGAGCAAACTGGCCCTAACCAGAATAGAAAGAGGAGTGGGAGGCCCCGGTGCACACCTGAGCAAGAGGACAAGTACATTAGAGTGTCTAGTTTGAGAAACAGATGCCTCACAAGTCCTCAACTGGCAGCTTCATTAAATAGTACCCGCAAAACACCAGTTTCAACATCAACAGTGAAGAGGTGACTCCGGGATGCTGTCCTAAGCAGAGTTGCAAAGAAAAAGCCATATCTCAGACTGGCCAATAAAAGATTAAGATGGGCAAAAGAACACAGACACTGGACAGAGGAACTCTGCCTAGAAGACCAGCATCCCGGAGTTGCCTCTTCACTGTTGACGTTGAGACTGGTGTTTTGCGGGTACTATTTAACCTCTATAGGCTAGATGGGAGGTTACCAGAGATGGGACCAACATCCAGTGAAAGTGCAGGGCGCCAAATTCAAGCTACAGAATTGTAAATATTTAACATTCTTGAAAATATACATGCAATATGTCAAAATAAAGCTTAACTTCTTGTTAATCCAGCCACGGTGTCAGATTTCAAAAAGGCGAAAGCAAACCTTGTGATTATCTGAGGACAACACCCCATCAAACAAACACAGACAAACATATTTCATCTCCCCAGGCGCGACACAAAACTCAGACATAACGATATAATTCATGCCTTACCTTTGAAGAGCTTCTTCTGTTGGCACTCCAATATGTCCCATAAACATCACAAATGGTCCCTTTGTTCGATTACTATCGTTATATTTATTTGGCGCGTTTGATCCAGAAAAACAATGGTTCCAACTCGCGCAACATATCTAAAAAGTTACCTGTAATCTTTGTCCAAACATTTCAAACAACTTTCCTAATACAACTTTAGGTATTTTTAACGTAAATAATCAATAAAATTTAAGACGGGAAAAACTGTGTTCAATACTGGACGAAAACAAAGTGGCTCGAGCTTTCAGGTCGTGCGCCCCAACCACAACAGTACGCTAGACTCGACCCTCTTTCTGAACAGCCCTACTTCTTCATTTCTCAAAGGAAAAACATCAACCAATTTCTAAAGACTGTTGACATCCAGTGGAAGCGATAGGAACTGCAAGCAAGTGCCTTAGAAATTTAGATAGAAAACCCTTTGAAAAGCGAGTGACGCCTGCCAAATAAGTTCTGTTATACTCATAGACATCATTCAAACAGTTTTAGAAACTTCAGAGTGTTTTCTATCCAAATCGACTAATAATATGCATATCCTAGCTTCTGGGCATGAGTAGCCGGCAACTGCTGGGCACACTTTGGGCACACTTATCATCCAGACGTGAAAATACCACCCCCTACCCTAGAGAGGTTAATGAAGCTTCCAATTGAGGATTTGTGAGGCGTCTGTTTCTGAAACTAGACACTAATGTACTTGTCCTCTTGCTCAATTGTGCACCGGGGCCTCCCACTCCTCTGTCCCTCTAACCACTCAGACATTAATGCAAATACATTTGAAAATCTGTTTAATGCGTTTTTAAACACACTGTTAGGCTACATTGTCTCACTGTGATCGATCAATTTGAAGAAAGAGATTCAACAACAGGTTGAAACTGAGTGGAACTCAGTGTAAAAACTTTACTTATCCAGTTGCGGCCCACTTCTTGGAGGCAGGCCACTCGATTTCGTCTCTGCGTTATATTGGCATCGAACATGTCACCCTCCTTAGGAGAGGGGGTGACCTTGATCATTTATTGTTAAAACGAGAGGCTGCCTGGATCTTTAATTTAAAGACCCTTGCGCCCTTCGGTCTCAACGTAGACTTTGATCTGAAGCCATTCTTGTGATTATTGTGACTTTGCCATTGTAATTGTTTGTAAGCTTGTGTAGTCAAATTAATCTATGATCGTATGCTATTAATTTGTTGTTTGTATGCTGTTCTTTGTATGACATTTCAATATTTGATTATTAACCAATGATATTAGGCCACTCTTGGCCATGATTACAGACACCTGTGTCTTTTGACACTATATAAACGAGTCATCCCGCAGTGTTTGTGATTATACCCTGATGAAGACAGCTTGGCTGTCGAAACGTTGGTAATTAAATATTTGCATCTGAGCTCCTAGAGTGTGCGGCTCTCTTTTATTTTCAAGTTTTCTACTCTGCTAGCCAGCACCTCGTCTTAATAGGTGTGCGTTTCTTTTTCTTCTAGATGAAACTGAGTGGAAAGCATGTTTGTTGTGGATGTTGTTTCAAAGTCTAACACAACGAAATGGACAGCGCTTTCAAAGGTGATGATTCATTCAAAACATTTAAGACGTTGCATGTAGAACACCCATACCCATATTAGAGTTTACGCATAGGTCTATATATACTGAATTAAAATAATAACTGTGCTGTTATCCAATACATAGCCTTGTAGCCTACTGTATATTACGCTTGGCAGATAAACTTTAAAAAATCATTGGTCTAGCCTATACTCCAAAATTAAACATATTCTAGTAATGGCCTTTGATTGTGGACTGTATTATTATGCATACTGAATGGAATTGTTACCTTATGCTATATTATAAATGTTCTATCAATGTAGTCTGGGCCGATGCTGTTTGTTCATTGATTATGCAGGGAGGCTTGCAGAGTTAGCCTACAATTAAACAATTGTTTTTGATCTTATGATAGACAAAGATAAAACACATAGATCTCCTAAACGAATCCAATCTGTAAACTGTTGGACTTAATAGTGGTACACATGGTGTACAGAACCGAATATAATAGCATAGTATAACGTTACGGTAAGACGACGTTGCGGTAAGACAACACCACTATATTTTTCTCATGTGGCCAAAACAGCCATGCCACTAGGCAAAATACACAGCTATGCTACAGTTTATCACCAGCTGTGATCATTGAACATCATTCAAAACAACAATGTAGGCTACTTTGAAACAACACTGGATGAAACTGGAGGCGCGCAGAGTGATGTGGGCTGGTGTGGATTCTTGTCCCAGACTGCCCCTGATCTATGCGTACAGTGTCTTGACATTGGACAAACAAAACACAATTATCTAAAAATGTGCATAGTCAATGCATTGTTTAAATCAACATATTCTATAATTCTCATTCCATGCTCAGATTGCTGTGAAACCGATTACCAGGCAAAGTTATTAAGCTTTGCACAGGCAGCCCAATTCTGATCTTTTGCCACTAATTGGTTTGTTGACCAATCAGATCTGATATTTTACCAATAATTGGGCAAAATATCAGTACTGATCTGCCACAACCATTGTGTAATAGAGATTAGTCACATTGCTGCCGTGACCTGGATGGCTTTCTACGAGAAGAGGTCAAATGGGGATTTAGTGTAACAAGGTGGTTCCATGCTTGTGTGATGAGTAACATTACAAGCCTGAGACCTAAACAATTAGCCTGGCTGATGCAGCTCACATGGTACACAGCGATAGGGAGCTGTGACACACTGATCTGGACAGAAGTCCATTGTAAATGCAGTATTCACACAGAAATGGGCTGAACTTTGATTGCTTCTCTGAAACATTTTTTTTCCTTTCCTGGGGGTTGAGACCTCATGTTGTTTGGATTTGAACATTCAACAGTTGTATTGAAAGGGCGCGGCGATCAGTGGCTGTGTGTAGTTGTCTATGTGTGTGTTTGAGTGAAAAATACATACAGGAGAACCAATCACTAAAAAAGTACAGCCCCCTTCATTATCGACACATCGTGCTGACAACATAAAGCAGCCTTTCCAGACTATGAAGCCAGGAAGACTTTGAGTTTGGTGTTAGCCAGACTACTGAACAATTGCATTGAATCCCAAAGGTAATGTCTAGACTTTGGCTTAGCAGGCTAACGCACTCTTCTGGCACACAGGAAATTTTAGGTTGCTATACAAAGTTCCACAAAAATGCTCCTCCATGTGAGGGGATGGGATTTTATTTTAAACCCAAAATGTCAATTTAAAAGGATGGTTCCCCGCTTATTCTTCAGGGTGTTAGAGTTGATATTTGAAGACGTTAGTATGGATGTCTTTCCCAGCAGCGGTGTGTTGCCCATTGCTCTGTGATTTAATTCCTCACTCCCTCAACTGGTGGACTTTACGATGTGTACTTCAGCGTAATTGAGGCTTTTGCCTCCTTTTAATGACAACCTCAGAGATGGCAGCAGCAGCAAATATAGAAGGGCATCCCCTACTCCAATTTACCTGGTAGGATACAGCAGGAGTTGAGTAGACACATTCTCCTTCCATATTATAATGTTTTTATCTACAGAGACACCTGTGAAATCAAGGAGAGACAGAGTAGGATTGGTAGGACCTGGGATTCATACCCAGGCAGGGGAATTGTATGTGCCATCCTCAGGCACATATATCAATGTTTTTAATCATTGGGTGTTTTCACTTGATTCATTAAAGTCACTCACTTTGTCACTCTTTCTGGTTTTCAGTTTCACATCCAGGCAAAGGAGAGAGATTGAATTTGGACCTGCATTCTAATAACGTCAAACCCATTTGCATTAAATACGTTTCGAGGAGGCCACGGGCAAATACAATAAGTAGTTTACAGTACAGAGATGTTACTTATTGGATGATTGTTTTTGACAGTAACCACTGGGTGTCAATGTTGTTTCATTCTTAAAATTAATAGAAGGATCCCTTTGAAACTTGCACAAATCTATAGTATTACTTTAAAAAACAAGGGATTTAAGGTAGACTATTTTGATTTTCCCCAAAGGAATAATTGCATAAAAGATAAAGGTCAAGTTGTAACTAATGTAAATCCTGGAGCTATTGCTTTAGCAATCTAATGCAAACATGAAAATAGAGCTATACCATCTAGTTTTGCAGACAGCAGGGCTGTTCATATTCATTAGGCATCAAATGAAAGAAAACTGACTGAAACAAGGGGGGACTACCTGAACATATCCAATAAGAAATGCTCGTTTTCGTTTTGAGTTGCAAATCTTTTTGCTACGGTTTGCCCAAATTAATACGACCCAGTTGTAATTGGTCTTGAGTTGGGAACGACAAACTCAGACCCAATGAAGTGGATACTGGGGAGAGTGTTTAACTCTATTAGCTGAATCGCATTAATAAGGTAAATGTTCGCGCCCCCGCAGAAAACAAATTAAAAACATCAAAATCTGTCAGTTTAAGCTAGAGAGATGTTTTTCTGCATTGGATGAGTCTCTGTCCACCGGTTCTGCCTATGTAACACTTCCGCATCTGCGGTGAAAGGTGACAGAGGTCTTCTCACAAAATTGTCTGTAGCATCCGAACAGTTTTGGGCTACACACTAATACCCTCTGTTCAAAGGTGAGACTATCAAGAACATGTTGGTGGTTTTTCTCTAGGACACCCACAGGACTCACAAGACACATCGAAAGTGTCTTTCTACATGCCTGCGGCCCTAACCACGCCAGGTTGCATTTTATTTAATCGACCCGGCACGCAGGATTATGGGGAATGAACAATTTGCTCATTGATGAAAAAGGATTTAAATACATTTTCCATTTTCTTAAGACTTCACTTCTATGTGGGGTCAAACTAATGACAGTGGAAGCCACTGGGGCAGGAGTCATTCATCAAAGCCATTTAAAAACTAAACGCCAAGCCACTTTTTTGCTCTCTCGAGTTTCAGAAGAAAGGTCTTTGTTTCTGGCCATTTTGAGCCTGTAATCGAATTGCGCTCATTAGTTCCAGCAAATAACTTCTGAGGAGAGAAGGTGTCTTACTGCTGCTGCCTGTGGAGGATAACAGAGGGGGAAAAAACTGTACATGCTAAATTGCAGAGCGTCATTTAGGGATAATTGCAGGTGCATATTACAGGACCAAATTAGATTGACGGGCAATCTGTTGGTGGTGCAGAGAGTGCCTCTCTGGTCGGTGTTTGGCCATGCTGCTGTCAACACTTGAGAATCAAATCTAAACAACCCTCGTAAACACTTTGCATTAAATAGACGTGTCCGACATACACTATGTACAAAAGTATATTTTACAAAAGTATATTTCGCCTCTATGGCCTATTTATTGCCTTACCTCCCTACTCTTCTACATTTGCACATAATGTACATAGATTTTCTATTGTGTTTTTGATTGTACGCCTGTTTATGTGTAACTCTGGGTTGTTGTTTTTGTCGCACTGCTTTGCTTCATCTTGGCCAGGTCGCAGTTGTGAATGAGAACTTGTTCTCAACTGGCCGACCTGGCTAAATAAAGGTGAAATAAAAATAAATAAAATAAAAATATGGACACCTGCTCGTTAAACATCTCATTCCAAAATCATGGGCATTAATATGGAGTTGGTGCCCCCTTTGCTGCTATTAACAGCATCCACTCTTCTGGGAAAGCTATCCACTAGATGTTGGAACATTGCTGCGGAGACTTGCTTCCATTCAGCCACACAAGCTTAGTGACGTCGGGCAATGATGTTGGGCGATTAGGCCTGGCTCGCAACTGGCATTGCAATTTATCCCAAAGGTGTTCGATGGGGTTGAGGTCAGAGCTCTATGCAGACCAGTCAAGTTCTTCCACACCGATTCAACAAACAATTTCTGTATGGACTTCGCTTTGTGCACAGGGGCATTGTCATGCTGAAATAGGAAAGGGCCTTCCCCAAACTGTTGCCAAAGAATTGGAAGCACATAATCGTCTAGAATGTCATTGTATGCTGTAGTGTATACTGGAACTAAGGTCGCCTAGCCCGAACCATGAAAAACAGCCCTAGACAATTATCCCTCCTCCACCAACTTTACAGCTGGCATTATGCATTGGGGCAGGTAGTGTTCTCCTGGAATCCGCCGAACCCAGATTCGTCTGTCGGAATGCCAGATGGTGAATCGTGATTGATCACTCCAGACAACACATTTCCACTGCTCCAGTGTCCAATGGTGGCAAGCTTTACACCACTCCAGCTGACGCTTGGCATTGCGCATGGTGATCTTAGGCTTGTGTGTTGCTGCCCGGTCATGGAAACCCATTTCATGAAGCTCGCAACAAACAGTTCTTATGCTGACGTTGCTTCTATAGCCAGTTTGGAACTCAGTAGTGAGTGTTGCAACCAAGGACAGATGATTTCTACATGCTACGCGCTTCAGCACTCGGCGGTCCCGTTCTGTGAGCTTGTGTGGTCTACCACTTTGTGGCTGAGCCATTGTTGATCCTAGACTTTCTACTTCACAATAACAGCACTTACAGTTGACCGGGGTAGCTCTAGCAGGGCAGAAATTTGACAAACTGACTTGGAAAGGTGGCATCCTATGACGGAGCCACATTGAAAGTCACTGAGCTCTTCAGTAAGGCCATTCAACTGCAAATGTTTGTCTATGGAGATTGCATGGCGTTGTGCTCAATTTCATACACCTATCAGCAACATGTGTGGTTGAAATAGCCAAATCCATTAACTTGAAGGGGTGTCCACATACTTTTGTATATATAGTATTTAATGAGGTCTTGAGAAAGTATTCACACCTCTTGACTTATTCAACATTTTGTTGTGTTACAGCCTGAATTATGTTTTTCAAATTTGTATTAAATTAATACAAAATTGAAAGCTGAAATGTCTTGAGTCTATAAGTATTCAACCCCTTTGGTATAGCAAGCCTAAATAAGTTCAGGAGTAAAAATGTGCTTAACAAGTTACTTAAGTCGCATGGATTTTTTATAACTACCTCTTCTCTGTACCCCCCACATACAATTGTCTGTAAGGTCGCTCAGTCGAGCAGTGAATTTCAAACATGGATTCAATCACAAAGACCAAGGAGGTTTTCCAATGCCTGATGGCAACAACAAAAAAAGCAGACATTGAATATCCCTTTGAACATGGTAAATTTATTAAGTAAATTTTGGATGGTGTATCAATACACCCAGTCACTACAAAGATAAGGCGTCCTTCCTAACTCAGTTGCCTGAGAGGAAGAAAACTGCTCAGGGATTTCTTTCATGAGGCCAATGCTGGGTGACTTTAAAACAAAGAGTTTAATGGCTATCAGAGGAGAAAACTAAACAAAGCTCAACAACATTGTAGTTACTCCACAATACTAACCTATTTGAAAGAGTAAAAAAAGGAAGCCTGTACAGAATACAAATATTCCATAACATTCATCCTGTTTGACAACAAGGCACTAAAGTAATACTGCAAACAATTTGGCAAAGCAATTCACTTTTTGTCCTCAATATAAAGTGTTGTGTTTGTGGCAAATCCAATACAAAACATTACTGAGTACCACTCTCTATATTTTCAAGCATAGTGGTGGTTGCATCATGTTGTGGGTATGCTTTTAATCGTTAATGACTGGGGAGTATTTCAGCATAAAAACAAAATGTAATGACATGAAGAACAGGCTAAATCATAGAGGAAAACCTGGTTCAGTCTGCGTTCCACCAGACACCGGGAGATTAATTCACCTTTCAGCAGGACAATAACCTAAAACTCAAAGCCAAATCTACACGAGTCGCTTACCAAGAAGACAAATGTTGCACAATCCAGGCGTGGAAAGCTCTTAGAGACTTACCCAAAAAGACTCACAGCTGTAGTCGCTGAAAATGTTGAATTCAGTCTGTAACAGCAAAATGTGGAATAAGTAAAGGGGTATGAATACTTTCTGAAGGCTGGATCTACACAACCGATAGTGTGGGATTGAGACTCATTTTGACATTAGACTGCTTAGACTGTTTTTGAAGTCACTTTTGTGATGCTTCCTCTTATTGACAGGAAAAGTTCTGGTTAAATTCCCAATACAGTACAACAGTGCAGTTTCACGAGGCAACAAGAGAACCAATTGTTTCTTGACTTGTATTATTGCATTCGATGAAAAACTGAGAATAGATCGGGGTGTTCAAGTGGAGAAAAGGTCTGCACATAACATGTGAGTGAAGAGAAAAAGTGGAGTTGATAGCCACTCTAGATAACCCTCAAGGCCTACCTTCAGTGACTAATGGTGGAGGTGGAGAACACTTCACTTTACGGTTGCACTGCTTTTTGTGCAGCTAATTGTACCGAAGTACTAAAGTATTCCCGAGCTATCTCCACCATCATCACGAGACATTTCCAAAGGTGCTCTTGTTAGGTGTCTTTAACAGAAACCTGTGAAGAGATTTTGACATTTCTTTCATGGACTGAAATGAATTTTAAAATGTGCTTACCCTGAATGGTTCTGACAGGATTAACTGCTGCGATTTAGGGTTACCCCCAGAGGAGTTAGATAAGAACCCGGCACCCACCTCCTCCCTCTGTTCCTGACATAATTGCTGAGGTTGGGGCTGAGAACGAGAGAACACAGTGTTAACTCATCGATTCAGGAGTCTTCTTTATGTTCTAGCCGAGTCATATTTTGCCTTGGGGGAACCGGGTTGCTGTCTATCCTTCAGCTTGAGTGACATAAACACAATTTGGGGCCAAGATGGATCTGTCTAGGGTGTCTCGGGTTAATTACTATAGCTCCCTCCTTGGGCCAATCAGTGTAATTTTGTAAATGCCAGATCTCTATGGCAAGACGCATCATTTACCCAAGAATCCGAGTACTTATTACATTGATGGCTTGCCACAGTGAGCCTGTGCAACACGGAACAAAACAACAACAGAAAAAGAAGAAGGAACGTCATTACAGTCTTCAGTAAGCAGACAGACACCTTGTGGTTCACATCAAATTGGTGCAAGGATAGCAAATATCTCCTCCCACTGCTTTCCCTCTCGCCTCCGTTCCGAGGCGTACCTTTCAGTAGGAAAAGCTGTGTCTTGATCTAGGGTGTCTGAGGGACGGCGTGATACCTCTAAAACTGCTGACATCAAGCTCTAGGGCCAGATGACACCTTTTGATTTGGAGTGGAGAGAAATGTTTGTGCTGGCAAAGCCACTCTGTTTCTCTCCTTATTCATGAAGAGACAGCTTGATCGCCTCAGGGAGTTGACAAATATCCCTCCTAGGGCGTTAAATAAAATTGTTTGGGCTTTTATAAAAACAAGTGTCTTATTTTACTGTACTTCCTACACCGCTATTTAGGGATTTGTTTCTAGGCCAGCATAACACAGCATCACTTCTGGACTTAGGGCAATCCTAACCGGAGGGCCAAATTTCAAATACAGCCTTCAACCTTTGCAGATGATAACATAACAGAATAATGTGGTAATTAGCCAGCCGGAGATGGGAAACTGTGGCCCACGGATGGGGGGACATGGCACAGGAAGTGACATTGACACCCTCTCATCTCCAGTCTATTTCCCCTTGTGTGATATTGTCTACTTTCACCATTGGCTACAGGCTTGAATGCATCTCTGAGGAGGAAGTCACTCGACGCTTGCGTGTCACTCCTCTAAATTAGCTGATAAGAATCCCGGCATGCTAATCATTGGATTTAATCCCATCCACACCAAACACGCACGCCTCCTATTCAGAGCTGGAGTACCTTGGCGCTGGGTTGCATTCTCACGTTATTGGCCCCTGGGCCCTAGCGGGGAGTGATTAATGCCTGTTCCCTCCAATAAATAGAATGTTTTATCATCAAGCCGCTCACCCATGCTTCCCCTCCTCCTTCTCCTCCTGTCCCCTCATTTAAATCGTTTGACTCTCCTCTCCAAGATCCAAGGTGGGTGTTTATGCCTGTTCGACTGGCCCTCAGTCGCAAAACATTATCCTCACCGGTGCCAGATGGTGACCAACTCAATGATCAAATTCTCGCCTTTGTGAACGTTTACATTTGACACCTACTTTTTAATTGTGTGATATTCAATGAATCTCTTGTCTCATTGTCACTTCCCCAAATCAAACAAAGTTTTTGCTGAAAGATAAATGGGATTTAAACCCATGCTGGCACCGCTTGACCGCCACAGTATTTGAGTTCTAAAGAGGGGTATTGATGACTACCCAGAGGGCAAAACTGCACCAATTCAACCAGTTTTTCCCCGCTGGGTATAGCTTAGCACTACAATGTCACATTGTAGCACACTCCATTGGAGACTAGTGCATGGGAATGTCCACCTTTTCTGATGACTAGCAGGGAGCTGAAGGAGAGCTTCTGAAAGCTTTATCTAAGTGATTTGGCAGGCCTCCCACTGCAGCTAGTGACATCGACTGTTTCTGGCAAATTATCTGTCATCATTTAACCAATTTGGCTTCCCATTTCAGCTCTTAAAGGAAACTTTTCAACCTCAATGTCATTATCTCCAGCACAATACCAGTGTCTATATATGTGAAAATGGCGCATTTCTACATGTTGTAGTAAAACATATAAAGATAAAAAGTTATATTCCATGACATCTGCAAGTTTTGAAAATGTGAGTTATAGATCATTGTCTTTGAAAGCAAGTCAAAGAAGCGGTAGATCTGTTCTAAGTGCAATATTTCTATCCTTCACATTCTTAAGTTAAAGTTACATTTTACTTTCGGTTTTGTACAGCTTCAAACAGCTAAAAAATACAATATTTTGGGTTATTGAAAATATATTTCAATATATTTCACAGCGGTTTTAGATGATACAATGATTCTGAACACTATAGAGCAAGGATTGTCAACTTTGATGGGAGTGTCCTCTGGTCTGATGAAACAAAAATAGAACTGTTTGGCCATAATGACCATCGTCATGTTTGGAGGAAAAATGGGGATGCTTGCAAGCTGAAGAACACCATCCCAACCGTGAAGCACGGGGGTGGCAGCATCATGTTGTGGGGGTGCTTTTCTGCAGGAGGGACTGGTGCACTTCACAAAATAGATGGCTTCACGAGGAAGGAAAATTATGTGGATATATTGAAGCAACATCTGAAGACATCAGTCAGGAAGTTAAAGCTTAGTCGCAAATGGGTCTTCCAAATGGACAATGACCCCAAGCATACTTCCAAAGTTGTGGCAAAATGGCTTAAGGACAACAAAGACTATGTATTGGAGTGGCCATCACAAAGTCCTGACCTCAATCCTATGGAAAATTTGTAGGCAGAACTGAAAAAGCTTGTGCGAGCAAGGAGGCCTAGAAACCTGTCTCAGTTACACCAGCTCTGTCAGGAGGAATGGACCAAAATTCACCCAACTTATTGTGGTAAGCTGGTGGAAGGCTACTTGAAACATTTGACCCAAGTTAAACAATTTAAAGGCAATGCTACCAAATACTATTTGAGTGTATGTAAACTTCTGACCCCCTGTGAATGTGATGAAAGAATTAAAAGCTGAAATAAATCATTCTACTATTATTCTGACATTTCACATTCTTAAAATAAAGTGGTGATCCTAACTGACCTAAGACAGTGCATTTTTACAAGGATTAAACGTCAGTAATTGTGAACAACTGAGTTTAAATGTATTTGGCTAAGGTGTATGTAAACTTCCTACTTCAACTGTATATAAAAAAGTATGTGTATACACAAATACCAGCAAGTACTATGAAAACACTACATTTAAAATGGTATTAGATCAGATTTTTAAGGGATCTCACACACACACACACACACACACACACACACACACACACACACACACACACACACACACACACACACACACACACACACACACACACACACACACACACACACACACACACACACACACAATTATATCCTCTGATGCTGCATACATCAGTATTCTAGAATTGAGGATTACATTTTACATCCAAACACTAATACTAGGAAGTTAAATGCATTTGCAGTAGCTTGGTGGTAGTTGAACTAAATCAAAAATCTTTGTAGTGTTTTCAATAGTTAATTACTTTTTTTTGCCTATGTGGCAGTGTAGATAAATACTGAAACTACACACTAGTTATTTTGTTGTAAATATACGAGTTCAACACGATCAATTTGTAGTCTATGACATTTTAGATTTATATGTGATAAATTATCACAAAGTAGTTTGAAAAAGGGGTTCACTGCATCCAAAGTAATTTTAGTTTTTAAGGTTAGCTTTAGTGTAGCTTAACTTCTTCCAGCGTGAAGTCATTCGTAGTTTGGTCAACTATATTTTCTGAGTATTTTTCCCCCTAACACTGACTACAGTGGGGCAAAAAAGTATTTAGTCAGTCACCAATTGTGCAAGTTCTCCCACTTAAAAAGATGAGAGAGGCCTGTAATTTTCAGCATAGGTACACTTCAACTATGACAGACAAAATGAGAAAAAAATAAATTCAGAAAATCACATTGTAGGATTTTTAATGAATTTCTTTGCAAATTATGGTGGAAAATAAGTATTTGGTCACCTACAAACAAGCAAGATTTCTGGCTCTCACAGACCTGTAACTTCTTCTTTAAGAGGCTGCTCTGTCCTCCACTCGTTACCTGTATTAATGGCACCTGTTTGAACTTGTTATCAGTATAAAAGACACCTGTCCACAACCTCAAACAGTCACACTCCAAACTCCACTATGGCCAAGACCAAAGAGCTGTCAAAGGACACCAGAAACAAAATTGTAGACCTGCACCAGGCTGGGAAGACTGAATCTGCAATATGTAAGCAGCTTGGTTTCAAGAAATCAACTGTGGGAGCAATTATTAGGAAATGGAAGACATACAAGACCACTGATAATCTCCCTCGATCTGGGGCTCCACGCAAGATCTCACCCTGTGGGGTCAAAATGATCACAAGAACGGTGAGCAAAAATCCCAGAACCACACGGGGGGACTTGAATGACCTGCAGAGATCTGAGACCAAAGTAACAAAGCCTACCATCAGTAACACACTACGCCGCCAGGGATGTATCGTGAGATTTTGAGTGAAAACCTCCTTCCATCAGCAAGGGCATTGAAGATGAAACATGGCTGGGTCTTTCAGCATGACAATGATCCCAAACACACCACCCGGGCAACGAAGGAGTGGCTTCGTAAAAAGCATTTCAACGTCCTGGAGTGGCCTAGCCAGTCTCCAGATCTCAACCCCATAGAAAATCTTTGGAGAGAGTTGAAAGTCCGTGTTGCCCAACAACAGCCCCAAAACATCACTGCTCTAGAGGAGATCTGCATGGAGGAATGGGCCAAAATACCAGCAACAGTGTGTGAAAACCTTGTGAAGATTTACAGAAAACGTTTGACCTCTGTCATTGCCAACAAAGGGTATATAACAAAGTATTGAGATAAACTTTTGTTATTGACCAAATGCTTTTTTTCCACCATAATTTGCAAATAAATTCATAAAAAATCCCACAATGTGATTTTCTGTTTCTGCTATCTAACTGGGAGTCTCCTGAGTGAAAGCATCTGAAGTTCTTCAAATGTAAATTATTTAATTTGGTTGCTTTTCTTATTTTTGTGAAAATGTTGCCTGCTGCCAGCAGAGCCTAGCATAGCATTATGCCATGATAAACTTACACAAATGCTTGTCTAGCGTTGGCTGTAATGCATATTTTGAAAATCTGAGATGACAGTGTTGTTAACAAAAGGCTAAGCTTGTGTTTGAATATATTTATTTCGTTTAATTTGCGATTTTCATGAATAGGAAAAGTTTATAGGGGTATTTATGTCCGTTGTGTTATGCTAATGCATTTGAGGCTATGATTACGCTCCCGGATACGGGTTTGCTCGTCGCAACTGGTTAAGCAACAATTTGTTGCTTTCATTAGCCTACTTTATTCCAAAATGTCTGTCATTCAGTGATATTTATTCCCCTAGTAATTCACCATGGATCCATCCAGATGTGGTTAGAAAACAGTGCATGTGGTGGGCCATGCAAAAGAGATGGGGGAAGTGACATGCCTCGCAAACACCGACGAATACATTTAAAGTCCCTAAACTCGGCAAGGGTCTATTGTCGAAGGATTCTTTTGTATTCTTAAAAGAACTCCAGCACAGAGAAGAGAAAGGAACCTTAAAAATTCAACAACGAATAAACTGCAACATGTCAGCTAAAACGATTGAATTCACGAATGCATTTGACTGTTTTTAATATTGGCCATCAACCAAAAACACAGCATCTACCGTGGTAGAAATATGTTATTGAATTCTATTTTTTATTATACTATTTCAAAATGCATGTTTATTAGGCTACTGTGCAGTGACTTTAACGACAATGCTCCCCCTACCCTCCTTTCCTATTGTCCTGCTAATAGCCCATCATGGGTGGATGGCTTCTTTTGTATTCTAATATATTGAATTAATGTATTAATTACAGTAATATACCATTCTCGGAGTGGAAACGTTTGCAGAGTTCAGTGTACTACATGTTGAAAACAACATGTTTTTAAAATGCCTCCATCTGTCTATCACTACTGTAAACCGAGAACCATATTCTAAAAATAAAACCACAGCATCTACAGTGGTACAAATATATTATTGAATTGGATTTTTTTTAAACTCTTTTAAATGTATATGTTTATTATTGTGCAGTCTGACAACCAACAGGACAATGATAAGAGGCAACAGAAGCAGGAACAGCATAGGGCTGAGTGACTTACACATTCCTGGCTTTCGTTCAAAATAAGTTATATTATTTAAACGGAGTCTGTTGCTCTCTAATTTGTGGATAGGCCACTGGGAGTTAACCTGTTTGGGCTAGGGGGCAGCATTTTCACTTTTGGATGAAAAGCATGCCAAGAGTAAACTGCCTCCTACTCTTTCCCAGATGGGAGTATTTGCATATTATTATTACTGGTGGATAGAAAACACAAGTTTCTAAAACTGTTTTTTATTTAACTAGGCAAGTCAGTTAAGAACAAATTCTTATTTTCAATGACAGGCTAGGAACAGTGGGTTAACTGCCTGTTCAGGGGCAGAACAACAGATTTGTACCTTTTCAGCTCGGGGGTTTGAACTTGCAACCTTCCGGTTACTAGTCCAACGCTCTGACCGCTAGGCTACCCTGCCGCCCCATTATGTCTGAGAGTATAACAGAACTCATATGGCAGACAAAAACCTTAGAAGAAATCCAAACAGGAAGTGAGAACCCGATTTTCAAAACAGTGCCGTTTGAAGTCCATCTTAGATATGGATGTGCATGCACTTCCTAGGGCTTCCACAAGATGTCACCGTCTTTAGATTCTTGTTGTATGATTCTACTATAAAGGACCGGCTCATAGGAGCTCTTTTACTGAGTTGTCTGGCAGAAAGCCTCGGTCTCATTGCGCGTGGTCACGAGAGAGTGTCCTCCCATTCCAATGCTTTTCTTCAGACAATGAAATTCTCCGGTTGGAACCTTATTGCTGATTAATGTTTAAAACATCCTAAATATGGATTGCATACATAATTTGACTTGTTTCTACGACCTGTAACGGAACTTTTTGAGTTTTTGTCTGGAGGAATTGCTTGTGTTTTTTGAGGATTGAATGCTGGGCCGAACAAGCTATCAACAAGTGGCTAAATGATGGGCTTTATGGAACTTTATGGAACAAATCAGTTATTTATTGTCGAACTGGGATTCCTGGAACTGCCTTCTGATGAAGATATTCAAAGGTAAGTGAATATTTATAGTGTTTTTTGTAGCTTCTGTTGATGCCAAAATGGCGGCTATTTCTTTGGCTAATTTGGGTTCTGAGCACCGTTCTCAGATTAGTCTTTTTCCGTAAAGTTGTTTTTAAATCTGACACAGCGGTTGCATAGAGGATACGTTTATCTTTATGTGAATAACACTTGCATCTTTTATCAATGTTTATTGTGAGTATTTCTGCAAAATCACCGGATGTTTTGGAATCAAAACATTACTTCACGTAAACGCGCCAATGTAAACTGAGATGTTTTTTTATATATATATGCACATTATCGAACAAAACACACAATACATGTATAACATGATGTCCTATGAGTGTCATCGGATGGAGATAATCAAAGGTTAGTGATTCATTTTATCTATATTTCTGCTTTTGTGACTATCTTTGGCTGTGAAAAATGGCTGTGTGTGTTTTTGAATTTGGTGGTGATCTAACATATATGTTCTATGTCCCCTATCTTCCAGGCCGGCTCGGTCCTCCCCTCCCGCTCCGTGGCTCGACGACTCATTGCGAGCTCACAGAACAGGCTCCCGGGCAGCCGAGCGGAAATGGAGGAAAACTCGCCTCCCTGCGGACCTGGCATCCTTTCGCTCCCTCCTCTCTACATTTTCCTCCTCTGTCTCTGCTGCTAAAGCCACTTTCTACCACTCTAAATTCCAAGAATCTGCCTCTAACCCTAGGAAGCTCTTTGCCACCTTCTCCTCCCTCCTGAATCCTCCTCCCCCCCCCCTCCTCCCTCTCTGCAGATGACTTCGTCAACCATTTTGAAAAGAAGGTCGACGACATCCGATCCTCGTTTGCTGAGTCAAACGACACCGCTGGTTCTGCTCACACTGCCCTACCCGGTGCTCTGACCTCTTTCTCCCCTCTCTCTCCAGATGAAATCTCGCGTCTTGTGACGGCCGGCCGCCCAACAACCTGCCCGCTTGACCCTATCCCCTCCTCTCTTCTCCAGACCATTTCCGGAGACCTTCTCCCTTACCTTACCTCGCTCATCAACTCATCCCTGACCGCTGGCTACGTCCCTTCCGTCTTCAAGAGAGCGAGAGTTGCACCCCTTCTGAAAAAACCTACACTCGATCCCTCCGATGTCAACAACTACAGACCAGTATCCCTTCTTTCTTTTCTCTCCAAAACTCTTGAACGTGCCGTCCTTGGCCAGCTCTCCCGCTATCTCTCAGAATGACCTTCTTGATCCAAATCAGTCAGGTTTCAAGACTAGTCATTCAACTGAGACTGCTCTTCTCTGTATCACGGAGGCGCTCCGCACCGCTAAAGCTAACTATCTCTCCTCTGCTCTCATCCTTCTAGACCTATCGGCTGCCTTCGATACTGTGAACCATCAGATCCTCCTCTCCACCCTCTCCGAGTTGGGCATCTCCGGCGCGGCCCACGCTGGATTGCGTCCTACCTGACAGGTCGCTCCTACCAGGTGGCGTGGCGAGAATCTGTCTCCTCACCACGCGCTCTCACCACTGGTGTCCCCCAGGGCTCTGTTCTAGGCCCTCTCCTATTCTCGCTATACACCAAGTCACTTGGCTCTGTCATAACCTCATGGTCTCTCCTATCATTGCTATGCAGACGACACAATTAATCTTCTCCTTTCCTCCTTCTGATGACCAGGTGGTGAATCGCATCTCTGCATGTCTGGCAGACATATCAGTGTGGATGACGGATCACCACCTCAAGCTGAACCTCGGCAAGACGGAGCTGCTCTTCCTCCCGGGGAAGGACTGCCCGTTCCATGATCTCGCCATCACGGTTGACAACTCCATTGTGTCCTCCTCCCAGAGTGCTAAGAACCTTGGCGTGATCCTGGACAACACCCTGTCGTTCTCAACTAACATCAAGGCGGTGGCCCGTTCCTGTAGGTTCATGCTCTACAACATCCGCAGAGTACGACCCTGCCTCACACAGGAAGCGGGCGCAGGTCCTAATCCAGGCACTTGTCATCTCCCGTCTGGATTACTGCAACTCGCTGTTGGCTGGGCTCCCTGCCTGTGCCATTAAACCCCTACAACTCATCCAGAACGCCGCAGCCCGCCTGGTGTTCAACCTTCCCAAGTTCTCTCACGTCACCCCGCTCCTCCGCTCTCTCCACTGGCTTCCAGTTGAAGCTCGCATCCGCTACAAGACCATGGTGCTTGCCTACGGAGCTGTGATGGGAACGGCACCTCAGTACCTCCAGGCTCTGATCAGGCCCTACACCCAAACAAGGGCACTGCGTTCATCCACCTCTGGCCTGCTCGCCTCCCTACCACTGAGGAAGTACAGTTCCCGCTCAGCCCAGTCAAAACTGTTCGCTGCTCTGGCTCCCCAATGGTGGAACACACTCCCTCACGACGCCAGGACAGCAGAGTCAATCACCACCTTCCGGAGACACCTGAAACCCCACCTCTTTAAGGAATACCTAGGATAGGATAAAGTAATCCTTCTCACCCCCCTTAAAAGATTTAGATGCACTATTGTAAAGTGGCTGTTCCACTGGATGTCATAAGGTGAATGCACCAATTTGTAAGTCGCTCTGGATAAGAGCGTCTGCTAAATGACTTAAATGTAAATGTAAATATGTTGTGTTTTTCGCTGTAAAACATTTATAAAATTGGACGCTTTGGGTAGATTAACAAGATGTTTATCTTTCATTTGCTGTATTGGACTTGTTAATGTGTTAAAGTTAAATATAAAAAAATAAAAAATAAAAATTCAGCTGAAAAACTGTTCCTTTTGGGGGACTCTTAGCCATAAATTAACAGATACCGAACTCTGGTCATAAAGTGATAACAGACACAGAAGCCCAGTCTAGGAGTTTAATGATGAACCAGAGTATACAGTTGAAGTCGGAAGTTTACATACACTTAGGTTGGAATCATGAAAACTCATTTTTCAACCACTCCACTAATTTCTTGTTAACAAAGTCGGTTAGGACATCTTCTTCGTGCATGACACAAGTCATTTTTCCAACAATTGTTTACAGACAGATTATTTCACTTATAATTCACTGAATCACAATTCCAGTGGGTTAGAAGTTTACATACACCAAGTTGACTGTGCCTTTAAACAGCTTGGAAAATTCCAGAAAATGAGATCATGGCTTTAGAATCTTCTGATAGGCTTATTGACATCATTTGAGTCAATTGGAGGTGTACCTGTGGATGTATTTTAAGGCCTACCTTCAAACTCAGTGCCTCTTTGCTTGACATAATGGGAAAATCAAAAGAAATCAGCCAAGACCTCAAAAAAAAAATTGTAGACCTCCACAAGTCTGGTTCATCCTTGGGAGCAATTTCCAAATGCCTGAAGGTACTACGTTCATCTGTACAAACAATTGTACGCAAGTATAAACACCATGGGACCACACAGACGCTATACCGCTCAGGAATAAGACGCGTTCTGTCTCCTAAAGATGAACGTACTTTGGTGCGAAAAGTGCAAATCAAATCCAGAACAACAGCAAAGGACCTTGTGAAGATGCTGGAGGAAACAGGTATAAAAGTATCTATATCCACAGTAAAACGAGTCCTATATCGACATAACCTGAAAGGCCGCTCAGCAAGGAAGAAGCCACTGCTCCAAAACAGCTATAAAAAAAGCCAGACTACAGTTTGCAGCTGCACATGGGGACAAAGATCGTACTTTTTGGAGAAATGTCCTCAGGTCTGATGAAACAAAAATAGAACAGTTTGGCCATAATGACCATCGTTATATTTGGACGAAAAGGGGGAGGCTTGCAAGCCGAAGAACACCATCCCAACTGTGAAGCACGGGGTGGCAGCATCATGATGTGGGGGTGCTTTGCTGCAGGAGGGACTGGTGCATTTCACAAAATAGATGGCATCAAGAGGATGGAAAATGATGTGGATATATGGAAGCAACATCTCAAGTCATCAGTCAGAAAGTTAAAGCTTGGTCGCAAATGGGTCTTCCAAATGGACAATGACCCCAAGCATACTTCCAAAGTTGTAGCAAAATGGCTTAACAAGGATTCCTTTCTCTGCATTTTGAATACTCAAATCGATGGTGCCAACAAAACAGACTTTCTGGGGAATAAAGAAGGATTTTATCTAACAAAATGACACTACAGTTGTGGCCAAAAACGTTTGAGAATGTCACAAAGATACATTTTCACAAAGTCTGCTGCCTCAGTTTGTATGATGGCAATTTGCATATACTCCAGAATGTTATGAAGAGTGATCAGATGAATTGCAATTAATTGCAAAGTCCCTTTTTGCCATGCAAATGAACTGAATCCCCTCCAAAGCATTTCCACTGCATTTCAGCCCTGCCACAAAAGGACCAGCTGACATCATGTCAGTGATTCTCTCGTTAACACAGGTGTGAGTGTTGACGAGGACAAGGCTGGAGATCACTCTGTCATGCTGATTGAGTTTGAATAACAGACTGTAAGCTTCAAAAGGAGGGTGGTGCTTGGAATCATTGTTCTCCTCTGTCAATCATGGTTACCTGCAAGGAAACACGTACCGTCATCATTGCTTTGCACAAAAAGGGCTTCACAGGCAAGGATATTGCTGTCAGTAAGATTGCACCCAAATCATCCATTTATCGGATCATCAAGAACTTCAAGGAGAGCGGTTCAATTGTTGTTAAAAAGGCTTTCGGGCACCCAAGAAAGTCCAGCAAGCGCCAGGACCGTCTCCTAAAGTTGATTCAACTGCGGGATCGGGGCACCACCAGTACAGAGCATGCTCAGAAATGGCAGCATTCAGGTGTGAGTGCATCTGAACGCACAGTGAGGCGAAGACTTTTGGAGGATGGCCTGGAATCTGTTAGGGTCTGTTAGGGTTTGTTTGTTTGGTATCATCATTGGCTCATTGTTGAAATTAGCATTAAGACTATATTTAATAAAATCATTTAAAAGCCTTTATTAATGCAATTGCAGACATAAGTTGACAATCAGGAAGATAGCACGCATGTTTCCGAGTAAGTTCTACATCAAACAAAAGTTCTCAAGTTGTTTTGTTAAACTCAAGTCCCGCCTTAGTGATGTCCACTATTGTGGAATGTCTAACTAGTCTCTTATCTCCCACACTCCCTGCAGAGTTCTGAGAGAGAGAGAGAGAGAGAGAGAGAGAGAGAGAGAGAGAGAGAGAAAAAACGAACAACTGTGGAACAATTCTAAAACTATATAATGAATATATATTGTTAATCTTTAGTCTAGGACCCTATAAATGTAAGGAGGGAGGGGTCTTATTACCCCTCCGCTTCTATTAATATAACATAAGCATAAACAATTATTCTAATACATCAAACATTTGTACAGCCCCCAAATCATGACCGCTAGGTGAATCCTGACAAATCTCTTTTCCGATTGTTTGGGGCATCCTGAAAAAAAGCTTGTCCGGAGAAGACAAGAAGGTGAGCGCTACCATCAGTCCTGTGTCATGCCAACGGTAAAGCATCCTTTTCAGCATGATGAAGCACCTTGCCATAAGGCAAAAGTGATAACTAAGTGGCTCGGGAACAAAACATCAATATTTTGGGTCCATGGCCAGAAACTCCCAGAACTTAATCCCATTGAGAATTTGTGGTCAATTCTCAAGAGGCGAGTAGACAAACAAAAACCCACAAATTCTGACAAACTCCAAGCATTGATTATGCAAGAATGGGCTGCCATCAGTCAGGATGTGGCCCAGAAGTTAATTGACAGCATGCCAGGGCGGATTGCAGAGGTCTTGAAAAAGAAGGGTCAACACTGCAAATATTGACTCTTTGCATCAACTTCATGTAATTGTCAATAAAAGCCTTTGACACTTATGAAATGCTTGTATTTATACTTTGGTATTCCATAGTAACATCTGACAAAAATATCTAAAGATACTGAGGCAGCAGACTTTGTGAAAATTAATATTTGTGTCATTCTCAACTTTTGGCCATGACTGTACATGTTGTAGTTGGGACCCTTTGGATGACAAATCAGAGGAAGATTTTCAAAAGTAAGTGAACATTCAATCGATATTTGTGAATTTATGAGACCTGTGCCGGTGGAAAAATATTTTGATGTGGGCTACCGTCCTCAAACAATCGCATGCCATGCTTTTGCTGTAAAGCCTACTGCTTTTAACCGATATAAGACACTTGTACTATGTACCTAAATGTTTAAAATGCATAATATTTATGATTATTTATTTTAATTGAGCGCCCTCAATTTCACCGGAAGTTGTCCCGCTAACGGGAAGCCTAGCCTTATAACGTGCCATAGAATTCTGCGGCACCCCACAAGCTGTGCTGCAGTATGACGCAACTTTTAAAGGAAGAACCACTGTATATTGGGATCGCTACATCCGATGGATTTTGAGACTGCGTTACACCACATTTCTACAGCTTTAGTAAAGATGTGATCAATATATGTTGATGATTTCATTCCTGTGCTGTTTGTAACAACCCTGGTAAGATGACTGATAACCTAAACCAGGTTGCAGGCACTGTTTAGAGTGGGCAGCTTAATGAAAGCCAGTGACTAGGGAGCAGTATTTTCATTTTTGGAAAAATAAGGTACCCAAAGTAAACAGGATATTTTGTTGGGACAAGATGCTAGAATATGCATATAATTGACAGCTTAGGATAGAAAACACTCTAAAGTTTCCAAAACTTTAAAAATATTGTCTGTGAGTATAACAGAACTGATATTGCAGGCGAAAGCCTGAGAAAAATCCAATCCGGAAGTGCCTCGTGTTTTGAAAGCTCTGCGTTCCAAAGCATCCCTATTGAGCAGTGAATGGGCTATCAACCAGATTACTTTTTCTACGTATTCCCCAAGGTGTCTACAGCATTGTTACGTAGTTTTACGCATTTATGTTGAAGAATACCCATAAGCGGCTACATTGTGTAAGTGGTCACCTGATGACTCTCAGAGTGACTCTCGCGTAAAATACAGAGGTAGCCATTATTTTAATCGGTCTGAAAAACCTATTGTCCCGGTGGATATATTATCGATTGGATATTTGAAAAACACCTTGAAGATTGATTATAAACAACGTTTGCCATGGTTCTTTTATTTTTTTATTTTAAAAAAATATTATATTTTTGCATTTTCCAATTAAGAACATTTAAAACAAAAGTGAAAAGATATTAGACAACAATAGGACAAAGTGACAGTATCAGACGAACGTAACAAAAATAAATTATAATTATAATTACATAAACAAACATACAATAATAAAAAAATAACGAGACATTGGATCACCTGCCGTAGGCTACATATTATACATTACGTGTGAAACATTATGTGAGGATTATATAGAGATTCAATCAATGAGATGTGGGGGGAGATTCTCGATATAGTCAATAAAAGGTTGCCAAATTCTGTAAAATGTCTTCAACTTATTCCTCAAGCAGTAAGTGATTTTCTCCAAAGGGATACAACTATTAACTTCCGAAAGCCACATTGCAACTGGCAGGGAGGAATCAATTTCCATTTCAAGGCAATACATTTCTTGGCAATCGCTAGCAATATTTCTGTTAGCTTTATAGTATGGCTTTGCCTAAGATTGGTGTTAGTAAAGTTACCCAGTAGACAGACCTCCGGGTCTAAAGGGAATGCAACCCCGTGAATTGAGGATATGGTATCGCATACCCCCTGCCAGAAACCGTGTAGTTTTGAACACTGCCAAGTGGAATGGAGGAATGTTCCTTCATCTGAGCCACATCTAAAACATAGGGAGGAGATATCTGGGTTGAACTTGTGCAGTCTAGATGGGGTGATATAGGAAGGAGGAATGGAGGAAATTAAACTGGATCATTCTGTATCTGGAGTTCAATGTGGATGTAACTCCATCCCTGCATAGGTCACTCCATAGATCCTCATCAAGATCAATACCAAGATCTTTCTCCCATCTTAGTCGGGGTTTATCTAGCCCAGGCAGTGTTAGTCCTGACATAAGAGCATTGTAAACACGGGAAATGGTCTTGAACAGTGGTTGGTCTGCGTGGCAGAGTTGTTCAATAGGTGACATCTTAGGTAGGTTCCATTATCCCTTGAGAGTCACCCTAATAAAGTTTCGTAGTTGTAGGTAGCTAAAGAAGTCCCTGTTAGGCAAGTGGTATTTCTGTTTCAGCTGATCAAAAGACATAAGAACTCCCTCCTCGTAACAATGTTCCAGAAGAGTGATCCCCTTATCAGACCATGGTCTAAAGTTACTATTCTGGAAAAACATAGGGATCAATCTATTGTTCCATAAAGGGGTTTTAGGGGAAAGGAATCCCCCTCGTCCGAACAGCTCATGCAGTTTGCACCATGCCAGGACAGAATGTATGATTAAAGGGTTGTCTGTGATGGTTTTTATAGATTTTCTGTCCCATTTGTAAAACAAATCTGCCCCAGTGTCCTCATTTACCTCAAGCTTTTCAATGTTCAACCATGAGGGAGAGGGACCATTG
Source organism: Oncorhynchus keta (assembly GCF_023373465.1). Taxonomy (NCBI): domain Eukaryota; kingdom Metazoa; phylum Chordata; class Actinopteri; order Salmoniformes; family Salmonidae; genus Oncorhynchus; species Oncorhynchus keta. The sequence goes on from NC_068455.1 coordinate 45,856,669, forward strand.
TCAAACCTCTGAGCCAGAAACCTAGACTGTGCAGCCCAGTAGTACATTCTAAAATTGGGGAGGTTTAAGCCCCCTTGACTGTAATCAAGGGTCAGTTTATCCAGGCCAACCCTAGGGGTTTTGCCGTGCCAGATAAACCGTCTGGTCAGCTTGTCGAGAGAGGAAAAAAATGCTGCGGGAACAGGGATAGGGAGAGATTGAAACAGATATAGAAACCTGGGCAGGACATTCATTTTAATTACATTGATTCTACCCAGTAGAGTGAGAGGTAAGTCCATCCATTTACAAAGGTCAACTTCCACCTTTTGCAACAAACTGGCCAGATTGAGTTTATAGAGGTTGTTCAGATTACCATCCACCATTATGCCCAAATATGTGAAGCCCATAGGCGACCATCTGAAAGGAAACTTGTGCTTGATGGTATGATGGTCAAAGACTGACAACGGTAAGATTTCGCTTTTATCAAAATTGACCTTATATCCAGAGAAAGAACTATAACACTGTAGTAGGATCTGCAAGTGAGAGAGTGAGTGTTCTGGGTTTGTTAGAAATAAGATAAGGTCATCCGCAAAGAGTGATAATTTATGGGTATGGGGGCCCAACTCAAAGCCATGTATGTCAGGGCACGTTCTAATAGCCTCAGCCAACGGTTCGATGGCGAGGGCAAAGAGGTGGGGGCTAATTGGGCAACCTTGTCTGTTCCCCCTATAAAGAGGGAAAGAGGAGGAAGTAATCCCATTGGTAGCAATCCTAGCTTTAGGAGATTTGTAGAGTGATTTTATCAAATTTACAAACACGGTACCTAAACCGAACTTTTCCAAGACGCGAAAGAGGTATGGCCATTCAACCCTATCAAAGGCCTTTTCAGCGTCGAGGGAGACTGCGACTCTAGGTATTTTGTTTTTGTTAGCAAGGTGAATTATATCAAAGAACCTTCTGAGATTATTGGAGGACAATCTATTAATTATGAAGCCAGTCTGATCTGGGTTGACCAACAGGGGAAGACTTGACTCCAGTCTCTTAGATAGCATCTTGGTGACCAGTTTACAATATGTGTTAAGGAGAGAGATTGGTCTATAGGAGGCACACTTTAGCGGTTTTTCCCTTTCTTGTGGATTACAGTTGTCTTCTCTGGCTTTTTTAAGTACCTCCATAAGGTAGGGGACCAACAGCTCCCTAAATTCTTTATAGAACTCTGGAGGGAAGCCATCCTCCCCAGGAGATTTATTAGAAGGTAAGGATTTAATGGCCTCCAACAATTCAGGAACTGAGAAGTGTTCACTCAGGCGCTCGCTGTCTTCCCCTGACAGGCATGGGAGGTTGAGAGAGGAGAGAAAGGAGTCTATCTCTGATAGATCATCGCTTGATTGGGAAGTGTAGAGGTCTTCATAGTATTTCTTAAAAGTATTATTAATTTCAGTAGGGTCGAAAGATATCTCTTTAGTAAGAGTTTCTATGGCATTAATTGTCCTCTTACATTCCTCTGCTTTCAGTTGCCATGCCAATACTGTGTGAGCTTTCTCTCCAAGCTCATAATAACGCTGTTTTGATTTAGTGATGGCCCTCTCAGCTTGATATGTGTTCAGAATATTATATTTAAGTTTTTTATTTACCAAAAGCCTGTATAGATCTTTAGTCGGGCCTCTTTGGTAGGTTTTCTCTAGCTCAGAGATTTCAGATTCAAGGGCACTCAGTTCCGCAACGTATTTTTTCTTCAGCCCTTTAGTATAGGAAATAATCTGTCCCCTCAGATAGGCCTTCAATGTGTCCCAAGGAATGAAGCTGTCAGGAGCAGAGGGTTTGTTTGTCAAAGTAAAAAATATTGATCTGCTCTTTGATGAATGCACAACATTCAGGTTGCTTTAGAAGTGTGGAATTTAGTCTCCATCTATATGCTCCATTTACCTTGGTAGGAATGGAGATTGATAATACCAGAGGAGAATGGTCACTAAGCAATCTGGGGAGATACTCGACATCTAACACTCTATGAAACAGTTGTGTCGAAAGTAAAAAGTTATCTATGCGTGTGTGTGTCTTGTGTGGGTGTGAATAAAAAGAGTAGTGCCTATCCTGTGGGTGCAACTGTCTCCAGATGTCTAGTAAATTGAGATCTTTCATGGATGACATGGTGAGCTTGCCGGCTTTGGTAAGAAGTGAGGGTTTATCAGAAGACCTATCAAGAACCGTATCTAAGCAGAAATTAAAATCGCCTCCAACCAGTAGCCATCCTGGTGGTGCTTGAGCAACCTGAAGGAAGACATTCTGAATAAACATATGGTCATCGAAGTTAGGAGCATAAATATTCAATAGGGTCCAAGACTCTGAAAACATATGCCCCTGCACCAAAACAAACCTGCCAGAGGGATCAGAGATGGTGTTGTTGACGCAGAAGGGGATGTGTCTACTTATCAAAATTGCAGTTCCTCTTGCTTTGGAGTTAAAAGAGGATGCAAAAACTTGTCCTACCCATTCCCTCTTCAATTTCTTGTGTTCACTGGCTGTAAGATGTGTTTCTTGTAAAAACACAATGTCAGCCTTTAATTTCTTAAGGTATGTATAGACTCTTTTCCTTTTAATTGGGCTGTTAAGACCTTTTACGTTGAATGTGACATTTTAGTGGATTAAGCATAGGTTGGGTTTCAAATATGTAACTGAATCTATCATATGCAGATAATTAGGAAATGTTTCAACTTTGGTTTGAGCACAAAAGTGACCTGTGTGTCTCTTTAGGAAGGAAACAATAAACATAGAAAAAAGGAAGAAAAAATAATAAAAATCCCACCCACCCCGATTGTCAGACTAGAACAACAGTCCCAACAATCAAACATGAATACACTTGTAGAGATACGTTGCTGCTCGCTTTCCATCTTGCTCTTACTAGCTAAACCTTGGCGTAAACTAAAACCTGCGAGCTCTCTAAATTGAAAACAAACGTTGTGAATAGATATTTATGGCTGAATATTTACTGCCCATGTTAAGGGATGCTTGAGTCTTTTTACGAAAGATTAACATAAATGAGGGGGAAAGCAGTGGGCCTAAACCCACTTATTGCTTCGCCCAGTAGATATGGACTAAACCAAAATATACTCTCCTGTAAATGTAATAGAACTCACCCCGGGAGATACGGTTAGTTGAAAATGTACAAATCAATTAATGTGACCGGGAGATACCAGCAGGTCAATCCGGATAAGAGAAAACAAACGAACTGCATTTTATCCCCCAGAGAGACCGTCCTGGCTCAGACGTTGCTCAGTTCTTTGAGAAAAGTGTGCACTTCTCCCGGTGTGTTGAAGAGATGGCTTCGGCCTTTGTACTGAACTTTCATCCGCGCAGGGTGGATGAGGTAGCCGGTGATGTTCTTCTCCTTCAGTGCTTTGGCGGCAGGTCTGAACTGCTTGCGGCGTCTGGCGAGATCCGCGCTCATATCTGGGAAAAGGCTGACCCTCTTCCCATCGATGGTGATGTCCCCTTTGGCTCTTGCGAGTTGCAGTATCTTCTCTCTGTCTTGGAAACGGAGGAACCTGATCAGGACGGCTCGTGGGGGCTCATCTGGCCGGGGTTTCGGCGTTGATGTTCTGTGGGCGCGTTCGATTTCCAGCGGCTTGGTGAAGTTGATTATGCCTAGGACAGTGGTTCTTAACCTGGGTTCGATCGAACCCCAGGGGTTCGGTGAGTCAGTCTCAGGGGTTCGGCATGGAGGTGGAAACATCATTCTTTGGGGATGCTTTTCTGCAAAGGGGACAGGATGACTTCACCGTATTGAGGGGAGGATGGATGGGGCCATGTATCGCGAGATCTTGGCCAACAACCTCCTTCCCTCAGTAAGAGCATTGAAGATGGGTCGTGGCTGGGTCTTCCAGCATGACAACATCCCGAAACACACAGCCAGGGCAACTAAGGAGTGGCTCCGTAAGAAGCATCTCAAGGTCCTGGAGCCCCGAAACCTGAAGGATCTGGAGAAGGTCTGTATGGAGCAAATTAATTACTTAAAAATCATACAATGTGATTTTCTGGATTTTTGTTTTAGATTCCGTCTCTCACAGTTGAAGTGTACCTATGATACAAATTACAGCCCTCTACATGCTTTATAAGTAGGAAAACCTGTGAAATCGGCAGTGCATCAAATAATTGTTCTCCCCACTGTATGTTGGTTACCATTTGGAATCATCCCCAATGTATTTGTTTGCTATAGCCCCATAGTGCTCTGGTCAAAAGTAGTGTACTATAAAGGGAATAGGGTGCCATTTTGGATACATCCTAGGTCTAAGGTCTGTGGTTTGTTTTTTAGTAAAGTATTGAGGACACAATGATACACCTGGAGGCGAGTGGCGTTGGGGGGAACAGGATAGAGAACTAGCCAGAACAGAGTGTGATGGAGAGGAGCTGTCAGTGCTCCCTCAGTAAAGAACATTTTAAGTCTGATATTTCTTTTCACTTCAGTTGTAATTATGAGAATTATGTCAACTGTAGCACTGTTCTATACCATCATCTAGTAATAATTGAATGCCTGCTTATTAGATATACATTTGAGGGTAGGCATATGTTGCTTTTACCATATAGACCATAGGTATTCAACTCTTACCCTACGAGGTCTGGGCCTGCCGGCTTTGAGGTCCAGAGTTGAGTTTGAGGGATACAAACTTTAACATACTGTACATAACAGCAACAAGTGATAAAAGGGTTACCTATACATATTCATATTCGATAGCCACTGTTAAATGATTACTACATTTCTTGGTGTATTCAATCCATATCAATGTGCTGTATACAGTATTGAACATTTTTCCATTTGGGCCATTTTGTAAGGCTCTACCACAGATCAAAAGAAAGCCATTATCAACATTTCCTTGTATCACGAACTGGAATACAGGCTTTTCTCACCAACAAGAGAGACCACTGTGTAGTTTTGACTCTGCTTTATGGAGGAAAATAGTCCACAACTCATCCCTTCAGTGGCTCTCAAATGAGGTTTTCCCTTGTGTAATGGAAAGAAGAAGGAGAAAATAAGGTCTGTTGAAGGTTCCTGTGACAGAAATCAAGATATGGAGTCAGTACTGAGAACAATTAGACTTGATGTGTGCATCTCAAAGAGAGAAGAAAGAGTTTTAAAAACGTTTCAGAAAGTCTTGTCATATTGCCTGGGAAATGGTTAGCAAGGAAAACATGATTGGCTATGATGATCATTCACGCTGCCTAATTGGTGGGTCACAGTATTTCACAGTTGTGTCACATATACTATTAATTCAACAGTGAATTTCGATGGATTACCATATAATCGCAAAACAATTATTTGGTAACGCCATTGACATACACTGAGTGTAGAAAACATTAAGAACACCTTTCTCATATTGATTTGCACTCCCAGCCTTTTGCCCTGAGAACAAACCTCGTCAGGGCATGGTCTCTACAAGGTGTCGAAAGCGTTCCAAAGGCATGCTGGCCCATGTTGACTCCAATGGTTCCTACAGTTGCGTCAAGTTGGCTGGATGTCCTTTGGGTGGTAGACCATTCTTGACACACACGGGACATTGTTGAGTGTGAAAAGAACAGCAGCGTTGCAGTTCTTGACTCAAACCGGCGCGCCTGGCACCAACTACCAACTACCATTCAAAGGCAGTTACATCGTTTGTCTTGTCCATTCACACTCTGAATGGCATACATACACCATCCATGTCTCAATTGTCTCAAGGCTTGAAAACATTTTTTTTATCCTGTCTCCTCCCTTTCATCTACAATGATTGAGGTGGATTTAACAAGTGACATCGATAAGGGAACAAAGCATTCACCTGGTCAGTCTGTCATGGAAAGAGCAGGTGTTCATAATGTTTTGTACATTCAGTTTAGGTAAGTGTTATGTCATTGAGATAATTTAGTAACACCACCGACATACGTTAGTGTTGCGTCACTGTCAAAAGCATTGGTCTGCCCAGATGGTGGTGTTACGCCCTGGCCATAGAGGTTTTTATTCTCTATTTTGGTTAGGACAGAGAGTGACTAGGGTGGGCATTCTATGTTCATTTTCTAGGTTTTATATTTCTTTGTTGTTTGGCCGGTGTGGTTCTCAGAGGCAGCTGTCTATCGTTGTCTCAGATTGTGAACCATACTTAGGTAGCCTTTTCCCACTGGGTTTTTGTGGGTAATTGCTTTCTGTTTCTGTGTCTGCAGCAGACAGAACTGATTCGGTTGTTCTCTTTATTGTTTGGCTATTCAGTGTTCAGTTCAACGAATAAAAGATGAACACGTACCACGCTGCACCTTGGTCCTCACCTTCTTCCACCAACGGCCGTTACAGGTGGAGTGATGGCCATCACGTACATACCAATACTGTTTTGTCTGACTCGAGCTTCCCTCTGGAAATGTACTTAGATATACAATAAATCATACAATATTTGTTTTCATTGTAACAAATTTAATTGTAAAAAGTAAAAAATGCATTCCATCCGTCTTCACTTTCAGTAACACCTGAAAAGTTTGTTTGGAGTGCATTTCTTGTTCCTAAATCAGGTAATTTCACATGCCATGGAACACGTTGCAAACAGAATATGTGAGTTTTTATGAAATTTCCGTTAGAGCAACAACGCAGAAACTGTGATAGAGAACTATATGTACATGTAGATATAGATATTCCTTTATCCTCATTTTTGTGGCAGCTCTCCCCCACCTTCAACTTAAACAATTTAGATATCCTCTAATGTTAGCATGTTTGGGCCAGAGAAGTTAATAAGGCAATTAGACTATTCATTTAAGTATCTTGCACCATCTCCACTTATCTAGATATTTTCTCTATCTCCTTCCCTTCTCTTTCCCACTCTTTCACCTTGGTTATGGCACTCAAGGATCTGACATGCCAGGTTGTCAGGGAGCTAATGAATTGTTCATGGCCTCACTGGTACAACAGAGGAATGGCGGAATGCAGACAGGAATGGTGTAGGTGGGTGTCACCCCTTTAAAGATGGATGAATCGATGACTGGAAGCGAAAACAATTATAGGCTGGGGAGTAGACGGGTAGGGGCTGAAATTTGGAGATCTTATGAATAAAAAAAATAAAAAAGGAGCATGTGCAATTGCTTTTTTCTGGAAATCTGGCTGTGATATCTTTCTGAATTTCAATAGAGAGTGAGTGAAGTTATTATTTTTTTGCATAATGCCCAGCGATTGAATTGCAAAGAGCATACAGTGCTTTGCAAAATTATTCATCCCCCTTGGCGTTTTTTGGATATTGTTGCATTACAACCTGTAATTTAAATTGATTTTTAATTTGGATTTCATGCATGTAATACACAAAATAGTGCAAATTGTTGAAGTGAAATGAAAAAAATTACTTGTTTAAAAAAATGTAAAATGTAAAAGTGGTGAGTGCATATGTATTCACCCCCTTTGCTATGAAGCCCCTAAATTAGATCTGGTGCAACCAATTACCTTCAGAAGTCACATAATTAGATAAATAAAGTCCACCTGTGTGCAATCTAAGTGTCACATGATCTCAGTGTATATATACACACACCTGTTCTGAAAGCCCCCAGAGTCTGCAACACCACTAAGCAAGGAGAACCAACACCCAAGCGGCACCATGAAGACCAAGGAACAGGTCAGGGACAAAGTTGTGGAGAAATAGAGATCACGGTTGGGTTATAAAAAATTATCTGAAACTTTGAACATCCCACGGAGCACCGTTAAGTCCATTATTAAAAAATGGAAAGAATTTGGCACCACAACAAACCTGCCAAGAGAGCGCCACCCACCAAAACTCACGGACCAGGCAAGGAGGGCATTAATCAGAGAGGCAACAAAGAGACAAAAGATAATCTGAAGGAGCTGCAAAGCTCCACAGCGGATATTGGAGTATCTGTCCTTCGGGCCACTTTAAGCCGTACACTCCACAGAGCTAGGCTTTATGGAACAGTGGCCAGAAGAAAAGTAATTGCTTAAAGAAAAAAATAAGCAAACATGTTTGGTGTTTGCCAAAAGGAATGTGGGAGACTCCCCAAACATATGGAAGAAGGTACTCTGGTCAGAAGAGACTAAAATTGAGCTTTTTGGCCATCAAGGAAAATGCTATGTCTGGCGCAAACCCAACACCTCAACATCCTGAGAACACCATCCCCACAGTGAAACATGGTGGTGGCAGCATCATGCTGTGGGGATGTTTTTCATCGGCAGGGACTGGGAAACTGGTCAGCATTGAAGGAATGATGGATGACGCTAAATACAGGGAAATTCTTGAGGGAAACCTGTTTCAGTCTTCCAGAGATTTGAGACTGGGATGGAGGTTCACCAACCAGCAGGACAATGACCCTAAGCATACTGCTAAAGCAACACATGGGTGGTTTAAGGGAAAACATTTAAATGTCTTGGAATGGCCTAGTCAAAGCCCAGACCTCAAACTAATTGGGAATCTGGGGTATGACCTAAGATTGCTGTACACCAGCGGAAACCATCCAACTTGAAGGAGCTGGAGCAGTTTTGCTTTGAATCAGCAAAAATCCCAGTGGCTAGATTTGCCAAGCTCATAGAGACACCCCAAGAGACTTGTATCTGTAATTACTGCAAAAGGTGCCTCTACAAATATTGACCTGTGGGGGAGGGGTGAATAGTTACGCATGCTCAAGTTTTCATTTTTTTTGTTATTATTTAATAAAAAATATTTTGCATCGTCAAATTGTTGTAGGCATGTTGTGTAAATCATATAATACAAACCCTCTAAAAATCAATTTTAATTCCATGTTGTAAGGCAACAAAATAGGAAAAATGCCAAGGGGGGTGAATACTTTTCTAAAAGTCCTAACAGAAATCCAACCGGCCTCATTCTGTTCTGATGTCCCTCTTGGCCAGTCTTTTCATTTCCTTTTCTATTATTTTCAGAGCCTGAACAGAGGGATAACAAGAGGGAAGACCTTAACCCCTATGACCAGTCACACAGTCAAACACAGCCGTGTTGGCCCACCACAAACACCCCCTGGGGGTCTGAAACTGGGTGCAAGTAATTTTTATGGGGGATTCTTGCATTGCCCAAAAAATGGCTAGCATTTTTAACCATACAAGACAATAGCTGATTATTTTATTATACTTTTTTTGGTTGAAAGCATGACATTTCAGTGCCTGAGGCTGATCTGGTGGGTAATGCAACCTGCAGCACATATTCAGTATGTGTTAGCACTGCTCATTTATGTGTCCCATTCAATCTACATTTCTCTCCCTCTCTGTCATAACTGCCTATCCCAATAAATATAAATTGTGAGTGAGAGTTGCACCTATTTTTCTTGATGTTCCTTAGATTTTTCACTTTGATTGAATTTTGGTTGATTGAAGCACTGTCTACTCCTGTCTACTGTTTGAAACCAGAAATTAATTTAGTTATCCCATTTTAAAGGTCCCCCACAGTGTTCCTACATGTATGTCCCAAGTAAAAAATAACCTTTGAATGACCACAACACCACCCATTATATTTTTACACTATTAAAATGCTCAGAATTTATGATATTGGCCTTTTCTCTCATCTCTAACAATCAGGAAGCCCGAAAGAACAGGCTGAGTGGGCGGGAAGCTTATATTCATGAGCTCACCTTGAATGACAGCTCTTTGAAGCGCCCTTGTGATCGTTGCCAGGTAACATGGTAAATAATGGGCCACATGTCATTGATTAAAAGGTAAACAACAAATAGTTAAATAGTATGACTCAATCCATTTTCTCAGCAAAATTATGTCATGGTCACCAGAGCTGACCATGGACTGTTGGATATCAGACAAACAGCAGCAATGCACAATTGCATTTCTATTGTTTTGTAAGTAATTACAGAATACAGTTTGCTGATACACTGATACACTTCACAATAATTAGTAAAGCCTTAAAAGTTTAGGGAATAAATCCTTAAAATCTTAGGGAATAAGGGAATGTACATGAAAACAGCATACAATAGGAGTACTGGACAATTTATTGGTGCCTCTGCATTATAAATGACAAGATGTCTAGAATTGTATGTATTGATCAGAAATGTATTTGATCATTTACAATTTGCCAGCCTAGCCAAAATATTGATCAACATGTTCACTCATGAAAAATAAAGTTGAGAAATAATGTTGAGACATCATAAGCCTAATATAGTTAAGACATCATAAGCCTAATATAGTTACACGGCCACCCTACAGAGTGAAGGACGCATTGATTTGTTCAATTTGTAACACTCATATCCTGCCCGAATTCTTTTAAAAAACAATACAAAGTAACACAATGTGATATCATGTAAAAGTGAACCCATTGGGCTTCCAGAGTGGTGCAGCGGTCTAAGGCGTTGCATTGCAGTGCTAGAAGCTTCACTACACACCCGGGTTCAATCCCAGGCTGTATGGCAGCTGGCCTGTTACCCGGGAGACCCATGAGGCGGCGCACAACTGGCCCAGCTTCGTCCGGGTTAGGGGAGGGTTTGGCCGGCCGGGATGTCATCGTGCCTCTTTGAAGCAGGCCGGGCATATGCATCCCGCTTCAGTCAAGCAAGCTTCAGTCACCCACTTGGCTTCAGTCACCCCCAAAATTGAAGTGGGAGACAAATCCAACTATTGTCTCCTCCTCGTCACGTCTCTCACACTGGGCATACAGGGGTCCTGGAATGGACAGCTCGCATAGCTTCCCCACATACACCACTGGATCAAGTGGTGACATTGTTGAAGAGGAGCTCCTGGAGCCTGTCTATGTAGCCTGTAATGTTTTTAAAAAGGAAAATGTTCTGATGATATCAATTCGTTAACGTAGTGATCTACTCATTGTAGAATGTGGTTTCTGGTGTTTTTGAAGCATTCAATTTGAAATATGCAATATCTGGCTGTGCACTTTTTATTTTTTGTGTGCCTGAAATGCTCGATTGATGTAGATTTGAAATGTGTCTGTCTTCACAGGCTTCACAGCATATACCCCTTTCTTTGCCATTCCCGCTGCAGTGGTTGCCAGGGAAGCTGTGCAGACAGAGTGGATGTTACATTTTCAAAAATGTCTATCATTACAGATTGATGATTGTGGAAAGACAAATGGAGATGGAAAGTGAAATAATAATACACATCATTATTAGCCCCAATGACACAAGCTACATCAACTGTAAGACAACCCACATAATGGAATGGCAAAATATGACTTTCAGGGGTAAATTACAAATACTATTAAAAACAAAGAAAGGAAATTCTTTGTGATAAATGAATGAACTTCTTTGAGGAAAAGATCACAAACATTAGAAAGCAAATGACTGATTCGTCTTTAAATCTGTATATTTCTCCAAAGCTCAGTTGCCTTGAGTCTGCACAACACTGCCAGGACCTAGGATCAAGGGAGACACACGTTTTTTAATACTATGTCTCTTGACACATTGATGAAAATAGTCATGGGCCTCTAAAACTTCAAGCTGCATTCTAGACCCTATTCCAACTAAAATACTGAAAGAGCTGCTTCCTGTGCTTGGCCCTCCTATGCTGAACATAATAAATGGATCAATATCCACCAGATGTGTACCAAACTCACAGTAATAAAGCCTCTCTTGAAAAAGCCAAACCTTGACCCAGAAAATATAAAAACTATATAAAATCTCCCATTCCTCTCAAACATTTTTAGAAAAAGCTGTTGTACAGCAACTCACTCCCTTCCTGAAGACAAATAATGTATACGAAATGCTTCAGTCTGGTTTTAACCCCATCATAGCACTGAGACTGCACTTGTGAAGATGGTAAATTACCTTTTAATGGCGTCAGACCGAGGCTCTGCATCTGTCCTCGTGCTGCTAGACCTTAGTCCTGCTTTTGATACCATCGATCATCACATTCTTTTGGAGAGATTGGAAACCCAAATTGGTCTACACTGACAAGTTCTGGCCTGGTTTAGATCTTATCTGTCGGAAAGATATCAATTTGTCTCTGTGGATGGTTTGTCAAATCAACTGAACATTATTCCTCAAGGCTCCATTTTAGGACTACTATTGTTTTCACTATATATTTTACCTCTTGGTGATGTCATTCAGAAACACAATGTCAACTTTCACTGCTTTGCGGACGACACACAGCTGTACATTTCGATGAAACATGGTGAAGCCCCAAAATTGCCCTTACTGGAAGCCTGTGTTTCAGACATAAGGAAGTGGATGGCGGTAAATGCTAGTTATAGGTCCCAAGAAACAAAGATCTTCTGTTGAATCTGACAATCTTGATGGTTGTATAGTCATCTCAAATAAAACTGTGAAGGACCTCTGCATTACTCTGGACCCTGATCTCTCTTTTGACGAACATATTAATGAAACACCTGAAGCATCTGCTGATCAAAGCACTCAAAATAGCAATATTCTAACTACATTATGCAAGGATCTCTGTGTTGAGGATGCCTCAATCCAAAGGGTTGTACCTGGACCAACAAAACTATGTAATGGAAATCTAGAATAGATTTATTCCTAATGTCCCATTTTTTGTTACAATTTGTTATAGATGTAGATCATCAGTTGGCTCCCTTTTCTGATCATCACTTGATTTCCCTGAATTTACAACCTACTTAAAAATCAAGGTACTCAAGGATATTCGAAATTAAACAACACACTTCTTAAAGATACTACTGTCATTGAACACATTAGCTAAAGATATTTTTGCAAGAAAGAACTTGGGTCATGGAAGTAGATGGGAATTTTTTGAATAATCAGTCAGAGTGGTAGTCATTAAACGCACCAAAGAGCTGATGCAATTAAAGAACCTTAGAGAAAAAGAGATGATGAGCAAGCTTGACAGTTTTCTAAAGAAAGATAATCTATCTGAAGAAGAGTAGTCTTTATTCAAGTCTTTACAACTATAATTAGAACAGCTTTACACAGATCTGGCAAAGGGTGCCTTTGTAAGGTCAAGAGCAAAATGGATTGAAGAGGGGGAAAGAAACACTAGTTACTTTTTTGCACTTGAAAAGAGAAACTACCAAAGAAAATCTATACCAGCACTCAAAATTAACAATATGTTATGCAAAGATCCCATTACAATATAATTTGAAAATTATTTTATGAAAACCTTTACAGCTCTCAATTTCAGGAATATGGTTGTGAAAGCTACATTTGCCACATTCAGAATTATGTCCCTGTAATTGAGGATGATTTCCACTCAGTTTGCGATTTACATGTGTCAATTGAAGAAATTAGAGAGGCTCTGAATTCAATGAAAAAGGGAAATCACCTGGCCCTGATGGCCTGTCAGTTGAATTCTATAGACAGTTTTGGGAGTTACTAGAAGACCCGATTTTTAATATGTTTCAAGATTGCATTAAGTGGGGAAATGGTCTCCACTATGAAACAGGGCCTTATTTCATTGATTCCGAAGCCTGATAAAGACCCTTCTCTCATTGACAATTGGAGACCAATTATTTGATCAAATATTGATTACAAATTGATTGCTCTGGTTTATGCCAAAGGATTTCAGAAAGGAATAGATACCATTATAAATGAGACACAAAAAGGATTTATGAAGGGCCGTCACATAAACTCTAACATTCATTTAGTCTTGGACCTTATAGATTATTCAGATGCAATTGACTCAGATGCGGTTGTCTTATTTTTGGACTTCTGTAAAGCCTTTGACACAATTGAACATTTATTTATCTTTAGGTCTCTTAAACTTTTTGGATTTGGTGAAAATTTTATCAAAGTAATTTGCATGTTTTACAAAGATATAAATAGTTCTGTGTTACTAAACCTTAATACTTCCAAAAGATTCAGTATCAACGGAAGTGTATGACAGGGATGCCCAATTTCGCCATTTTTATTCATTTTGGCTGTGGAACTTCTATCTCTAGATATAATACAAATTTGTATTGCTTAACCATTTTTAACAAAGAAATCAAAATTTCCCAACTCGCTGACCCTAACCCTAACCCTAACCCAAAGACCAGGTCGCCTATGCCCTTGATGCTATAACTGCATTTTCTATTGCACCAGGATTAAAACAGAATGTTTCTAAATGTTTCTAAATGTGAAATCTTATGTTTTTTTTACTCTGATGAAATATTTAGGAATACATCTGTCAAAAAACAACTTAGTCAGGCAACATTTAAATGTATCTCCTAAAATTAAGAAAACCAAAAAGTATATTCAATAATTGGCCTCAAAGAGATCTTTCTATACTTGGGGGAGTACTTCTGTCCAAGGCAGAGGGACTGTCTTGTTTTCTGTACCCCTCATTATCGTTATGTGTAAATCCTGCTACTTGTAAAGAGATCAATAAGACCTTTCTTGACTTGAAAAACAAGTCTCACAAACTAAAAACAAAAGAGCTGAAGGCGGTCTGGAAGTTTTGGATTTTGTTGACTTAAATAACACTTTCAAGATAAACTGGTTGAAAAGATGTTGGATCAATACCAATTCCAAATAATGTGCTTAATAAGTTGGGAGGTCTTCAATTTTTACTGAAATGTAATTATATTCCTGAAAGATTACCTGCTAAATTGGCTAGGTTTCACCAACAAGCTTTAATGGCCTGGAAAATATGTTTCCTGCACAATTTTTCCCCACATGAAGCTCTTTTGTGGAATAATTCAGACATAATTGTAAGGAATAAGTAATTGTTTTACCCCAGCTGGTATGAGAGGAATATTGACTTTGTTCTTGATGTTTTTGACAACAAGGGTAATATTCTCACACATGAACAATTTATAATATTGAAAGAGTTTCCAATACCTTTCCGATAGTTTATTTCTGTTATCAAAGCTGTTCCCAGTGGTCTAACTACATTAATGAAAACTCATCTTAGCTTTGGTAATGATCACAAAGTTTATCCAGAAGTCAGATTGGAAGGTGTGGGCTTACTTGAGAAATCTTGTTGTAATAAATATATAAGACAAATTCTACATTCACAAAACCAACTTACACCGGGAGGAACGTTTTTCTGGAACATGCTTATTCCTGACATTGTCTGGAAAAATGCATGGTTAAGGCCTTACAAATACTGTATACCAAACAAAGTTAAGGAAGTGCACTTCAAAATGTTACATAAGACATATCCATGTAAATCTATGATATCCACATTTCTGGCTATTGAGAATCTGTCTATTGTTCTTTAAATGTAAATTTGCAATAAGATACTTATTTACCATTATGAACACTACCTATATTATTGACATGAGAGACATAATATGTTACTATTGCAATGATAACAAGACCACTGAAATGATTGTGATTTTTAAAATTCTTGTTGCTGTCACACCCTGACCATAGTTTGCTTTGTATGTTTCTATGTTTTGTTTGGTCAGGGTGTGATCTGAGTGGGTATTCTATGTTGTGTGTCTAGTTTGTCTGTTTCTGTGTTTGGCCTGATATGGTTCTCAATCAGAGGCAGGTGTTAGTCATTGACTCTGATTGGGAACCATAATTAGGTAGCCAGTTTGGTGTTGGGGTTTGTGGGTGATTGTTCCTGTCTTTGTATTTGTTACACCAGATAGGGCTGTTTTCGGTTTTGTCACTTTTTCTTGTTTTTAGTATATTGTTCTATTTTCATCTTTATTAAAGATGTATCACAATAGCCACGCTGCGTTTTGGTCCGCCTCTCCTTCAACAGAAGAATCCCGTTACAGTTGCCAAATACTTCATACACAAACAAAAATTTCCAAATTCTATACCAAAATGACCAATTATTTTGAGTGAATTTAACTATTTTATTAAAACATTAACCCTTGTGTCACACCCTGACCTGCGAGATCCTTTTTATGTCTCTATTTGGTTTGGTCAGGTTGTGATTTGGGGTGGGTATTCTATGTTTTTTTTCTATGATTTTGTATTTCTATGTTTTGGCCAGGTATGGTTCTCAGCTGTCTATCGTTGTCTCTGATTGGTAACCATACTTAGGTAGCCCTTTCCCTCCTTTCAGTGTGGGAAGTTGTCTTTGTTTGTTGGCACTATAGCCTTTAGCATCACGGTTGTTTTGGATTGTTTATTGTTTTTGTCGGCGTCATATAAATAAAGGAATATGTACGCTCACCACGCTGCGCCTTGGTCTACTTCTGTTGACGGTCGTGACAGAACTTCCCACCACCAAAGGACCAAGCAGAATGGTCAGGAGGAGAGGACACAACGGAAACCTGAGAGAAAGCCCAAAAATATTTTTTGGGGGGTGGCAGATGATGTAGGCATCGGTGCTGAAGGGTGAGTCCGAGACCGAGGAGGAATTCTTGGACCGTTTGAGCAAATAGTGGTTGGCAGTGGAGAGGGACGAACGAGTTTCGAGGGGTTGGAGTGTGGAGCAAGACAGTCGCTTTAAGGAGCATGTGACCCTTCAGGCACCATGCTTTGCAGTTACACATACTGTGTCCCTGTGCCAGCTCTACGCACTAAGCCTCCTGTATGTCTCCCCAGACTGGTGAGTCCTGTGACAGCTCCCAGAGCCAGGCCTCCTGTGTGTCTCTCCAATCCAGTGATGATCCATGGGGCACGAAGCCTCCAGTGATGATCCATGGCACAAAGCCTCTAGCGACGATCTCCAGTCCGGGGCCTGCAACGAGGGTGCCCAGTCCGGGGCACGCAAGGAGGGTCCCCGCACCAGAGGTGCCACCACGGATAGATTCCCACCCAGACCCTCCCCTATAGGTTCAGGTTTTGCGGCCGAAGTCTGCACCTTTGGGGGTACTGTCACGCCCTGCTCTTAGATCCTTTTTATGTCTCTATTTGGTTTGGTCAGGGTGTGATTTGGGGTGGGTATTCTATGATTTTGTATTTCTATGTTTTGGCTGGGTATGGTTCTCAATCAGGGAGAGTTGTCTATCGTTGTCTCTGATTGGGAACCATACTTAGGTCGCCCTTTCCCTCCTTTCAGTGTGGGAAGTTGTCTTTGTTTGTTGGCACTATAACCTTTAGCTTCACGGTTGTTTTGGATTGTTTATTGTTTTTGTCGGTGTCATATAAATAAAGGAATATGTACGCTCACCACGCTGCACCTTGGTCTTCTTCTGTTGATGGCCGTGACCCCTTGTGAACAATAACAAGAATAACATTTTCCTAAATCATTACAATAAGAGTGATTGCAATTGCACTAGAATTGTTTTATTTTTTTATATTTGTTTGTTCCAGGATTTTCTCGTTAATATCTGTGTTCTGTTTTGTCTGGTGTAAGAAGGAAAATTGTTGATCTGTATTTTGAATTAAAAATAAAATAAAAGCCATGTGGTACCCTTCCTGTAGGCTCATCCTGACATGACCCCCCCCAGCATGACAATGCCACCAGCCATACTGCTTGTTCTGTGCGTGATTTCCTGCAAGACAGGAATGTCAGGGTTCTGCCATGGCCAGCGAAGAGCTGGGACCTCAATCCCATTGAGCACGTCTGGGGCCAGGGCCATTCCCCCCCCAGAAATGTCTGGGAACTTGCAGGTGCCTTGGTGGAAGAGTGGGGTAACCTCTCACAGCAAGAACGGGCAAATCTGGTGCAGTCCATGAGGAGGAGATGCACTGCAGTACTTAATGCAGCCGGTGGCCACACCAGATACTGACGGTTACTTTTGATTTTGCCACACCCTTTGTTCAGGGACCCATTAATCAATTTCTGTAAGTCACATGTGGAACTTGCTCAGTTTGTCTGTTGTTGAATCTTTTTATGTTCATACAAATATTTACTGAAAATAAACGCAGTTGACAGTGGAGGATGTTTCTTTTTTTTTGCTGAGTGTGTGTATATATACACTAAAGTTAAATGTCCTTGTTTTTTCAAAGAGCACATTTTGTGTCCATTAAAATAACATCAAATTGATCATACATACAGTGTAGACATTGTTAATGTTGTAAATGTCTATTCTAGCTGGAAACGGCTGATATGTTTTTTTTATGGAACATCTACATAGGTGTACAGAGGCCCATTATCAGCAACCATCACTCTTGTGTTCCAATGGCACATTGTGTTTGCTAATCCAAGTTGATCATTTTAAAAGGCTAATTGATCAGCAGAAAAGCCTTTTGCAATTATGTTAACACAGCTGAAAACTCCTAACTAAAGAAGCAATAAAACTGGCCTTCTTTAAACCAGTTGAGTTTATGGAGCATCAGCATTTGTGGGTTTGATTACAGGCTCAAAATGGCCAGAAACCAAGACCTTTCTTCTGAAACTCGTCAGTCTATTGTTGTTCTGGGAAATTAAGGCTATTCCATGCGGAAATTGCCAAGAAACTGAAGATCTCGTACAACCTTGTGTACTACCCCCTTCACAGAACAGCACAAACTGTCTCTAACCAGAATAGAAATAGGAGTGGGAGGACCTGGTGCACAGCTGAGCAAGAGGTCAAGTACATTAGTGTCAAGTTTGAGAAGCAGACACCTCACAAGTCCTCAACTGGCAGCTTCATTAAATAGTGCATGCAAAACACTAGCTTGGCACACCGGTATTTGGAGAGTTTCTCCCATTCTTCTTTGCAGAATTTTCAGGTCTCTCCAGAGATGTTAGATCGGGTTCAAGTCTGGGCTCTGGCTGGGCCATTCACGGACATTCGGAGACAAGATGCCACTCCTGCATGGTCTTGGCTGTGTGCTTAAGATCATTCTCCTGTTGGAAGATGAACCTTCACCCCAGTCTGAGGTCCTGAGAAGGATTTCATCAATGATCTCTGTACTTTGCTCCATTCATCTTTCCTTCGACCCTGACTAGTCTCCCAGTACCTGCCACTGAAAAACATCCCCACAGCATGATGTTGCCACCACAATGCTCCCATCACAATGCTCCCATGGATGGCGCTAGGTTTCCTCCAGACATGACGCTTGGCATTCAGGCCAAAGAGTTCAATCTTGGTTTCATCAGACTAGAGAATCTTATTTCTCATGGTCTGAGAGTCCTTTAGGTGCCTTTTAGCAAACTCCAAGCAGGCTGTCATATGGCTTTGACTGAGGAGTGACTTCCGTCTGGCGCTTTACCATAAAGGCCTGATTGATGGAGTCCTGCAGAGATGTTTGTCCTTCTGGAAGGTTCTCCCATCTCCACAGAGCAACTCTTGAGCTCTGTCAGAGTGACCATCCTCCCTGACCAAAGCCCCTCTCCCCACATTGCTCAGTTTGGCCAGGCGGACAGCTATAGGAAGAGTCTTGGTGAATGATGGGGATCACTGTGTTCTTGGGGACCTTTAATGCTTCAGAAATATTTTGGTACCCTTCCCCATATCTGTGCCTTGACACAATCCTGTCTCAGAGCTCTACGGGCAATGCCTTCGACCTCATGGCCTGGTTTTTGCTCTGACATGTAAATGCCAACTGTGGGACCTTATATAGACAGGTGTGTGCCTTTCCAAATAATTTCCAATCAATTGAATTTACCACAGGTGGACTCCAATCAAGTTGTAGATATATCTCAAGTATGATCAGTGATAAACCTGAGCTTAATTTGGACTCTCATGGGTCTGAAAACTTATGTAAATAAGGAAATTATATATTTTTTATTTGTATACATTTGCAAAAAAAATCTACCTGTTTTCACTTTGTCAATTTGGGGTATTGTGTGTAGATTGAGGATTTTTTTATTTGATTTAATCCATTTAAAAATAAGACTAACATAACAAAATGTGGGCAAATGGAAGGGGTCTGAATACTTTCCGAATGCACTGTATATTCCATAATGGAACTGCAACTTTGACTTTCTCCAGTTCCGCTCTGCTTTTCTGCAATTTATCTTTAATTTATTTGTTTCCTCACTCATCCAGGGGACTTTCTGTTTAGATGTGGTCTTTTTCAACTTTACTGGAGCTATGGCATCAACAGATGCCCTTAATTTCTCATTAAACTAAATCTTCACAAGAGGAAGACAGAATAGGTAATGGAATATTGTTCATACACTCAATAAAATCTGTAGCAACTTCAGAGGTAAGATAGCGTTTCTTAATGTGTTCAGTATTACCCTGTGCTATGGGTAACAAGGTAGTAAAACATACACAGTGGTGATCAGATAAAACAACATCAACAATAGAGGATATGTCAACACAAAGCCCCTTGGTAATAACCAGGTCCAGAGTATGGCCGCGGTTATGGGTGGGCCCAGTAATATGTTGGATAAAGTCCATAGAGCTCAAAAGATACATCAATTCAATCGCTTCTTTGTCAACATGAATATTAAAATCACCCAGCACAATGATTTTATCATAGTTCTCAAGGACAATATACAATAGTTCATAGAAATCAGTATAGAAATTGGGGCAGTGCTTTGGTGGCCTATACCGGGTAATGGTCAGCACTGGTGGCTGACATTTAAACATTATAGCATGATGCTATAAAGACCCAAAGTCGCCAAATGAAATGTCCTTACAGCTGAGAGCATTAGTAAAAATAGACGCTGTTCCCCCACACTTTTCCCCTTTTCTGATAGAGTATGAAAATCTGTAGTCCGGGGGTAGGCTTTAATAAGAGCAGCACTAGTCTGAAGACAGCCATGTTTCAGTGAGAAACATGCAATCAACTTTGCACTCAGTAATGAGGTAATTCACGAGAAAGGTTTTACTAGCGATTGTGCTAACATTTAAAAGTGCCATATTCAATGAGTGTGGGACACTCTGCCCCTGGGGAATCTGCCTCGAGGTAACCATTGGAATAAGAACCAAATTGTTAACGCAACAACCACATTTTCTGACAGTCTGTAATATATCAGAATGGTAGGAGTTGACAGTTTGTATAAACTCACTAGAAGGCAGAGTTAAAGGAACATAAATTGGGTTACTCACAATAACAAAAGTGCCATTTCTACAAGAGTTTTTATTGTTTAAAACCTATGTAAGTGACGATGGTGTCAACATTGGAGTAGTTGGCCAGAACCGTGGGCAAGCGAGAGTTACTGTCATGGATACGGCTTCTGGTTGACAGTGGACCTTGGTCAGTCCACAGACCGTAGGCAGGCCAAAATCTCTTTCTGTCGAGCTGCCCACAATGATGGTGGTCAAGATGGAATCCGATGGGGAAGTGACCTGCTGAACTGTGGTGGCCGTGGTCAAAATGTATGTTCCTAGTACTTCCAAGCTGTCTGCTCTGCAATGGAAAATACCCTTCAGGGAAAGTTGGGGGGAAAAGGTTGTTGCTGTCAGAACAGTAGCCTATCCACTATCCATGCGAGACCATAAACAAGCAGTTCATATTAGTATTCAACCCATCCAGCAGCTGTACAGTTAGAAACGTTCACAACACAATATATGAGGTAGCTATTGAAGTCGTGCTGAGACTGAGGCAGTGGACACCGTAGTAGTCATATGTTCCTTTACTCAATTTTTCATAAGCTGGGTTGTGTTCATTGTGGTAAAACGTTTTGCAACAGAAAACATAAATATACTATTTGTTACTGGACAATTCCAGGTAGTGTTCTTCCGTTTGGTGAGAGACAGAGAGAGAGATGTGAAAAGCAAGGCTGGGGCCACATCTGTTTAAGCCAGTTGTAATTTGGACCAGAACAAGACAAAACCTCAGGAATCAGGGTAATTTCTTATCGCCATCACCCCTTCGGCCCGTGTAAATATTACATACTCCTCCGCCATCCATGTTCCATTTGTGCATGCGGGCGTCAGTTTGTAACCACATTTGTAATAAGCTGGTGCCTGTGCGGTTGTTGTTGACATTGTTGTTGTGATTCATTTGGGTGTAATGAAAACTCCAGAGCGATGCAGAGCAAACTTCACCTGCAATATGTATTCCTCAGCACAGACCATCTTTATAAGGCTCGTTTACCTCTGTTACCAGGAGACAGGAAGACGGGGAGGGTAGGGAGATAGCAAAAAAGAGAGAATTGAAAGAGAGAGGGGGGGAAGAGGGAGTTACAGAGAGAGGCGGAGATGCACAGAGTGCCACGGTAGGGAGGGATACACCAGAGAGTTAAGGACAGTTTATACTTGGTTTAACGAAATGTATGTAGACAATTTATATTCCAGTGGAATGTCTGTAGACTGTCGCTGCAACTGTCAGTTTCCTTGTTGCACAGACATGAAAAAGTCTCTGCGAATGTCGCAAAGTCTGTTGTGGTTATTACCTGACTGCTACAGCAGCCAGACCAAATCCTCCTGTGACAAGATGATTCAGTTCATAAATTCTCCTATAGAATGACATACTTTAATTTCTTCACAGTGTGGCATATAACATTAAAAACGTTAAATCTAATCCATTACGTTACCAGAAAAATATTGTAATCAGATTACAGATACTTTCGAAAAACTACATGATTAGTTTTGAACTCAGAAAGGATGTTTGTGAGAATAAAAATCTTTGACACTTCCGTGTTTTCTCAATGAAATTCAAATCACCATTGAAAAAAGGCGCAAGTTTAAGTTTGTTCCATCTGAGTGAGTCTGACCACAAATCAGAGACCACTATGCTGACACACCAAATGGGTTTGATGGATCGCGGGAAAATAGCAGGAATAGGCTTTTGTAGGCTACAGTCCAAGCTATGTCTTCCAATGGTGCGACTGCTGTTGGCATCCAAAGATTATCCAACTTGAATAAACGCTTGGAGGTAAGGATGAACAGTTGTGTAGTCTACGACGATACGGATATAATTTATTATTGATATCTACATAGCACATTGATGTGAATCACACTACTGCTCTCTCATTTAGCTATTTGCGCCTTATGGATTATGATTGTTGTGGTTGGCTGTTCAGAAATATAAATGTTTATTTGAACCCAATAATGGTTGAATTCAAGAAGTTTAAACTGCCTATCAATCATTGTTTTTGAAACCAGTGGGCCGCAACTGAAAAATGCGCTCTTGCAACAGCTGCTTAGTCTGGATCTCAGCCTATGGAATAAAGGTGGGGATTTTATTGTTCAATCTGTAAGGACAGGAGCTGGGAAATGAGAGGACATGAAACAGAATACACAGCATCTGGACAGGTGAAACCAAACAACATTAATGCTGAAAAGGCAAACAAACGGAGGAACAGACAGATATAGAGGGGGCAAACAATAAAGTTAAGGAGTCCAGGTGAGTCCAATGAAGCGCTGATGCGGGTAATGATGGTGACAGGTGTGCATAATGAAGGGCAGCCTAAGCAGGCGTGACACAATGTAATTCATGCTGATAAAAAAAAAAATCTGTCGGCCTAATGGATACATGCTCAAACTTGCACACTTTTGATAGGCTTAAAAGGGGCCATCTATAGTTGCTACATCCATTTTTGGACTTATAAATTACAAGGATCTATATTTATCAATTGATCCTTGAAGAATATAACTTAGAAATGCCTCATGAGCTTAGTTCAATTTTCACACTCCTTGAGAACCAAAATATAAGCTTGTTTTACTCCAATGTATGTAAACATTGTAATAGTAAACAAACACTGTATAGCCTCATACATGGTTAAAACAATCATTTTGATGTCTATTAATCTAAAAGTGGTTACATTTCTCCAGGCCTAATCCTCAGCTTTTACCAAAACAGAGGCAAGGTGATGTTTTGTTATTGTTTCATCTGTGGATTTGCCCTTTAAACAGATGCATATTATCAAGATATTAAAGTGTCACCAACAAAAAGGTAAACAATAGGCCGATAGCAAATGCAGCATATGGCATTACTTTTTCACATGAAAATAGCACGTTTCTGTAGTGCTCAAAGCATGCCATTCCATGAGCGCAGCATTTATTTTCCAATTTGAATCAAAATGTAATCAGTCCCCCATGACAACAAAATCATAAACAACAGAGAAGGGCTGGCTAATAAGTCCTTAGTTTTGGGGTCATGCTCAGATAAAACAACAACCATATTTCCAAGTCCTATTCTTGAAGATCAAGGGGTATAATATTTATTGGAATGACTGGAATTCTGATATATCTTTACATTAAAAACCAAAGTTGAAGTTAATCTTATTGTTATATGTAGTATAAAGCGATGGGTTAGAAAAAGCCTACATAACCAACGCATAAAGTAAAATGTAACATCCATATATGGCCAGCAAGGTACATTGTTACATTGCTGCAACTGCTGCATTGGACCTTTAAACACATCAAAACCTGAAAGAACCAGTTCACTTTTTCAACAAAAAAAAAGACTTACCCTCTAGGGCCCATTTTCTATAGGGAGAGCCAGGAAAAGGGGTTGTAGAAAATTATTTTTCAGGACGAGATTAATTTATTTGGAAGTGGTCAGTTTATCAATTCTCTCAATAAAGCTGGGCGAGACGAGTGAATAAGCGAGGCAATGAATTCCTTATAAGGCGTTCACACTGAAAGGCGAAGATGATAAGGCAATCACAAATTCTTTCAGATTTCTCTCTCTGGTGAAAACAGTGGAGAAGGGCCTCTGAAGGAAGACAATGGTGGGGGGGGTTATCATATATTTTTATTTCTTTATTTCACCTTTATTTAACCAGATAGGCTAGTTGAGAACAAGTTCTCATTTCCAACTGCGACCTGGCCAAAATAAAGCAAAACAGTGCGACACAAACAACAACACAGAGTTACACATGGAATAAGCAAACGTATAGTCAATAACACAATAGAAAAAGTCTATATACAGTGTGTGCAAATGGTGGTAAGGCAATAAATAGGCCATAGTAGTGAAGTAATTACAATTTAGCAAATTAACACTGAAGTGATAGATGTGCAGATGAGGATGTGCAAGTACAAATTGTGGTGTGCAAAAGAGCAAAAAGTCAATACAAACAATATGGGGATGAGGTAGGTGGATTGGATGGGCTATTTACAGATGGGCTGTGCTTAACCTCTACATCACCCGAGGAACAGAGGAGGAGTAGGATGAGGGTACGGCTAAAGGCTATCAAAACTGGTCATCTAGTGTGTTCGTGACAGATAATAAGAGGAGCAGATTTCTAGGCGTGGTAGGATAGATTCAGGACATAATGTACAGACAGGGGTAGGGTGCGGGTTCAGTGGAGGTAAACCTAGACATTGAGTGGCGATAAGAGAGGTTGCATCTCTGGACGCACCAGCCATGCTGGGTGAGGTCACCCCATGTGTGGGAGGCGGGATAAAAGAGGCATTCGAGGCATGTTGAGTGGGACTAGGGGCTCCGCAGTGAACTAAAACAATGTTAACTATTCTAAACAACAGTATACAAGGCATATTGACATTAGAGAGAGACATAAAGCGAGGCATAAAACAAATCACAGGTGTTGATTGGAAGAGCTAGCTAAGACAACAGCTAATCAGCTAAGACAACAACAACAGGTAAAATGGCGATGAACGGGCAGAGAGGCTCAGTTAACTACACACAGGGCCTGAGTATGGGGGTCGCCTTTCCTCTTTTCTCATCCAACCATTAAAAAAAACATGTCCACGATCAAAACCTGAATTCACTTCAGCAGATTGTCACCACTGGTTCATACTGCATCTTGGACTGTCACCAAACACGTTATGTGTGACATTTGACATCCAGAATAAAAGTGTTTCTCAAACCTCCCTTAAGTTCTCCCAGTTTGTTTGATTTATTCCAACACCAGCACACCTGATTCGACTGGGTCTATTAATCATCAAGCCCTTGAATGGTTGAATCAGGTGTGCTTGTGCTGGAATAGGTCAAATAGATGGAATGGTTTGGGGTACTTAAGGAGAGAATTGGAAAGCACTGAATACTATACTGAACAAAAATAATAATGCAACATGAATTTTACTGAGTTACAGTTCACATAAGGAAATCAGTCAATTGAAATAAATGCATTAGGCCCCAATCTACGGATTTCACATAACTGGGCAGGGGTGCAGCCATGGGTGGGCCTTTGAGGGCATAGGTCCACCCAATTGGCATCCAGGCCCACCCACTGGGGAGCCAGGCCCAGCCAATTAGAATGAGTTTGTCCCCACGAAAGGGCTTTATTACAGACAGAAACACTCCTCAACACCCCCCCCCCCAGACAATCCTTCAGGGGAAGATGTCCTGGGCTGGGGTGGTTTGCAGTGGTGAAGCTGGTTGGACGTACATCCACATTTTCTAAAAACGACATTGGAGGCAGCTTATGGTAGAGAAATTAACATTCCATTTTCTGGCAACAGCTTTGGTGGACATTCCTGTAGTCAGAATGCCAATTGCACGCTCCCTCAAACCTTGAGACATCTGTGGCATTGTGTTTTGTGGTAAAACTGCACATTTTAAAGTGGCCTTTTATTGTCCCCAGCACAAGGTGCACTTTTGTCAGCTTCTTGATATGCCACACCTGTCAGGTGGATGGATTATCTTGGCAAACTTTAAATGCTCACCAACAGGAATGTAAACAAATTTGTGCACAACATTTTTTTTTTGCATATGGAAAATGTCAGAGATTTTTTTTATTTCAGCTCATGAAACATGGGATCTACATGTTGCGTTTATATTTTTGTTCAGTGTATATTTACGCAAATCTGACCAAAAACAGTTCCCTTACTTTCTGAAGGGTGTTCAGGGGTTTATTCACAAGAAACCAAACGTTAGCAAGCAGCTCGAAACGGGGAGGGACCTACATGAATTTGTCCAATAAGAAAGTCTTGTTTTCCTTTGCATTGGTAACCTAAAACTTCTCTCATTCTCCCTGACAGTTTCCACATTGGCAAAGAAAGGCGCATTGTTAGCCAAGTCACTAATAGATACTTAGTGAATGCAGCAGAGCAGAATGTGTTGACCCTTTTGAGTTAGCCATTATAAAAAAGTCAGTTTGCCACCTTTGATTAGCATTAGCGGTCTCCTATCTGAATGACTAAGCATGAGGAGTCCAAACATTGCATCCTCACCAAGGTATTTAATCAACTGAAAATGACACTGTGTACTGTCAGTCTCTCTGCTTCGTCTGTCTGTCTGCCTCGACGGGGATAGAAAGACAGATGGGTATTATCAAAACACATCAATTTTTTGCTGCACCTTGCTCTGAACAAATTAGCATAATAACAATTTTTATTATTGGAATCTGAGGTTACAGTCTAGTGTAGTTCAGTCCAGTTCTCAAAGAGGATGTTAATGTTGCTAACGTGTGACTCACTGGAGACAATTGCTAAAATATACAAAGGATGTCAGATCCACACTCAGGCTCTCAATCACAAATATGACTAAAGTTAACCTCTTCAAGTCTAAGCCTTTGGGGGAGTCTACTAAGATAACTTATGGAATTATTGGAAGATGGTCATACTATGTATAATTTAGCTATTTGATTTGGAATATTAGCACCTCTAATGCAATACAAAGTATTTAATTACAAATTGAATTATGCTTTTACTACAATAGCCCATAGAAACACATTGAAATAACCCATTCATAAATGGCTAAACAAACACTCCAAAAAATATCATAAGAAATAAGGTTTTCAAGTGTCTGTTCTATATCTCGGAGATATAAGAAAGCTCAGGAAATATTGACATTTGTTGGACACATATTTAACTACTTTTTTTGTTGGCAAGAAACTATTTTTTTAACCGGTACCAGGTTACCTTCAGATGAGTCCCGTGACAGTTGTGGGGCACAAAAGAACACCATCTTGTTTGTGAGAATCTCGTCTTTCCACAGAGTGGTCATATTAGTTTGTAGCCAAAACAGTTCAGACGTGGGCAGATGTTTTCTTGAGAAGACCGATTTTACAGATGTCTCATGGTCTGACAAACGCAGCGGCAGCTTGGCCACACCTTCCACCACAAACGAGGACATAGGCAGATGTGGTGGATTGAGATGCAGCCCATGCAAAAACTGATATCTCTAGCTTAAATTATCAGTTTTTGATGGATATTTTCTTTATGTTACTTAGATAAACAAGGATTTTTACAGCCAAATCTTTCAAGTCGCCTTCCGCGGAAGACGCCACTTATCAAAGGTCACGCCCTGCACCTCTGAGTCAACCTTAAAAGATGACCTACTCCAGATTATTATTATCATTATTATTATGACTGTCAATTCAGAGCTGGGAACGCAGCTGGAGGGAGACGCAACACCTCTCTTCAATCGCCTCTACCCACTACACGTGTCAGGGCATATACAAGGACTGAGGAGATGGAGGAGGAGAGGGCATAAGGATTGAGCTCAGGGGAAAACTTTGGGTCCCAAGCACAATCAAACATCTCTGCCCCAGCAGGCATTGACACTTTAGTGGTGACCACAAACGGAACTCAGTGGAGGAAGTAGCTACCAGGGTACGAGGGTAGGAAGCAGAGTGCTCTGTTGCTTTTACCAAATGTTCACTTTTTTAAACACTTACTTTTACATACACTATGAGGAAGGTGTGCAATAAAACACAAGTCATTCATTTCACTAGTGTTTTCCAAAGCATCTGCACGTTAGCAATAGCTGTTAGCAAAGAATGATTTGTTTCATTGTGTCAATTGTTTATCAATGCCCCTTAAAATGTATATTCATCAGTGAAGTTACAGTTAATCCAAACATATTCCCCCATTCATTTAGAATGTTTTGTTAAGGAAATGTTGATCATGCATTAAATATAATATACTGTACATTCATAAAGGATAAAGTGACTAAGAGGGCAGTTTAAGTTTTGGGGTGGTTCTTGCATTGGAATTATATTGAATTCTGCTTATATCATGCTATACCACAATAATCATGAAGTTCAAATACAGAGACTCCGAGATCAATGAGTGCTTTTGCATTTACATTTACATTTAAGTCATTTAGCAGACGCTCTTATCCAGAGCGACTTACAAATTGGTGCATTCACCTTATGACATCCAGTAGAACAGTCACTTTACAATAGTGCATCTAAATCTTAAAGGGGGGTGAGAAGGATTACTTATCCTATCCTAGGTATTCCTTAAAGAGGTGGGGTTTCAGGTGTCTCCGGAAGGTGGTGATTGACTCCGCTGTCCTGGCGTCGTGAGGGAGTTTGTTCCACCATTGGGGGCCAGAGCAGCGAACAGTTTTGACTGGGCTGAGCGGGAACTGTACTTCCTCAGTGGTAGGGAGGCGAGCAGGCCAGAGGTGGATGAACGCAGTGCCCTTGTTTGGGTGTAGGGCCTGATCAGAGCCTGGAGGTACTGAGGTGCCGTTCCCCTCACAGCTCCGTAGGCAAGCACCATGGTCTTGTAGCGGATGCGAGCTTCAACTGGAAGCCAGTGGAGAGAGCGGAGGAGCGGGGTGACGTGAGAGAACTTGGGAAGGTTGAACACCAGACGGGCTGCGGCGTTCTGGATGAGTTGTAGGGGTTTAATGGCACAGGCAGGGAGCCCAGCCAACAGCGAGTTGCAGTAATCCAGACGGGAGATGACAAGTGCCTGGATTAGGACCTGCGCCGCTTCCTGTGTGAGGCAGGGTCGTACTCTGCGGATGTTGTAGAGCATGAACCTACAGGAACGGGCCACCGCCTTGATGTTAGTTGAGAACGACAGGGTGTTGTCCAGGATCACGCCAAGGTTCTTAGCGCTCTGGGAGGAGGACACAATGGAGTTGTCAACCGTGATGGCGAGATCATGGAACGGGCAGTCCTTCCCGGGAGGAAGAGCAGCTCCGTCTTGCCGAGGTTCAGCTTGAGGTGGTGATCCGTCATCCACACTGATATGTCTGCCAGACATGCAGAGATGCGATTCGCCACCTGGTCATCAGAAGGGGGAAAGGAGAAGATTAATTGTGTGTCGTCTGCATAGCAATGATAGGAGAGACCATGTGAGGTTATGACAGAGCCAAGTGACTTGGTGTATAGCGAGAATAGGAGAGGGCCTAGAACAGAGCCCAGGGGACACCAGTGGTGAGAGCGCGTGGTGAGGAGACAGATTCTCGCCACGCCACCTGGTAGGAGCGACCTGTCAGGTAGGACGCACTCCAAGCGTGGGCCGCGCCGGAGATGCCCAACTCGGAGAGGGTGGAGAGGAGGATCTGATGGTTCACAGTATCGAAGGCAGCCGATAGGTCTAGAAGGATGAGAGCAGAGGAGAGAGAGTTAGCTTTAGCGGTGCGGAGCGCCTCCGTGATACAGAGAAGAGCAGTCTCAGTTGAGTGACTAGTCTTGAAACCTGACTAATTTGGATCAAGAAGGTCATTCAGAGAGAGATAGCGGGAGAGCTGGCCAAGGACGGCACGTTCAAGAGTTTTGGAGAGAAAAGAAAGAAGGGATACTGGTCTGTAGTTGTTGACATCGGAGGGATCGAGTGTAGGTTTTTTCAGAAGGGGTGCAACTCTCGCTCTCTTGAAGACGGAAGGGACGTAGCCAGCGGTCAGGGATGAGTTGATGAGCGAGGTGAGGTAAGGGACAAGGTCTCCGGAAATGGTCTGGAGAAGAGAGGAGGGGATAGGGTCAAGCGGGCAGGTTGTTGGGCGGCCGGCCGTCACAAGACGCGAGATTTCATCTGGAGAGAGAAGGGAGAAAGAGGTCAGAGCACAGGGTAGGGCAGTGTGAGCAGAACCAGCGGTGCCATTTGACTTAGCAAACGAGGATCGGATGTCGTCGACCTTCTTTTCAAAATGGTTGACAAAGTCATCTGCAGAGAGGGAGGAGGGGGGGAGGATTCAGGATGGAGGAGAAGGTGGCAAAGAGCTTCCTAGGGCTAGAGGCAGATGCTTGGAATTTAGAGTGGTAGAAAATGGCTTTAGCAGCAGAGACAGAGGAGGAAAATGTAGAGAGGAGGGAGTGAAAGGATGCCAGGTCCGCAGGGAGGCGAGTTTTCCTCCATTTCCGCTCGGCTGCCCGGAGCCCTGTTCTGTGAGCTCGCAATGAGTCGTCGAGCCACGGGGCGGGAGGGGAGGACCGAGCCGGCCTGGAGGATAGGGGACATAGAGAGTCAAAGGATGCAGAAAGGGAGGAGAGGAGGGTTGAGGAGGCAGAATCAGGAGATAGGTTGGAGAAGGTTTGAGCAGAGGGAAGAGATGATAGGATGGAAGAGGAGAGAGTAGCGGGGGAGAGAGAGCGAAGGTTGGGACGGCGCGATACCATCCGAGTAGGGGCAGTGTGGGAGGTGTTAGATGAGAGGGAAAAGGATACAAGGTAGTGGTCGGAGACTTGGAGGGGAGTTGCAATGAGGTTAGTGGAAGAACAGCATCTCGTAAAGATGAGGTCGAGCGTATTTCCTGCCTTGTGAGTAGGGGGGGAAGGTGAGAGGGTGAGGTCAAAAGAGGAGAGGAGTGGAAAGAAGGAGGCAGAGAGGAATGAGTCAAAGGTAGACGTGGGGAGGTTAAAGTCGCCCAGCACTGTGAGAGGTGAGCCGTCCTCAGGAAAGGAGCTTATCAAGGTATCAAGCTCATTGATGAACTCTCCGAGGGAACCTGGAGGGCGATAAATGATAAGGATGTTAAGCTTGAAAGGGCTGGTAACTGTGACAGCATGGAATTCAAAGGAGGCGATAGACAGATGGGTAAGGGGAGAAAGAGAGAATGACCACTTGGGAGAGATGAGGATCCCGGTGCCACCACCCCGCTGACCAGAAGCTCTCGGGGTGTGCGAGAACACGTGGGCGGACGAAGAGAGAGCAGTAGGAGTAGCAGTGTTGTCTGTGGTGATCCATGTTTCCGTCAGTGCCAAGAAGTCGAGGGACTGGAGGGAGGCATAGGCTGAGATGAACTCTGCCTTGTTGGCCGCAGATCGGCAGTTCCAGAGGCTACCGGAGACCTGGAACTCCACGTGGGTCGTGCGCGCTGGGACCACCAGATTAGGGTGGCCGCGGCCACGCGGTGTGGAGCGTTTGTATGGTCTGTGCAGAGAGGAGAGAACAGGGATAGACAGACACATAGTTGACAGGCTACAGAAGAGGCTACGCTAATGCAAAGGAGATTGGAATGACAAGTGGACTACACGTCTCGAATGTTCAGAAAGTTAAGCTTACGTAGCAAGAATCTTATTGACTAAAATGATTAAAATGATACAGTACTGCTGAAGTAGGCTAGCTGGCAGTGGCTGCGTTGTTGACACTACACTAATCAAGTCGTTCCGTTGAGTGTAATAGTTTCTGCAGTGCTGCTATTCGGGGGCTAGCTGGCTAGCTAGCAGTGTTGTTTACGTTACGTTGCGTTAAAATAACGACAATAGCTGGCTAGCTAACCTAGAAAATCGCTCTAGACTACACAATTATCTTTGATACAAAGACGGCTATGTAGCTAGCTATGTAGCTAGCTACGATCAAACAAATCAAACCGTTGTACTGTAATGAAATGAAATGAAAATGTGATACCTGTGGAGCGAAGCGGAATGCGACCGGGTTGTTGTTGGCTAGCTGTTAGCTGTTAGCTGTTGGCTAGCTAGCAGAGTCTCCTACGTTAAGGACGACAAATAGCTGGCTAGCTAACCTCGGTAAATTAAGATAATCACTCTAAGACTACACACTCTAAACTACACAATTATCTTGGATACGAAGACAGCAAAGACAGCTATGTAGCTAGCTAACACTACACTAATCAAGTCGTTCAGTTGAGTGTAATAGTTACTACAGTGCTGCTAATCGGTGGGCGTTTGCTAGCTGGCTAGCTGGCTAGCTGCTGGGCAAATAGCAGTGAAGACTACGTTAGGACGACGAAATACGATAATTATGCAATTATCTTTGATACAAAGACGGCTATGTAGCTAGCTAAGAAGAAATTGCTAAGATTAGACAAATCAAACCGTTGTACTATAATGAAATGTAATGAAAAAGTTATACTACCTGCGGAGCGAAGTGCCGATGCGACCGCTCGCTCCAACCCGGAAGTAGCCTATATCTGACGTGCTGCATCAGCTTAATAACGTCTTATGGCTGCAAGGGCAGTATTGAGTAGCTTGGATGAAAGGTGCCCAGAGGTGCCCAGAGTAAACGGCCTGCTCAATATATGCATATTATTATTAGTATTGGATAGAAAACACTGAAGTTTCTAAAACTGTTTGAATGATGTCTGTGAGTATAACAGAACTCATATGGCAGGCAAAAACCTGAGAAGAAATCCAAACAGGAAGTGAGAAATCTAAGGTTGGTCGATTTTCAACCCAGGCCCTATTGAATTCACAGTGGGATATGGATGAAGTTGCACTTCCCATGGCTTCCACTAGATGTCAACCGTCTTTAGAAACTTGAATGAGGCTTCTACTGTATTGTGGGCCTGAATAAGAGCTGAATGAGTCAGGTTACTGGCAGAGAGCCATTTCCTGGTCACGCTCATTCCACATGATATCGACCTGCGTTCCATTGCTTCTCTAGACACAAAGGAATTCTCCAGTTGGAACTTTATTGAAGATTTATGATAACAACACCCTAAAGAATGATTCTATACTTAGTTTGAAATGTTTTTTCGACCTGTGATATAACTTTTTAAAGTTTTTGTCTGAAGTTATGCAGGACCTGCACAAGCGTTTGGATAGTTGTACCTAACGCCATTATCGAACATAATCAAGCATTTATTGTGGAACTAGGATTCCTGGGAGTGCATTCTGATGAAGATCATCAAAGGTAAGGGAATATTTATAATGTGATTTCTGGTTTCTGTTTACTCCAACATGGCGGAAAATTATATTTATTTTTTATTTTTTATTTTGTGAGTCTCAGATTATTGCATGGTTTGCTTTTTCTGTAAAGTTTTTATGACATCTGACACAGCGGTTGCATTAAGGACAGGTATATCTATAATTCCATGTGTATAACTTGTATTATCATCTACATTTATGATGAGTATTTCTGTTGAATTGATGTGGCTATGTAAAATCACTGGATGTTTTTGGAACTAGTGATTGTAACGCGCCAATTTAAACTCTGATTTTTTTATATAAATATGATATTCATCAAACAAAACATACATGTATTGTGTAACATGAAGTCCTATGAGTGTCATCTGATGAAGATCATCAAAGGTTAGTGATTAATTTAATCTCTATTTGTGTTTTTTTGTGACTCCTCTCTTTGGTTGGAGTTTTTCTTTGGCTTGGTGGTGACCTAACATAATCGTTTGTGTTGCTTTCACTATAAAGCCTATTTGAAATCGGACACTGTGGTGGGATTAACAACAGGATTACCTTTAAAATGGTATAAGATACATGTATGTTTGAGGAATTTTAATTATGAAATTTCTGTTGTTTTGAATTTGGCGCCCTGCACTTTCACTGGCTGTTGTCATGTCATCCCATTAACGGGATTGCAGCCCTAAGAAGTTTTTAATGTAGGTGCGTTCCAGAATTCCTAGGACAAAGATTCAGCAGGAGGCAGACAGGCAGGTAGAGGTGCAAATTAGTGTTGGATTTATGTACACAGTGCTGGTGTTTTAAAGATGACAGTGATATTTACAAATATATATAAAGTTCTGACTTCTAAATTTAAAAGAAAAAGCCTCTCATCAGGCAAACCCTGTCTTAATCACTAAAGCTCAGGCGGGGTCTACCAGGCTCAGATACAGCCTCCCCTCCAGTCACTCAAAAGTGAACTAAGTAAAACATCCCGAAACGGAATTTAAATACATTTGCCACACCTATTCTTGGCGCTATCTTCTATGTGAGCTAAAGCAGTGTGCGTTCGCTAGCGGGACAACTTCCGGTGAAACTGGAGGGCAAGCAATTCAAATAAATAATCATAAAAATTATGGATATTAAACATTTAGGTACAAACAAGTGTCTTATATCGGTTGACAGCTTAGATTCTTGTCTGATTTACAGTAGGCTTTACAGTGAAAAGATGCCATGCGATTGTTTGAGGACAGTGCCCCACATCAAAATATCTTTCCACCGGCACAGGTTTCATAAATTGACAAATAGCGATTAAATATTCCTTACTTTTTGAAAATCTTCCTCTGACTTGTCATCCAAATAGTCCCAGCTATAACATGTAGTGTCGTTTTGTTAGATAATCCTTCATTATATCCCAAAAAGTCAGTTTAGTTGGCGCCATCGATTTGAGTAATCCTCTCGTTCAACATGGAGATAGGATTCAGAAAATCTACCCCTAAACTTTGTTTCAACAAGTCAAAATAAGTTTCTATTGACTCCTTAGATACCCTAAAATGTAATCAAACTATAATATTTAATACGGAAAGAAGTATGTTCAATAGGTAGTATGTTCAAAGAACAAATTTCCAAGACTGCGTCCCTGTACTAAAACTGGTCTTTCTCATTTGTTTTGGAAGTTACAAGCCTGAAACCTTGAACATAGACTGCTGGCACCATGTGGAAGCCATAGGAATTGCATCCTAGAATTCATTTCCCCCCCTATACATTCCATTGTAAGAGCATGGGCTCTCAAAAATAAAGCTCTGGTTGGTTTTTCTTTGGATTTTCTCCTACCATATCTATTGTGTTATAGTCCTACATTATTGTTACATTTCTACAAACTTCAGAGTGTTTCCTTTCCAATGGTACCAATTATATGCATGTCCCTGCTTCAGGCCCTGAGCAACAGGAAGTTTACTTTGGGCACGTCCGTGAGGTGGAAATTGAGAAAAAAGACCCTAGCCCTAACAAGTAAACATGATGGAGAAACCGGACACATGCTCTCCAAAGACAACAAAGAAAATTACATTAAACTGGTCAATACAATAAAATAAACCATAAGTTATTTATCACAAGTGTTGCAGCTATCCAAACAATGTTTGCCTTCTCTCCCGAAACATGCACTGTGAACACTGGAGTTGTCTCCAGACACACTAGCAGTGACACAACTTCCGTGCCACACCCAGGAACATTTTACAG
Source organism: Oncorhynchus keta (assembly GCF_023373465.1). Taxonomy (NCBI): domain Eukaryota; kingdom Metazoa; phylum Chordata; class Actinopteri; order Salmoniformes; family Salmonidae; genus Oncorhynchus; species Oncorhynchus keta. Next base: position 45,892,145 of record NC_068455.1, read on the forward strand.
TGCAGTAATTTTCTCTCCAAGTCCGGGAAAGTGTCAGAGCACACCCTATCCTCTCCAGGCTCTGGAGAGACCTCGTCCATAATCAATTCAGTGTCAGTCAATGTCGGGATGAAAACCTCATACACCCCATCATAGGGCAGATATTCCTGCAAAACGCCCCCTATGGAAACAGCAGAGAAGCAGGAAGGAGGCAATTTGGCCTCCAACACGACGTCTTCACAAGGGTGGTGAACTGGTAAACTTGACCCCACCCTTTTATAGGTGATTTTACAAATATGGGACTTTATTTAGACCCCACATCCATTAAGTACAGACTAAAATAACCTTACACCTTTGTTTCCAGCTTTCAACGTTTTTTAAATGACATTTTCTAAAGAATTTCATGTCTGGATTTCACTGTTTTTGTTCTGTCTCACACCCCAACTTTTTTTCTTTACCCCTTTTTCTCCCCAATTGGTAGTTACAGCCTTGTCCCATCACTGCAACTCAGTGATGGGACAAGGCAAAGGTCGTGAGCCTCTGAAACACAACCCAGCCAAGCAGCACTGCTTCTTGACACAATGCCCACTTAAGCCAGAAGCCAGCCACACCTGGCAACCGTGCATTGTGCTTGGCCTGCCACAGGAGTCACTAGTGCGTGATGGGACTAGAACATCCCTGCCAGCCAAACACTGCCCTAACACGGACAACACTGGAGTGATTGTGTGCCGCCCCATGGGTCTCCCGTTTGCGGCCGGCTGCGACAGAGCCTGGACTCGAACCCAAAATCTCTAGTGGCACAGCGAGCACTGCGATGCAGTGCCTTAGACCACTGCTCCACTCGGGAAATATGTTAGTCTCTAAGTATTGTGTCATTCCCACCATGACAAGCAAATTATATGATAATAATGTTTTTTTTATGTTGTGTACTGGGTTACCATGGATATGAATAGTGACAGTGGATAACATGTATTTCATGGAGTGAGATTCAAATGTGATGCTGGGAAATTAATTAAAAGGTAAATATGACTTGAGAAGATAATATTTTTATTATACGTCATTACTATTTTTGGGGGATTTTTTAAATTATGTTTTAATAATGTGTTTAGGATACATTGTATGCTAACAGATCAACTGGAGATTGGACTGCTAGAATCCCTGCTATTTATGATCAAATACTGTAAAAATGTCAATGAATATGGATGGAAAGGACAGAATGTGGTGGTAATGACAAAATGTATTAGTTCATACACTTTTACTTATCTTAAGACCTGAAAAAACACAAATTACATATATGATCATGGTTAGTGTAACGCTCGTCTGAAGAAGTGGACCAAGATGCAGCGTGGGGTAGGTTAATCATATTCTTTAATAACCAGAAAAACAAGAAAGAGAGTACCAACGAAAGTACAGCCTTGTAGGGTTCAACAGCAACAATACAAGGACAAGAGCCCACAACATAGGTGGGGAAAAAGGCTACCTAAGTATGATTCCCAATCAGAGACAAAGATTGAAAGCTGCCTCTGATTGGGAACCACACTCGGCCAAACACAAAGAAATACAACACATAGAATGCCCACCCAAATCACACCCTGACCAAACCAAATAGAGACGTAAAAAGGCTCTCTAAGGTCACGGCGTGACAGTTAGGTTGAAAGGGAACACTTATTTGGTAAACAAGACCATCACATGTTGCATTATGTTAGGATGATTGAGCGATTTTGATGTCTATTTATGTGACATACTATGGTTACTGACTTCAATGTTTTATTTTCTATAAGACGCCCCCTAAATCAACCAAGGACAGGACAAGGACATACATTCCATTTAAATGAGTGGATTACTGTTGCTGAAAGGTGTATAAAATCTGCATAGACAAACATTGGCAATAGAATGGACTGTCATAATAGGATGCCACCTTTCCAGCAATTCAGTTCGTCAAATTTCTGCCATGCTAGAGCTGCCCCAGTCAATTGTAAGTGCAGTTATTATGAAGTGGAAATGTCTAGGAGCAACAACGGCTCAGCCAGCCAAGTGGTAGGCCAAATAAGCTCACAGAACGGGACCACCGAGTGCTGAAGCACGTAAAAATTATCTGTCTTTGGTTGCAACACTCACTACCGAGTTCTAAATTGCCTCTGGAAGCAACGTCAGCACAATAACTGTTTGTCGGGAGCTTCATGAAATGGGTTTCCATGGCCGAGCAGCCACACACAAGCATAAGATCACCATGCGCAATGCCAAGCGTCTGCTGGAGTAGTGTAAAGCTAGCTGCCATTGGACTCTGGAGCGTTCTTTTGAGTGATGAATTACGTTTCACCATCTGGCAGTCCGACAGACTAATCTAGGTTTTGGCGGATACCATGAGAACGCTACCTGCCCGAATGCATAGTGCCAACCGTAAAGTTTGGTGGAGGAGGAATAATGGTCTGGAGCTGTTTTTCATGGTTCGGGCCAGGCCCCTTAGTTCCAGTGAAGGGAAACCTTAACGCTTAAGCATACAATTACATTCTAGATGTTTCTGGGCTTCCAACTTTGTGGCAACCGTTTGAGGAAGGCCCTTTTCTGTTTCAGCATGACAACGCCCCCGTGTACAAAGAGAGATCCATACAGAAATGGTTTGTCGAGATCGGTGAGGAAGAACTTGACTGGCCTTCACAGAGCCCTGACTTCAACCCCATCGAACACCTTTGGGATGAATTGGAACGCCGACTGCTAGCCAGGCCTGATCGCCCAACATCAGTTCTCTTATGGCTGAATGGAAGCAAGTCCACTGCAGCAATGTTCCAACATCTAGTGGAAAGCCTTCCCGGAAGAGTGGTAACAGCAAATGGGGGACCAACTCCATATTAATGCCCATGATTTTGGACTGAGATGTTCGACGAGCTGGTGTCCACATACCTTTGTTCATGTAGTGTGTATAAACAAAATCAAACAAGCTCCTATAAGATACCAGGAGAATCTTAAGAAACACAAAGAAAGAAACCTCAAGAGAAAACAAAGTGGTGAACTGAATCCAACTCTCCCAGCGATAAAAAACGAGGCCATAGAAATTAAACCAAAGAAACAGACGATAAACTATCCAGAAAATAGTGGTTATGGAGTCATACCTGTCAAGGAAGACACCACCACTCTCACCTGAAGTCTTACAGCTACAGAAGGATGAACTAATAGCCCCTCAAATGACTCCACATCTATGTGATTGTTTTGGCCCACAGACCGTGATAATTGAATAAACAGAGGCAGAAAAAGCACAACCTTTCACTTCCACCTGCACAGCAATACAGCCCATTGCAGACGTACATGAGGAAAGTGGTGTGTTGTGAAACATGATGAAGACCCTTACCCTGGTTTATACAAGATGTTGATGCAGAGCGCTGCGCTCTATTCAAGATGATGAGTTGTGTGGGAGCCAAAATGATTATTTTGACCAATGAGAGAGGACATTGTATGGTACCAGCCAAAGAATGTGCTTGGGCTTGTCCCTGAGCCTCATCCAGTGACAAAACAGCATATGATGCTTGATGGCTCAATCTGGGAGGAATTTTGCTCTCTCATTAAGCAATGGAGTGTATTATGGGCAAAACCTAATCTTGAGTGAGCACATATGTACCTGTCTCATGAGTCTGAATCAATAGACTGCAGCCAGTGAACAATCATTTGTTTAATGTCAACCAGTGTTTCCAACCTTGCACATGTATTTCTGCCTAATGCTAAAGTCGAGGCATGTTTTTTGAGGTTTTGAATGGTGTGTTCTATATCTTCGATATCTTCGGGGCGGCAGGGTAGCCTAGTGGTTAGAGCTTTGGACTAGTAACCGGAAGGTTGCAAGTTCAAATCCCCGAGCTGCCCCTGAACAGGCAGTTAACCCACTGTTCCTAGGCCGTCATTGACAGTAAGAATTTGTTCTTAACTGACTTGCCTGGTTAAATAAAGGTAAAATAAAATTTACAACTGTGACATGGTAATTTTCATCAGCTGTTTTATATGAAATGTAATTTCCACCACAGTATATTTTTTTGAGGTAAAGCTGTATTAAATTACAGTTGACGCTTGTTATTTTTTTATTTTATCTTTATTTAACTAGGCAAGTCAGTTAAGAACAAATTCTTATTTTCAATGACAGCCTAGGAACAGTGGGTTAACTGCCTGTTCAAGGGCAGAACGACAGATTTGTACCTTGTCAGCTCGGGGATTTGAACTTGCAACCTTCCGGTTACTAGTCCAACGCTCTAACCACTAGGCTACCCTGCCCTAAGATAATTCCTAAAATAATGTAAAATATTGAGATTTTGACATGGTAAATATACGTTTCTAAGTATCATCAAGGCATATGATGAATGGCAATGACATTTCCCCTCTGGTTTTTGGGGAAATTGATTTTAAAAACTCTTTACATTGTTAAATTGTATAGTCTCATCCACTATTAGACCTTGTTTCCAGACAGAATGAAGAAAATATTCAGATAGATAAATAGCTGTTTCAAGAGGGTTCATTTTCAATAACATATCATGTTATCCACTTAGCCTACCACAGAGAAAAGCATTTTCCCCCCACTTTTTATAGAAACGCAAAGGACTGCCCTAGTGGCTTTCCATAGCCTCCTTACACACCGCAGCACACGCTGTCCATTGTGCTAACAGTGCAGCAGAGATGCAGATTTTTTTTGGTGCTAACCAGGCATCCAGTAACTTAAACTTTTTTTGCTATTTTTATGTAGGGCTATAACACTGAAACTGAGGGGGCACAAGTTTGAACTGGGGGCTAAGCAACTTTAGCCCCCCTGGTGGAGGTGGGTAGGCCTACATGTAACAGTCCCACCATGAATGAAAAGCAACCATCAAAATGCACACACACACCATGCATTACAATCACAAACATGCAAAAACAATACATGTAAAGAATGGGACTTTTAGGCTATGCCTGAGTTGGCATTATGGTAAGGGTGCTTTAAAATCAATTCAACTTCTAGCTTTAACTCTGAATCTCTTATTAATTACTACAGACACTGGCTTTCTCCAATGAGTGATTACACCGCTTTAAACAATCCTCCTCAACTCTTTGTCTTCAATTATAGTTTGTGCTATGCATATGCTAATGCAACTTTAAGCATGCCGTCTCCAATTCTGTCATTCTAGACAAATGGGTCCAGTTGCACCCCTAAGCATTTACCCATAAGATAGCTAGGTGTCCAAGTATTAATGCCCTAGGCTACACCCCAAATGGCACCCTATTCTGTATTCTTTAATGGAATATCTACATAGGCGAACAGAGGCCCATTATCAGCAACCATCACTCCTGTGTTCCAATGGCATGTTGTGTTAGCTATTCCAAGTTGATCATTTTATAAGGCTAATTGATAATTAGAAACCATTTTGCAATTATGTAAGCACAGCTGCAAACTGTTGTCCTGATTAAAGAAGCAATAAAACTGGCCTTTAGACAAGTTGAGTATCTGGAGCATCTGCATTTGTGGGTACGATTACAGGCTCAAAATGGCCAGAAACAAATAACTTTCTCCTGAAAACTCATCAGTCTATTGTTGTTCTGAGAAATGAAGGCTATTCCATGTGAGAAATTGCCAAGCAACTGAAGATCTCGTTCAACGCTGTGTACTACCCCCTTCACATAACAGCGCAAACTGTCTCTAACCAGAATAGAAAGAGGAGTGGGAGGCCCCGGTGCAAAACTGTGCAAGAGGACAAGTACATTAGAGTGTCTAGTTTGAGAAACAGATGCCTCACAAGCCCTCAACTGGCAGCCTCTTTAAATAGTACCCGCAAAACACCAGTCTCAACGTCAACAGTGAATAGGCGACTCCGGGATACGTTAACAATGTCTACACTCTATTTCTGATCAATTTGATGTTATTTTAATGGACAAAAAATGAGCTTTTCTTTCAAAAACAAGGACAACTTTTGAACGGTAGTGTAGGTAATACTGTAGCTGTGTACAGAATCTCAGATAAGATATTGAATGGAGTTGAGTCCCCCTCCCTTCTTTTCTCCTTTAGAGTCTTCAACTATGAATAAACCAGCTTGTCTTCTCGAATATGTAATATGCTCAGATACAGTAGGAATATGGGGCATAAAAAGAAGACTGCCTGTTTTTTAAGGAATTGGCTGGTGGGTTTGACTTTCACGTCTTGCCTAAGAAGTTACAAGCACCATATGCGGAATGAGCAGATGCTCTGTGTTTGTGTATGTGTGTTTATAGATAAGCTTTCTCGTAACATGTCTCTGTAATGCTTGTTATTGAAGGTGATTGAAAAACAGCCTTGGTCACACGCACATGAATTTGATAAGTTGCATGTACATCTACTCTAGCATATACACACATATATACACACACACACACATGCATAAACACACACACACACACACACACACACACACACACACACACACACACACACACACACACACACACACACACACACACACACACACACACACACACACACACACACACACACACACACACACACACACACACACACACACACACACACACAATCTTGAATGCAAAAAAACACATTAATGTGTGAGCATTCACACAAACTAACACTCTGTGTACAGACACACAAAATCAGACACAAACACGATTAAATCACCAATGACCTTTCAGAGCAGCAGCACAAATGGAGAAGATGGAGGAGCAAAGCAGCAAAGCCAGATGAAGAGGAGGAAAGTATCTGTGAAGCCCACATTTTACAAAGGAACCATCAAACAATGCCATAGCCCCACAATCCCTCCCTAAACCCCTTGGGAAAATGCATTTCATGGAGGGGGTTACTGGGTCACGGTCTACAGCACAGGCGCCTTGTAAGCACCCAACACACACACACATTCACCGACCCAATAGGAAACATACTGTTTAAGATGATCAGGTGACAAGGGGATCTCCATTGACTGCCTGAAACTCACTGCTGATTCATATCAGATGTTAGGTTCAGACCCAGTAATCAATAATAACCCCTGGGACTGTAGAATCTGTTGACAGCTAGGTGAGATGATGAATCTGTGTTTTTAAAGGGATACTATTTTGAAAACTAACTGCTGACATGCAGTTGGGATTGTATTAACAGTGGATTAATGAAGTAAATATGAGGATGGTTTTGAGTGAACTTTCACTTTAAGAAAGCCGTTTTCTTTAAAAGGTGGCACAAACAGTACTGGTGGTTTTCTCCTCTCTGATTTCTACTATTTCAGTGTATTGCAGGGGAAATTGGTATCAGGTGTGTGAGCGCAGTTTTAAAAGCTAGCGGCATGGTGCTGAACTGGTTGGAGCCACGTAGAGACTGGGCAGTACTTGAGGACAGCAATGCAGCACAGGGTTATAGGGTCATAAGCAGACAAAGATGTAGGATAAGAGTGACCACATACAGATGAGGTAAACATATCTCTACAACATACTATAGTAGTGTAGTTAAAATATTGAAAAGTCTTTCTCTAGGTTTAAGCCTTTTACAAACTTCTATTCCAGTTTTTGTAAGCCCTTTATTTTGTATGTACTCAAGGCTCTGTGTTAAATTATGAATGTGTTAGTAATACAGTTGAAGATGGATGTTTACATACACCTTAGCCAAATACATTAAAACTCAGTTTTTCACAATTCCTGAAATGTAATCTTAGTAAAAATTCACTGTCTTAGGTCAGTTAGGGTCACCACTTTATTTTAAGAATGTGAAATGTCAGAATAATACTAGAGATAATTATTTATTTCAGATTTGATTTATTTCATCACATTCCCAGTGGGTCAGAAGTTTAAATATACTCTATTAGTATTTGGTAGCATTGCCTTTAAATTGTTTAACTTGGGTCAAACGTTTCTGGTATCCTTCCACAAGCTTCCCACAATACGTTGGGTGAATTTTGGCCCATTCCTTCTGACAGAGCTGGTGTTACCGAGTCAGGTTTGTAGGCCTCCTTGCTCACACACACTGTTTGAGTTCTGCCTACAAATTTTCAATAGAATTGAGGTCAGGGCGTTGTGATGGCCACTCTAATACCTTGACTTTGTTGTTCTTAAGCCATTTTGCCACAACTTTGGAAGTATGCTTGGGGTCATTGCCCATTTGAAAGACCCATTTGCAACCAAGCTTTAACTTCCTGACTGATGTCTTGAGATGTTGCTTCAATATATCTACATCATTTTCCTACCTCAAGATGCCATCTATTTTGTGAAGTGCACAAGTCCCTCCTGCAGCAAAGTACCCCTACAACATGATGCTCCCACCGCAGTTGGGATGGTGTTCTTCAGCTTGCAAGCCTCCCCCTTTTCCTCCAAACATAACGATGGTCATTATGGCCAAACAGTTCTATTTTTGTTTAATCAGAACAGAGGACATTTCTTCAAAAAGTACAATCTTTGTCCCCATGTGCAGTTGCAAACTGTAGCCTGGCTTTTTTATGGCGGTTTTTGAGTAATGGCTTTTTTCTTGCTGAGCGGCCTTTCAGGTTATGTCGATATAGGACTCGTTTTACTGTGGGTATAAATACTTTTGTACCTGTTTCCTCCAGCTTCTTCACGAGATCCATTGCTCTTATTCTGAGATTGATTTGCACTTTTTCTCACCAAAGTACGTTCATCTCTTGGAGACAGAACGCATCTCCTTCCTGAGCGGTCTGACGGCTGCGTGGTCCCATTGTGTTTAGACTTGCGTACTATTGTTTGTACAAATGAACGTGGTACCTTCAGGCATTTGGCAATTGCTCCCAATGATGAACCAGACTTGTGGAGGTCTACAGTGTTTTTTCTGAGGTCTTGGCTGATTTCTTTAGATATTCCCATGATGTCAAGCAAAGAGTCATTGAGTTTGAAGGTAGGCCTTGAAATACATCCACAGGTCCACCTCCAATTGATTCAAATTATGTCAATTAGCCTATCAGAAGCTTCTAAAGCTATGACATCATTTTCTGGAATTTTCCAATCTATTTATAGGCACAGTCAACTAGTGTATGTAAACTTCTGACCCACTGGAATTGTGATACAGTGAATTATAAGTAAAATAATCTGTCTGTAAACAATTGTTGGAAAAATTACTTGCGTCATGCACAAATTAGATGTCCTAACCAACTTGCCAAAACTATAGTTTGCAAACAAGAAATTTGTGGAGTGGTTGAACAAAAGAGTTTTAATGACCCTAAGTGTATGTGTAACGGTTTTCATTGGTGGAAGAAGGTGAGGACCAAAGCGCAGCGTGGTAAGTGTTCATGATTATTTAATAGAACACTGAATGACAAAAACAACAAGAGACCGAAATGAAACCGAAACAGTTTTGTCTGGTGCAGACACAAAACAGAAAACTACCCACAACTCAAGGGTGAAACCAGTCTGCCTAAGTATGGTTCTCAATCAGAGACAGCGATTGACAGCTGCCTCTGATTGGGAACCATACCAGGCCAAACACATAGAAATACAAACATAGAATGCCAACCCCAACTCACGCCCTGACCAACCTATAATAGAGACATAAAAAAGGAACTAAGGTCAGGATGTGACAGTACCCCCTCCCCCAAAAGTGCGGGACTCCGGCCGCAAAACCTAAACCCATAGGGGAGGGTCTGGGTGGGCATGGTCCACGGTGGCGGTTCTGGTGGTGCCTTTGGAGCGGTGACTGGGGACCCTTTCAGCGGGCCCCGAATAGATGGGAGACTCTGGCAGCGCCAGAGTGAAGGGCGGCTCTGGCAGCTCCTGACTGACGGGCGGCTCTGGCAGCTCCTGACTGATGGGCGGCTCTGGCAGCTCCTGACTGACGGGCGGCTCTGGAAGCGCTGGACAGGAGGGAGACTCTGGAAGCGCTGGACAGGCGGGAGCACCTGGTGGGAGGAGACGGTGAGACAGCCTGGTGCGTGGGGCTGCCACAGGAGGCCTGGTGCGTGGAGGAGGCACCGTATGGACTGGACCATGGAGGCGCACTGGAGGTCTCGAGCACCGAGCCTGCATAACCTGTCCTGGCTGGATAGCCCGGCAAGTGCGGCGGGGTGGAGCAGACCTCACTGGGCTGTGCTGGCAAACCGGGGACACCGTGCGTAGGGCTAGTGCCATATATCCCGGGCCGAGGAGACGTACTGGAGACCAGATGCGCTGAGCCGGCTTCATTCCTCCTGGCTCGATGCCCACTCTAGCCCGGCCGATGCGAGGAGCTGCAATGTAGAGCACCGGGCTATGCGTGCACACTGGGGACACCGTGCACCTCACCGCATAACACGGTGCCTGCCCGGTCAACCTCTCTCCACGGTAAGCACGGGGAGTTGGCTCAGGTCCCCTACCCGACAAAGCCACACTCCCCGTGTGCCCCCTCCCAATATTATTTTGGGGCTGTCCCTGTTGCGCTGCCGTGCTAACTCCTCATATCGCCGCCGCTCGTCTTTAGCTGCCTCCAGCTCTTCCCAGGGGCGGCGATATTCCCCAGCCTGTGCCCAGGGTCCCTTACCGTCCAATATCTCCTCCCGTGTCCAGGAGTCCAGAACCCTCTGCTCCTGGTTACCACGCTGCTTGGTCCGGTTGTGGTGGGTGGTTCTGTAACGGTTTTCGTTGGTGGAAGAAGGTGAGGACCAAAGCGCAGCGTGGTAAGTGTTCATGATTATTTAATAGAACAGAACACTGAATGACAAAAACAACAAGAGACCGAAATGAAACCGAAACAGTTCTGTCTGGTGCAGACACAAAACAGAAAACAGCCTAAGTGTGGTTCTCAATCAGAGACAACGATTGACAGCTGCGTCTGATTGGGAACCGTACCAGGCAAAACACATAGAAATACAAACATAGAACAAAACATAGAATGCCCAACCCAACTCACGCCCTTACCAACCTAAAATAGAGACATAAAAAAGGAACTAAGGTCAGGACGTGACATTATGTAAACTTCCGACTTCAACAGTATATATACAGTACCAGTCAAAAGTTTGGACACATCTACTCATTCCAGGGTTTTCTTTATTTCTTAAAAAAATATATTTTCTACATTGTAGAATAATAGTGAAGATGTCAAAACTATGAAATAACACATAGGGATTCATATAGTCACCAAAAAAAGTGTTAAAGAAATCCAAATATACTTTATATTTTGGATTATTCAAAGAAGCCCCTCTTTGCCTTGATGACCCCATGCACCCTAGACATAGTTGTGATGTCATCATTAATATTCTTCAATTACAGTTATTAACAGTATTTTTAAGAATTTTACCCATGCTGCATTAATTCTGTAAAACAATATTTTACTGTGCACTTGACAGTGTTTTACTGTTGAATTTACAGAAAAGTCTTACAAAAAAGAAAAGTCTTACATTGGCTATGCCTCACCTCTTGCTTAATTATCTTCCCTCTTGGTGAGACAAAATTGTTCATGGGTTGGCTACACCAAACAATTACCAATTCAGGCAGGATACATTTGGAGAGAGTAGTGAATAAATCATTTCCTTGCTAATGGGTTAATGATTAATTGAAATTAATTAGGAGTATTTTCAGGAGCACCGCCGCTCTGGCTCAGTATTTGGCCTGGATAATTTCAATGAGATTTAACGGATGCTGACACTGATCTGAAGGTGCATACTGCTCCCCGACACGTTTGTAACAGCGGTTCAACGGGCGGACGCTCGGACCGAGGCTACACTTTCTGGCACAGATGTGTCTCATATTCATTCGCATATTCGAGGATATCTGGCTTTACACTGATGTCAAGGGGATGCATACGTAAGTTTACAATACGAATGTAGGGAGCCAGGTGACTCATCTCTTGCACTTAAGCCAGCAAAAGCCATCGGAAAAGAGTATTGGAGAGACTGCGTCCCGACAGCGTAGGTATAGTCTTATTCGAGGGAAATATATTTTGTAATAGGATTTAAAGTTCCACTTTCCGCTTGACATCGTGGTGCCTTTATCGAGGTGAAGCATTGGGAGTAAATTGGTTCGCGCTCGGTGAATTGCTCAAACAGATTTAGCTGAATACTGACATGGTCAGTGAAGATTTATGACAGGAGAGAACGATACTGTATCTCTTCGCTGGCAAACGACTACTTGTACCCCACAACTGTGCCACGAGACACACAGGGAGCCTTTGATAGCCACTGGAGCGGACCCAGTGCATATCAAGCAGCGCCCTGCAGTAAGAGAGTAATTGGGGCGATATACCCGTGACAAAGAACATCATTTAGGGAGGAAAAATTATGGCACTTTTGTTCTTTAACGAAGAAGGGTTAGTAGCAACAGTCACCGCTATCACCAAACAGATGTGAAGGGAATGTGCCGCGGGTGCGCACGAGCCAGAACTACAGAGCCCGCATGATCATCGATTCGCGCTTTGATTTTGTGCTGCGTTCGTGAAAAAAGAAGAGAAGGGAACCGGGGTAAAACATAATCAAAAAGGAGATTTTTCGATTCCAAGCATGGCGACCAGGATATTATACTTGTTCGTTTGGTCTGCGGCATTTCTTGCTGAGCGGCAGTGCGCCTCGCAAATGACCACCGCAGGGCTTGCATTCCCCACTGCGGGGCTTGGCAACAGCAGCAGCAGCGGGGATGCCAGAAGCAAAAAAGACTCCAACCAGACCTACAACTCCCGACTTAAGAGGAAAAACCTGGCCATGGATTTTGCAGTGCCCTCTCTGTTGCGCTACTACATTACCGAGTTGATTAAACGTCCACTTAACGGAGATTGTCTGACTTTTAGTGGGTGCTATACGGTGCGCGCTAATTTAAGGATGCACTGCATTCCCTTACAAAAAACGGTGGCTACTTTTGTTGACCCAAAGTTGGTTGCAATCGATAGCATGGCGGCAGAGAATTCAACCAGTGCTGGTGGACAGCTTCCGGAACCAGTGCTGGTGGACGGCTACAAGAGGCCGCTGTCCAAAGTTCTGCATTTGGGTTTGACGAAAGCCAGCCGTAAATCGAATCAAGTCGTGGTGGAAATTGGGGAGGACTTGGTTAAAACGGGATGCGGTGGACTGGCAGTCTACGAGGAAGACCCGGTATTTTTCCTGGAAATTGACCTAACAAATATTTTGGAATGGTGGTTCGGCGCCGAAGGGGGCCGGCTAAGAGTCCGGCTTATGCCAGAAAAGAAAGCACAGGTTCCCGGGAGAGAGGACAAGTACACTGCGGCGATACGAGCAGCAGACCCCCGCCTCTTTTTTCATATAGCCTCCGGAGGTAAGGTTTTAGATCGATCCCTCCTCCTCATAATTTCTCTGTCTCTCTCTCTCTCACACACACACACACACACACACACACACACACACACACACACACACACACACAGGAATAAGTACGGCCTATAAACTGTGTGTTATTTAACTTTTTTTGTGGAAAGAGCTGGATACCTTTACAGTAGCCTAATATGTCACGATATGTATTTTGTTCTCACACACCGTTGCTTGTTTCGTTGCCCTGTCTGAAAACTGCAGTTTGATTGTGTTGTTGGATTTGATAAGGGTCGTTGGCTTGATGATAGCTTCAGGCCTGGGTTTGGCAATTTACTGCACTTGTTATCAGATGGCGGATGGATACGTTGTCAACCAGAGTGATGGCACTGTGGTATTACTTTCTGAGTTAAGTGGCATAAGTAGTGCTTATGTAAGAGTTGAGCTACACAATCAATAGGAAATAATGACTCATCTTATACTCATGCATTACACATGTTGTCTATCCATGAAATAAGGTGTGTGGTGATGGTTTTGCATCACATTATAGTGCACTCTTGTTGCGCAAGTTGCATTTCTGGTGACGCAGCTGTCTAAGGCACTGCATCTCAGTGCAAGAGGCATCACCACAGTCCTTGGATCAAATCCAGTCTGTATCACATCCAGCTGTGATTGGGATGTTCCGTAGGGTGGCACACAATCGGCCCAGCGGCGTCAGTGTTTTGCCGTGGTGGCCATCATAGTAAATAAGAATTTGTTCTTAACTGATTTGCCTAGTTAAATAAAATAAAAAATGAAAGAGCTAATTATTTTCTCTCTTTCATTTTGGCCACATTGACTTTACTTAACTTCCAAATCAAAGTATCCTCATTTGTAGCCCATATAGTCTACAATAGGGCCACACATGAATGTATTGTATTATGCAGTAATACCTCTGAATTCTCTGTCTTTGTTCATTTACCGCTATGTAGCGCTAATGAGTTTATTTTTTCTTTCTGAACCTGCCTAAAAGGCCTCATCAATTCCCTGAACAATCCAACATAAGTACCAATAGGTTAGGGATTAAACAAGCAGCCTTTATTTTGATCAAGCACAAATTAAGCTATTATCTCAGTGAATGCTTAGCACTCAATACTCCAGGGTGCTTCCCCATGTCTTCAGTGCACTGTAATCAGCATAATTTCTTAAACGCTTTGATGAGGGAGGCTGGCCTAGAAAAATTTAATCAAACCTGTCAGATAAGCAAAATGTGGGGCTGGCTCGGTCTGATAGCACAGTTCCCCCATGTCGGGTGTTCCTATACATTCTTAGCCTATTTGATTTTCAGAGACCTTCCCTTTTCACCAGGACTTGAACCAACCAATCCAACACCGTCAAACTCAGATCTGAATCCCACTGATTGGATAGAGACAGGCTAATCGCCTCATACAAACATCCGCCAAGGAACATAATATAATAATGGAGAAATTAGAACTTTGGATGCACATCAGAGATAGCTAAAGTTGGTGTTAGCCCACAGCTTTAGTACGCCATGCATGCCTCCTACATTCTTAGAAAAAATGTTTTCCAAAAAGGGGTCTTTGTTGAAGGATAGGGTTCTACCAAGAACCGTTTTGATCTGAAAAACCCTTTTTGGAAGACAAAGGTTATTTGTAAGGCAAAGGGTTCTCCCTAGAACCAGCCACTAGGGGCAACAGTGAGCGCTGTTACCTTCAAGTAGGTTTTGGTTTTGCTAGAGCAATGGGGATGGTGGATGGGCATTAACATAAGCATCTGCCTCTGATTTCAACAGTTGGAAGTTCAAATCCAGCAATGTACAGCTATTTTTTTGCTTTTTGTTTTAAGCATATCCCAAACCTCAACCCTAATGCCTGAACTTAACCTTAAAAACTTTGAACTTTGAGGTTTGAGAAACATCTATGAACGTCTAACTCTGAAGTGAGACTGTGAGAGCTAGTTGAACAGAATCCATGTTTTTGAATATTTCAATTCTCTACAGCTTCCTTCTTTTCACTCTGCCAATTAGGTTAGTATTGTGGAGTAACTACAATGTTGTTGATCCATTCTGTTTTCTCATATCACTGAATCAAAGTCGTTGAGGGAAGGGGGGTGCTAAGCTGGCAATTGGAAGTGTTTTAAGATGGCAGTACTATGGATCATTTAATTATTTGATTTGGAATTTTAGGACCCCTTTATGTATCAAAGAAATATGAAAAAACATTTGATAAATGCCCATAGAAATGCATTGAATAACACATTAAAAAATGTCTAAAAGTTCAGTCAAGAAAATCATAAGAAACAAGGTTTCAAAAACACTTCAAAAAGTGTCTGTCCTAAATCTAGGAGAAATATAATACTCAGGAAATATAGATACAGTACCAGTCAAAAGTTGACACACCTATTCATTCCAGGGCTTTTCTTTATTTGAACTATTTTCTACATTGTATAATATAGTGAATACATCAAAACTATGAAATAACACATATAGAATCAGGAAGTAACCCAAAATTTTTTAAAACAAATCTAAATATATTTTATATTTCATTCTTCTAAGTAGCCACCCTTTGCCTTGATGACAGCTTTGCACACGTGGTATTCTCTCAACCAGCTTCATGAGGTGTGGAATACATTTCAAATGAAACGTGTGCCATGATAAAAGTTAATTTGTGGAATTTCTTTCCATCTTAATGCATTTGAGCCAATCAGTTGTGTTGTGACAAGGTAGGGGGGTATACAGAAGATATCCCTATTTGCTTAAATGGCAAGAACAGCTCAAATAAGTAAAGAGAAATGACAGTCCATCATTACTTTAAGACATGAAGTTCAGCCAATCCGGAACTTTCAAGAACTTTCTTCAAGTGCTGTCACAAAAACCACCAAGCGCTATAATGAAACTGGTTCTCATGAGGACCGCCACAGGAAAGGAAGACCCAGAGTTACCTCTGCTGCAGGCGATAATTTCATTCGAGTTGCTAAACTCAGAAATCCACAATTAACTGCACCTCAGATTGCACCTCAGAGTTCAAGTAACAAGACACATAACAACGTCAACTGTTCAGAGGAGACTGCGTGACTCAGGCCTTCATGGTCGAATTGCAGCTAAGTTACCACTACTAAAGGACACCAATAAGAAGAAGAGACTTGCTTGGGCCAAGAAACACAAGCAATGGACCTTAAACCGGTGGAAATCTGTCCTTTGGTCTGATGAGTCCATTTTTTTAAATTTTTGCTCCCAACCGCCGTGTCTTTGTGAGACTATGAGTAGTTGAACGGATGATCTCCACATGTGTGGTTCCCACCGTGAAGGATGGAGGAGAAGGTGTGATGGTGTGTGGGTGCTTTGCTCGTGACAGTGTCTGTGATTCATTTAGAATTCAAGGCACACTTAACCAGCATGGCTATCGCAGCATTCTGCAGCAATACGCCATTCCATCATACCACGACAGCCCTCAAGGAACTTTACTGGACTTTATACAAACTGGAAACCATATATCATGAGGCTGCACTTATTGTAGATGGGGATGGTAACAGAGCAAATTTGAGAACAAGGCTAGCTAGCTAAATTCTATCAGCATATTGACTGTAGCACTCGCGCTGGCAAAACTTTGGATCACTGCTACTCTAACTTCCACAATGCATACAACGCCCTCCTTCTCCCTTCTTTCGGCAAATCTGACCACGACTCCACTTTGTTCCTCCATTCCTATAGGCAGAAACTCAAACAGGATGTACCTGTGCTAAGCACAATGCTGGTTTGACCAATTGGAATCCACGCTTCAAGATTGTTTTGATCACTTGGACTGGGAGGTGTTCCGGGTAGCCTCAGAGAATGATATTGATTTATATGTTGATTCGGTGAGTGAGTTTATAAGGAAGTGCATAGTAGATGTTGTACCCAATGTGACTATTAAAACCTACCCTAACCAGAAACAGTGGATAGATGGCGGCATTCGCGCAAAACTGAAAGCGCCAACCACTGCATTTAACCATTGAAAGGTGACTGGGAATATGGCCGAATACAAACAGTGTAGTTATTCCCTCCGCAAGGCAATCAATCAAGCAAAATGTCAGTAGAGACAAAGTGGAGTCGCAATTCAACGGCTCAGACACGAGACGTATGTGGCAGGGTCTACAGACAATCATGGACTACAAAAGAAAACCCAGCCACGTCGCAAGGCTGCCGGACCAGATGGCATCCCTAGCCGCACCCTCAGAGCATGCACAGAGCAGCTGGGTGGTGTGTTTATGGATTATTCAATCTCTCTCATACCAGTCTACTGTCCCCACATGCTTCAAGATGGCCACCATTGTTCCTGTACCTAAGAAGGCAAAGGTAGCTGAACTAAATGACTCACTTCTGTCATCATGAAGTGCTTTGAGAGGCAAGTCAAGGATCATTTCACCTCCACTTTACCTGTCACCCTAGACCCACTTCAATTTGCTTACCGCCCCAATAGGTCCACAGACGATGCAATCACCATAACACTGCACACTGTCCTATCCGATCTGTTCACGCAGAATACCTATGTAAGAATGCTGTTCATTGACTATAGCTCAGCATTCAACACCATGGTACCTTCCAAGCTCATCATTAAGCTTGAGGCCCTCTGGGTCTCAACCCCGCCCTGTGCAATTGGGTCTTGGACTTCCTGACGGGCCTCCCCCAGGTGGTGATGGTTGGTGACAACACTTCGCTGATCCTCAACACTGAGGTCCCACAAGGGTGTGTGCTCAGCCCCCTCCTGTACTCCCTGTTCACTCATGACCGTGTGGCCATGCATGACTCCAACTCAATCATCAAGTTTGCAGACGACACAACAGTAGTAGGCTTGATTACCAACAATGACGAGACAGCCTAGGTGAGGGCACTCAGAGTGTGGTGTCAGTAAAACAACCTCTCACTCAATGTCAACAAAACAAAGGAGATGATTGTGGACTTCAGGAAACAGCAGAGGGAGCACCCCCCTATGCACATAGATGGGAAAGCAGTGGAGATAGTGAAAAGTTTTAAGTTCCTCGGGGTACACATCACAGACAAACTGAAATTGTTCACCCACACAGACAGGTTGGTGAAGAAGACTGAGATTAAAAAACAGCTTCTATTGCAATGCTGTCAGACTGTTAAACAGCCATCACTAACACAGAGAGGCTGCTTCCTACATACCGACTTTTCAACCTCAGAAGGCTGAAGAAATTTGTCTTGTCACTTAAAATCCTCACAAACCTTCACAGATGCACAATTGGGAGCATCCTGTTGGGCTGTATCACCGCCAGTTACAGCAACTGTACTGCCCACAACCGCAAGGCTCTCCAGAGGGTGGTGCGGTCAGCACAACGCCTCACCGGGGGCAAACTACATGCCCTCCAGGACATCTACAGCACCCGATATAATGGGAAGGCCAAAAGATCACCAAGGACAACAACCACCCGAGCCACTGCCTGTTCACCCCGCTATCATCCAGAAGGCGAGGTCAGCACAGGTGCATCAAAGCTGGGACACAGAGAGGCTGCTGCCTACATACATACTTGAAATCATTGGCCACTTTATTAAATGGATCACTTTAATAATGCCATTTTAATAACGTTTACATATTTTGCATCACTTATTCTCATATGTATATACTGTATTTTATACCATCTATTGCATCTTACCTATGCTGCTCTGTTATTGCTCATCCATATATTTATATATCCTTATTCCATTCCTTTGTTAGATTTGTGTGAATGAGATGGTTTGGGATGTGGTGGACCACAGCTTCTGTAGCTCAGTTGGTAGAGCATGGCGCTTGTAACGCCAGGGTAGTGGGTTCAATCCCCGGGACCACCCATATGTAGAATGTATGCACACATGACTGTAAGTCGCTTTGGATAAAAGCGTCTGATAAATGGCATATATTATTATTATTATATATTATTGAAGGAAAAGCAGCCAACAAGTGCTCAGCATGTGGGAACTCCTTCAAGACGGTTGGAAAAGCATTCCAGGTGACTACCTCATGAAGCTGGTTGAGAGAATACAAAGCTGTCATCAAGGCAAAGGGTGGATACTTTGAAGAATCTAAAATATATTTAGATTTGTTTAAAACATTTTTGGTAACTTCATGATTCCATATGTGTTATTTTATAGTTTTGATGTCTCCACTGTTATTCTGGGGTGGCAGGGTAGCCTAGTGGTTAGAGCGTTGGACTAGTAACTGAAAGGTTGCAAGTTCAAATCCCTGAGCTGACAAGGTACAATATGAATATGGCTGAATACAAACAGTGTAGTTTGTATAAAACAGAAAAGCTTGCCAAACGGTGAGGTATTGATAAACACCTTGACATGGTACAGGTGCCAAATGCTTCTAATGATGTTAAATCACTGCACTTCTGTTTAATGCTGTAGCAATGATTTGATATGACGACATCCTTTATTTCAAGGTGACTACTGTGGTTCTATCCACTGTGTGGTCGGCTAGTCGCCCCTGTCTCCGTTCCCTGATGTTTTAGTTACTTACGTCACTTTTTTATTTGTTCTTTGAGAACTTCCAACAACTTTTTTGATTAATGGCACTGTGCATATGGAAGGTGGGGCACAGGAGTTTTAGTTTAAAGCTAGTTATGGAGAAAGAGGCACACATCAATTGCTTATTTATGCAGCCGCCCCTCCTTTCTTCAGAGATGCCCCACTTTACAATGCTCAGGGATTAGGTAACGTGCAGCATGTAAGAAGTCAGACAGTGTTTGTGTGAGTTACATTGGTGGAGATGATGTGTGTGTGTGTAATTTGGAATGCCACAGACCTAGTTTCCTCTGTGAACAGGGTATGTGCGTGTTACAATGGATTTGTGTGTGTGTGTGTGCATTCATGTGTATGGAATTTAGAATGCCATGACATCAGCGCACACCTCGTTTCCTCTGCTTGGCCATAATGGGCAACAGTGGTGTCACATTGACAAATGTGACCTTTTCTGCATTCATGTTGGAGCCGGAGGACAGAGATTGTCAGTGCATGTACCATATTTGTGACTCGTTTCAGGAAACTAGGCGTATGTCACACGCCACTACTTCACAGGAGCGCCATTTGAATGTAAACATTTATTTTTTGGCAGGAATGCCTTCTAGAACATGTGCCTTAATAAGAAATCCATAAATACAAATCAAATTGTTAAATTACGTGCCTAGTTGGTTTAGCCACAAAACAAATACACGAACCTTCCCGCTAGCCATGATTGTGTGAGATAATGAAAGGGCATTTTAAATTCTTAATTTAATAAAACAACAAACTTTTGAATGATATTTTGATGACGTGCGCCCCATAAAAAGACATACTCTATAGCCTACACAGGTTTCACGCGTGTAGCTTGTTGATGGCTCCATTTTTTTAGGAGATCGCTAGTCAATTCAAAATGCAATTAAAATGACGGAATTGAGTAAGCTAAATAAAGGAGTAGGCTACCACGAGCAACCGACAGGTAGGCTGTTGTTACATCTAAATGGAGTTGTTCTAAACATGGACGGGGAACGCAGTGAAATAGCCTCAACTAGCCTAGTTAGCAAGCTGCCATGCCTAGCGAATATCTTAGCTAGCTTTTTTTTTTACATCGATTTGATGCAGTAAAGATAGGCACTGCCAGATGGTATGATAAATAACCTATAGCATATACAAGTTTGTCTATTTAGTGCGAGTCAGTGGCTGCTTTTTCTCTATCTCAGTCTAGTGTCACACACAACACCAGCCCCTGCCCATTCCCCGGCCATGCTACAGCAGCTATGCACATGACTCTCCTGAGTCATGTACGAGGTTTGCAGGTTGCGCGTCAAACAAGTATCCAAGTTGAAACAAAGTTTCAAAAAAATGTAATGCTATTGTTTGAATAGATAAATTATTTCAAATGCCCATCCCTTGTTCTGGGTAAATCGAGATTAATCAACAGATGTCTCCCATTTGCCCAACTTAGCCGTGATACAGTACATCAAGCTCCTCTCACCCACAAGGCTAATGGTTAAGTCAGAATGTTACACAGACTTACTTGCTATCTACACTCAGTGGCCAGTTTATTAGGTAAACCAATCAGTTCACAAAAATGGTTTGTGCCTACAGACAGTGAGTCACATGGCCATGGCTTGTAATATAAAGCAGACAGACAAGCATCAAACCATTCAGTTACTGTTCAATTGGACGTTAGAATCGGCAAAATGAGTGACCTAAGCAACTTTGAGTGTGGTATGCTCGTCGGTGCCAGGCGCGCCGGTTCCAGTACCTCAGAAACGGCCAGCCTCCTGGGCTTTGCATGCACGACAGTGTTTAGGGTTTATAGAGAATGGTGCGACAAAAAAAAAATCCAGTCAGTGGCAGACCTGTAGGTGAAAACAGCACGTCGATGAGAGGTCGAAGGAGAATGGCAAGAATTATGCAAGGTAACAGGCGGGCCACAGACAGGCAAATAACCGTGCAGTACAACAATGGTGTGCAGAAAGGCATTTTAGAATTCTCAAATCGTCCGACCCTTGGGCTATTGCAGAAAACAACCACACCGGGTTCCATTCCTATCAGCTAAAAACAAGAAGAAGCAGCTCCAGTGGGCACGCAATCACCAACCCTGGACAATTGAGGAGTGGGAAAACATTGCCTGATCCGACAAATCCCGGTGCGTGTTGCGTCATGGAGTCAGGATTTGACGTATGCAGCATGAATCCATGGCCACGTCCTGTCTGGTGTGAACGGTACAGGCTAGTGGCGGTGGTGTAATGGTGTGGGGAATGTTTTCCTGGCACAGCTTAGGTACCTTGATACCAATCGAGCAAAGTGTCCATTCCCCAAAAAATCACTCTGTTTTGGAGGCAAAGGGGGGTCCGACTCGGTACTAGATGGTTGTACCTAATTAACTGGTCACCTGTGTATATCTGTGTAGCTTAGTGGATTAACACACCAACGTCCCTCCAAGGGTAGTAGGACATCAAGCAGTGTGTGTTTGTGTGGATGCCGGTCGTCACAATTAACACCCTCTCATGATGCCCTCTCAAGCATGAACATGGGGATGTGGAGGGGGAGAAAGTAGTCTGTCGATGATGATGCACCTCATATTAGATTCCATTCATACATCTTCCTCGGCTCCCTTTATGATCTGTAATTGTATTGTCGAGGAGCGGGGAGCGGTGTGAGCCGTATCCTTGTCACTGGCCAAAACTCACTTATAACAGGATACAATCCGCCATGAAAGGGGGAAGAAGTAGCAGCAAAGTGGAGATTCTGTAGCTTCTGGGGAAGGCACAGTTTCCACAATAATTTTCCACAATAATCTCCTTTCCTCCTCCGTTTCCCTCTCGTAGACACACCTCATTTTTGAGACAAGGGCAAGGTGCGTATCAATTCGCTCCCAGCTTCTAAATGCATGGATGGGGGAGGTTAGGGCAGAGATGAGGGGTGCAGAAGGGGGTGAAGTGGGGCAAGTAATGGCATTGGAGGGGCTTTGATTTGGATTTTATTTGGATCTCTTTTAGTCCCCATTTGGACTAATCTTCCAAGAGTCCTGAAACATTAAAATACAATTTATAATACGAACAAATTTTCACATATAACACACTATTAGAAACATACATAATATACTAACATAATGACCCAATAAATACTCAATCTAAAAAATATTGATTCTTCATCTACTATAGTCCCACAACATTTCTATGTATTATATTTAAATCGGTTTAAAATAATATTGAAAGGTTTCTAGTTTGCTCAGTTCATTTATTCCATTCCTTTATTGCTCTAAATCAAAATGTTATTTTGCCTATTTCTCTTTTCTGTCTGGACAACACATAGATGGTGAATAATCTATTTCTAGTATTTACGGAATGTCTGTCTCTTACCAACTGAGTACCGTTGTGAATAGAACTTGGCCGTTTTAAATGATGATTATTAGTAAATAAAATAAGCATGTTTTTTTATTATCCTATCGATTGATGACCAACCAAGAACACTGCGCATGACTGCTTTGTTCTGTGCATTCTGCAGCATCCTAACTTCACTTGATGATGCATTTCCCCAGACCACAGAACAGTAGTTCACCTGACTCTCAATTAATGCTCTCAATTAATACTCAGTTGTCCCTGATATTCTCCAAATCTCTTTGTAAAGCTTGCTGTACCTGTTGTCCTGCAAACAGCTTGGGGAGCTTTTTGTGCTTATCTGAATGGCGGGTGCGCCGGTGAGTGCGCCCCAATGTGCTCAGCGGCGTGGAGAGGTTGAGAGGATCATGGGGACGGAATACAGTGTACAGAGTGTTTCTGTACTCCCTCTCCGACGTCTCCGAGCAGACGACTTATCTTCTTGGCTTGAGCAGCGAAGAGTGTACTCCGCGTAGAAAAGTTTGGAAAGTCAGGAATTTTTGCTGTTCATTTTCAGTCGAGATGAGTGTGGCTTCTCAAAGTTTCAATTCAGTGCATTAGGCAAGCAGGTACCCGCTCCACACTTGATAGCACAGATTATACTGGTAAATAATTGAAGACTGTCTAAATAGATGTGTTTGCATGTTGTGATAGACAAATTAACATCAATCATCTTCGGTAATGGCATTGTAGAGGCTTTGTCCTTATTTGAACCCATGTTTTTCTTGTTTTGCTTGTGTCTTTGAGTACAGTCACTGTCAGGGTAAGGACCCACTACTACAGCATGTGGCGAGCAGGACGTGTTGTTGAACATCTCTATTCAACTAGAATTTTCCCAAACCCACCACCTCCTGCATTGACGTAATTGTATTGTACACTCATTATTCAAGTCATTCTCTAATTTAACCAAGTAACCTTTTGTCAAAATATGTGAATATCTTCAGGGCTAATCGACAAGCATTTTTAAAAAAATGAAACAGTCTTGGTTATGATGTCCACGAGGGAGCAGAGGGGTTCTTTGAGGCAGCTGGGTACATTTCGGCCATTGGTCCTGCTGGAACAGTAGAACATGGAGTCAGTGGCCAGGTTTGATGCGGCCACATCAGCAGTGCAACATGGATAAATCAAAAAGCTCTGTGTTTCGCTACTAATGCCAGTTGGACGACTTCGGGGGTAACCTTGCTTGCTTGCATTCGGTCCAGGGAATCTGCCTCCAGCCCAAGCTCAGTCTGGCCCCTGTCCCGCCACTAAATGTTTCCCTAGACATCTCCTGACCTTGCTTGTTACTGCTCTGGAGCTAAGTGGAAAAAAGGGAGGTAGAGAGAGAGAAAGAGAGGCACAGAGAAAAAAATGAAGACTAGACAAAGAGGGTTGGCAGTGTGACAGGGCCAGGGTAATTAATTCACCTAGTGGAAAGCGTGGTCGTCAATATAGCACTGCGGCGACTCTTTTGCTTATCGCTAATACGAAATTTGCTGACCCTAAAGTGCTTGGAGAGATAAGTCTTCCCCTTGCTATGATAGCATCTGCTGCGATTAAACAAAAGGGGAGTGGGAAGACACAAGTCAACCAGCGCATGGCCATTGGCAGCAAGTGAGTTTGGCTGACTTCCAGTTTGCCACTTGATACCAATCAAACATCAAGCATACACATATGTATTGGAGGGTTTCTAAGTTATATGATTTTTGCTTAGGCCCTTGGAAGAGAGGAGGGGTGGATGTCGATGTCAAATTCGGATTTAAATCGATCAGATTTAATTCACTCTGTGAATGAATGCCAAGCTTGGAGAATAGTGGAAAAAACCTATATCTAATCTGTCCCTTGAAAGGGACAATGACATTTAGCTATGAAAGAGCTCATGTTACAATCTAACATTCTGGCTTGAGTAATAATGAACCGCCCGATTCAACTGTCACGTATTGGAGGATATAGATGGCAAATATCCATGGTAAATCCCTTGACTGACGGGAGGAAAACCATTAAATGAAACCTCAGATGCATTTCATATAGGTATGCATACTAGATGGCCTACTGTTCAGGTGTGAATAAAGGGAATGGGACTATTTGGAGACCTTGCTGACATGGATCAGACACAGACACACACACACACACACACACACACACACAAATGCACACACACAAATGCACACACACACGCACACAAACTGGGCAATCCGGGGAGAAGGGCCTTGGCCAGGGAGGTGACCAAGCTCCCGTTGATCACTCTGATAGAGATCCTCTGTGGAGATGGTTGTCCTTCTGGAAGGTTCTCCCATCTCCGCAGCACTCTACCAACCAGGCCTTTATGGTAGAGTGGCCAGACGGAAGCCCCTCTTCAGTAAAAGGCACATGACAGCCTGCTTGGAGTTTACCAAAAGGCACCTAAAAGACTCAGACCGTGAGAAACAAGATTCTCTGGTCTGATGGAAGCAAAATTGAACTCAGAATGACAAGCGTCACATCTGGAAGAAAACTGGCACCATCCCTATCATCCCATCCCATCCCATCATGTTGTGGGGATGTTTTTCAGAAGCAGGGGCTGGGAGACTAGTCAGGATCGAGGGAAAGATGAACGGCGCAAAGTAAAGAGATCCTTAATGAGTGGCCCAGCCAGAGCCCGGACTTGAACCCGATCTCTGGAGAGACCTGAAAATTGCTGTGCAGCGACACTCCCCATCCAACCTGACAGAGCTTGAGAGGATCTGCAGGGAAGAATGGGAGAAACTCCCCAAATACTGGTGTGCCAACCTTGTAGCGTCAATACATTTGCTAAAATTACATAAAAAATGTTTTTGCTTTGTCATTATGGGGTATTGTGTGTAGATTGATGAGGAAAAAAACAATTTAATGCATTCTAGAATAAGTCTGTAATGTAACAAAATGTGGAAAAAGTCAAGGGGTCTAAATACTTTCTGAAGACACAGTATGTGTAACTGATAGATGATATGTGTATGTATTTTTTGGTATGTGTCGGACCCCAGTAAGACTAGCTGTCGCTATTGGCGTTGGCTAATAGGGATCCTAATATATCACATCAAATCGAACCCCAAAGCTATAAATAGCCTTTGACCTCATGGGGATGTTCCCAAAAGTGAGAATTTTCCTTATTTTACTCTCCTAGTGGGGACATTTGTGGATTTTAGTTTAGTTCCCCACAAGGATAGATGAACCAACCCACACACACATGCAAGTAGGGACGCACACACACACACACACACACACACACACACACACACACACACACACACACACACACACACACACACACACACACACACACACACACACACACACACACACACACACACACACACACACACACACACACACACACACACACACACACGCACAGAGAAATAGTGAGCCACTGGAGATCTCGTTCTGCTATACAATGACAGGACAATACAGGTACATGAGCCTTGGAACTGATGGCTGTGCAGTGTGACGGCTTTAACATGGCCTGAGAACAGGAACCAACAGCCAGGGCACTGGCCCATTCTAAAGGGCCACTAAGGAGGAGTAGACTGACTGTAGCTAATGACTTCAGGGGATAAGGGGGATATTTTTGTAAGGAACTGGAAGCCTGATAGCTGTTTGATCCTGAGGTTTTTTACTCTGCTCTGGACTCCAGAGTGGCCTAAGCCGTGTACTGATGTGAAACAAGCTCCCGTTTTTATGTGTTCTTATCTTGACCCAAACTAAATGTGGAGCTGGCCTGATACCGATCCCTGAGGAACCCCACATGCCTGAAAAAAGTTGGCACAGAATTTTCTCAGACCAAGCTGCTTAACTCCAAATACAATTGAATTTCCTTCCATTTCCAAGAACACGAAGAAGAAAATGTATAATTGAATGATAAAGACAAATGTGGAATATGAGCACTGGATTTAATGCTCCAATTCCAACATTTCTCAAATTGTAGAAAGATCATTTGGTGTACAGTATATTACAGAAGGAAGTACAGATGTTGGGGCTCGGCTGTGGGGCTATGAATCGGCCCGCCGGCCCACGGGTCATTCATCTCGCCCCCCTTACTGCTTTATTATTGAGCAGGGCTACATCAGCTGGATGATGAAAGCCGGCCTGTTGCTGGAGCAGTAATAAAAACAACAACAAATGAACGGGAGAGGACAAATTAATGCCTGTGCCCGGGCAGAAAGCTGGTCCCGGCTTTTACTCTTATTAAACAGAGGCCATCAAAGGAGAAGAAGCAGTACACTCTCCCTACCCACCCTTTTGTTTCTCTATAGACAGAGTGATTGAAGTTAAATCGTGAGGTCTGCATGTTGTGTAGTCTGTGATGGTGAGGGAATTTGGCCTCTTCAAAACTCAGTCTCATTGTCAACAGTGAATGCTGGCCTTCTAGGCAGAGTTGCAAAGAAAAATACATATCTCAGACTGGCCAATAAAATGAAAAGATTAAGATGGGAAAAATAACACAGACACTGGACAGAGGAACTCTGCCTGGAAGGCCAGCATCCCAGTCTCCTCTTCACTGTTGACATTGAGACTGGTGTTTTGCGGGTACTATTTATGATGCTGCCATTTGAGGACTATTTCTCAAACTAGACACTCTAATGTACTTGTCCTCTTACTCAGTTGTGCACCGGGGCCCCCACTCCTCTTTCTATTCTGGTTAGAGCCTTTTTGCGCTGTTCTGTGAAGGGAATAGTACACAGCGTTGTACGAGATCTTCAGTTTCTTGGCAATTTCTCGCATGAAATAGCCTTCATTTCTCAGAACAGGAATAGACTGACGAGTTTCAGAAGACAGGTCTTTGTTTCTGGCCATTTTGAGCCTGTAATCGAACCCACAAATGCGGATGCACCAGATACTCAACTAGTCTAAAGGTCAGTTTTATTGCTTCTTTAATTAGGAGTTTTCAGCTGTGTTAACATAATTGCAAAAGGCTTTTCTACTGATCAATTAGCCTTTTAAAATGATAAACTTGGATTAGCTAACACAATGTGCCATTGGAACACAGGAGTGATGGTTGCTGATAATGGACCTCTGTATGCCTATGTAGATATTCCATTAAATATCAGCAGTTTCCAGCTACAATAGTAATTTACAACATTAACAATGTCTACACTGTATTTCTGATCAATTTGATGTTATTTGAAATGGGAAAAAAATAGATTTTCTTTAAAAAACAAGGACATTTTTATGTGACCCCAAACATTTGAATGTGTATGTTTGTAAACTTTCATTCATAGGCTAGGTTGTAGCAACCTCATGATGGGTATAGGGAAAATGTGAGTATCATGTAGTAGCCTATGAATGAATGGAATATGAATGAGAGTCATCCAATATGCTGTAATAGAAATAAGATATGGTATCACTGTCTGGTACGGCAATTGCGTCATTTGCAAACGCAGGGCTCTAGAGAAGGTGCCGCGATCAGCACAATGCCTACCTTCCAGGATGTCTACAGCACCCGGTGTCACAGGAAGGCCAAGTAGATAATCAAGGACCTCCTAGCCATGGCCTGTTCACACCGCTACCATCTAGATTGGAGACAGTACAGGTGCATCAAAGCTGGGACTGAGAGACTGAAAAACAGCTTCTATATCCTCAACATCAGACTGTTTTATAGTCACCAGTAGCCGGCCTCCTCCCAGTACCCTTCCCTGAACTTAGTCTCTGTTACTAGCCGGCTTTCCCCCCGGACTCTACCCTGCACCTTATAGACTGCTGCCCTACGTACAGTACATCATCATTGAACACTGGTCATTTTAATAATGTTTACATTACCCACTTCATATGTATATACTGTATTCTAGTAAAGCCTTTTCCTATATAACTACTGCAGTACACACCTTTTCTATTCATATACTGTCTATACACACCATCATAAATACATAATTAGGTTTTCGTACCTTGTGGGTCATACAAATAAAGCTATATTCTAATTTAGGTAAAAGACAAAAAGAGTGACAGAAAACAAGAGAAAAGCGATAACAGATGGAGTGTACTGTGAGGGTACACGAAGGAGTTCTCAGATAAAATGACACTGTTACAGCTGTTCTAATGAGTGCTCTTTTACTTCTGAAGTAATTGGTTGTTTGGTTACCCAAACACACCCAAAACAACATCATACTGGGCATTTTTGAGTAGGTGTTCCTTTCATACTACAGATCAGTAAAATGGTATTATACATATAATACCATTCAACTATAATAATGATGACTGTAAGTATGCTTTAAGCTTAAACTTAACTTCTTCTGTGTATACATTTCAATATGACCTCTAGGTGAGGTCAGGTGACAAATAGCTTTGCATAACATGCCTGTATGATGTATTTACTGAGAATAAGTAGTAGGTTAAAATACTATTCATGTCATGCCCTGACCTTAGAGAGCATTTTTATTTCTCTATTTGAATGGGCATTCTAGTTTTTCTATTTCTTTGTTGGCCGGTATGGTTTCCAATCAGAGGCAGCTGTCTATCGTTGTCTCTGATTGGGGATCATACTTAGGCAGCCTTGTTTCCCACCTTAGTTTGTGGGATCTTGTTTGTGTGTAGTTGCTTTCTGCACTGCATGTAGCTTTATGTTTGGTTTTGTAGTTTTTTGTTTTGTTGTGTCATTTAAATAAAAGAAAGATGTATGCCTACCACGCTGCACCTTGGTCTAATCCATCTCTAAACGAACGTGACAATTCAGGTATTATTAGACACCACTTTCTCATTCCATCCTCTTGTAAATTATCAGTCGACTAAGACAAGGTTTTTATCACGAACCGGTCATAAACTTACCCATGTCCTCTCACTCTCCGCGGCCATCTCTCTGGCTTGCCAAACACATTTTAACATAGAAAGAACGGAATTTGCAACTGCTCTGTTGATGACGCTTCAATGCCCATGTGGCTATGTAGGGTGTGACTATGTCAGTGGTGGTCAGTGCCGTTTATGATGCGGGAGGAAAAAAGAAATCCATGAACATGGCCTTATTTCTATAACAGCATGTTTAATGACTGTCATTCATAACCCATTCACCCCGTTCAATGTAACATTGATAGGTTTAGTCTACTACATGATACTCAAATTTTCCCTCTACCCATCATGAGATTGCTACAACTAGCCTATGAATGAAAGTTTACAACGTAAGTGCACACAGGTCGAGAGAGAGATTTGAGATGACAAACAGTGTCACATGGACATACTGCTTTGCACACTCTTGCCTCCATCTCGTTTATCTAGGGTGCAAACATTAAACCAATAGATTCAAATTAGAGTTTCTATTAGACAAATTCAGGTATTTTTTTATTCCTGTTTCGTTTTCTTCTGTTTAAAAAATGTTTTTCAATAGAATCAGCTGAACAAATACAACCCAACAATCATGCAGTAACCTTTGTGTATAGTCAGTAAGCAATTACACCAGCAGGCCCCGGTGGGAATACATTACATTAAAAACGGAAAGCTTACTTTGACTTGGAAGAGTTCCAGTGTTGAGTTGGATAGTCATAGCCAGCTAGCTAACATAGCATCCCTCTGTTTGAGCAGGGTGTTTTAGTAATTAAACTAGCCAGATGCATTTGCTAGCTAAGTGAAACTGAAAGTATTATTATTTTTAAATGTACCTTTATTTAACATGGTAGGCCAGTTGAGAACAAGTTCTCATATACAACTGCGACCTGGCCAAGATAAAGCAAAGTAGTGTGACAAATAACAACACTGACTTACACAGGATAAACAAAAGTACAGTCAATAACACAATAGAAAAATCTATATACAGTGTGTGCAAATGGAGTAAGGAGGTAAGGCAATATATAGGCCATAGTAGTGAAGTAATTAAAATTTAGCAAATTAACACTGAAGTAATAGATGTGCAGATCTATTACTGGTGTGCAAAAAAGTAAATAATAACTATGGGGATGAGGTAGGTAGTTGAGTGGGCTATTTACAGATGGGCTATGTACAGCTGCAGCGATCGGTAAGCTGCTCAGATAGCTGATGCTTAAAGTTAGTGAGGGAGATATGTCTCCAACTTCAGGGATGTTTGCAATTCGTTCCAGTCATTGGCAGAAGAGAACTGGAAGGAAAGGCAGCCAAAGTGGGTGTTGGCTTTGGGGATGACCAGTGAGATATATCTGCTGGAGCGCGTGCTACAGGTGGTTGTGATGGTGACCAGTGAGCTGAGATAATGCGGAGCTTTACCTAGCAAAGACTTATAGATGACCTGGAGCCAATGGGTCTGGCGACGAATATGTAGCGAGGGCCAGCCGACGAGCATGCAGGTCTCAGTGGTGAGTGGTATATGGGGCTTTGGTGACAAAACGGATGGCACTGTGATAGACTGCATCCAGTTTGCTGAGTAGTGTTGGAGGCTATTTTTTGAATGACATCGTCGAGGATCGGTAGGATAGTCAGTTTTACGAGGGTACTGTATGTATGGCAGCGTGAGTGAAGGATTCTTTGCTTCGAAATTGGAACCCGATTCTAATTTTGGATTGGAGATGCTTAATGTGAGTCTGGAAGGAGAGTTTACAGTCTAGCCAGACACCTAGGTATTTGTAGTTGTCCACATATTCTAAGTCAGAACCATCCAGAGTAGTGATGCTAGTCGGGTGGGTGCGGGCAGCGATCGGTTGAAGAGCATGCATTTAGTTTTACTAGCGTTTAAAACAGTGTCCAAAGAAGGGCCAGATGTATACAGAATGGTGTCATCTACGTAGAGGTGGATTAAGGAATCAGCAGCAGCAAGAGCGACATTGAACCCTATGGTACCCCCATAGAGAGGCTGTTGAGTCTGCCGATAATAATATGGTGATTGACAGTCGAAAGCCTTGGCCAGGTCGATGAATACTGCTGGACAGTACTGTCTATTATCCATGGTGGGTATGATATCGTTTAGTACCTCGAGCGTGGCTGAGGTGCACCCGTGACCAGCTCGGAAACCGGATTGCACAGCGGCGAAGGTATGGTGGGATTCAAAATGGTCAGTGATCTGCTTTTTAATGTGGCTTTCGAAGACTTTAGAAATGCAGGACAGGATGGACATAGGTCTGCAACAGTTTGGGTCTAGAGTGTCTCCCCCTTTGAAGAGGGGGATGACTGTGGCAGCTTTCCAATCTTTAGGAATCTCGGACGATACGAAAGAGGTTGAACAGGCTAGTAATAGGGGTTGCAACAATGGTGGCTGATAATTTTACAGAGGGTCCTGATTGTCTAGCCCAGCTGATTTGTAGGGGTCCAGGTTTTGCAGCTCTTTCAGAACATCTGCGATCTGGATTTGGGTGAAGGAGAAGCTGGGGAGGCTTGAGCAAGTAGCTGTGGGGGGTGCGGAGCTGTTGGCCGGGGTTTATCGGTGGTGACAGTGTTTCCTAGCCTCAGTGCAGTGGGCAGCTGGGAGGAGGTGCTCTTATTCTCCATGGACTTTTAGAGCTACAGGATGCAAATGTCTGTTTTAAACAACTAGCCTTTGCTTTCCTAACTGACTATGTGTATTGGTTCCTGGCTTCCCTGAATAGTTGCATTATCGCGGGGACTATTTGATGCTAGTGCAGTCTGCCACAGGATGTTTTCGTGCTGTTCGAGGGCAGACAGTTCTGGAGTGAACCAAGGACCAGTTCTACCTTTTTTGAGTGGGGCATGCTTATTTAAGATGGTGAGGAAATTACTTTTAAAGAACAATCAGGCATCCTCAACTGACAGGATGAGGTCAATATCCTTCCAGGATACCCTGGTCAGGTCGATTGGAAAGGCCTGCTCGAAGAAATGTTTGTCAGGATAATATCTCTGATGGTGCCCATGTTTACCGATTTAGGTTTGTACCTGGTGGGTTCCTTGATGATTTGTGTGAGATTGAAGGCATCTAGCTTAGATTGTAGGACGGCAGGGGTGTTAAGAATATTCCAGTTTAGGTCACCTAACAGATCGAACTCTGAAGATAGATGGGGGGACAATCAATTCACATATGGTGTCCAGGGCACAGCTGGTGAGCTGAGGGGGGTCTATAACAGATGGCAACAGTGACAGATTTATTTCTGGAGAGATTCATTTTTTAAATTCGAAGCTTGAACTGTTTGGGCATAGACCTGGAAAGTATGACAGAACTTTGCAGGCCATCTCTACAGTAGATTGCAACTCCTCCCCTTTGGCAGTTCTATCTTGATGGAAAATGTTGTAGTTGGGGATGGAAATCTCAGAATTTTTGTGGCCTTCCTAAGCCAGGATTCAGACACGACAAGGACATCAGGGTTGGCGTGTGCTAAAGCAGTGAGTTAAACAAACTTAGGGTGGAGGCTTCTGATAACATGCATGAAACCAAGGCTTTAACTGTTACAAAAGTCAACAATTGAGAGTGCCTGGGGACACACAGGGCCTGGGTTAACCTCTAATTCACCTGAGGAACAGAGGAGGAGTAGGATGAGGGTACGGCTAAAGGCAATCAAAACTGGTCGTCTAGTGCGTTGGGGACAGATAATAAAAGGAGCAGATTTCTGGGCGTGGTAGAATAGATTCAGGGCATAATGTACAGACAGGTTATGGTAGGATGCGGGTACAGTGGAGGTAAACCTAGGCATTGAGTGATGATAAGAGAGGGTACATCTCTGGAGGCACTAGTTATGCTAGGTGAGGTCACCCCATATGTGGGAGGTGGGACAAAAGAGGTATTTGAGGCATGTTGATTGGGGCTAGGGGTCCTACCCTAAACAACAGTATACAAGGCATATTGACAATAGATAGACATAAAGCGAGGCATAAAGCAAATCTCAGTTGTTGATTGGGAGAGTGAGCTAAGACAGCAACAGCGGATCAGCTAAGACAACAACAGATACAATGAGAGGGTCAGTTAACTACACACAGGGCCTGATTTCGAGGCTGGGACTGACAAATAAACAAAACAAACAAAATGGAGTAGTTTTGGTTAATGAACAGTCCAGCAGACATCAGCTATGTAGCCAGGTGATCATAGGGTGTATTGAACAGCAATAGATGAAATGGAAGTCGTTACTATGCTAGCAAGCAGGAGTCACGGCGTTCACAAAGTTAGCAGTCCGGGGATAGCAGAAGCGTCTTCATCGACATCCGACAAAGGCCGGTTGAGGGCACATCGGATGGAATTACGTCGGCAGACCAGTCGTGATGGATCTGCGGGGCTCCGTGTTGACAAAGGGTCCAGGCTAATTAGCAAAAGAGATAATGTAGCTGGAGTAATATTGTTTGCTGGCTGGGAGATGTGCCTGGCTCAAGGCTAATTGGTGCTAGCTTCGGGACAAGGGCGCTAGCCACTATAGCCACTCGGTAGTAGCTGGCTAGTTGCGATGATCCGATGCAAAGGCCCAGAGCTTACGGCAGGAATCCGGCGATGTAGTGGCTTCTAGATGTGTCAGTGAAGAGTACGAGAGGCATCAGCTCTGTAGCCGAGTGATCATAGGGTCCACTGAGCAGACCGGGAGATGGGCCTGGTTCAAAGGCTAGTTTCAGGGCTGGGCCACTCGGTAACAGCTAGCTAGCTGTGAGGATCTGGAATAATGTCCAGTAATGGTGGAGAAAAGCAGTCCTGATATGCGCGGGGTTGATATCTGTGCAGACTGGCGGGTATTATCCAGGGTAAAAGCGGCTGGTGTCTGAGCTAGAGGTAAAAGCCACTAGCAGTGGCTAAAAAAACCTAAATAGCTAGTAGCTGGTTAGCATCTGATGGCTAGCTTCTTGTCACGTTCTGACCTTAGTTCTTTTGTTATGTCTTTGTTTTAGCATGGTCAGGGCATGAGTTGGGTGGGTTGTCTATGTTAGTTTTTCTATGATTTGCTTGGCCTGGGTCTCAATCAGAGGCAGCTGTCAATCGTTGTCCCTGATTGAGAACCATATTTAGGGAGCCTGTTTTCTATTGTGTTTCGTGGGTGATTGTTTTCTGTTGTGTGTCTGCACCAGCCAGAACTGTTTTTGGTTGTTTCTCTTTGTTATTTTGGTTATTTCTGTGTTCATTTTAATAAATATGGACACATACCATGCTGCACCTTGGTCCTCACCTTCTTCCACCAACAACGGCCGTTATATTTCTGATGGAGGTTCTAGCTATAAGGTCTAAAAATAGTGGATCGAGTGAGACGGGTTGCCAGAAGGTATATTTAATTTAAAAATGGAAAAAGAGATTGAAATATATTAAAATATATACACAAAAATACAATGTGACAACGACAAGTACGTCTGCACTGCTACACCATCTTGGAACTCGATGTAAAAACAAATGACGCTTTTTTTCTCCATTTTCGAAGAAATTAATTTGTTAAACTGTTAAACTATTGTTTTCTCTTTATTTCAGTCAACTACTCACATTTTATGCAATGCTAGCTAGCTGTAGCTTATGCTTTCAGTACCTGGTTCATTCTCTGATCATTTGATTGGGTGGACAATGTCAGTTCATGCTGCAAGAACTCTGATAGGTTGGAGGACGTCCTCCGGAAGTTGTCATAATTAGTGTTAGTTTATGGAAGGGGGTGAGAACCAAAATCCTCCTAGGTTTTGTATTGAGGTCAATGTACCAAGAAGAGGATGGAAGCTAGCTGTCCTCCGGCTACACCATGGTGCTACCCAACAGAGTGCTGTTGAGGCTACTGTAGACCTTCATTGCAAAAAAGCTGTGTTTTAATAATTTATTTGGTGATATGTGAATGTATTTAGTATAGCTTTATCGAAAAAGGATAACTTTTTAAATGTTTAGAAATGAAAATTTAATGAAATTAACTAAGGAGGATGGACCTACCTTTGTCCTCTGAGGAGCCTCCACTTCTTTGTACATTTGTTTAGGTGGTAGATCAGCTTTAATATTGCAGAAAGATTATAACTTCCATTAATGTAATTAATGTATCATTTCCAAACTCCCATATACTTTTGGGGTAAATATTTAAACATATACACAGTACACCCTCCTACAGTACCAGTCAAACATTTGGACACACCTACTCATTCAAAGGTTTTTCTATTTAAAAAAAACTATTTTCTATATTGTAGAATAATAGTGACAACATCAAAACTATGAAATAACACATTAATAATGTATTAAACAAATTAAAATATATACAGTCGGACGTTTACATACACAAATGCATTTAAACTCAGTTTTTCACAATTTCTGACATTTAATCCTAGTAAAAATTCCCTGTCTTAGTTCAGTTAGGATAACCACTTTATTTGAAGAATGTGAAATGTCAGAATAATAGTAGAAAGAATGATTTATTTCAGGCTTTATTTATTTCATCACATTCCCAGTGGGTCAGAAGTTTACATACTCAATTAGTATTTGGTACCATTGCCTTTACAATTTTAAAATTAGGTCAAACATTTTGGGGAGCCTTCCACAAGCTTCCCACAATAAGTTGGGTGAATGTTGGCCCATTCCTCCTGACAGAGCTGGTGTAACTGAGTCAGGTTTGTAGGCCTCCTTACTCTCACATGCTTTTTCAGTTCTGCCCACAACCTTTCTATGGGATTGAGGTCAGGGTTTTGTGATGGCCACTCCAATACCCTGACCTTGTTGTCCTGAAGCATTTTGCCACAACTTTGGAAGTATGCTTGGGGTCATTGTCCATTTGGAGACCCATTTGCGACCAAGCTTTAACTTCCTGACTGATGTCTTGAAATGTTGCTTCAATATAGCCACAACATGATGCTGCCACCCCTGTGCTTCACGGTTGGGATGGTGTTCTTCGGCTTGCAAGCCTCCCCCTTTTTCCTCCAAACATAACGATGGTCATTATGGCCAAACAGTTCTATTTTTGTTTCATCAGACCAGAGGACATTTCTCCAAAAAGTACGATCTTTGTCCCCATGTGCAGTTGCAAACCGTAGTCTGGATTTTTATGGCGGATTTGGAGCAGTGGCTTCTTCCTTGCTGATCGGCCTTTCAGGTTATATCGATATAGGTCTCATTTTACTTTGGATATAGATACTTTTGTACCCGTTTCCTCCAGCATCTTCACAAGGTCCTTTGCTGTTGTTTCTGGGATTAATTGGCACTTCGCACCAAAGTACGTTCATCTCTAGGAGACAGAATGTGTCTCCTTCCTGAGCGGTATGACGGCTGCGTTGTCCCATGGTATTTATACTTGCGTACTATTGTTTGTACAGATGAACGTGGCACCTTCAGGTGTGTGGAAATTGCTCCGAAGGATGAACCAGACTTGTGGAGGTTGACAATTTTCTGAGGTCTTTGCTGATTTCTTTAGATATTCCCATGATGTCAAGCAAAGAGGCACTGAGTTTGAAGGTAGGCCTTGAAATACATCCATAGGTCCACCTCCAACTGACTCAGGCTAATTGACATAATTTATCAGAAGCTTCTAAAGCCATGACATTTTATGGATTTTACCAAGCTGTTTAAAGGCACTGTCAATGTAGTGTATGTAAACTTCTGACCCACTGGAATTGTGAAACTATTATATAAATTATAAGTTAAATAATCTGTCTAAACAATTGTTGGAAAAATGACTTGTGTCATGCACAAAGTAGATGTCCTAACCGTCTTGCCAAAATTATAGTTTGTTAACAAGAAATGTGTGGAGTGGTTTAAAAAACAAGTTTTAATGACTCCAACTTAAGTGTATATGTAAACTTCTGACTTCAACTGTCTATATATATTTTTATTTTATAGTAGCCACACTGTGCCTTGGTGACAGCCCTGCATACTCTTGGGATTCTCACAACCAGCTTCATAAGGAATACTTTTCCAACAGTATTGAAGGTGTTCCCACATATGCTGAGCACTTGTTGGCTGTTTTTCCTTCACTCTGTGGTCCAACTCATCCCAAACTATCACAATTGGGTTGAGGTTGTAACAAAGCGAGACCCAAATGTAGACACAGGAGGCAGATGGTTGGAGTCTTACAATGTTTATTAATCCAAAGGGAAGAGAGAATGGTCATGGACAGGCAAAAAGGTCAAAACCAGATCCAGGAGGTGCGGAGTGACAGACAGGCTTATGGTCAAGTCAGGCAGGTACAGAGTCCAGAAACAGGCAAGGGTCAAAACTGGGAGGACTAGAAAAAGGAGAATGCAGGATAACGGGAAAAATGCTGGTTGACTTGAAAACATACAAGACGAATTGTCAGAGAGACAGGAAAAACAGGGATAAATACACTGGGGAAAATAAGCGACACCTGGAGGGGGTGGAGGCAATCACAGGAACAGGTGAAACAGATCGGGTGTGACAGGTTCTGGGATTGTGGAGGGCAGCTCATCTGATGCAGCACTCCATCACTCCTTCTTCATCAAATAGCCCTTACACAGCCTGGAGGTGTATTTTGGGTCATTGTCCTGTTGAAAAACAAATGATAGTCCCTAAGTGCAAATCAGATGGGATGGCGTATCTCTGCTGATTGCCTTGAATTCTAAATAAATCAGACAGTGTCACCAGGAAAGTACCATCACACCTCTTCCTCCGTGCTTCACAGTGGGAATTATACATTTGGAGATCCGTTCACTTACTTTGCGTCTCACAAAGACATGGCGGTTGGAACCAAAAATCTAACATTTGGACTCACAGACCGAAGGAAAGATTTCCAACGGTCTAATGTCCATTGCTCATGTTTCTTGGCAAAAGCAAGTCTCTTCTTCTTATTGGTGTCCTTTAGTAGTTGTTTCTTTGCAGCAATTTGACCATGAAGGCCTGATTCACACAGTCTCCTCTGAACAGTTGATATTGAGATGTGTCTGTTGCTGGAACTCTGAAGCATTTATTTGGGCTGCAATTTCTGAGGTTGTTAACTCTAATGAACTTATCCTCTGTAGCAGAGGTAACTCTGGGTCTTCCTTTCCTGTGGAGGTCCTCATGAGAGACAGTTTCATCATAGCGCTTGATGGGTTTTGCGACTGCGCTTGAAGATGCTTTCAAAATGACAAATGTACAAAGTAACATCACGAGCACACCATGACGGACCGAAAATACAATAAACAATCACTCGCAAACAATACATGGTGAACAGAGGGTTAAATAATAAATGAGTAATTGGCTGAGTGAAGTCAGGTGTGTAAGACACAGACAAAACAAATGGAAAATGAAAAGTGGATCGGCGGTGGCTAGAAGGACGTCGACCGCCGAACGCCGCCCAAACAAGGAGAGGGACCGACTTCGGTAGAAGTCGTGACATTGACTGACCTTAATGTCTTAAAGTAATGATGGACTGTCATTTCTCTTTGCTTATTTGAGATGTTCTTGGCATTGATCTCCTGTATGCCACCCCTACCTTGTCACAACACAACTGATTGGCTCAAACGCATGAAGAAGGAAAGAAATCCCACAAATGAACTTTTAACATGACACACTTGTTATTTGAAATGCATTCCAGGTGACTACCTCATGAAGCTGGTTGAGAGAATGCCAAGAGTGTGCAAAGCTGTCATAAATATATTTTGATTTGTTTAACACTTATTTGGTTACTACATGATTCCATATGCGTTATTTCATAGTTTTGATGTCTTCACTATTCTACAATGTAGAAAATAGTCAAAATAAAGAAAAACCTTTGAATTAGTAGAGGTGTCCAAACCTTTGACCGGTACTGAATATCCAGTAGATTTCTTTATAAACATATTTTCCTTTATTATTTTCCGCTAACTCTACAACCACTCCCCTAATTGGAATAAACTAATGAACAACAATACTTAGGCTTCTACCTCCAGCTTTAACACACTATATACATTTTACGAACACAATAGTTTTTACAAGAGTTATCTTTTGTTTGTTTTTAGTCCTTCCTCTATCCTCAACCTCTCCCAACTATTTATGATGTTCATCCAGTTTGATATCTATTTGCCAAATGTTTTTAACTGGGTTGTTTACACTTGACTAGGTAGCAGTTATGACATTTTTTTGCAGGCAGTGGAAACAATGCCTGCTTCCCAAATGGCATCCTATTCTCTACATGGTGCACTACTTTTGACCAATGATCTCTGTAGTAATGCACAAAACATTTCCCTGTGGTCCCTGGTCAAAAGTAGTGCACTAAATAGGGAATAGGGTGCCATTTTAGACTCATTAATGACTAATTATTGACAGTGACATTCGGCCGTGACAGCTTTCACAACGTGTGATATTAATTGATGTGTGATCAATGTATAAGGAAGGGTTAGAACCATCTATATCCTTGTTAAAGTGAGAAACGGCATCACGTCCGATCTCTTACGGCATTCCCTTCATGCCGAGTGTTAACAATGGTATCCATTTCTTTGTTTTACCCTGTGGGAATACAATGATTAATTATGGCCCTCGCATTATCTTCCATCTGGCAAGGTTACTAATCTTCCTAGGATGGATGACTTTTGAAATTGCTGCCGTTTCATCTGTAGTCATGTCTTTTTGGGCGTAAAAAAGAGAACAGACATGATCGGCCTGACTCAACAAATTCTTACTTCAGAAAAGTACTGTGATTTCCATAAGTTTATTTATGTGCTATACAGTAGACACAGTTGTTGCGTTCCAAATGACACTCTATTCCCTACGTAATGCACTGCTTTTGAACAGGGCCCATAGGGCTCTGGTTGTAAGTAGTGCACTATTTAGGGAGTAGGGTATAATTTAGGATGCAGGCAGAGTTTGTGTGTTTTAAGTTCCCTATGTGGTTTTGGGGCCTACTTGAGTAAGGTGCATCTTGCTGACAAGATTTGTCATGTCATCCTGCTGTCAAACCAGACGTCTTTATTTTAACCAAACCACTTTCCTGACAAGTGTATTATTTTTGGCTGCACACATACGGTATATCTATGCCTTAGGAGAATGTTTCAAAGGAATGGGCAATGGGACCGTCTGTATTGAAACTGCACCTTCATGGTTTGCCCGGGAGATTTACCTGCATGTCAACCAGTAAAGCTGTTGAGGGTGCTCTTATGAGTCAACTGCTCTATTTGATTTGAGATGGCTTCTCTGCCACATCTGACAGGCACGAGTTTGATGCAGCTTTAAAGAGCGAACATAATACACAAACACACATACAGAGGCATACACACGCAGGCACACAGAAATATATAACAAATATGCCTCTTTCAGCTCAGCAGTTGGTCCTTCAATGCAGAGGACAGCGAGAGAGGGTTGTGTGTGTGTGTGTGTGTGTGTGTGTGTGTGTGTGTGTGTGTGTGTGTGTGTGTGTGTGTGTGTGTGTGTGTGTGTGTGTGTGTGTGTGTGTGTGTGTGTGTGTGTGTGTGTGTGTGATGTAGAGTTAAGGACTGACAGCGAGTGGCAGAAAGACAGACTGAGAAGTTAAAAAGGAGAGGAAGATGAATACTAGCTGGGCTATAGATTAGGAAGGAGAGAGTCGAGGAAATGTTGCTTGTGATGAAATCATTTCTCTTTCAAGTTCTAAATGAGAAACAAACTTTTGATGCGGTTGCATTTCCTTTCCACCCATGCATCTGCGTGTGTAAGGGGCAGTGGCTTAGAGTGCTAGACCACCATGCTATTAAGACTTCAAGTCTTTTGGACAGATACAGTGAGAAGAGATGGGAAAGTGAGGAGAGATGGTGGTGCTAGAAGGGTGTTGACTGGATTCAAACTCACGCCAGAACTAGTATAGACGTGTGCTCCGAAGGCAGCGGCAAACACCACTAGTCCACCCCAGGCCACGTGCATGGCTATTTTAAATGGTAATTATATCATGAAGGATGATAGTGCCATGGAAAAATATGTCCCCTCCCTTTCTGATTTTCTCTATTTTTGCATATTTCTGAAACTGAATGTTATCAAATCATCAACAGAAACCTAATGTTAGAAAATAACAAAAAACATTTGTACTTATTTTATTTCTTTTACCTTTCCACGCAAGTTCCAAATATCTATAACGGTCGCCCCAGCGTGAGTTATTTTTTTACACCTTTTACTCCAAAATGTGATTGTTTCGTAACAGGACAGTTGGCATGCTGCCTGCTAATCATCCATAGGCAATGTTTCAACTTGTCAATTTTAAATTATTTTCGAACAGGTTTGATTTTCCATTAATTCACATAAGAAGTAACCAATTTCACTGTTGCGGACAATTTATGTTTCAGGCTTTACTGAGCCGGACAACCTTATCTCTTTGAGAGCCCAAGCACTTCCCCAGTGTTTCCCCAGATCAAGTATGTAGATGTTGCACATCTCTCAAAGTAAGTGCCTTATTTTCCGTATATCATGTCGTTTTTACAATGCATTCTGGTTGTCACGCAAGCATCGTGTCAGACCAAAAAACCGAGGTAAAGGGATTCTTCTGTATGGTGCTGTATGGTGCTTTCAATGATCTTCAGGTCGGGAAGTTGGAGCTGTAGAAAGAGGCCAGAGTTCCCAAGTTTGAATTCTGAGTTGGATGACCATTCAAAAAGATTTTTCCCAGTCAGAGCTAGTTTTTTCAGAGTTCCCAGTTGTCGTGAACACACTGAAGTCAGAAGTCGGAGATTTTGAACGTGGCATCAGATTTTATATATGGTATCTCAGGGTTGCCAGCTCAGACCCCTTTCGCTTGTGTGTTTTGGATCATTGTCTTGCTGCATGACCCAGCTGCACTTAGATGGATGGCAAAACGGGACCCACCTCATCCAAAAAGTTGACTCAAGTTTGCCAAAAAGCACCTGGAATCACCTGGATGATCATCAAGACTCTTGGAAGAATGTTATATGGACAGATGATTCAAAATAATAACTTTTTAGATGACATGGGTCCCATTATACCTGCTGAAAACCAAACACTGCATTCCACAGTAAGAACCTCATGCCAACGGTCAAGCATGGTGGTGGTAGTGTGATGGTTTGGGGATTCTTTGCTGCCTCAGGACCTGGAAGACTTGCCTTAATAGAAGGAATTATGCTTTTTATGAGAATTTATTCCACAGGAAAATGTCAGGCCATCTGTCTGTGAGCTGAAGCTGAATCGCAGCAGGGTCATGCAGCAAGACAATGATTCAAAACACACAGTCAAGTTTACATGAAAATGGCTAAAAAGCAACACATTTTAAGTTTTGGAATGGCCTAGTCAAAGTCCTAACCTAACCTAACCCCAATTGAGATTTTGTGGTAGGACTTGAAACAAGCAGTTCATGTTTGAAAACCCACAAATGTCACTGAGTTACAGCAGTTCTACATGGAAGCGTGGGCCAAAATTCTTCCAGTGTGACGTGAGCGACTGATCAACAACTACAGGAAGCATTTGGTTGGAGTCATTGCAGCTAAATATGTCACAACCAGTTACTGAGTGTAAGGGAGCAATTATGTTTTCACACAGGAACATTGGGTGTTGCCTAACTAAGTTTATGAAACAAATAAAATAAGTATGAAATTGTTGTTAGTTGTTCACGCAGGTTCCCGTTATCTAACATTACATTTTGGTTGAAGATCTGATAACATTTAGTATCAAAAATATGCAAAAACTTTTCACGGCACTATAGATATATATATTGTAGATTGACATAGATATTTCACAAGAGGTCTTGTTCGTTACAAGATTCTG
The DNA here is from genome assembly GCF_023373465.1 of Oncorhynchus keta. NCBI lineage: Eukaryota > Metazoa > Chordata > Actinopteri > Salmoniformes > Salmonidae > Oncorhynchus > Oncorhynchus keta. The sequence goes on from NC_068455.1 coordinate 45,935,546, forward strand.
GTATATTTTCAAATGAAGGATCTCATGCAGGAGCTCAAATGCCAATAACTACAGTTTCAGGTATTTCAACGATCCAGCCCCACAGCAGTGAGCAGCCTAACAATTGTAAAAATGTGTGTTTGATGGTCAAGTGGACAAAATGAAGCACTTTCATGTTCTATGAGTTTGTTGAAATAAATAAAGTGGCTTGTTCGCTACAAAGCTTTTGGAAAACTCACCAAGACATAAAACCTATGTTATTGCCAAATGAAATTACGTAATTTCCCAGATCCTAACAGAATGGATATCTATAACACTGACATTATCAGCAACACAGTCGACAACAAATATCTGTCAGATATCCATTTCAACAGCTCCCCAGTGTCCAATCCCCTCTTATAACCGGCATTCTTCCCCAGACCTTTAAGGTTATATTCTAAAAAAAATAGAATAAAATAAAATGTTATTGGTGATTAGCAGATGTTATTGCGAGTGTAGCGAAATGCTTGTGTTTCTAGCTCCAACAGTGCAGTAATGTCTAACAAATAACAATACACACATCACACACAAATCCAAAGGATTGGAATTAAAAACATTAATATTTGGATGAGCAATGTCGGAGCGGCATAGACTAAGATACAGTAGAATAGAATACAGTATGAGTAATGCAAAATATGTAAACATTATTAAAGTGGCCAGTGATTTCAAGTCTATGTATATAGGGCAGCAGCCTCTACGGTGCAACTGATGTCTATTTAACAGTCTGATGGCCTTGAGATAGAAGCTGCTTTTCAATTTCTCGGTCCCAGCTTTGATGCACTTGTATTGACCTCGCCTTCTGGATTATAGCGGGGTGAACAGGCAGTGGCTCAGGTAGGTGTTGTCCTTGATGATCCTTTTGGCCTTCCTGTGACATTGGGTGCTGTAGGTGTCCTGTAGGGCAGGTATTTTGCCGCCGGTGATGTGTTGGGCAGACCGCACCACCCTCTGGAGAGCCCTACGGCTGCAGGCGGTGCAGTTGCCGTACCAGGCGGTCATACAGCCCAACAGGATGCTCTCAATTGTGCATCTGTAAAAGTTTTGTGACGGTTTTAGGTGCCTAGACAAATTTCTTCAGCATCCTGAGGTGTGTGGGTGGACCATTTCAGTTTGTAACTGATGTGTACGGTGAGAAACTTACCTTCTCCACTGCGGTCCTGTCGATGTGGATAGGGGGGTGCTCCGCCTGCTGTTTCCTGAAGTCCACGATCAGCTACCCGTTGAAGTGAAAGAAACCGAGTAACCACTGGTTGAATATGGAATCAATTAGATACGATAACACAAAACCAATATGTACTGTAATTTCCCCTTGTCACTCTGAGGCTCTCATCTGCTGCTGCATTTCCCTAACAGCTGGCTGTTCAATTGAAATCCAACCGCTGCTTTGCAGTTAGAGCTCAGAGATTCTGCAGGCACAGAGCCCACAGACTATTTCATGAGCCATTCCTATATCACTCTTTAGATTATTATGGCTGTTGTTTGGAACGATAAAGTGTGTTTCGATGGGGTTATTGACACTCTGTTTCAATGGTGTTATTGACATGTGTTTCAATGGTTGTTCACACTACATTAACAGAGCCCAGGGCTATTTGGGTTAAAACTGGCCCTGAGCTACCTTTATCCTTCACACAAACATTTGTTAATAAAAGGACTAAGTGTAAATGGCCAGTAAAAGTTCCAACACCCAAATAGTGGTTAACACGGCACTGGAGCAGGGCCAACTATAGCCCTGGGTTTTGGTGTGTCCTCTATTCTATTATATAATGCCTATATCAGAGAATAACATGGTAATTCCCTTAAAAAGATGACTAGATTGGTTATTGATTTATGGAAGTTGGTGAGTAATATTGCTTTGTAGGTCTATTACTACACAACTGTTACTTTATGAATGTGATTTGTATTATAACCAGATACTGTTTTATAATGTAAGAGAACGTATCAAGACTGCAGATCCTGAAAGCTGTTTTTAGAACATCCACCATGTTCACTTTTTGCATGACTGAAACTCAAGTGGCGAGAGGAGTGATATCTTTAGAAAAAAACATGATTAATTAATTAATTAAAGTAACCAACTCTTTAAAATTCAATGACACCTCAACTCAATCCCCCCCCCCAAATGCTGTCAATGCTTGACAGTGGCTTTCTCATATGTGATAGAGCGCCTCGATTAAGTATTTTGTAGCAAATTTTTTACATTGGATTTAAGTAGAGACTTAGAGATACAAAATGGTATACACCATTTCACACACTGCAGTTGACGAACAATGGGAAAGTAATTCTGCATTGAAAGATGATAAACTTGTAACCCCACTTTTGAGAAAACAACCAAAGAATTTCAAGGCTTAAAACCTCTAGTGACTCCCCATCCCGCATGAGGGAGCGTAATCATCGACTGACACTAATTAGCATAACGCAACGGACATAAATATTCCTAGAAAATATTCCTATTAATGAAAATCACAAGTGAAATATATTGAGACACAGCTTAGCCTTTTGCTAATCACCCTGTCATCTCAGATTTTCAAAATATGCTTTACAGCAAAAGCTAGACAAGCATTTGTGTAAGTTTATCGATAGCCTAACATAGCATTTTGTCCAGCTAGCAGCAGGTAACTTGGTCACGGAAATCAGAAAAGCAATCAAATTAAATAATTTACCTTTGATGAGCTTCGGATGTTTTCACTCACGAGACTCCCAGTTAGATAGCCAATGTTCCTTTTTTCCAAAAATATTATTTTTGTAGGCGAAATAGCTCCGTTTGTTCTTCACTTTTGGCTGAGAAATCGGCCGGAAATTGCAGTCACAAAAACTCTGAAACATATTTGAAATTAGCTCCATAATATCGACAGAAACATGGCAAATGTTGTTTATATTCAATCCTCAAGGTGTTTTTCAAATATCTATTCAATATATATCCACCGGGACAATTGGTTTTTCAGTAGGACCGATTAGAATAATGGCTACCTCTGTATTTTACGCAAGAATCACTCTGGGAGCCATCAGGTGACCAGTTGCGCAATGTAGCCACTTACGGGTATTCTTCAACATAAATGTGTAAAACTACGTCACAATGCTGTAGACACCTTGGGGAATATGGAGAAAAAGTAATCTGGTTGATAGCCCATTCACTGCTCAATAGGGACGCATTGGAACGCAGCGCTTTCAAAACATGAGGCACTTTCAGATTGGATTTTTCTCAGGCTTTCGCCTACAATTTCAGTTCTGTTATACTCACAGACAATATTTTTACAGTTTGGAAACTTTAGAGTGTTTTCTATCCTAAGCTGTCAATTATATGCATATTCTAGCATCTTGTCCTGACAAAATATCCCGTTTACTACGGGAACGTTATTTTTCCCAAAATTAAAATACTGCCCCCTAGTCACAAGTGGTGAAAGTAGTACAATAAGGGAAAAACGAGTCCTTGGCCTAATATCCTAATCTGACTTTGGTTCATGTTATGTTATTCTTCACATTACCATCTCTGGTGAACACACACTATATCAAATCAAATCGAACTTTATTTGTCACATGCACAGGATACAGAAGGAAACAGTACAGTGAAATGGTTACTTGCATATTTTCAAAGTAGCAAATTCAAAACTAGATAGTGTTCGGAAAATAATATTGTATAAATAGTTTATAATTATTAGATGGAGCTTACCCAGACACTAGGTGTATGTCGAGTAGTTGGACAAAACGAGTAATGTAACAGATATGGGCAATTTTCTGGATATGATTATGATCCAATCATTTTTGGTATTTTTTGCCAGTAAACTTGTTTCTCATGTGCAAGTCAGAGTTTCTAAACCATACTTTGAGTCAGTCATGTGCATGGTCTAAATACCTCAACTGGCTAGTTTGCCTGTCTGAAAGAGAAGTGCTGTCACTTCCTGACCATAGGAAGCCTTTATTTTCTATGGTGGAGTAGGTCAGGGTTTGACTGGGGGGTGTTCTAGTTTATTATTTCTATGCGTAGTCTAGTTTTTGTATTTATATGTTGGCCTGGTATGGTTCCCAATCAGAGGCAGCTGTCTATCGTCTCTGATTGGGGATCATATTTAGGTAGCCTTTTCCCACCTGTTGTTTGTGGGATCTTGCTTTTGAGCCCTACAAGGCTGTATGTTTGTTTGTTTCACTTTATTGTTTTTGTTGCTGGTTCACATTCAAAAACATGATGATGAACCCAAATGACGCTGCGCCTTGGTCTACCCTTGGTACGTTGATCCTGCTGCTCTTATTTGATAGTGAAGATGTATTTCTGTCACTTTTCCTCGCATGCTAGTTAGATAGCTAGCTAGATAGCTAAACCATTAGCCATAATCCCAACCCATTTACATTTACATTTAAGTCATTTAGCAGACGCTCTTATCCAGAGCGACTTACAAATTGGTGCATTCACCTTATGACATCCAGTGGAACAGCCACTTTACAATAGTGCATCTAAATCTTTTAAGGGGGCAATTTTCTGGATGAGAAGGATGACTTTATCCTATCCTAGGTATTCCTTAAAGAGGTGGGGTTTCAGGTGTCTCCGGAAGGTGGTGATTGACTCCGCTGTCCTGGCGTCGTGAGGGAGTTTGTTCCACCATTGGGGGGCCAGAGCAGCGAACAGTTTTGACTGGGCTGAGCGGGAACTGTACTTCCTCAGTGGTAGGGAGGCAAGCAGGCCAGAGGTGGATGAACGCAGTGCCCTTGTTTGGGTGTAGGGCCTGATCAGAGCCTGGAGGTACTGAGGTGCCGTTCCCCTCACAGCTCCGTAGGCAAGCACCATGGTCTTGTAGCGGATGCGAGCTTCAACTGGAAGCCAGTGGAGAGAGCGGAGGAGCGGGGTGACGTGAGAGAACTTGGGAAGGTTGAACACCAGACGGGCTGCGGCGTTCTGGATGAGTTGTAGGGGTTTAATGGCACAGGCAGGGAGCCCAGCCAACAGCGAGTTGCAGTAATCCAGACGGGAGATGACAAGTGCCTGGATTAGGACCTGCGCCGCTTCCTGTGTGAGGCAGGGTCGTACTCTGCGGATGTTGTAGAGCATGAACCTACAGGAACGGGCCACCGCCTTGATGTTAGTTGAGAACGACAGGATCACGCCAAGGTTCTTAGCGCTCTGGGAGGAGGACACAATGGAGTTGTCAACCGTGATGGCGAGATCATGGAACGGGCAGTCCTTCCCGGGAGGAAGAGCAGCTCCGTCTTGCCGAGGTTCAGCTTGAGGTGGTGATCCGTCATCCACACTGATATGTCTGCCAGACATGCAGAGATGCGATTCGCCGCCTGGTCATCAGAAGGGGGAAAGGAGAAGATTAATTGTGTGTCGTCTGCATAGCAATGATAGGAGAGACCATGTGAGGTTATGACAGAGCCAAGTGACTTGGTGTATAGCGAGAATAGGAGAGGGCCTAGAACAGAGCCCTGGGGACACCAGTGGTGAGAGCGCGTGGTGAGGAGACAGATTCTCGCCACGCCACCTGGTAGGAGCGACCTGTCAGGTAGGACGCAATTCAAGCGTGGGCCGCGCCGGAGATGCCCAACTCGGAGAGGGTGGAGAGGAGGATCTGATGGTTCACAGTATCGAAGGCAGCCGATAGGTCTAGAAGGATGAGAGCAGAGGAGAGAGAGTTAGCTTTAGCAGTGCGGAGCACCTCCGTGATACAGAGAAGAGCAGTCTCAGTTGAATGACTAGTCTTGAAACCTGACTGATTTGGATCAAGAAGGTCATTCTGAGAGAGATAGCGGGAGAGCTGGCCAAGGACGGCACGTTCAAGAGTTTTGGAGAGAAAAGAAAGAAGGGATACTGGTCTGTAGTTGTTGACATCGGAGGGATCGAGTGTAGGTTTTTTCAGAAGGGGTGCAACCCATACTACTAGCAATACAAACTGATTGTCAAAGTTAGCCACATGAATTGATGTGTAGTATGAATCTGCAGGTAGCTAAAGCTAACAAACTTTAGGCTATAACTAGCAATGTAAATTGCTTTCTGTGATATAAATAGATTTTTAACACGGAACGTTAGCTAGTGAGCTAGCAAGCTAACGTTCATTAGCTAACTAACAGTATGCTCTAACATGCAATGAAAACAACTTTCTGACTAAATGTAAATGTATAATATTTGAAAATGTAGCTAGACTGTTACCCATATACATGGATGAACACTTCACGGCAGCATGTCTTCTCCGTTGGGTTTGGAGCTTGCTACAGCTTGTTTGTCCTGTTATTGTGTCAAGTCACTCCAACATTTTCTCACTGATCTTTGTCAATGGCGCCTGCTAAATTCTGGTCAGCAATGTTGTTGAGAGTAATAGCAACACTTTTGCAGTTCTCCATGGCTAACGTTATGCATTTCAAAAAAGCCACTGTTGCAAGGATTATCTACATATACTGAGCTGATCATGTTATAGACAGAAGCATGCTACATGGCAGACCAATCCGAATTCATCTCTCGGCATGACCACCCCATCCATTATCTCACCCAATCATGGCTAGCGGGAAAGTTACTTTATTTTTACGTGGCTAAACCAACTAGGCTCGTAATTTAACAATTGTATTTGCATTTACAGATGGAATACACATTTGTTATTAAAGCACATCAAAATTCACATGTTCTAGAAAGCAATTTTTTAAAATTTAAACGTTCAAATGCCTCTCCTGTGAAGTAGTGACATGCCTAGCTTCTTGAAACGGGTCACATATTTGCTTGCTTGTTGACTGTGTTATAAGCATGTTGGATATGAGACTTAAAGAGATACTTTGAGATTTTGGCAATGCATGCAGAGACATAAATGGTATCCAAGAGTTCATCTGACTCTGGGGAAGTACAGTGGTTCCCCAGTTAAAGGTTTTGAGCTCATGCCGCGACGCTTTGTGGCAGATTGTGGTAAATTGCGTCAAACTATCACAAGGAGGAGATAGAACGCTGATTATGCTATTGCTTTTGGTTTATCTCTCTCAAAAAACAGACAGAAAGAATTATAAGATTGCAAACTGACTTTATTTACCACAGTGTGGAAAGACTGATAGCCCCTCTATACTATATAAAGTGGGTTTCTGAAACATGGAGTGTTTCTATGCTGATTTGGGGAAGAAACTGAATGAGAGTCCAGCGAGGATACAGGTGGATAAAGGTTGCCCATATTTTCAAGACATTGAGCTATTTAATTTAGTTGTTTTCTTTATGAAATGTACTTGTTTATTTAGGCTTGACCTATTTAGTAGGCTATTTTGCAGCATAAAGCTATATTTGTCAGCATATAGCTGAGTGACTCACTCATTTGTGGCTTTGGATCAAATAAATAAGTACCGAACAGTATGTGTTCAATTATTTGTGACATTGTGATACCAACAAAATACATAAATCAAATCAAATCTTATTCCTAATTAATAATCAGAAAAAGAGTAATGCATTCAGGATAAATTAACTACAATAATGGAATTCATCACACTGAAAAACCCTTATTGAGAAATGCATAGTTACACAAAGTGATATTTTAGATTAGAGATGTCACTTGAAAGTGAGGATGGAAACCAGATGGCCCAGGTGAAAAATGGACAGGTGGCCACTCTACATCCATTCCTAATAAGCAATCACAGGGGAAAATGAAGGAAAGACTAAGGATAAAAGACGACCTAGATTGGTTTTGGGAAGTTGGACCGCGAACAGTCACTATTTGTGTGGTTGACAGTGGGGCACAAGTAGCGTGTCTGGAAAACTAGGCAAGTGTTATCCAACTGGCCCATATACAGACACAAACAGGATGTAGAAACCACACAGGGAGTACAACATGCAACTCTCTACAGGCTAGCAAACTTTTCCCCAACTTTGTTTCCCCTAACCCTGCGTCCTTTCTTTCAATTCTACTTACACAACTAGGTTTTTCAAATTCTTGGCAGATTTTCACTGCATCTGATGATATACAACTGGAATTACTAGCCCAATGTTGCTTCGCCATATTCTCAAGGGAGTTAGATACTTCATTAAAATAGGACATCTTAGATTTGATATTCTTAGTTCTTTTTTACACTTTGCAGAACCTATTATGCAACAACCAGTGCATTTAGGAATTAGCCTTACCCAATTAGCATTATGCCATTAGCAATGGTGAATAGGCGGTCCAACGTATGATGAAACAGTTTGCCGTACACAGTTCTTTATCTATGGCATTCATGTATATAAAAGCAATGGCACCCTGTTTGAGTATGGTAATTACCATGCTAATTCCAATCATAGTATAGAGGATAACGAAGATGCTAATGCTATTCACACTATAGATGATAATGACAGGGTTGCCAATATTTTTTTCTTGAGTCAAATTATATTCATTAGAGAATCTCGAGATAATTTACCTGCAAGAGACAGAGTTCCTCCTCAATATGTTGCAGAGTTGTGATCCATACTTTTAAAGGGGAAAGTTCAATTTGTGTAGACCTAAGTTTTAGCAATTATTTTTGACTTACCTAGCACTCTAGCTGAGTCGAAATAAGCTAAAATCTTCTAGTGGCTTTCTCATATTCGCTTGTTTGTTGACTGTGATATACAGTGGGGCAAAAAAGTATTTAGTCAGCCACCAATTGTGCAAGTTCTCCCACTTAAAAAGATGAGAGAGGCCTGTAAATTTCATCATAGGTACACTTCAACTATGACAGACAAAATGAGAAAGAAAATCACATTGTAGGATTTTTAATGAATTTATTTGCAAATTATGGTGGAAAATAAGTATTTGGTCAGTAACAAAAGTTTCTCAATACTTTGTTATATACCCTTTATTGGCAATGACAGAGGTCAAACGTTTTCTGTAAGTCTTCACAAGGTTTTCACACACAGTTGCTGGTATTTTGGCCCATTCCTCCATGCAGCAACACGGACTTTCAACTCCCTCCAAAGATTTTCTATGGGGTTGAGATCTGGAGACTGGCTAGGCCACTCCAGGACCTTGAAATGTTTCTTACGAAGTCACTCCTTCGTTGCCTGGGCTGTGTGTTTGGGATCATTGTCATGCTGAAAGACCCAGCCACGTTTCATCTTCAAAGCCCTTGCTGATGGAAGGATGTTTTCACTCAAAATCTCACGATACATAGCCCCATTCATTCTTTCCTTTACACGGATCAGTTGTCCTGGTCCCTTTGCAGAAAAACAGCCCCAAAGCATGATGTTTCCACCCCCATGCTTCACAGTAGGTATGGTGTTCTTTGGATGCAACTCAGCATTCTTTGTCCTCCAAACACGGCGAGTTGAGTTTTTACCAAAAAGTTCTATTTTGGTTTCATCTGACCATATGACATTCTCCCAATCTTCTTCTGGATCATCCAAATGCTCTCTAGCAAACTTCAGACGGGCCTGGACATGTACTGGCTTAAGCAGGGGGACACTCATCTTTTTAAGTGTGAGAACTTGCACAATTGGTGGCTGACTAAATACATTTTTGCCCCACTCTATATGATTTCCAGTTTACATAGAGTCCAGTGAAATTCTTTCAGGGTCATCATCGGTATCTGCTTGGGGGGGATATACACGGCTGTGACTATAATCGAAGAGAATTCTTTTGGTAGATAATGCGGTCAGCATTTGATTGTAAGGAATTCTAGTTCAGGTGAACAAAGGACTTGAGGTCCTGTATGTTGTTATGATTATACCAGTCGTTAATCATAAGGTATACACCCCCGCCCTTCTTCTTACCAGAATGTTTGTTTCTGTCGGCGCAATGCGTATAGAAACCGGGTGGGTGTACCGACTCTGACAACATATCCCGAGTGAGCCATGTTTCCATGAAAGAGAGTATGTTACAATCTCTGTGTCTCTGGAAAGCAACTCGTGCCCTAATTTTGTCAACTTGTTGTCTAGAGATTGGACAGTGGAGAGTAATATGCTTGGAAGCGGTGGGTGGTGTGCTCGCCTTCTAAGTCTGACCAGTAGGCCCCTCCATCTGCCTCTTCTGCAGCGACCACATTGTTTTGGGTCGGCCTCAGGGATAAGATACCATGTCCAGGGTGGAGGTCCGAACAAAGGATCCGCTTCGGGAAAGACATATTCCTGGTCGTATTGTTGGTAAGTTGATGTTGCTTTTATATCCAGTATATATCCAATTTTCCTCTGTCCAGAATCTTTGTTCTTTTGCCCATCTTAATCTTTTCTTTATATTGGCTTTTTCTTTGCAACTCTGCCTGGAAGGCCAGCATCCCGGAGTCGCCACTTCACTGTTGACATTGAGACTGGTGTTTTGCTGGTACTATTTAATGAAGCTGCCAGTTGAGGACTTGTGAGGCATCTGTTTCTCAAACTAGACACTCTAATGTACTTGTCCTCTTGATTAGTTGTGCACCGGGGCCTCCCACTCCTCTTTCTATTCTGGTTAGGGCCAGGTTGCGTTGTTCCGTGAAGGGACTAGTACACAGCGTTGTATGAGATCTTCCGTTTCTTGGCAATATCTCGCATGGAATAGCCTTAATTTCTCAGAACAAGAATAGACTAACGAGTTTCAGAAGAAATTTGTTTCTGGCCATTTTGAGTCTGTAATCGAACCCACACTTGCTGATGCTCCAGAAGTTCAACTAGTCTAAAGAAGGACAGTTGTATTGCTTCTTTAATCAGTACAACAGTTTTCAGCTGTGCTCACGTAATTGCAAAAGGGTTTTCTAATGATCAATTAGCCTTTTAAAATTATAAACTTGGATTATCTAACACAACGTGCCATTGGAACACAGGATTGATGGTTGTTGAAAATGGTTCTCTGTACGCCTATGTTGATATTCCATAAACAATCTGCCGTTTTCAGCTACAGTAGTAATTTACAACATTAACTTCTCTAGGGTAGGGGGCAGCATTTGGAATTTTGGATGAAAAGCATGCCCAAATTAAACTGCCTTATACTCAGGCCGAGAAGATAGGATATGCATATAATTAGTAGATTTCGATAGAAAACACTAACGTTTCCAAAACTGTTAAAATAGTGTCTGTGTATAACAGAACTGATTTGGCAGGCGAAAACCTGAGAAAAATCAATTCGGGAAGTAGGATTTTTCTTTTTGTATTCAATGCCATTACAATATCCATTGACTTAGGACTCAAATTGCAGTTCCTATGCCTTCCACTAGATGTCAACAGTCTTTACAAATTATTTCAAGCTTGTATTCTGAAAAAATGAGGGAGTAAGAGCAGTCTGAATGAGTGGACCCTGCCGTGTCACAAAGCTTTTTCATGCGCGTGACCGAGAGAGTTTCTTGTTTACCTTTTTATATTGACAACGTTATTGTCCGGTTGAAATATGATCTATTATTTAGGCTAAAAACAACCTGAGGATTGAAAATAAACATTGTTTGACATGTTTCTATGAACTGTGGATTACTGAAGAAAACGTGACCAAAACAGAGGTTTTCGGATATAAAGAGACTTTTCGAACCAAAGGAACATTTATTGAATAAATGAATGTCTTGAGTGCAAACATATGAAGATCATCAAATGTAAGTGATTAATTGTCTCTATTTCTGACTTGTGTAACTCTTCTACTTGGCTGGCTACTGTTTGTAATGATTTGTCTGCTGGGCTATGTTCTTAAATAATTGTAAGCCAATGCTTTGGCCGTAAAGCATTTTTGAAATCTGACACTGTGGTTGGATTCACAAGAAGTACATTTTTTTTAACCTATGTAAAATAGTTCTATCTTTTCTGAATTTTTATGAGTATTTCTGTATTTGAATTTAGTGCTCTGCAATCTCAATGGATGTTGGCCAGGTGGGACGCTAGCGTCTCACATACCCTATAGAGGTTTACAATGTCTACACTGTATTTCTGATCAATTTGATGTAATTTGAATGGACAAAAAAATGCTTTCCTTTCAAAAACAAGGACATTCAACTTTTGAACGGTAGTGTATGTTATGTGTTTGTATGCCTATGTTTCTTCACAGTCCCTGCTTTTTTAGTGGAGCTGGGGGTCTCTTTGTGCACAGCAGGCAAATTGAACTTTTCCACCTTACTTCAACGTTTATTGATAACAACCTAGCCACCAACAATACTGACAAGCATCGACTTCCAAGCAGCGGGGATGATAATCATAATTCGCTCTGTATTTAGGTTGTCCAATTAACGGTCCGCCCAATCCATTTAGGCTTGATCGTGGATGAACTCCAACACACAGAATTCTTGGCATCTTAGAACCCCTTTCTGGCCTATTCCATGACTGCCTTTATTTCTGTCTGGTGTCTTTCCGAGGAGATAGAGTTGGCCGTTTATCACTTAATTGCTTGATGAGTGGGCAGAGGCCGTACCTGATTGTGTTTCTCCATTGCTTCCTCTGCCAGCCAAGAGTGTCTGAGAAACAGCGTTTATGATCTTTTCATGCAGGCACTGGTCAGTACCAGAGGTCTAATTGATCTCAGATGGAGGTGGGGCACATACCGACATACCGACAGACAGACCCACACATTCATGCACATACACAAAGAATTAGGGAGGTCCTTACATACAGGATTAAGAGGCTAGTATAATGCTTTAGGGTGTAGTGTCTACTATAAACATTTCATAAAAGGAATTACTCAGTGACAATGGTAAAAAGAATAGTATGACAATGACTAGGATAAGTAGTTATAACAATGATCCTGCTGTATACATACAGTTGAAGTTGGAAGTTTACATACACCATCGCCAAATGTATTAAACTCAGTTTTTCACAATTCCTGACATTTAATCATAATAAAAATGCCCTGTCTTAGGTCAGTTAGGATCACCACTTAATTTTAAGAATGTGAAATGTCAGAATAATAGTAGAGAGGATGATTTATTTCAGCTTTTATTTCTTTCATCACATTCCCAGTGGGTCAGAAGTTTACATACACTCAATTAGTATTTGGTAGCATTGCCTTTAAATTGATTAACTTGGGTCAAATATTTCAGCTAGCCTTCCACAAACTTCCCACAATAAATTGGGGGAATTTTGGCCCATTCCTCCTGACAGAGCTTGTGTAACTGAGTCAGGTTTATAGACCTCCATGCTCGCACACACTTTTTCAGTTCTGACCACAAATTTTCTATAGAATTGAGGTCAGGGCTTTGCGATGGTCACCTGTCCTTTAACTTCTTGGCGACAGGGGGCAGTATTTTCATGTCCGGATGAAATGCATGCCCAAATTCAACTGCCTGCTACTCATCCCCAGAAGATAAGATATGCATATTATTAGTATTGGATAGAAAACACTCTGCAGTTTCTAAAACTGTTTGAATCATGTCTGTGAGTATAACATAACTTATTTAGCAGGCGAAACCACGAGGACAAACAAGATTTTTTGAGGTCACTCTCTTTTCAATGGGATTCCAGAAATTCGAAATTGGTGGAGGTTTTTCCTTTGTGTAATGAAGAAGTGGCCCTGTTCAGAACGAGGGTGACTTGAAGTGTACTGTTCACTAGCTTTCTGGTCACGCGCCTCTATCTACATATTTCTGCGTTTTGTGTCGCGCCTGCAGGGTTGAAATATGGTTTCTCTCTTTGTTTACAGAGGTGCTGTCCTCTGATAATAGCATCGTTGGCTTTCGCGGAAAAGCCTTTTTGAAATCTGACATGTTGGCTGGATTCACAACAAGTGTAGCTTTAATTTGGTATCTTACATGTGTGATTTCATGAAAGTTTGATTTTTATAGTAATTTATTTGAATTTTGCGCTCTGCATTTTCACTGGCTTTTGGCCAGGTGGGACGCTAGCATCCCACATATACCAGAGTGGTTAAGCCATTTTGCCACAACATTGAAAGTATGCTTGGGGTCATTGTCCATTTGGAAGACCCAGTTGCGACCAAGCTTTAACTTCCTGACTGAAGTTAACATCTTGAGATGTTGCTTCAATATATTAATCTAATTTTCCCCCTCATGATGCCATCTATTTTGTGAAGTGCACCAGTCCCTCCTGCAGCAAAGCACCCTCACATCATGATGCTGCCACCCCGTGCTTCATGGTTGGGATGGTATTCTTCGGCTTGCAAGCCTCCCCCTTTTTCCTCCAAACATAGTGATGGTAATTTTGGCCAAACAGTTCTAGTTTTGTTTCGTCAGACCAGAGGACATTTCCCCAAAAAGTATGATCTTTGTCCCCATATGCAGTAGCAAACTGTGGTCTGGCTTTTTTATGGTTGTTTTGGAGTGGCTTCTTCCTTGCTGAGGGGCCTTTCCAGGTTATGTCGAAATAGGACTTATTTGACTGTATATATAGATACTTTTGTACTTGATTCCTCAAGCATTTTCACAAGGTCACACCAAAGCACGTTCATCTCAAGGAGACAGAACGTGTCTCCTTCCTGAGCGGTATGACGGCTGCATGGTCCCATGGTGTTTTATACTTGCTTTCTATTGTTTATACAGATGAACGTGGCACCTTCAGGCATTTGGAAATAGCTCCCAAGGATGAACCAGACTTGTGGAGGTCTACAATTTTTTTGTATTTCTTTTGATTTTCCCATGATGTCAAGCAAAGAGGCACTGAGTTTGAAGTTAGGCCTTGAAATACATCCATAGGTACACCTCCAATTGACTCAAATTATGTTAATTAGCCTATCAGAAGCAACTAAAGCCATTACATTTTCTGGAATTTTCCAAGCTGTATAAGGCTAGGCATCCCGCTTGCGGGACAACTTCCGGTGAAACTGGAGGGCGCTCAATCCAAATAAATAATTATATATTTTTTTATAGTAAACAAATATGTACAAACAAATTACTTATATTGGTTAAGAGCTTAAATTATTGTTAATTCAACTGCACTGTCTGATTTACAGTAGGCTTTACAGCTAAAGCGTACCATGCGATTGTTTGAGGACGGTGACCCACATGAAAATATTGTTCTATCGGCACACGTTTTATAAATTCACAAATAGCGATTAAATATCAATTACTTTTTGAAAACCTTCCTCTTATTTGTCATACAAAGTGACCCAGCTACAGCATGTAGTGTCATGTTGTTAGATAAAATCGTTCTTTATACCCCAAAAAGCATGTTTAGTTGGCGCCATCGATTTGAGTAATCCACCCGTTCAACACGCAGAAAAAGGAATCCAAAACGTTAACTCTAAACTTTGTTAAAAATGTCAAAATACGTTTCTATCTAATCCTCAGATACCCTAAAATGTAAGTAAACTATAATATTTCATACGGAAATGTTTTATTTTCAATAGGAAAATGATATTAGCCAGTGCGTGTCCTCTTCGTATCGGCGCATACACAAGTCTGTATCCCTGTGGTAAAACACATATTTCTTCCTCGTTTTGGAAGAAACAAGCCTACAACCTTGAACAATGACTACTGACACCCAATGAAAGAAACAGGAAATGCCTACTGGAAGCTAGATTACATTTTTTCCTTATACGTTCTATTGGAAGAGCATGGGCTCTCAAAAACAAAAAAGGATTCAGGTTGGTTTTTCTTTTGATTTTCTCCTACCAAATCTATTGTGTTATAGTCTCCTACATTATGTTAACATTTCTTCAAACTTCGAAGTGTCTTCTTTCCAATGGTATAAATAAATATATGCATATCCTGGCTTCAGTGCCTGAGCAACAGGCAGTTTACTTTGGGCGCGTCAGTCGTAAAGGCGTAAATTGAGAAAAAAGGACCCTAGCCCTAACATGTTTTAAAGGCACAGTCAAATTAGTGTATGTAAACCTCTGACCCACTGGAATTGTGATACAGTGAAAATATCTGTCTGTAAATAATTGTTATAAAAATAATGACCTAACTGCAAATCCTAACCGACTTGCCAAAACTATAGTTTGTTAACAAGAAATGTGTGGAGTGGTTGAAAAGCTAGTTTTAATGGCTCCAACTTAAGTTTATGTAAACTTCCGACTTCAACTGTAGATCCCTTTCAGATTTTAATATTTCTGAGACAACTTTAAATAATTTTAAGTCAGATCACAAATCAAGTCCCCTCGAGTTGTCAACTTAATTGGTACTAATGTAAGCAAGGCAAAAACATTTTTACACATTAAGCGCCGATATCTGCCTCCCTTACAACTACAGTACACTGAACAAAAATATAAATGCAACATGCAACAATTTCAAAGATTTTACTGAGTTGTAGTTCACATTTAGAAATCAGTCAATTGAAATAAATAAATTAGGCCCTAATATATTTATTTCACATGACTGGGAATACAGATATGCATCTGTTGGTCACAGATAATTTTTTAAAAATGTATGGTTGTGCATTAGACAATCAGTTGGTATCTGGTGTGATCACTATGCGGCGTGACACATCTCCTTTGCATAGAGTTGATCAGGTTGTTGATTGAGGCCTGTGGAATGTTGACCCACAGATATGCATCTGTTGGGCACAGATATTTTTTTTAAATGTATGGGTGTGCATTAGACAATCAGTCGGTATCTGGTATGACCACTATGCGGCGCGACACATGTGGCGCTACACATCTCCTTTACATAGAGTTGATCAGGCTGTTGATTGAGGCCTGTGAAATGTTGACCCCACGTTCCTCTTCAATTGCTCTGCGAAGTTGCTGGATATTGTTGGGAACTAGAACACGCTGTCGTACATGTCCAGAGCATCCCAAACATGCTCAATGGGTGACATGTCTGGTGAGTATGCAGGCCATGTAAGAACTGGGATATTTTCAGCTTCCACGAATTGTGTACAGATCCTTGCGACATGGGGCCATGCTGAAACATGAGGTGAAGGCGGCTGATAAATGGTACGACAATGGGCCTCAGGATCTCGCCACGGTATCTCCGTGCATTCAATCTGCCATTGATAAAATGCAACTGTGTTCTTTGTCCGTAGCTTATGCCTGCTCAAACCATAACCCCACCGCCACCATGGGGCACTCTGTTCACAACCTGGACATCAGAAAACCGCTAGCCCACACAACGCCATCTGCCCGGTACAGTTAATACCAGGATTCATCCCTGAAGAGCACATTCCTCCAGTCTGCCAATGGCCATTGAAGGTGAGCATTTTCCCACTGAAGTCGGATACAAAGCTAAATTGCATTCAGATCAAGACCCTGGTGAGGATGACGAGCAAGCAGATGAGCTTCCCTGAGAAGGTTTCTGTCAGTTTGCAGAAATTCCTTGATTGTGCAAACCTACAGTTTCATCAGCTGTCCATTTTGGAAAGTTATTTTATTGTCCCCAGGTCAAACTGCACCTGTGTAATGATCATGCTGTATAATCAGATTATTAATATGCCACACCAGTCAGGTGGATGGATTATGTTGGCAAATGATAAATGCTCAGTAACAGGGATGTAAACAAATGTGTGCACAAAATTTGGGAGAAATGTTTTTTTGTGCGTATGGAACATTTCTGGGATCTTTTATTATGAATGAAGCATTCCAATTTTAAAATGAAATAAAGGTAATCTTGAATAATTGGGAATAGGCCCAAATGAACCACATGCCTGCTAAAGAACATTAATCCGCCTGTTTCATAATTTTTCTGTAATAAAGACTTTCCAGTTAGAACAGACTCTCTAGGCTTCGTTTCACACAAACTTTCATTTAACACCCTATTTGGCACCTTATAGACCTACATGCGGTTCTAGCCCACCTTGCTGTTGTTTGTTATTGATTTTTTTATTTTACTACTTCTTGTTTTTATTATTATTATTGATAGTAGTCCATAAGTTTGAGTCAGTCATATCTTTAAATAAATCAGTATTTTTATTTTGAAAATAAAATAACTAAGGGAGCCTTGCATAATTATTAGACTATTATGGCCTAAGTCTTAAGATAACAGAACAGAATAATACCTATCTTTGGAGAGATTCAGGGGGGCCCTCCCTGTGCCCCAGGGATCGCTGGTGGTCATGGGGATAAAGAAAGTCGCCTCTTGCCGCTGGCAAACTGAAATAAAATGGAAATTAATAATTAATTCATGTTTGAATAGGCTGGGCAACCTATTGGAAATGTCAGAATAATTGGGCTACCATCTCTCGTCAACTTGGCTAGCCGTGGACATACTGTGCTTCCACAGGCCAACAGGTCTCCTTCGTCTGCCATCACAGGCCTTTGTGTGGTGTATCTTGTCACCTCATTGTCAAATCAAATCAAAAATGTTTTGCCACGTGCCGAATACAACAAGTGTAGACTTTACCGTGAAATGGTTATTTACAACCCCTTAACCAACAGTGCAGTTGAAGAAAAGTTTTACCAAGTAGGCTAAAACAAAAAGTAACACAATAAGATGAACTATAACAAGGCTATATACAGGGGGCACCGGTACCGAGTCAGTGTGCAGGGGTACAGGCTAGTTGAGGTAATCTGTACATGTAAGTGGGGGCGAAGTGACTATGCATAGGTAACAAACAAACAGCGAGTAGCAGCAGTGTACAAAAGGGGGGTGAATGTAAATTGTCCAGGTGCGATTTTTATGAATTGTTCAGCAGTCTAATGGCCTGGGGGTAGAAGCTGTTGAGGAGCCTTTTCGTCCTAGACTTGGCGCTCCAGTGCCGCTTGCCCTGAGATAGCAGAAAAAACAGTCTATAACTTACTTGCGTGACTGGAGTCTCTGACAATTTTATGGGCTTTCCTCTGACACCGCCTATTATATACTGTAGGTCCTGAATGGCAGGAAGCTTGGCCACAGTGATGTACTGGCCGTTCGCATCTTCTTCATTGGAATTCTCTGTGACATTTTCTGAAAAGTCCAGCTCTATTCTCTTGGAGGGGGATGGCAGAGACGCATTGGTTCCTCTGATGGTGGCACAGCCATGGACTATAAAAGTGTGCACACATGGTCATAGACATCTTGCCTATCTTGGACGGAAGCATCCATTCAGTTTGTCCGTGATGTGTACGCCGAGGAACTTACTTCCCTCTCCGGTACTGTCCCATCGATGTGGATAGGGGGGTGCTCCCTCTGCTGTTTCCTAAAGTCCACGATCATCTCCTTTGTTTAGTTGACGTTGAGTGTGAGGTTATTTTCCTGACACCACACTCCGAGGGCCCTCACCTCCTCCCTGTAGGCCGTCTCGTCGTTGTTGGTAATCAAGCCTACCACTGTAGTGTCGTCCGCAAACTTGATGATTGAGTTGGAGGCGTGCATGGCCACGCAGTCGTGGGTGAACAGGGAGTACAGGAGAGGGCTCAGAACGCACCCTTGTGGGGCCGCAGTGTTGAGGATCAGCAGGGTGGAGATGCTACCTACCCTCACCACCTGGGGGCGGCCCGTCAGGAAGTCCTGTACCCAGTTGCACAGGGCGGGGTCGAGACCCAGGGTCTCGAGCTTGATGACGAGTTTGGAGGGTACTGTGGTGTTAAATGCTGAGCTGTAGTCGATGAACAGCATTCTCACACAGGTATTCCTCTTGTCCAGATGGGTGAGGGCAGTGTGGCTGCGATTTGCGTCGTCTGTGACAAATTGGAGTGGATCTAGGGTGTCAGGTAGGATGGAGGTGATATGGTCCTTGACTAATCTCTCAAAGCACTTCATGATGGCGGGAGTGAGTGCTACAGGGCGGTAGTCATTTAGCTCAGTTACCTTAGCTTTCTTGGGAACAGGAACAATTGTGGCCCTCTTGAAGCATGTGGGAACAGCAGACTGGGATAGGGATTGATTGAATATGTCCGTAAACACACAGGTGTGTTCTGTGCATGCTCTGAGGACGCGGCTGGGGATGCTGTTTTTGCCTGCAGCCTTGCGAGGGTTAACACGTTTAAATGTTTTACTCACGTCGGCTGCAGTGAAGGAGAGTCCACAGATTTTGGTAGCGGGCTGTGTCAGTGGCACTGTATTGTCCTCAAAACGAGTAAAGAAGTTGTTTAGTCTGTCTGGGAGCAGGACATCCTGGTCCGCTACGGGGCTGGTTTTCTTTTTGTAATCCGTGATTGACTGTAGAAACTGCCACATACCTCTCATGTCTGAGCCTTTGAATTGCGATTCTACTTTGTCTCTATACTGACGTTTAGCTTGTTTGATTGCCTTGCGGAGGGAATAGCTACACTGTTTGTATTCGGTCACCTTGCCCTGGTTAAAAGCAGTTTTGCGCAAATGCTGCCATCAATTCACAGATTCTGCTTTGGGAATGTTTTAATCGTTGCTTTGGGTACGACATCACCGATGCACTTGCTAATAAACTCGCTCACCGAATCAGCGTTTTCGTCCAAGTTTTTGTTTGAAGCAATGCCCAACATATCGCAATCTTGAAGTGTGGAATCAGTTCGGTCGGACCAGAGTTGAACAGACCTGAGCGCGGGAGCTTCCTATTTTACTCTCTGTCTATAGGCAGGTAGCAACAAAATGGAGTCGTGGTCGTGGTTTTTCCGAAAGGATGGCGGGGGAGGGCCTTATATGCGTCGCGGAAGTTAGAATAACAATGATCCAGGCTTTAACCAGCCCTGGTAGCACAATTGATATGCTGATAGAATTTAGGGAGTCTTGTTTTTTGGATTCTTAAATTCCCCAGCTACAATGAATGCAGCCTCAGGATATGAGGTTTCCAGTGTACATAGTTAAATAAAGTTTGTTCAGGGCCATGGATGTGTCTGCTTGGGGGGAAATATATGCGGCTGTGATTATAATCGAAGAGAATTCTCTTGGTAGATAATGGGGTCGACATATTATTTATATATTTATTTATATTTTGATTGTGAGGAATTTTAACCTCTTGGGGATAGCGCTGTCTACTGCTATACTATATTTTTTTTTGTCAAAAGTTGCTAATATATGCAAATAAAAAAATATTATTGAATAGAAAACACTCTAAAGCTTCTAAAACCATTTAAATTATGTCTGTATGTAAAGCAGAACTCTCAGGGCAGTCATTCTCCCAAACTCTCTCTTCATAAAAGTTGGCCCAACTTTGACGTCATCGCCCCCACCCTCCCCAAGCAGTTACAGGTCTGGGAACAGTCTCTTTGTCTTCAGCGCGATCTCAGCTTTCAATGGGGCTTCTCATTGTGAGAATCGCGCGCTCACGAGAGTTTTGGCGGGCCGAAACCATTCGGTCACGCGAAAAAACAGTTCACTTTTATGCGCGCTCTGCTCAGGTCCTGTCTTTTTTCCAAGATCGATTATACAATGCATGCGTTTCTGTTCATCCTCACGATTGCTGTACACCTTTATAACATGTTAAAGCTTGATTATGAAGTTAGTTTGACAAGTTTAATCGACATATAATATGTAAGTTCGACGTTTTGGTGCGCATCCACTTGACTTTTGGCTACATTTCAACCGAAATGTGTCGTGTTTGAGAACCGAAAGACACAGACTGCAAAACTAAACGCTGTTTTTGGTAAGTATAATTCCTTCCAGGTCTTCTGATGGAAGAACAGCAAAGGTAAGGGAATATTTATGTGGTAAATTTGGGTTTATGTGGACTCCAAGATAGAGGAGCCATAATGCTACTTTTTGAGCGTCGACTCATATTATAGCCTAGTGAACGAAACCTGTAACGTTAAAAATAAATGTAACACAGCGATTGCATTCAGAAGAAGTGTATCTAACTATATATATGTAGAACATGCATATTTAGTCAAAGTTTATGATGTGTATTCCTTGTTAGCTGACGTTATCTGCCAGCTATCGTCATTTTCAGGACATTTGAGTAGCATTTTTTGAACGATGCATCATTGTAAACAGAGATTTATGGATATATATAGCATATTATTGAAAAAAACAAATGTACTGTGTAACATGTTATATTACTGTCATCTGATGAAGATTTCAAAAGGTTAGTGCATTATTTTTCTTTTAATCCTGCGTTTGTTGATTACATATGTTTTTCAACTTGGCTATGCAAATTAGCTGTGTCTTCGGTGGTGGTTTGACATAAATATGTGCTATGTTTTCGCCGTAAAACATTTTAGAAATCTGACTTGCTGGGTAGATAAACAAGGTGTTTATCTTTCATTTGAGCCATTGGACTTGTTAATGTGTGGAGGTTAAATATTTTTTGGAATATTTTTGCGTTCCATGCGCCACCTTCCAGCTGAACGTGGGGGGGTGTTCCAAAATTGGAACCCTAGTCCCCTTCTGGCTAAGTCAGGTGAACAGAAGGACTGGAGTTCCTGTATGTTGTTATGATCACACCACGTCTCGTTAATAATCATATGCTTGTTTCTGTCGGCGCGATGCAATCAGCTGGCTGTACCGCCTCTGATAGCGTGTCTCGAATGAGCCATGTTTCCGTGAAGCAAAGAACGTTAGTCTCTTATGTCTCTCTGGAATGCTACCCTTGCTCAGATTTCATCAACCTTGTTGTCAAGGAACTGGACATTGGCGAGTAGTATGCTCGGGAGCGGTGCGCGATGTGCCCATCTCTGGAGCCTGACCAGAAGACCGCTTTGTCTGCCCCTTTTACGGGGTCGTTGTTTTGGTTCGCCGGCTGGGATCCGATCCATTGTCCTGGGTGGTGGGCAAAACAGAGCATCCGCTTCGGGAAAGTCGTATTCCTGGTCGTAATGATGGTGAGTTGACGTTGCTCTTAAATCCAGTAGTTCCTCCCGACTGTATGTAATTAAACCTAAGATTACCTGGGGTACCAATGTAAGATGGGTTCCGAAAGGTTGTAAGATAGGATCCGGAAGGTTGTCGTCCAGCTCATTTATCCTAAGGGGTGGATTAACAGGGATTAGTTTGACTCCTAATTGTTGTGCCAATTGTCGTCAATGGAACTACCTGCGGCCCCCGAGTCCACTAGTCCCTCCACTAACTGAGTGACCCAATTATCAGAAAGAAGAGCCGGGATAAAACTGCCTTTTGGTCAAATTCAAAAATGTAGAGGTGTTTACCCGGGCGGAAGTGGAGGGTTTGTGGTCACCCCTTCTTGAGGGGTGAATCGGACAGCGATTGAGTAGGTGGTTACTCTCTCCACAATAGAAGCACAGGACTTCCCCTTTCCCTCCTGAGCAACCAATATACATTTTCCTGTGGCAAGACCCTTCATCACAACCTTCTCATCCATTTTGCTGCATGTGTTACAGTGATGTTCCGTGGTTATAACCAATTAATGAATGCGATTATGATCGTCTCTCCTACGGAGAGACAAATGAGGGATTTCGGTAGCATAACTTTTCAGTAAGAGAAACAACAGGTAAGAAACTAAAATAAAATGGTTGTAGTTAGGTATAGCTTCAGCAACTGCCAGCTGACTGCACTTCCTGCAGCAGTTTAATTTTTGTAAATTATTTTTTACCCGAATCTGCCCCGTTCCGGCAGAGAATGACAACTCGCACTCGCACAAGTATATCAGTAATAAAGCACAGCTCTACCTTCTTAACAGCTCTATCAACAAGGCCGTTCCTACAGGCCCTGGTTTTGTCACTCCTGGACTACTGTTCAGTCATGTGGTCAGGTGCCACAAAAAATGACTTTTTGGCTCAGAACAGGGCAGCACGGCTGGCCCTTGGATGTACACAGAGAGCTAATATTAATAATATGCATGTCAATCTCTCTTGGCTCAAAGTGGAGGAGAGATTGACTTCATTACTACTTGTTTTTATGAGAGGTATTGACATGTTGAATGCACCGAGCTGTCTGTTTGAACTGCTGGCGCACAGCTCGGACACCCATGCATTCCCCGGAAGACATGCCACCAGAGGTCTCTTCACAGTCCCCAAGTCCAGAACAGACTATGGGAGACGCACAGTACTACATAGAGCCATGACTCCATGGAACTCAATTCAACATCAAGTAACTGATGCAAGCAGTGAAATTAGATTTTAAAAAACAGATAAAAAATACACCCTATGGAACAGCGGGGGCTATGAGGCAACACAAACATAGGCACAGACACATGCACACTATACACACATGTACACATGGATTATGTACTGTAAATGTGATAGTGGTGGAGTAGGGGCCTGAGGGCACACAGTGTGTTGTGAAATCTGTGAATGTATTGTAATGTTTTTAAAATGGTATAAACTGCCTTAATTTTGCTGGACTCCAGGAAGACTAGTTGCTGCCTTGGCAGCAGTTAATGGAGATCCATAATAAATAAGAATACAAACACACACACTTTCTCCATCCCACACAGGAATGGAATATAGCAACCCACACATACACACACAATTTCTCTCCCACACACACACACACTTTCTCTCTCTCTCGCACACACTTTTTGCTGTGCTCGCCGAGTCATACATCTATCGTCGTATACAGCTGTCCTCTGCCGCACCAGTAAATTGATGCTAATGCAGTTAGCTCAGTTGCCTGCCGCCGTCCCAACTTGCTCCCAAACACATTGGAGAGTGGGAAGAGAAGGAGGAAAGGAGATGGAGAAAACATATCTCCGGATCCAATTAGGAAAAAGGTGTTCTTGGGAAATGGGTTTGGAATATTTCACAACTGACCCATACACTTTCAGATTGCATGAATATTGCAAATATGGTGAGGTTTCCGCTATCGCATGCATATTAAAGGTAGTCTCACTCAAGTCCTCCGGCGGTGCCGTGAGGTGAATACATCATCATAGTCAAATACCATTAGTAGGATGATTTCCATTCATCTCGTATTACATATGGTATTGAGTATAATGTACTTATGTAAATACTCTACTCTACTACTCTAAGTTTAAATACACCTTACCCAAACACATTTAAACTCAGTTTTTCACAATTCCTGACACTTAATCTAAGTAAAAATGCCCTGTCTTAGGTCAGTTAGGATCACTACTTTATTTTAAGAATGTGAAATGTCAGAATAATAGTAGAGAATTATTTATTTAAACTTTTATTTCTTTCATCACATTCCCAGTGGGTCAGAAGTTTACATACACTCAATTAGTATTTGGTAGCATTGTCTTTAAATTGTTTAACTTGGGTCTGTCACACCCTGACCGTAGATATCCTTTATTCTCTATTTTGGTTAGGTCGGGGTATAACTAGGGTGGGCATTCTAGTTTCTTTATTTCTAGGTTGGCTTGGTATGGTTCCCAATCAGAGGCAGCTGTCTATCGTTGTCTCTGATTGAGGATCATATTTTGGCAGCTTTTTCCCACCTGTTTGCTGTGGGATCTTGTTTGTGTATAGTTGTCTTGAGCACTGCATAGCTTCACGTTCTTTATTGTATTTTGCCAGTTCACGTAATAAAGATGATGAAGCCAAACCACGCTGCATTTTGATCCAGTTCTTACAACAATGTACGTGACAGGGTCAAACATTTCGGGTAGCCTTCCACAAGCATCCCACATTAAGTTGGGCGAATTTTGGCCCATTCCTCTTGACAGTGCTGTAACTTAGTCAGGTCTCCTTACTCGCACACGCTTTTTCACTTCTGCCCACAAATTTTCTATAGGACTGAGGTCAGGGTTTGTGAAAAATTACTTGTGTAATGCACAAAGTAGATGTCCTCACGGCTGTTGATGGAGGAGGACCAAGGTGCAGCGTGGCGAGCGTACATTTTCTTTATTTAAGATGACGCCGACAAAAACAAACACCACAAACAAACCGTGAAGTTGAATGCTATGTGCCCTAAACAACGTCAACCTCCCACAAAGAAAGGAGGGAAAAAAGGCTACCTAAGTATGGTCCGCAATCAGAGACAACGATAGACAGCTGTCCCTGATTGAGACCCATACCCGGCCAAAACATAGAAATACAAAATCATAGATAACGTAACATAGAATGCCCACCCCAAATCACACCCTGTCCAAACCAAATAGAGATTAAAAGGCTCTCTAAGGTCAGGGCTTGACATAACTGACTTGCCAAAACTATAGTTTGTTATCAAGAAATTTGTGGAGTGGTTGAAAAACAAGATTTAATGACTCCAACCTAAGTGTATGTAAACTTCCGACTTCAACTGTAGCTACTAGTACTCCTCACAATTGCTGTGGTACTGGTAACACATCATAAGCCTTCAAGATGTCCGTGATGAACAGGAAGCAGTCTGCAGTAACAATGGATAATCATTACTGTCAGATGAATGAAACCAATTCTATTCATCAGGACTGTGGATGTGAAAAGAAAGTGGGAATTTAAGAGTAGAGAGTACAAATATACACAGAGATTGCCTATAAATAATTAGCAGGCAGCATGTCTTGGTTTGAGGGCAGTGCAGGTTAACTGTCCTGTTGCGTAACAACCACATTTTGGAACAGTGAGTGGATTCTGACATCACGTGCATAAACTCACGCTGTGGCGACCGTTAAAGATTTTTGGAACTCACACGTAAAAAGGTTAAGGACAAAAAAAAATGAATTCTTTGACATTTTTTTTCAGAATTACCTTAGTGCCCATTTGCAAACAGGACGCATGTTTTGGAATATTTTTATTCTCTACAAGATTCCTTATATTCACTGTATCATTTACCAATCATGGAAACATTTCTGTAATCTATTTATCACTAGCCACTTTATATTATATGTTTACTTACCATACATTACTCATCTCATATGTATTTACCGTACGCTATACCATCTACTGCATCTTGCCATCTTGATGTAATGTATATAGCCAAATTAAACAATGCTGCTTTATATGTTTTCACACCCTACATTTACTCATCTCATATGTATATACTGTACTCTATACCATCTACTGCATCTTGCCTATGCGGTTCGGCCATCACTCATTTATATATTTTTATGTACATATTCGTATTCATTCCTTTACACTTGTGTGTATAAGGTAGTTTTTGTGAAATCGTTAGGTTATATCGTTAGATATTACTGCACTGTCGGAACTAGAAGCATTTCGCTACACTTGCATTAACACCTGCTAACCATGTGTAAGTGACAAATAAAATTTGATTTGATTTGACATTACAATGTTTTTGATCCATCTTCAGTTCTCTCCTATCAAGCCATTCATTAAACGTTAACTGATTTAAAGTCACCAAAGGCCTCATGTAAAAATCCTGAGCGGTTTCCTTCCTCTCCAGCAACTGAGTTAGGAAGGACGCCTGTATCTTTGTATAGACTGGGTGTATTGACACACCACCCGAAGTGTAATTAATAACTTCACCATGCTCAAAGGAATATTCAATGTCTGCTTTTCCCTACCAATAGATGCCCTTCTTTACGAGGCATTGGAAAACCTCCCTGGTCTTTATGGTTGAATCAGTTTTTGAAATTCACTGCTCGACAGATAATTATATGTGTGTGGTACAGCGATGACATAGTCATTAAAAAATCATATGACTTGATTAGCACATTTTTACTCCTGAACTTATTTAGGTTTGCCATAACAAAATGCTTGTATACTTATTCACTCACTTATTCACTCAGCTTTAGATTTTATACATTTTATAAGAATTTCAAAAATCATAATTCCACTTTGACATTATGGAGTATTGTGGGTTGTCCATTGACAAACAATCTCAATTTGATCTATTTTATATTCAGGCTGAAACTCAACAAAATGTGGAAGAAGTCAAGGGGTGCGAATACTTTCTGAAGTTAAATATGTAGTGTAAATATACCATTTCGCAAATGTCTTTGTATCCATCGGGCTTTCGTCAAAAGTAGCACACTATCTAGGGAATAGAGTGCCATTTGGGATGCATCTAGGGTTCTTTGATCGTGCTGAACCAAACTGTAAAGACTAAATTATGTTTCAAGCCAGAGGCTAATCAAATCAAATTGTATTTGTCACATGCGCCGAATACTACATACCTTACAGTGGAATGCTTACTTTCAGGCTCTAACCAACAATGCAGTAAAAAATAAGAAAAAACTGAGCAAATATTTAAAGAGCAACAGTAAAATAGCGAGGCTATATACAAGGGGTACCGGTACAGAGTTAATGTGCGGGGGCACCGGTTAGTTGAAGTAATTGAGGTAGTATGTATATGTAGGTAGAGTTATTAAAGTGACGATGCATAGATAAGAGAGTGTCAGCAGTGTACAGGGGGGGGGGTAGTCTGCGTTAGCCAATTGATTAGATGTTCAGGAGTCTTATGGCTTGGTGGTAGAAGCTGTTTAGAAGCCTCTTGGACCTAGACTTGCCGCTCCGGTACCGCTTGCCATGCGGTAGCAGAGAGAACAGTCTATGACTAGGGTGGCTGGGGTCTGACAGTTTTTAGGGCCTTTCTCTGACACCACCTGGTATAGAGCCTGGATGGCAGGAAGCTTGGTCCCGGTGATGTACTGGGCCGTATGCACTACCCTCTGTAGTGCCTTGCGGTTGGAGGCCGAGCAGTTGCCATACTAGGCTGTGATGCAACCAGTCAGGACGCTCTCGATGGTGCAGCTGTCGAACCCTTTGAGGATCTGAGGACCGATGACAAACGTTTTCAGTCTCCAGAGGGGGAATAGTTTTTTTCGTGCCCTCTTTACGACTGTCTTGGTGTTCTTGGACCATGTTAGTTTGTTGGTGATGTGAACACCAAGGATCTTGAAGCTCTTAACCTGCTCCACTACAGCCCCATCGATGAGAATGGGGGCATGCTCGGTCCAGTTTTTCCTGTAATCCACAATCATCTCCTTTGTCTTGATCATGTTACGGGAAATGTTGTTGTCCTGGCACCACACGGCCAGGTCTCTGACCTCCTCCCTATAGCATTTCTCGTCGTTGCCACTTGTTTCATCTGCAAACTTAATGATGGTGTTTGAGTCATGCCTGGCCGTGCAGTAATGAGTGAACAGGGAGTACAGGAGAGGACTAGGCACGCACCCCTGAGGGGCCCCTGTGTTGAGGATCAGTGTGGCGGATGTGTTGTTACCTACAATTACCAGCCGGGGGCGGCCCGTCGCAGTCTAGGATCCAGTTGCAGAGGGAGGTGTTTAGTCCCAGGGTCTTTAGCTTAGTGATGAGCTTTGAGGGCACTATGGTGTTGAACTCTGAGCTGTAGTCAATGAATATCATTCTTACATAGTTGTTCCTTTTGTCCAGGTGGGAAAGGGCAGTGTGGAGTGCAAAAGAGATTGCATCATCTGTGGATCTGTTAGAGCCGTATGCAAATTGGAGTGGGTTTAGGGATTCTGGGATAATGGTGTTGATGTGAGCCATGAACGGCCTTTCAAAGCAATTCATGGCTTCAGACGTGAGTGCTACGGGTTGGTAGTCGTTTAGGCAGGTTGCCTTAGTGTTCTTGGGCACAGAGACTATAGTGGTCTGCTTGAAACATGTTGGTATTACAGACTCAAACAGGGAGAGGTTGAAAATGTCAGTGATGATACTCGCCAGTTGGTCAGCACATGCTCATAAATCCGTTTGGCCCTGCGGCCTTGGGAATGTTGACCTGTTTAAAAGTCTTACATCTGCTGCGGAGAGCTTGATCACACATTCATCTGGAACAGCTGATGCTCTCGTGCATGTTTGTGTTATTTGCCTTGAAAGTGAGCATTGAAGCAGTTTAGTTCATCTGGTAGGCTCATGTCACTAGGCAGCTCTCGGCTGTGCTTCCGTTTGTAGCCTGTAATAGTTTGTAAGCCCTGCCACATCTGACAAGCGTTTGAGCCAGTGTAGTACGACTCGAACTTAGTCCTTTATTGAAGCTTTGCCTGTTTGATGGTTCGTCAGAGGGAATAGCGGGATTTCTTATAAGCTTGCGGGTCCCGCTCCTTGAAATTGGCAGCCCTACCTTTTATCTCAGTGAGGATGTTGCCTGTAATCCATGGCTTCTGGTTGGGGTATGTACGTACTGTCACTGTGGGGACGATGTCATCGATGCACTTATTGATGAAGCCTGTGACTGATGTGGTGTACTCCTCAATGCCATCAGAAGAATCAGAACATGTTCCTGTCTCTGCTAGCAAAAATGTCCTGTAGCTTATTAGCATCTGCTTCATCTGACACTTTTTTATTGACCCAGTCACTGGTGCTTCCTGCTTTAATTTTTGCTTGTAAGCAGGAATCAGGAGGATAGAATTATGGTCAAATGGAGGGCTAGGGAGAGCTTCGTACGCATCTCTGTGTGGAGTAAAGGTGGTCTAGAGTTTTTTTTCCCTCTGGTTGCATAGTTAACATTCTGGTGGAAATTTGGTAAAACAGATTTAAGTGTCCCTGCATTAAAGTCCCCGACCACTAGGAGTGCCGCCTCTGGATGAGAGTTTTCCTGTTTGCTTTTGGAGGTATACAGCTCATTGAGTGTGGCCTTAGTGCCAGCATCGGTCTGTGGTGATATGTAGGCAGCTACGAAAAATACAGATAAATTCTCTAGGTAGATAGTGTGGTTTACAGCTTATTATGAGAAACCTCGAGACTTCGTTTGATGTTTGACCCCTTGTCTTACCAGAGGCTGCTGTTCTATCCTGCCATCGTTCAGCCACGACTCGGTGAAACATAAAATATAATTGTTTTTAATGTCCCGTTGGTTGTTTAATGTTGCTCGTAGGTCATAGATTTTTTTCTCCAATGATTGCCAGTAGAACGGATGGCAGTAGGGGATTACTCGCTCGCCTTCAAATTCTCAGAAGGCAGCCCGACCCCCGCCCCCTTTTTCTCCATCTTCTCTTCACGCATGGGCATGGGCATGTTCCCGGGAAAGCTTCTACCAATTCGTGGTGAGTAATCGCTGATCTGATGTCCAGAAGATCTTTTCAGTCATAAGAGACGGCAGCAGCAATATTATGTACAAAATAAGTTACAAAGATAAGTTACAAACAACGCAAACAAACAAAATAACACAGTTGGTTAGGAGCACGTTAAAACTTCAGCCATCCTCTCCTGCACCAAAAGTGGTATCTAATGAAATGATAACTGATTCACCCTGTTCTGGGATATCTGGTTTGGACGTCATTTCCGGTCACAACTTGCAGGCTTGTTTTCGAGTTGCTGTGCATTTTGTTGCCAACCTATTTTGCTACCTGACAACTTTACGGTTTTCACTTTTTAATTACCGTTCATATATTTATTTATTTTTTCCTCAACTTTTTCACTTCGGACGCTTTATCCGGACACGATTCGTCAGGACCTCCAACAGCCGAAGCTAAGTAGTAACATTAACATGATGCCTTCTAATTGTAGTCGCTGTACTCGCCTTACGGCGAGGATAGCTGTGCTACAAGCCCAGCTTCAGACGCAATCGTTAGGCAAGGGTAATTTCAGTGTAGGAAAGGATGAAAAAGCTTCTGTGCCACCAGTAAGTACAGATAGTAGTATAAATCCCCTGGCACAGTCCCCGCAGCCGGACAACTTTCTCACGGTTTCTGGAAGGAAATGCTGTAGGAAAGCTCAACCGGTGTCGCTCATTCAGCCGACAGAAACTTTCAACCGGTTTTCCCCATTAAGCAGCGGGTCGGAGTCAGAGGCCGAGTCTTCTCTGGTCTCTACTCCTCCCGTTACGGGGTCTGAGACGCCGAAGCTTCCCACCATTAGCTCTGACAAATTGAAAACTCTAGTCATTGGCGACTCCATTACCCGCAGTATTAGACTTAAAACGAATCATCCAGCGATCATACACTGTTTACCAGGGGGCAGGGCTACTGACGTTAAGGCTAATCTGAAGATGGTGCTGGCTAAAGCTAAAACTGGCGAGTGTAGAGAGTATAGAGATATTGTTATCCACGTCGGCACCAACGATGTTAGGATGAAACAGTCAGAGATCACCAAGCGCAACATAGCTTCTGCGTGCATATCAGCTAGAAAGATGTGTCGGCATCGAGTAATTGTCTCTGGCCCCCTCCCAGTTAGCTCTACAGCAGAGTCTCACAACTCAATCGCTGGTTGAAAACTGTCTTCTGCCCCTCCCAAAAGATAGAATTGTAAATAACTGGCCCTCTTTCTGGGACTCGCCCACAAACAGGACCAAGCCTGACCTGCTGAGGAGTGACGGACTCCATCCTAGCTGGAGGGGTGCTCTCATCTTATCTACCAACATAGACAGGGCTCTAACTCCTCGAGCTCCACAATGACATAGGGTGCAGGCCAGGCAGCAGGCTGTTAGCCAGCCTGCCAGCATAGTGGAGTCTGCCACTAGCACAGTCAGTGTAGTCAGCTCAGCTATCACCATTGAGACCGTGTTTGGGCAAAACTAAACATGGCGGTGTTCGCCTTAGCAATCTCACTAGGATAAAGACCACCTCCATTCCTGTCATTACTGAAAGAGATCATGATACCTCACATCTCAAAATAGGGCTACTTAATGTTAGATCCCTTACTTCAAAGGCAATTATAGTCAATGAACTAATCACTGATCATAATCTTG
Organism: Oncorhynchus keta; assembly: GCF_023373465.1. Lineage (NCBI taxonomy): Eukaryota > Metazoa > Chordata > Actinopteri > Salmoniformes > Salmonidae > Oncorhynchus > Oncorhynchus keta. The sequence continues at coordinate 45,967,577 of NC_068455.1, forward strand.
ATGTGATTGGCCTGACTGAAACATGGCTTAAGCCTGATGAATTTACTGTTTTAAATGAGGCCTCACCTCCTGGCTACACTAGTGACCATATCCCCCGTGCATCCCGCAAAGGCAGAGGTGTTGCTAACATTTACGATAGCAAATTTCAATTCCCCCCCCCAAAAAATGACATTTTCGTCTTTTGAGCTTCTAGTCATGAAATCTATGCAGCCGACTCAATCACTTTTTATAGCTACTGTTTACAGGCCTCCTGGGCCATATACAGCGTTTCTCACTGAGTTCCCTGAATTCCTATCGGACCTTGTAGTCATAGCAGATAATATTCTAATCTTTGGTGACTTTAATATTCACATGGAAAAGTCCACAGACCCACTCCAAAAGGCTTTCGGAGCCATCATCGACTCAGTGGGTTTTGTCCAACATGTCTCTGGACCCACTCACTGTCACAGTCATACGCTGGACCTAGTTTTGTCCCATGGAATAAATGTTGTCGATCTTAATGTTTTTCCTCACAAAGATACATTCAATCCTGGACTATCGGACCACCATTTTATTAAGTTTGCAATTGCAACAAATAATCTGCTCAGACCCCAACCAAGGACCATCAAAAGTCGTGCTATAAATTCACAGACAACACAACGATTCCTTGATGCCCTTCCAGACTCCCTCTGCCTACCCAAGGACGCCAGAGGACAAAAATCAGTTAACCACCTAACTGAGGATCTCGATTTAACCTTGCGCAATACCCTAGATGCAGTTGCACCCCTAAAAACTAAAAACATTTCTCATAAGAAACTAGCTCCCTGGTACACAGAAAATACCCGAGCTCTGAAGCAGGCTAACAGAAAATTGGAACGGAAATGGCGCCACACCAAACTGGAAGTCTTCCGACTAGCTTGGAAAGACGGTACCGTGCAGTACCGAAGAGCCCTTACTGCTGCTCGATCATCCTATTTTTCTAACTTAATTGAGGAAAATAAGAACAATCCGAAATTCCTTTTTGATACTGTCGCAAAGCTAACTAAAAAGCAGCATTCCCCAAGAGAGGATGACTTTCACTTTAGCAGTTATAAATTCAATAACTTCTTTGAGGAAAAGATTATGATTATTAGAAAGCAAATTACGGACTCCTCTTTAAACCTGCGTATTCCTCCAAACCTCAGTTGTCCTGAGTCTGCACAACTCTGCCAGGACCTAGGATCAAGAGAGACGCTCAAGTGTTTTAGTACTATATCTCTTGACACAATGATGAAAATAATCATGGCCTCTAAACCTTCAAGCTGCATACTGGACCCTATTACAACTAAACTACTGAAAGAGCTGCTTCCTGTGCTTGGCCCTCCTATGTTGAACATAATAAACGGCTCTCTATCCACTGGATGTGTACCAAACTAAAAGTGGTAGTAATAAAGCCTCTCTTGAAAAAGCCAAACCTTGACCCAGAAAATATAAAAAACTATCGGCCTATATCGAATCTTCCATTCCTCTCAAAAAATGTATAAAAGGCTGTTGCGCAGCAACTCACTGCCTTCCTGAAGACAAACAATGTATACGAATTGCTTCAGTCTGGTTTTAGACCCCATCATAGCACTGAGACGGCACTTGTGAAGGTGGTAATGGTATCGGACCGAGGCTCTGCATCTGTCCTCGTGCTCCTAGACCTTAGTGCTGCTTTTGATACCATCGATCACCACATTCTTTTGGAGAGATTGGAAACCCAAATTGGTCTACACGGACATGTTCTGGCCTGGTTTAGATCTTATCTGTCGGAAAGATATCAGTTTGTCTCTGTGAATGGTTTGTCCTCTGACAAATCAACTGTAAATTTCGGTGTTCCTCAAGGTTCTGTTTTAGGACCACTATTGTTTTCACTATACATTTTACCTCTTGGGGATGTTATTCGAAAACCTAATGTTAACTTTCACTGCTATGCGGATGACACACAGCTGTACATTTCAATGAAACATGGTGAAGCTCCAAAATTGCCCTCGCTAGAAGCATGTGTTTCAGACATAAGGAAGTGGATGGCTGCAAACTTTCTACTATTAAACTCGGACAAAACAGAGGTGCTTGTTCTAGGTCCCAAGAAACAAAGAGATCTTCTGTTGAATCTGACAATTAATCTTAATGGTTGTACAGTCGTCTCAAATAAAACTGTGAAGTACCTCGGCGTTACTCTGGACCCTGATCTCTCTTTTGAAGAACATATCAAGACCATTTCGAGGACAGCTTTTTTTCCATCGACGTAATATTGCAAATATCAGAAACTTTCTGTCCAAAAATGATGCAGAAAAATTAATCCATGCTTTTGTCACTTCTAGGTTAGACTACTGCAATGCTCTACTTTCCGGCTACCCGGATAAAGCACTAAATAAACTTCAGTTAGTGCTAAATACGGCTGCTAGAATCCTGACTAGAACTAAAAAAATTGATCATATTACTCCAGTGCTAGCCTCTCTACACTGGCTTCCTGTCAAAGCAAGGGCTGATTTCAAGGTTTTACTGCTAACCTACAAAACATTACATGGGCTTGCTCCTACCTATCTCTCTGATTTGGTCCTGCCGTACATACCTACACGTACGCTACGGTCACAAGACGCAGGCCTCCTAATTGTCCCTAGAATTTTTAAGCAAACAGCTGGAGGCAGGGCTTTCTCCTATAGAGCTCCATTTTTATCTAACGGTCTGCCTACCCATGTCAGAGACGCAAACTCGGTCTCAACCTTTAAGTCTTTACTGAAGACTCATCTCTTCAGTGGGTCATATGATTGAGTATAGTCTGGCCCAGGAGTGGGAAGGTGAACGGAAAGGCTCTGGAGCAACGAACCGCCCTTGCTGTCTCTGCCTGGCCAGTTCCCCTCTTTCCACTGGGATTCTCTGCCTCTAACCCTATTACAGGGGCTGAGTCACTGGCTTACTGGGGCTCTCTCATGCCGTCCCTGCAGGGGGTGCGTCACCTGAGTGGGTTGATTCACTGTTGTGGTCATCCTGTCTGGGTTGGCGCCCCCCTTGGGTTGTGCCGTGGCGGAGATCTTTGTGGGCTATACTGAGCCTTGTCTCAGGATGGTAAGTTGGTGGTTGAAGATATCCCTCTAGTGGTGTGGGGGCTGTGCTTTGGCAAAGTGGGTGGGGTTATATCCTTCCTGTTTGGCCCTGTCCGGGGTGTCCTCGGATGGGGCCACAGTGTCTCCTGACCCCTCCTGTCTCAGCCTCCAGTATTTATGCTGCAGTAGTTTGTGTCGGGGGCTAGGGTCAGTTTGTTATATCTGGAGTACTTCTCCTGTCCTATTCGGTGTCCTGTGTGAATCTAAGTGTGCGTTCTCTAATTCTCTCCTTCTTTCTTTCTCTCTCTCGGAGGACCTGAGCCCTAGGACCATGCCCCAGCACTACCTGACATGATGGCTCCTTGCTGTCCCCAGTCCACCTGGCCATGCTGCTGCTCCAGTTTCAACTGACCTGAGCCCTAGGACCATGCCCCAGGACTACCTGACATGATGACTCCTTGCTGTCCCCAGTCCACCTGGCCATGCAGCTGCTCCAGTTTCAACTGTTCTGCCTTACTATTATTTGACCATGCTGGTCATTTATGAACATTTGAACATCTTGGCCATGTTCTGTTATAATCTCCACCCGGCACAGCCAGAAGAGGACTGGCCACCCCACATAGCCTGGTTCCTCTCTAGGTTTCTTCCTAGGTTTTGGCCTTTCTAGGGAGTTTTTCCTAGCCACCGTGCTTCTACACCTGCATTGCTTGTTGTTTGGGGTTTTAGGCTGGGTTTCTGTACAGCACTTTGAGATATCAGCTGATGTACGAAGGGCTATATAAATAAAATTTGATTGATTGATTGATTGTTGTTTCCCCCCCAAAAACAGCACAAAAATACAAAATCAAACCGCCCATTTACAATCGATAAATGTCAAAAATGAGAGAGGAATTCATAAATAGAGAGAGACTCTGAAAGAACAGACATAGGGAATAGTGTGCCCTTTGGGACGCAACCTAACTAGTGCACTCCTTTTGACCAGAACCCTATGGGAACCCTATGGTCCTGGTAAAAAAGAAAGAATTGGAATCCATTTGGGATCTAGACCTAGTCTTCAGAAAATGTATATCTGTTGAGATGATGTCTTTATGACAGAGGAAAGTGTTAGATTAAATTTGATTCTGTTCTGTCTGTCACTCCTGTGTCCTGCTTTAGCTTTAATTAGCTGACGATAAGGAAGCCATTCCTAATTCCCCTCCAGGTATTCAGCTAGATCACACACACTTGCATATACTCCCTCTCTTGCACTTGCTCTCGCTCTCTCTCTTTCTCTTCTCTCTTACGCACGCACATGCACCCATACATACACTCAAAGGAGTCTGTCTGATTTTCTTTGAATATTTCAAAGGTGAGTATGTGTGGAGGAAAGAGATAAATACACAGAGGTACACAGTGATTACATTAGATCTATGCCATCCAGAGAGGGTCACTGACGGGTCTCAGAGCACAATCTATCTCTACACCCTCCATATCAACAGCCTCCACTGTAAACGCACAGCAGGTGTGACATTTACTCTTTGTCACTCCTAGGTGCATCTGGACTGTGTTTGTGTGTGTAGGAGTGTGTGATAAGCGTATGGCTGCTGTGGACTTGTGTGTGTGTGTGTGTGAGGATTTGTGTGAGAGACTGTGTAGTATACAGTTGAAGTCGGAAGCTTACATACACCTTAGCCAAATACATTTAAACTCTGTCACAATTCCTGAAATGTAATCCTAGTAAAAATTCCCTGTCTTAGGTCAGTTAGGATAACCACTTTATGTTAAGGATGTGAAATGTCAGAATGATTCATTACAGATTTTCTTTCTTTCATCACATTCCCAATGGGTCAGAAGTTTACAGAAACGCAATTAGTATTTGGTAGCATTGCCTTTTAAATAGTTTAATTTGGGTCAAACATTACGGGTAGCCTTCCACAAACTTCCCACAATAAGTTGGATGAATTTTGGTCCATTCCTCCTGATAGAGCTGGTGTAACTGAGTCAGGTTTGTAAGGCCTCCTTTCTCACACACTCTTTTTCAGTTGACAGATTTTTTTATAGGATTGAGGTCAGGGCTTTGTGATGGCCACTCCAACACCTTGACTTTGTTGTCCTTAAGCCATTTTGCCACAACTTTGGAATGAAGCTTGGGGTCATTGTCCATTTGGAAGACCCATTTGCGACCAAGCTTTAACTTCCGGACTGATGTCTTGAGATATTGCTTCAATATATCCACATAATTTCCCCCCTCATGATGCCATCTATTTGGTGAAGTGCACCAGTCCCTCCTGTAGCAAAGCAGTGGACATTTCTCCCACGTACAGTTGCAAACTTTAGTCTTTCTTTTTTTATGGTGGTTTTGGAGCAGTGGCTTCTTCCTTGCTGAGCGGCCTTTCAAGTTATGTCAATATAATCGTATAAAATAGTTTTACTGTGGATATAGATACTTTTGTACCTGTTTCCTCCAGCATCTTCACAAGGTCCTTTGCTGCTGTTCCGGGAATGATTTGAACTTTTTGCACCAAAATACGTTCATCTCTGGGAGACAGAACGTGTCTCCTTCCTGAGTGGTATGACGAATGCGTGGTCCCATGGTGTTTAAACTTGCGTTGTATTGTTTGTACAGCTGAATGTCGTACCTTCAGGTGTTTGTAAATAGCTCCCAAGGATGAATCAGACTTGTGGAGGTCTACAATTAGTTTTCTGAGGTCTTGGCTGATTTCTTTTGATTTTCCAATGATGTCAAGCAAAGAGGCACTGATCTTGAAGGTAGGCCTTGAAATACATCTACAGGTACACTTCCAATTAACTCAAATGATGTCAATTAGCCTATCAGAAACTTCTAAAGCCATGACATAATTTTCTGGAATTTTCCAAGTTGTTTGAAGGCACAGTCAACTTAGTGTATGTAAACGTCTAACCCACTGGAATTGTGATACAGTGAAATAATCTGCCTATAAACAATTGTTAGAAAAATTACTTGTGTGTCATGCACAAAGTAGATGTACTAACCGACTTGCCAAAACTATAGTTTGTTATCAAGAAATGTGTGGAGTGGTTGAAAAACTAGTTTTAATGACTCCACATAAGTGTATGTTAACTTCAGACCTGTGAGAGGAAACGTGTATGTGTGTGAGAGCGAGCGAGAGCTGAGAGGCTGGACATTTGCATGAATCTGTGTACAAGAGAGATGAGAGCCTGTGTATGATATCATGTCTGTGTATGATTGATACTGTACCTTGTGTGTGTGTGTGTGTGTGTGTGTGTGTGTGTGTGTGTGTGTTTCTCTGTCTCTTGATAACAGGCAAGGGTGATTATGTATGCATGTGTCCTCCCAGTGGACACTATTGATCCCTCTGCCCCATCATTTACACTAAATAGACCCCACAAAGCAATGAAATTACCTCCTCTGGGAAAAGGAGGGGACAGATGCCATGCCGACGGTCACTGCAATAAAAGTCTGCTCTGGTGTGTGTATGTGTGTGGCCAGACGTAAGGGTGAGTGTATGTGTGATATATTGTTGTACTTTTAGTTATTACTGGAGTTATCTTCTTATCCACACATGATGGAGATTGGCACAGCTAGGCAGGTTTGCTCGATTAGGCATAGACCACGCATGGCAACAGGTAAGATTTCCGAACTGATGGTTTAATCTCTGATTACGGTTGTAGGTGCACTCGAGCTCAAACGGAATTGGAATATCTCGACCGTCCTGACAAGTCAATTTGAGTGCACACCATACAAAACTGTAACAAAACGGATATTACACAATGCATCTTATTTATTTACTCTTGGCTAACAGGAATCAGTTACCAGTGTTGTGTCTTTGGCATTAAATTGAAGACGGTTATTTTATCAAATCAATTCTCTAATTACTATTACGTGATTAAACTAATCATGTAAATGTAATTAACTAGGAAGTCAGGGCACCAAGGAAACTCTTCAGATTAAAGTTATAGTTTTCCTAATAACTAATAACAGATCAATGTCTGTGCTCATGGGGCGGGCCAATGACTTAGTTAAACTCCAAAGGGAATTGGATTCTTTCATTAACCTCTCTAGGGTAGGGGGCAGCATTCAGAATTTTGGATGAAAAGCATGCCCAAATTCAACGGCCTGTTACTCAGGCCCAGAAGATATGATATGCATATAACTGGTATATTTGGATAGAAAAAACTCAAACGTTTCAAAAACTGTTAAAATAGCTTCTGTGAGTATAATAGAACTGATTTGGCATGTGAAAACCTGAGAAAAAAACTGGTTTTGTAGTTTTCTATTCAATTCCATTACAGTATCCATTGACTTAGGACTCCATTTGCAGTTCCTATGCCTTCCACTAGATGTCAACAGTCTTTAGAAATTGTTTCAGGCTTGTATTCTTATGATAGAGGGAGTCAGACCAGTCTGAATGAATGAACCCTGACGTGTCAGAGCTTTTGCATTCGCAATCCCGAGAAAATGCATTTCTTGTTTACCTTTTATATTGACAACGTTATTGTCCGGTAGAAATATTACCATTTAGGCTAAAAACAGCCTGACGATTGAATATAAACATTGTTTGACATGTTTCTATGAACTTTACGGATACAATTTGGATTTTTGTGTCTGCCTGTTTTGACTGCGTTTGAGCCTGTGGACTACTGAAGAAAACGCGGGAACAAAACAGAGGTTTTTGGATATAAAGAGACGTTATCGGACAAAAGGAACATTTATTGAGTTTATTAATTTGTGAGTGCCACCATATGAAGATCATCAAAGGTAAGGGATTAATTTTTATCTCTATTTCTGAGTTTTGTAACGCTTCTGCTTGGCTGGTTACTGTTTGTAATAATTTGTCAAATGTTCTCAAATAATCGTAAGGTATGCTTTCGCCATAAAGCTTTTTAAAAATCTGACACCGTGGTTGGATTCACAATAAGTTAATATTTAAACCTATGTAAAATATGTTTTGTTTTCTGAATTTTTATAAATTGGTATTTCTGTATTTGAATTTAGCGTTCTGCAATCTCAATGGATGTTGGCCAGATGGGACGTTATCGTCCCACATACCCTAGCGAGGTTAAACAGTTTAAAATCACACATCACTTTACTCATTCATTTTATACTATATTTAGATCTCATAACGGAGACTCTTGTATAAACAGAGTTATGCTAATGTGGTATTGTCTCTCAATGAGGTCACAAACATTAAACAAAATGGACCGGTCATAGCCGGATTCTCCACCGACCGTTTACACATTCTCTAAAACATGGACATTGTTCAGTCCTGAAGTTCTGTGATGTAGAAGTTCCTTTGTTCTACTGTGAACCCTCTCTTTATACTGCATGAGGGAGAGCGTCTCCTCCAGGAATTTATGACCTGAGATAACCGAACCTGGGTGTAAGAGGGAGAGCGGGGAAGGCACTCGCTAAACCCAAAGAGGGCCACGTCATGACACCGGTAACCCAAACTAACCCTCATTACAATATGTAAATATCCATCTTGAATAAGTATCTATAATAAGGGGTGACCATTTATTTGTTTAATATAGAGTACCAGTCAACATTTTGGACACACATAATCATTCAAGGGTTACTCTTAATTTGTACTATTTTCTACATTGTAGAGTAATAGAGAAGACATAAAAACCATAAAAAAACACATATGGAATTATGTAATAACGAAAAAAGTGTTTAACAAATCAAAATATATTTGAGATTCTAGCCACCCTTCCCGCAGCCAGAAATGTGGATGTCAATTACATCTAGAATATATTTTGATTTGTTTAACACTTTTTTGGTTACTACATGATTCAATATGTGTTATTTCATAGTGTTGATGTCTTCACTGGTTCTACAATAAATAAAATAGTAGAAATATTGAAAACCCTTGAATGAGTCAGTTGTTGGTTTTGGTTATTGGTTTTCATCCCAGCCACTAGGGAGAGCTGTTGGGGAGTGGTGAATGAGTCACCCTACATGACTTGATTTGCAGACATCAGAGCAAATGTGATAGCCATCTTCTAATGTTTTGTTGCTCTGAAAATCGTATTTCCTTCTGACTTACTTACTTCAAATGAGAGGATTCCAGTTGTTTCAATCGCAAATAAGACACTCTTAATTGGTATCTGGGGCATGCCTCGATGGCGATACTAAATGACTATTTAACCAGCCATTGTAATACGGTCGTCTGGAGATGTTCCGAGATAGGCAGGTGCTGTTTGAATACCCGAGCATCGGGAGCGCTCACATTTCTGTTGCCTCTTAAATACTGAGTTTCCTTGCATCTCCATTTCGAGTTTCCTTGGTGATATTGGGGGAATGGGGAATTGGCTCGATCCTTTCAGGAGGCCACAGTATTAAAATACTTTCTTGGTCCTATCACCTGATGAATCAAGCCACTGTTCCCAGTTCTCAGGTCCCTATCTGTCTCTGATATGCTGCATAAAGAGGGGAATAAGGAAGTGTAACACCTCAAGCTGGAAGCCGGTGATAACAGAAAGAAATGCCATGTGTCGAAACGACTGAGCGCGTGTCATTTGTTGTGCATAATGATGTAAGCCCCCAGTGTCTGGGTTTTCTTTGTCGATATGCCATGCAGTAATCCAAAAGGATTCTGGGAACCAGCAGATGCCTGTTGAAGACAGATTAAGACCTGTCATTATCGATGATCGTCTGCCGAAACGGATTGGCTTTCGAAGAACCCATTTCACCCAATAATTCCAGCCAATTCCTCACCCTTTGAGAAGACTCATTGCTTTTGCAGTGTGATTATATTGGTCGTATGCATGTTGTTATACCTTAAGTAGCTTTTATCTCTATGAAGGAGAGAAAAGATAGCACAATTTGTAATCACTTTATCTATCATTTGTAGCAGCAGTGCTCAATTGCCTATGTTTAAGTCAATATGCATGAAAATGCATATTTCTTTGCATGGTGTAATGTGATAGCAGACCCAATACACTCTCTGCCCCTCGCCCTGGCCCTTCAATGTTTGCAGCTCAATCAACTGCCTAGGGCCAAGGAGGAGGGGTAGGAGGTGAATTGGGACTGGCTGAAGGAGGTTAAAGAATATTTCATCACCTCAGACTTAACTCTTTTTTTACTATGTTTGATGAGGCGTGGCGGCGACTGGTCTGTGGCTGCCAACTATGAAGGGGGACAGAACTGTGACTAGGATTTTATCCGTCTGAAACCCTGCCACCAAGATGCCATCTCCAGGCACTCAGGGAAAGTTGCTTTTGCTCTTCCCCTCGTACGGTACTACTTCTCTGGGGGAACACACACACACCGATGATGGAGTTGAAGTGTGGGTTTACAAGAGGTACCATGATTCCTTTTGGCACCATACTGGGGAGGAATATTCAAGGGGGAGAAATGTTCAAGTTTGGAGCGTTAAAAATTGTAGTTACTACATCACACACTACTTGGCTTTCCCACAAAAAAGGACTATGCAAATCCCAATGGCAATGAGTTATTTTGAGCATACATTTAATCCAAAACAATTCACACCCATAAAGTAGTCTAGCCCCCTAGAGTCAATCTCATTAGCATAATAAATGAATCCCCATCAAAATCTGTCTAAGATAAATATATCAGTTGTTTGCATGGGCTGAGTCTCAATCCTCGGTATCTGCCAATGGTGGCCTTCTGCATCTGCGGTGGAAGGTAGCCGAGCTACAGTGGTGTTTGTCAGTGGTGTTTGTCTATAAATATAAATAGGTCATCTCACGAAAAATTCCGAACAGTTTGGGCAACACACTAATATGACCCCTCTATGGAAAGGTGAGACTGTCAAGACTCGTCTGAAGGCGGTAACAGTTAATAAAGATAATGTAAGTATACACTGAGTGTACAAAACATTAGGAACACATGCTCTTTCCATGACATAGACTGACCAGGTGAAAGCTATGATCCCTTATTGATGCCACTTGTTAAATCCACTTCAATCAGTAAAGATAAAGAGGAGACTGGTTAAAGAAGGATTTTTAAGCCTTGAGACAATTGAGACATTGAATGGCACGCATACACAATCCGAGGGTGAACGGGCAAGACAAAATATTAAATTGTCTTTGAACGTTGCTGAGTTTTTCACGCTCAACAGTTTTCCATGTGTATGGTCCATCACCCATAGGACATCCAACCACCTTGACACAACTGTGGGAAGCATTGGAGTCAACATCGGCCAGAAACCCTGTGGAACACTTTCGACACCTTGTAGAGTCCATTTCCGATGAATTGAAGCCAAAATGGGGTGCAACTGAATATTAGGAAGGAGTTCCTAATGTTTTTTACACTCAGTGTATGGAAGTAGTTTAGTGCCCCAAATGTTCTGTTAATATGAGTAAAAAAAGTTTTTTTCCTTATCTTTCTTTCACATTACATGACCAAAAGTATATGGACACCTGCATGTCAAACATCTCATTCTAAAATCATGGGCATTAATATGGAGTTGGTTCCCCTTTGCTGCTATAACTGCCTCCACTCTTCAGGGAAGGCTTTCCACAAGATGTTGGAACATTGCTGCGGGGACTTGCTTCCATTCAGCCAGAAGAGCATCAGTGAGGTTGGGCACTGATGTTGGGCGATTAGGCCTGGCTCGCAGTCTGCGTTCTAATTCATCCCAAAGGTGTTCGATGGGGTTGAGGTCAGGGTTCTGTGCAGGCCAGTCAAGTTCTTCTGCACCGATCTCGACAAACCATTTCTGTATGGACCTCGCTCTGTGCACAGGGGCATTGTCATGCTGAAGCAGGAAAGGGCCATCCCAAACTTTTGCCACAAAGTTGTAACCACAGAATCGTCTAGAATGTCACTATCCTTAGTATGACCATCTTAAAACAATTCCATATGTTAGCTTAGTAGAACCCCCCAGCTTAGACTCTTAAGGACTGGACCTACCTTACTTGAGTAGGTACTCAGGCAACCAGTAATGCCAGCAAAAAACAGCCCACTGTGATAAAAGTTCCACACATACACCTTAGGGGAATATCTGGGGAAAAACAAGCAACATCATTCTGACTTATCTCCACCATAGAGGCATGTGCAAACACCATCACAGCAACCACCATTTTTTTGTTCCACAGAGGAGGTGGGGATTTAATTGAATGTGTTGCAAGTAATGTGCACTTGCCTGTGTTTCCATACTACCCAATATCAAGCTGCCACAGAGTCTGGCAGCGCGGTCTGCTTATAACTGTCTGGGATCTCTGCCATAGGGGCCAGTCCTCATTAAATAACAGGCTGGCTATATGAACTGTAACAAGACTGCTAATCCACTCCAAATCGGTTTCGGCCCCCTGGTGCTAACATGCAGATTCTGATGCTGCGCCTAATGTAATTTCCCGTCCAGCAGTGATGAGCTGAGCAGACAATGAGAGCTATCTCTCTTTGTCTTTTTGACAGGCCATGGCACTGTTCCCCGCGAGCACAAAAGCCTCTTAAGTCATGCTGAATTTGACTTTATATTACAGTGTATTACAGTTAAGAAAATTTCAGCCTTCATTCCTTCTTTCTCAGAGCGAAGTATCTCACGACTGTACTTTCTTGTGTTTCAAAGAACTTATAAAGCCTTTATTTGATTGGACAATCTAATTATACATTTTATTTAACCAGGCAAGTCAGTTAAGAACAAATTCTTATTTACAATGACAGCCTACACAGGCCAAACCAGAACGATGCTGGGCCAATTGTGCGCCGCCCTATGGAACTCCCAATCACAGCCAGTTGTGACACAGCCTGGATTTGAACGAGGGTGTCTGTAGTGACACCGCAAGCACTGAGATGCAGTGCCAGACCGCTGCGCCACTTGGGAGCCCAACATACACAAAATGAGTTTAAAAACAGACCAACCATGTGTTTTATTTTACCCGGTAAGTTGATTGAGAACACATTCTCATTTACAGCAACAACCTGGGAACTAGTTACAGGGGATAAATGAGACAATAGTAAGCTGGGGATGAGCTGCAACCACCCCATTGATGGTATGAAGGCCAGATTGGGAATTTAGCCAGGGCACCAGGGTTAACAACCCTACTCTTACAATAAGTGCCATGGGATCTTTAGTGAACACAGAGAGTCAGGACACCTGTTTAACATCCCATCCAAAAGACAGCGCCCTACACAGTACAATATCCCCAATCACTGCCGTGGGGAATTAGGATATTTTTGGGGGACCAGAGGAAAGTGTGCCTCCTAGTAGCCATCCAACACCACTTCCAGCAGAAATGACCAACAGCAGATTGCTACTGTATGATTACCACAATGGACTGGTGGACTGTGATTAGTTGACCCCCAACCAATCAGCTTTAACCTTTCAAGTAGGGTATTGTTGTTTTTCAACTTAATTTTTTTATTTCACCTTTATTTAACCAGGTAGGCTAGTTGAGAACAAGTTCTCATTTGCAACTGCGACCTGGCCAAGATAAAGCATAGCAGTGTGAACAGACAACACAGAGTTACACATGGAGTAAACAATTAACAAGTCAATAACACAGTAGAAAAAAGGGGAGTCTATATAGATTGTGTGCAAAAGGCATGAGGAGGTAGGTGAATAATTACAATTTTGCAGATTAACACTGGAGTGATAAACGATCAGATGGTCATGTAAAGGTAGAGATATTGGTGTGCAAAAGAGCAGAAAAGTAAATAAATAAAAACAGTATGGGGATGAGGTAGGTGAAAATGGGTGGGCTATTTACCAATAGACTATGTACAGATGCAGCGATCGGTTAGCTGCTCAGATAGCAGATGTTTGAAGTTGGTGAGGGAGATAAAAGTCTCCAACTTCAGCGATTTTTGCAATTCGTTCCAGTCACAGGCAGCAGAGAACTGGAACGAAAGGCGGCCAAATGAGGTGTTGGCTTTAGGGATGATCAGTGAGATACACCTGCTGGAGCGCGTGCTACGGATGGGTGTTGCCATCGTGACCAGTGAACTGAGATAAGGCGGAGCTTTACCTAGCATGGACTTGTAGATGACCTGGAGCCAGCGGGTCTGGCGACGAATATGTAGCGAGGGCCAGCCGACTAGAGCATACAAGTCGCAGTGGTGGGTGGTATAAGGTGCTTTAGTGACAAAACGGATGGCTCTGTGATAAACTGCATCCAGTTTGCTGAGTAGAGTGTAACTATCCACAAACCTAACCCTAATCTTAGCAAACATTTGCTTATCAACAATTAGTTTGTTGATAGTATGACTATCTGTTGATCATCCATATGGGACTATAGAAATAAAGTATGACAACAGATACTCTGTAGGGTCAAGTATAGAGTATATTTGAAAATTGAGATTTTTTTTCTGAAGGTTTGATAACATTACTCAGTTATCAGACCCCCACTCTCTTCTCTATAGATGACAAATGTCATGTGATATATCATCTATAAATCACATTACGAGAGGTCAACTGATACATTTCGTTGTTAGACTCGTGAAGAACTTCAAAGGCAGAGTAAAAACAAGATGGTTTTGCTCAGAGGTGGGCCCCTCTCCACACATAATCCTACCCTAAGTCCAATTTGATTGATCATTGAGGTAATTTTTTTCTGATGAAGTACCATTTCAAACTGCTGAGAGTGGAAATGTCATCCAAAAATATCATTCATTGTCTGATGGAGATTCTTGTATTTTGAACTGACATCATCTCAAACAGGGTGTACTTTAATATATAATAATATATGCCATTTAGCAGACACTTTTATCCAAAGCGACTTACAGTCATGTGTGCATACATTCTACGTATGGGTGATCCCAGGAATCGAACCCACTACCCTGGCGTTACAAGTGCCATGCTCTACCAACTGAGCTACAGAAGGACCACTTTCTCTCTCTATTCTTGGCCTCTTTTGAAATAGTATTTTTACCACTGCAATAAGCAGTCTATGCTGGGTAACAAATAATGCTAATATATATATATATTATATTAGCATTATATATATATATACACACACACATCACAACACGTCTTGCTACTGAACACGACCGAGGTAGGCGACAGAAGAACATCTCTTACATCAGACGATCCTTTGTATTGAATCTTCCGTTCCGTATGGAGGCCATATTTAGCCTTCTCGTCGAGGGAAAATATGCAGTGTTAAATTGTCTTTTGTCTGAGCATCGATGCCGGGTTACAGTTCCTACCATCAGCACTGTTTGCTCAATATTTCTCTTTGTTTAAGATGGCTCCGTTCTCTTGTCAAATCTGTCTACCCTGGAGACGGGAGGGCCTAATAAAGAGCTGCAGATTCTCTTTCATTGCCTTGAAAAGGAAGCAAGGCCGAACATCTCGCTTTGTTAAAGCCTCAGCGTACTTATACAAATGATACAATTATACATATTTTTCATCAAAAACATTTTGTTGTGACGGTCATAAATGAAAAAGTTGCATTTCATAAGAATTCAATACAAGAAGTGCTTGAATTATCTTAACAGCGCCCTAGCAGCACTGTTAAGGGCTGTGGAATCACTGTGATTTTGAAAATGCACTCTAGTTAAAAATGTTGTTTACACCAAGGAATGGAGGACACCGAACTGCTGGGATTGAAACGTTCCTGCTCAGTTCCATCATATTTCTGGCATAGGAAAATCACCAAAAACCCTGAAATGTCCACTATAACATTTTCCGCCAAGATAGAACTGCCAAAGGGGGCGGTGTTGCAATCTACTGCAGAGACAGCCCGCAGAGTTCTGTCTTACTATCCAGGTCAGCACCAAAACAATTCAAGCTTCTACTTAAAAATATTTACCTTTCCACAAACAAGTCTCTCGTTGTCGCTTGCTATTATAGACCACCATCTGCCCCCAGCTGTGCCCTGGACACCATATGTGAATTGATTGCCCCCCATCTATCTTCTGAGCTCGTGCTGCTAGGTGACCTAAACTGGGACATGCTTAACACCCCGGCCATCCTACAATCTAAGCTTGATGCCATCAATCTCACACAAATGATCAATGAACCTGCCAGTTACAACCCCTCATCCGTAAACACGGGCACCCTCATAGATATCGTCCTAACTAACTCACCCTCCAAATACACCTCTGCTGTTTTCAACCAAGATCTCAGCAATCACTGCCTTATTGCCTGCATCCGTAATGGGTCTGCGGTCAAATGACCACCCCTCATCATTGTCAAACGCTCCCGAAAACACTTCAGTGAACAAGCCTTTCTAATCGACCTGGCCGGGGTATCCTGGAATGATATTGACCTCATCCCGTCAGTAGAGGATGCCTGGTTATTCTTTAAAAGTGCCTTCCTCACCATCTTAACTAAGCATGGTCCATTCAAAAAATGTAGAACCAGGAATAGATATAGACCTAGGTTCACTCCAGACCTGTCTGCCCTTGACCAGCACAAACACATCCTGTGGTGTTGTGCATTAGCATTGAATAGCCCCCGTGATATGTAACTTTTCAGGGAAGTTAGGAAGCAATTTACACAGGCAGTAAGGAAAGCTAAGGCTAGCTTTTTCAAACAGAAATTTGTATCCTGTAGTACAAACTCAAAAAAGTTCTGGGACACTGTAAAGTCCATGAAGAATAAGAGCACCTCCTCCCAGCTGCCCACTGCACTGAGAATAGGAAACACAGTCACTACTGATAAATGCAATATAATTGAGAATTTCAATAAGCATTTCTTTACGGCTAGGCATGCTTTCCACCTGGCTACCCCTACCCCGGTCAACTACCCGGCGTCCTCCACAGCAACCCGCCCAAGCCCCCACCATTTCTCCTTCACCTAAATCCAGATAGCTGATGTTCTGAAAGAGCTGCAAAATATGGACCCCTACAAATCAGCCGGGTTAGACAATCTGGACCCTCTTTTCTAAAATGATCTGCCAAAATTGTTGCAACCCCTATTATCGTCTGAGATTCCCAAAGATTGTAAAGCTGCCACGGTCACCCCCCTCTTCAAAGGGGGAGACACTCTAGACCCAGACGATATCTATCCTTCCAAACTGCTACAGACCTAGATCTATCCTACCCTGCCCTGTCTTCGAAAGCCTAGTTAACAAACAGATTACCGACCATTTCGAATCCCACCATACCTTCTCCGCTATGTAATCTGGTTTCAGAGCAGGTCATGGGTGCACCTCAGCCTCGCTCAAGGTCCTAAATGATATCGTAACTGCCATCGATAAGAGACATTACTGTGCAGCCGTATTCATCGACCTGGCCAAGGCTTTTGACTCTGTCAATCACCACATTCTTATCGGCTGACTAAACAGCCTTGGTTTCTCAAATGACTGCCTCGCCTGGTTCACCAACTACTTCTTTGATAGAGTTCAGTGTGTAAAATT
Organism: Oncorhynchus keta; assembly: GCF_023373465.1. Lineage (NCBI taxonomy): Eukaryota > Metazoa > Chordata > Actinopteri > Salmoniformes > Salmonidae > Oncorhynchus > Oncorhynchus keta. The sequence continues at coordinate 45,984,871 of NC_068455.1, forward strand.
GGAGGGCATGTTGTCCGGACCTCTGACAGTCTCTATGGGGGTGCCACAGGGTTCAATTCTCTGGCCAACTCTCTTCTATGTTTACATCAATGATGTCGCTCTTGCTGCTGGAGATTCTCTGATCCACCTCTACACAGACGACACCATTCTGTGTGCATTCTGAATGCATGCTCTACAACCAATTACTGCCCACACCTGCCCGCCCGCCCAGCATCACTACACTGGACGGTTCTGACTTAGAATATGTGAACTACAAATACCTAGTTGTCTGGTTAGACTGTAAACTCTCCTTCCAGACTCACATTAAGCATCTCCAATCCAAAATGAAATCTAGAATTGGCTTCCTATTAGCAAAACAAAGCATCCTTCACTCACGCTCTCGTTGGCTGGCCCTCGCTTCATACTTGTTGAAAAAACCCACTGGCTTCAGGTCATCTACAAGTCTCTGATAGGTAAAGCCCCGCCTTATCTCAGCTCACTGGTCACCATAGCAGCACCCACCCGTAGCACTCACTCCAACAGGTATATCTCTCTGATCACCCCCAAAGCCAATTCCCCCTTTGGCCGCCTTTCCTTCCAGTTCTCTGCTGCCAATAATTGAATTAATTGCAAAAATCACTGAAGCTGGAGACTCTTACCTCCCTCACTAGCTTTAAGCACCAGCTGTCTGAGCAGCTCACAGATCATTGCACCTGTAAATAGCCCATCCAACTACCTCATCCCCATACTGTATTTATTTATTTATCTTGCTCTTTTGCACCCCTGTATTACTACTTGCACATTCATCTTCTGCACATCAATCACTCTAGTGTCTAATTGGTATATTGTAATTACTTCACCACCATGGCCTATTTATTGCCTTACCTCCCTTTTCTTACCTCATTTGCACACACTGTATATATATTTTCTTCAACTGTATTATTGACTGTATGTTTTGTTTATTCCATGTGTAACTTTGTTGTTGTATGTGTCAAACTGCTTTGCTTTATTCTTGGCCAGGTCGCAGTTGTAAATGAGAACTTGTTCTCAATTTGCCTACCTGGCTAAATAAAGGTGAAATAATGTTATTTATTTTTTTCATTTAAATTCTCCCAGCTATCGATATAGAAGCCGGGATATCATGCAGTCTCCGCCATCCACCAATCGTTGTTTTTAAATCCACTATATCATTACAGCCTCGTATCCTTAAAGCATGTACATTTGATGATTATTATGAATATATCATTGCTTTTCATGCTAATTTTAATAGCCAGAGGTCCACTGATGCTGCATAAACAATGACCAGCTTTGCATGGAAGTTCCTATATCCTTTTTCACGGGCTTCAAATTCACTCCAGCTAGCACACTGGGTACAGTGTCAAAACATATCTTGATAATGGCTGCACACCTATTCATATTATTCATTAACCAGTGGAAACAGCTTGTGTTCAACAGGGAAACACCTAACAAACCTGAACAAAAACAAGCTAACAGGTGTGCATATGTAGTAGCGGCTAAAGTATTGAGACACAAGAATGCAAAAGTGGAAACACTAGTGATGGGCATTCAAAGTATTTTTGGTGAGCTGGATCATTTGGCTCCGTTCAGCTAATAGAGACGTTCATTTTGCTACCAAATGGCTCTTTGTTCAGTAGTCAGAAGTCTCGAATGTAAAACCTAAAACTCTGCCTGCCATGACATCAGATTGTGACATGTGAGATCAAATTAATTTATACCTGACCAAATTATTAGATGGAATGCAAATGTTTTTAGATGTTTGGCTGCACTTTACAATAACAACATAATAAAGCATTTATAATGGATTAGTAAATAGTTTATTCATAAGATGTTTAATATAGGTCCTTATTGTCACGCCTTGGTCTTAGTATTTTGTGTTTTCTTTAATTATTTGTTCAGGCCAGTGTGTGACATGGGGTTATTGTATTTTCGTATTGGGGTTTGTAGTATCTGGGATTGCGGTTCTCAATCAGAGTCAGGTGATTCTCATTGTCTCTGATTGGGAACCGTATTTAGGTAGCCGGGGTGTCACTGTGTATTTCGTGGTTGATTGTTCCTGTCTCTGTGTAGTTTCACCAGATAGGCTGTAATTAGGTTTCATGTTCCGTTTGTTGTTTTGTGTTTTGTATATTACGTTATTTTCATGTATCGTCATTTCATTCATTAAAGAACATGAGTAACAACCACGCTGCATTTCGGTCCGACTCTCTTTCGACAAACGAAGAACGACGTTACACTTATAAACCATTTTCTAATCATTAGTTAAGTATTTGTGTGTGGCTTCATCTTCCTTTTGAGAGGGTGGAGACCAACCAGAACTCAATTTCTAACATGTATGGACCTAGAATTTAATCAAGCAGCTGACCAAATTCTGATTTTAGTTTTGGGTTAGTGGAGATTAGACTGCAATCCACACTTTGGTTTTGGTAGAAAAGTCACTGCCAAGAAACACTTATGTTAGTATTTTCTGACTAAAAACTTTATTTACTCAGCATAGTGTGTCTGAAGATACACATCACACTTCACATCAGACTGTTTTCTAATAAAATGTTCAATATATTTTCTTAAACATCCTCTGTATTGTGTGCTTATTGTTTAAGCATTGATATGTTATAGGGGCCATTTTGAAACCTTAAGTAGCATCAGGTACTGCTGGAATGTCTACCAAGGGCATGTCCATTTTTTTGGTTAGAATTTACACTAGCCACTCAAAATATTTATAAAGTCTAAAAAAACAAACACTTTCGATACTTATTAAAGAATTTAACACTAACGTTGATTAGAAATGTGTGAGTAACTAGGTCTCTAACATTTACAAATGTGGGAGGAATGATTAAGAAATTATAAATAAATTAATAATCCATTATAAATGTGTTATTACGTGGAGTAATTATAAAGTGCTACCAGAATGTATTTTATGCACTACAAAAATGCGCTTGGACCGGAATGATGCTCTCTCCTCACTTTATATTGTCCTGCAGTGAGGAATTACCATATTCAGAGAATGTTTTTAAAATTGCAGATAATCATGGTCTTGAGCTCAAAAGCAATAGTAACAGTATGCTATTCGGGGAGCCAAATGATCTGTCCAAAAATACCAGTTCGTTCCCTAATGACCCATTGCTAGTGAACACAATCTAGCTCTGAGCCTGTGTGGGTTCGCGCTGAACTCTCATCTATTGTAGTCATGTTAGTCTGCAGTTCACATACAATGGCATGTGTGGTCTTAAGTAAGTATTAAGTAACATGTGTAGGCTATTAGTTCATGTATCTCTATGTAACAAGTTTAAAACTGACTCTAAATTTGCTGAAATATATTCAGAATCATTATGAGGTTACAGTAAGACATTTTTAGGGGGGTCATACATGCTCTGTATGGAGTACAGCAGTGCTGAGATGGACATCAGCTGACAGAGGGCGAAATCAGGAGAACGGGCACATGGAATTGAACGGCTTGAATGGAATGAAGGGAACAGCATGAAATGTATTCAAATGAATTGCATTTTTCTTTTTTGAAGTAGGATCATTTTTTAAAAACATTTATGAATGCACCACTTTGGATTCAGTCTTTGCATGTTTTTTCTGTTCCATTCATTACATTCCCAGCCATTACAATGAGGCCTTCTTCCCCATGTCTTACTCCACTGATGTAGAATGTGGTTCTCTAGTGTCCCAGGCGGTGAGTAGGTAGCTGTGCTGCCGTGGCAAGAAAAAAGCTTAGAGATGAGTCAATACTCCAACATTATACTCGTTGAACGCTCACTCTCACCTTCTACAACTACTGCTGCTGCTGGTGTAGGTTAAGTGCAGGCCAAGGAAGTGGTAAGGAAGGAAGGGGAATGTGTATGTGAAGTAACTTGTGCACATACAATGAACATGTTGTATTTCTCTCTCTCTCACACACACACACACACACACACACACACACACACACACACACACACACACACACACACACACACACACACACACACACACACACACACACACACACACACACACACACACACACACACACACACACGTACAGTATATGTATTTTCTTTAAAGTACACACCTTTGGGCAGTGTTAGTATGAAACACGCACATAAACAGAACTCTACCCCAGACGTATTAAACAGCATGCTGTTACTCATCCGATGCCGGACAAAACACAAACACCTCAGATTATGTCAAATAGGGTCAGAAAATTAGATAATTGACGTTAAAGATGAAGAAATTACGTAATGTTTAATTAAGCTCAACCGCTTAACTTTTCCAATGAGTAAGAAGACATGGTTGTCTTATGGTATGGTGGGGTAAATTTTGGGCACTATTATCTCCTGAATGTTTTGGCATTCATGTCCAAAAAGTAACTTTCCACTTCTACCATGCTCAAATATGTATGGAAAGTTATGTTCAAATCAAAAGGAGTGAGTTCAAAAAGGGATTGAAATCAAATGGAATGACCCTATATCAAATCAAATTTTATTTGTCACATGCACCAAACACAAAATGCTTACTTACAAACCCTTAACCGGCAATGCACTTTTAAGAAAAATAAGTGTTAGGTAAAAAATACATATGGAAGAAATACAATTAACAAATAATTAAAGAGCAGCAGTAAAAGTACAGTAGCGAGGCTATATACAGGTAGTACGAGGTACAGAGTCAATGTGCGCGGGCACAGGTAAGTCGAGGTAATTGAGGTAATATGTACATGTAGGCAGAGTTAAAGTGACCATGCATAGATTATGACCTGTTGGACCTAGACGTGGCGCTCCGGTACCGCTTGCCGTGTGGTAGCATAAAGAACAGTCTATGACATGGTGGCACCAGACAGTGATGGAACCCATCAGGATGCTCTTGATGGTGCAGCTGTAGAACTTTTTCAGGATCTGAGGACCCATGCCAAATCTTTTCAGTCTCCTGAGGGAAAATAAGCTTTGTCGTGACCGAGGGCGTGCTCGGTCCTCCTTTTCCTGTAGTCCACAACCATCTCCTTTGTCTTGATCACGTTGAGGGAGAGGTTGTTATCCTGGCACCACACGGCCATGTCTCTGACCTCCTCCCTATAGGCTCATAGTCTCATTGTTGTCGTTGATGTGGCCTACCAGTGTTGTGTGGTCAGCAAACTTAATGATTGTTTTGGAGTCGTGCCTGGCCATGCAGTCATGGGTGAACAGGGAGTACAGAGGGGACTGAGAACACACCCCTGAGGGGCTCCCTCGTTGGGGATCAGCATGGCAGATGTGTTGTTATCTACGCTTACCACCTGGGGTGCGGCCCGTCAGGAATCCAGCATCGAGTTGCAGAGGGAAGTGTTTTATTTCCATGGTCCTTTGCTTGGTGATGAGCTTTGAGGGCACTATGGTGTTGAACGCTGAGCTGTAGTCAATGAATAGCATGTTGGTATTACAGACTCAGTTCGAAAATGTCAGTGAAGACACTTGCCAGTTGGTCAGACATGCTTGGAGTACATGTACTGGTAATCCGTCTGTCCCTGCGGCCTTGTGAATGTTGACCTATTTAAAGGTTTTACTTACAGAGAGCTTGATCACACAGTCATCTGGAACAGCTGATGCTCTCATGCATGTTTCAATGTTACTTGCCTCGAAGCGAGCATAGAGGTAATGTAGCTGGTCTGGTATTCTTGTGTCACTGGGCAGCTCGTGGTTGTGCTTCCCTTTGTAGTCTGTAATAGTTTGCAAGCACTGCTATATCCAACGAGCCTCGGAGCCAATGTAGTACGATTCAATCTTAGTTCTGTATTGAAGGTTTGCCTGTTTGATGGCTTCTCTAAGGGCATAGCGAGAATTCCTCTCAGTGTATGGGTTAGAGTCCCACTCCTTGAAAGCGGCAGCTCTACCCTTTAGCTCAGTGCGGATGTTGCCTGTAATCCATGACTTCTGTTTGGTGTATGTACCTACAGTCACTGTGGGGACAACGACATAAATGCATTTATTGATGAAGCCAGTGACTGATGTGGTGTACCCCTCAATGCCACCGTAAGAATCCCGGAACATATTCCTGTCTGTGCTAGCAAAACAGTCCTGTAGCTTAGCATCGGCTTCATCTGACATTTCTTTATTGACCGAGTCTCTGGTGCTTCCTGCTTTAGTTTTGGCTTGTAAGCAGGAATCAGGAGGTTAGAATTATGGTTGGATTTGTCAAATGGTGGGCGAGGGAGAGCTTATTACGTGTCCAAAGTGTCTCTGTGTGTGGAGTAGGTGGTCCAGAGTTTTTTTCCCTCTGGTTGCAAATTTAACATCCCGGTAGAAATGAGGGAAACTGGATTTAAGTTTCCCTGCATTAAAGTCCCCGGCACTAGGAGTGCCGCCTCTGGATTAGCGTTTTCATGTTTGTTTATGGTCTTATACAGCTCATTGAGTGCGGACTTAGTGGCAGCATCGGTTTGTGGTGGTATATAGGCAGCTATGAAAAATATAGATGAAAAGTCTCTTGGTAAATATTGTGGTCTACAGCTTATCATGAGATACTCTACCTCAGGTGAACAAAACCTTGAGACTTCCTTAATATTAGATTTTGTGCACCAGCTGTGTTTACAAATATACACAGACCGCCACCCCTTGTCTTCCTGTAGGTAACTATTCTATCTTGCCGATGCAGCATAAACCCCGCCAGCTGTATTTTCTCAATGTCAGCGTTCAGCCACGACTCAGTGAAACATAAGATATTACAGTTTTTAATGTTCCATTGGCAGGCTATTCGTGGTTGTAGCTCACCTATTTTGTTATCCAATGTACATTGTACATTGGCTAATAGGACGGCTGGTAGAGGCAGGTTACTCGCCGTAGGATCCTTACAAGGCAACGCAACATACACTATCGGTCAAAAGTTTTAGAACACCTACTCATTCAAGGGTTTTTCTTTATTTTTACTATTAACTACATTGTAGAATAACAGTGAAAAGATCAAAACTATGAAATAACATATATGGAATCATGTAGTAACCAAAAAAGTGTGTAACAAATCAAAATATATTTTATAGTTGAGATTCTTCAAATAGCCACCCTATGCCTTGATGACAGCTTTGCACACTCGTGGCATTCTCTCAAACAGCTTCCTGAGGTAAACCCTGGAAGGCATTTCAATTAACAGGTGTGCCTTGTTAATTTGTGTAATTTCTTATTGCGTTTGAGCCAATAAGTTGTGTTGTGACAAGGTAGGGGTGGTATACAAATGATAGCCCTATTTGGTAAAAGACAGAGTCCATACTTTGGCAAGAACAGCTCAAATAGGCAAAGAGAAATGACAGTCCATCATTAGATTTAGAAAGATTTCAAGAACTTTGAAAGTTTCTTCAAGTGTAGTTGCAATAACCATCAAGCGCTAAAATGAAACTGGCTCTCATGAGGATCAACACAGGAATGGAAGACCCACCCAGAGTTACCTCTGCTGCAGAGGATAAGTTCATTGGAGCCTCAGAAATTGCAAATAAATGCTTCACAGAGTTCAAGTAACAGACACATGTCAACATCAACTGCTCAGAGGAGAGGAGAGTTTGAATCAGGCCTTCATGGTCGAATTGTGCAACAAAACCACTACTAAAGGACACCGATAAGAAGAGGAGACTTGCTTGGGCCAATAAACACGAGCAATGGACATTAGCCCTTTGGACATTTGTCCTTTGGTCAGGAGTCCAAATGGGACATTTCTGCTTATAATAATAATAATATATGCCATTTAGCTGACGCTTTTATCCAAAGCGACTTACAGTCATGTGTGCATACATTCTACGTATGGGTGGTCCCAGGAATTGAACCCACTACCCTGGCGTTACAAGCGCCATGCTCTACCAACTGAGCCACAGAACACACGCATGCTTCCAACCGCTGTGACTTTTGGGACACGTGTGGGTGATCGGATGATTTCCACATTTGCATTTCCCACCGTGAAGCACGGAGGAAGAGGTTTTGTGGTGTGGGTGTGCTTTCCTGGTGAGACTGTCTGATTTATTTAGAATTCAAGGCACACTTAACTAACATGGCTAACACTGCATTCTGCAGCGATACGCCATCACATCTGGTTTGGACTTAGTGGAACTATCAATTGTTTTTCAACAGGACAATGACCCAAAATACTACATGATTACATGATCCATATGTGTTATTTCATAGTGTTGATGTCTTCACTATTATACTCATAAGAGACGGCAGCACAAACATTATGTACAAAATAAGTTACAAATAACTTGAAAATCACACACAATAACAAAATTGTTAAGCCCGTAAAATGGCAGCCATCTCCTCCGGCACCATTCTTTTTTTTGTATACACATAGGCTCTGTGTCACGACTTCCACCAAAGTTGGCTCCTCTCCTTGTTTAGGCGGAGTTCGGTGGTCGACGTCACCGGCTTTCTAGCCATCGCCTGTCGTGGTAATTTCCTGTATTACCAAGTGAAAGGAGAGTTTACAAACCACACACAAGTCAGAGTTATACTTTAAACTTCATTTTTTAATAATATGAGCTTCACTCTAGCCCTGTGACTCTCAGACAAATCCAGTGTCTAAAAATCAATTCTGAGAGTGTCAACATAATGGCAATTGAGATGACATGACAAACCACAAGTCTTAGGAAAACTGCACAAAGGGCCTTTTACTTGAGAGAGGAGTATCCCATAGCCAGATAGCATTAGCTATAAATTATCGTTCAGTTTGCTCTCTAAGACGAGGTTCTACTTCTCGTTCTTGGTACTTCCTTTCACCAAAACATTACCTCATCCAATGGCATATATCAATTGTCAATTCTAGATACATCCATCTCAAATACAACCCACCCCTGGACAAGCTCCCTGTGAGGAGTGAGCCTCTAGGTCATATACTATGAAAGATAAGTTTGAACATCAGAGGGGACATACAATGGTTCCAGACACTGCCATACTCCTCCCCCCAATGGGAAAAGGAGGAAGTGACTGGAGTACAGACATTGTGGAGCCCTTCACATGGTTTCACAGATATATTCTTTCTGATATTCTGCCTATTACCAGACATGTAAAAGACAAAGCCTGACCTCTCCCCTCTCTGGGCCTCAAGTGACTTTTACCTAGAGAAGAGAGAGGAAAATGCAACTGCCAATAGTATAGTCCAAAAGAAGACATCCTAATGACAAGTATCTCACATAAGCATATTATGAAAGTAAATAAAACATCTTATTTATCAATGTTACCTAACTAATTCTGATTCAGCTATGACACGCCACTCCATTTTCCATGTATCCATTTGTTTTGTCTTGTTCCCTGCACACCTGGTTTTCATTCCCCAATCAATTCATATGTATTTATTCCTCTGTTCCCCATCATGTCTTTGTGTAGGATTGTTTTGTGTTACATGTATTTTGATATTGTGGATATTGTTACGCACATACTTTTTTTGTCTATGTTCTGTGTTTTGGGCACATTTATATATGTTACTTTGTGCTGTAATTTTTGTTCACTACACTCTGCTCTCCTGCACCTAACTTCGCCTCCAATACACAATCCTAACACTCCAATTTCCACAGTATTATATCACTTAGGATGCATGCCAAATACAATTAATTGCTTCATTAAGTTGGATGCCAGTATGGACTACGGAGCATAGCCATGTGTTCTACATGTACATGCTAGTAACATCACTATTATACTCAAACAATGTTAGCAGCAATTTGCCACATATTCCACTGCCACAATGAACTAGAGAGATTTAGAATTAGAGTTAGAATATAAGAAAGAAAGAGACCAAAAGAGAGGTGAGGGAGTTTTCGTGTAATTGGCAGCAGTTTTGGGAGGGCACATTTTGGGCTGTGGAGTTCTGGCCTCGAGGGCAAAAACTGTTCCAAGTTTTCTTAATTACCTGACTATTTTTTTCAAGACCCACTTAATATCATACAATTCTAAATCTTAATTACAACTGATGCTAATTCAAAAGCAAGGGAATTCTGTTTTTTATAATGAAGAAATCGCAAGACAATCTTGATTAATCCATATTGAGTTCTATGCAGAAGTTTTATCAAACTAGATGTCTCCAAATCAAGTCTTACCATGTTTATGACAAATCACATTAGCTGATCATATTAGCATCCACACACTGAGTTGATAGTAAATAAACCTCACTGTCTGATGGGTCTTATTATGGGTGAAGGTAGGAATGGTTGCAATTAGAGAGATCAAATCGATTAATCTTCTTAAAATGCGTTTAGAATGACAAGTGAGCCTTCAGGCCACCGTAGTGGCAAACTTGGAATGGATGACATATGGACGATAAGGACGATAACTTGTGACAGAGACCTCCCCTTGTCGTTGTTTATGCATTCACTTGCAATTAATTTCTTAATGAATAGAGACCACAAACGGAACCGTTCCTCCACTTCCTCTACAGGCATTGGTTCGCTACATTGCTGTGCATGGGATAGAACCTAAAGGATATTTTATATTGAGGAGCAATTTATAGAGCTTAGTTATTTCTTATTTTTGGCCGCTCGTCATTCCCTTCTTTCATAAGAAAAAGACACAAGCAGTTGGAATGTCTACAACAATGTCAATGAAGTCATCTGTTTTATCCCCCCCATTTGGTGTGCATTGGCCTTCAACCGTGACATGTCGATGGTGATATTTAAACCCTAGATGAAGGGAAAAAGGGAAAGGGAGCTGTAGAAAAAGCATGGACCTCTTTGTTGCCCTAACCTAGAAAGATGGAGAGGGTGACAGAGAGAGAGAGATACAAGGAGAGAGACACAGAGTCAGAGGAAGTCAGGTTCTCCCCTGTTTACCAAAGAGAGAGAGCAGGCCCTGTCACGCCCTGGTCGAAGTATTTTGTGTTTTTCTTTATGTATTTGGTCAGGCCAGGATGTGACATGGGTTTTTGTATGTGGTGTGTAGCTTAGTGGGATTGTAGCTTAGTGGGGTGTTCTAGGAGAGTCTATGGCTGTCTGAAGTGGTTCTCAATCAGAGGCAGGTGTTTATCGTTGTCTCTGATTGGGAACCATATTTAGGCAGCCATATTCTTTGGTTGTATTGTGGGTGATTGTCCTGAGTGTCTTGATGTCCTTGTGCTGTGTTAGTTGACACAAGTATAGGCTGTTTTCGGTTTTCATTTATTGTTTTGTAGTGTTCGTGTTTACGTTTGTTTAAATAAACATGGATCGCAATCGACACGCTGCAGTTTGGTCCGACTCTCCTTCACCATATGAAAACCGTGACAGGCCCATTTTCCGTTCTCATCAGCATCAGAGAGGGATACTGTACAGTCTGTGATAGAGCAAATACAAGTGAGAGAGACAGAGCAAGAAAACGCATAGAAAGAAGGAGAGAGAAAGCTGTTGCAAATTCTCCCAGGCCATACACACAGTGAATGCAAACACATGGATTTGAAATACAATTATTCACACAAGGGAGTTTTGGCCCGAGGGGCCAAATGGTGTGTGTCTATGTGTGTGTTTGAGCGGCTCAATGTCTCTCACTCCTCCAGCTCCCAGCTGCCCCATGGCTCATGGAAGCAGTGTTATCTTTCTCTCCCCTTCCTACCCCCCCCACCCTCTCTCTCTATCTCTCTCTCTCTATCCCATCTCTCTCTCTCTTGCTCTCTTTCACTCTTCCTCTGTACCTCCTCCCTTTTTGTTATACCCAGTGCTTGCCTGCCTTGCTTCCCGGCTCAAACGCTGGGCTTAGCGTCTATTGGGCGCAGGCCACTGCTTTGAAAATGGTGTCAAAGCTTCGGTCCAAAAGCGGCTTAGCCCAAACCGCGGACACGGATGTCCTAGTGTGAGTCTCTTTGGTCATCCTCATTCCTCCCCGCCCCCCTCGCCTTGTCTTGGCGGTCTGGAGGAGAAGTATGCATGCCGTGTGATTACAGCCCCGACTGAGAGCGGGCGCCACCACATGGAGCCCCATGGCTCTCTGGGGCCCCAGACAAGCTCAAAGTATCTGACTGACTTACGCCTGTTCATCATTAAGCTTTGCAGCAGTGCTTAATCTGTGTGGCTGGGTGGGGTTGATTGAAGTGTGATGAATGAATGCTGTAGTGTAATACCTTTTTCGAGTCTGTTTTCATGTTGTGTGAACATAATGCTTATGCGATTTTCGAGGCCAGATTGACATGAAGACTTTCTCTAAGTGATCTTATTCTTTTGGGGGTTGCTAATGTCTCTAACTGTAGATGCAGACGTCTTTAACCTTTTACTGCAGTGGGCTAAATCAGGGTCACAAAACGTGATTCTTGGTAGTCTTTGAAACAAAAGTATACACCTCACACATGGTTGTGGGCTTAAAAAAGAATACACATGTACCATGTCAGATATAGAGTTGAAATGTATTACATTTTTTGTTTGCATCCCAATATAACACTTTATATACATCACAGAAGACTGATATATAACAAAACTGGGTAACACTTTACTTGATAACCATGTCATAACAGCTGACATAGTGTTATATTATGGCTGGTCATGACACCTACATAAGTGTCAAAACCCACACAACCTACCACGTTAGTTATTTTATAGCTGTTGCACTCTGGAGCACGTTCTCTGATGAAACACGCTTCAATGGGCCTAAACAGCTACCCTGGGGAATTCCTGCTTCTACCTGGATTATGTTTGAGCGGCTTCCATTAAAGAACACCCTTTGTGTTCTGTTAGACAAGTAACTTTATCCACATTATCGCAGGGGGTGTAAAGCCATAACAGGTTTTTCCAGCAGCATACAATGATCGATAATGTCAAAAGCTGCACTGAAGTCTAACAAGACAGGCCTAAAGTTATTTTATCATCAATTTCTCTCAGCCAATCATCAGTAATTTTTTGTAAGTGCCGTGCTTGTTGACTGTCCTTCTCTATACGCGTGATGAAAGTCTGTTGTCAATTTGTTTACTGTGAAATGGCATTGTATCTGGTCAAACACATTTTTTTCCAGAAGTTTGCTAAGGGTTGGTAACAGACTGATTGGTTGGCTATTTGAGCCAGTAAAGGGGGCTTTACAATTCTTGGGTAGCGAAATGACTTTAGCTTCCCTCCAGGCCTGAGTGCACACACTTTCTAGTAGGGTTAAATTGAAGATGTGGCAAATAGGAGTGGCATTATTGTTTGCTATTATCCTTAGTAATTTTCCATCTAGATTGTCAGAGCCCGGTGGCTTGTGTATGTATTCCTCCTGTTACAATTTTTTTTGACTAATATTATTATTATAAATGTTAGTCTACACCTGTTGTTTACAAAGCATGTGACAATAAAACAAATTATAACAGGTGGGTCTAATTCTGAATGCTGATTGGTTAATACCACATTCCAGCTGGTGTCCACCGGCTAAATCTATGACATAAAAATGCCTATTTACTCTGTTCCATCTGACTGTGCAATTCACTGTCTCAGCCCAACCAAGAAATGTGTAAACTTGATCTCCACTATAAAAAGCATTTAGACATCACATTTCTTTTAGACTAACATTTTGTTTTTAACAGCGGAGATTTTTATAAACCTTGCTGTCTGTCTCTCCGACATCTGCAACATTGTTTCTATATTAAAATTCGATCTTCAGCTGTCCCATAGTAATGAACGTGTTGGGAGTCGGGGCGAGACATACAGGTAGGCAGCGTTTCTCAGCCAGTCGAAATCATGAATCAGCTGGCATCATTTTTATGGATATACAATTGAAGTCGGAAGTTTACATACACCTCAGCCAAATACATTTAAACTCAGTTTTTCACAGTTCCTGACATTTAATCCTAGTAAAAATTCCCTGTCTTAGGTCAGTTAGGATCACCATTTTATTTTAACAATGTGAAATGTCAGAATAATAGCAGAGAGAATGATTTATTTCAGCTTGTATTTCTTTCATCACATTCTAAGTGGGCCAGAAGTTTACATACACTCAAATAGTATTTGGTAGCATTCCCTTTAAATAGTTTATCTTGGGTCAAACATTTTGGGTAGCCTTCCACAAGCTTCCCACAATAAGTTGGGTGAATTTTGGCCCATTCCTCGTGACAGAGCTGGTTTAACTGAGTCAGGTTTGTAGGCCTCCTTGTTCAGTTCTGCCCACACATTTTCTAAGGGATTGAGGTCACGGCTTTGTGATGGCCACTCCAATACCTTGACTTTGTTGTCCTTAAGCCATTTTTCCATAACTTTGCAAGTATGCTTGGGGTCATTGTCCATTTGGAAGTCCCATTTGTGACCAAGGTTTAACTTCCTGACTGATGTCTTGAGATGTTGCTTCAATATATCCACATACTTTTCCTTGCTCATGATGCTATCTAAGTCCACCAGTCCATCCTGCAGCAACGCACCCCCACAACATGATGCTGCCACCCCTTGCCTCCCCCTTTTTTATTAATGTATCCAAATAAATGTCACTAGAAAACAGCTATAAAATTGCTAAAGCAGCAACATTGCTGTTATTCTGGCTGCACTTTTGGACTTGACTTTAAGTTAGCCGTAGTTGGCTAGCTAGCAAGAAAGGGATAAGAATGTTCCCAGCTAGTACGACAATAGAACATTTAGAACGAACGACTATGTCGCGTCCATAGATACACCGTACAGAACAAATAGACTGAATGACTGGGTCACGTCTCTAGCAACCGAACCGATAGAATGAACGACCAGTTGGCTTGGGTAGCAACCCTAGATTTGTGTTGGGACTATATCTTGTAGAAGGATTAAATGGTATGAACAAATTAATCAAAATAACATTTTTAATGAAAATATGGAAATCATTATTTGAATATGTTGGTAACCCATTGTATAAAAGTGATAATGCCCTCGAAGCTGGTGTTTGGAGGATATATTAGCCTATGCCAATATCCTCCAAACACCAGCTTCAGGCTGCAGGTACGGGTGTCGTTGGAGGTGTGTCCAACCCATAGGTTCCATCTTGAATTAGGCTGCCGGCCCAATGTTTGGAAAGCCTATGATCGCGTTCCCCTTCTCAGACGTTGCGCTCATCAACCAATGGTTGCATGCCACGCCTTTATATAACATATGATGTAGTCAGCTGATACATAAAATACCTACCAAGGCTTTGTAAGATCTGGCATGCGTCAGCAACTGAGCAGAGGAGCACAACCTTTGTTTGTTGTGATCTCTCTCTCTTGCGCTCTCTCTCATTGTGCTCTATTTGTTGAGTATAGCCTTCCCATTCTCTGCCTCAGGGAAACTTACAGCTGAATCAAACTTTTTTAGACACACTTTGTGCTTCAACACCCCCTTTTCATGTCAACTTGGAGCAAAGGCAAATAGTTCCCAGCCTCAAGTGATGCCCTGGTGCACTGACATTCTGAAGCACAAACACAATGTGGTAGGGATGCTGGAGGCTTGGCTCTGTGTGGGCTAGACTATGCGGAGGGGGCCTTCAGGTGAAACTGCCCGAGGATAGGCCTGTCTTGTTGTGACCTCAGAGAGATATGAGTGAAAACTGAGAGAAAACACAAGACTGAGTGCGGTACAGAGTGGCCTTGCTAGCGGGCTAACCCCCTGGCTAACAACAAAGCTATCTGTTGGAGAGGGACATCGTGAAGAACAACTGTCACCTCATCAAAGCCTGCCGGATTACCTGTGGGAGTGTGTCTGTGTCATTGACTTTGTATGCCTGTGAAAATGTACTTGAAGATACTGTATGTGCCATATATAAGAATTAAATTGTGTGTCATAGGAAGTGTGTGTGTGTATGCCAAAGGAAAATGTATGTGTATTTTATGAATTCAGTTGGGTGCATGCATAAGATGTGGAAGTGTGTACATAGGTTATTGTGTTTTACTTTCCAGTGTG
The DNA here is from genome assembly GCF_023373465.1 of Oncorhynchus keta. Lineage (NCBI taxonomy): Eukaryota > Metazoa > Chordata > Actinopteri > Salmoniformes > Salmonidae > Oncorhynchus > Oncorhynchus keta. Next base: position 46,000,607 of record NC_068455.1, read on the forward strand.
AGTGTGTGTGTGTGTGTGCACAAGCATTCATGTGAGCATTTCTAGTCTTCTTTAGTCCTGTCTCCGTCAAGGTCATTCTCTGTCTCTAACCTGGAATGAAACAAAGAACTGAAAATTGTCTAAACTTTTCAAAAGGTCTACATATCAGAGCAGGTCATTTTAGACTCTACAACCTTGGCTGAGATTCAGAATACCAATTTATGCCATTAAATTTGGCTATGTCCAACTTTAAACTACAATTGGCTGATGAAAAACCTGCTGCAATTAATATATTTCATTCACCTCATAGTTTGTCAGTCCTACTTTGTGTTTAGATTTATATTGTACCTTCTTAACTGGGGCGGGGCGGGGCGGCAGGGTAGCCTAGTGGTTAGAGAGTTGGACTTGTAACATAATAAAGGTAAAAAAGTGTGGTAAATATGATTTAAAATGAATTTCCAGATAAGGTACAGATTATGTTAAAAACTATACATTTCTATGACTTAATCATTTATTTAATATCAACCACAAAACAAGATAATTATAGCAAATATATTTAGGTATGTTTAAAAAACGTGCTTATTACACACACTCATTTTAAAACCGATTTAACTTAATTTCCCTCGTAAATTGTAATTCAATGTGGTCTGTTTTCTGCCAACTGCCAACTGAAGCATGACTCAGTCGTTCTCCATCATTGCATTTCTATTGTGATGACCCCCAGATGTGCTAGCATGCGCTAGGAGTTCGCTGTGTATGCAAGTGTGAGTGGCATAAACTCTCAGTTTGTGTGGGGAGGTAAAAAGTACAGTGGGATCTTACTCATGCCACACTCATATCCCTCATAACCCAAATTCAGACCAGCAATGGCCAAGGTCGTGTTAAATGTGTTTTTCAAAAGTGGGTACTTCTTACATGCTGACGCGAGGGCCATTAAATAAATGTAGAAATCCATGTTATTCAATTATTGCACCCACACTGCTCGCGCATGCCAATGAGCGTCTGCGACGCCAAGGGCTAAAATAGAACTCATTCCTATTTCTGACGCAGATCGCGCTGCAATTCCTGCCTCTCCCATCTCCTCATTGGTTTATAGAAGCAGGTACCCATGTGCCATCTCCTCATTGGTTATACCCACGTGGGTGATTGAAAGACGAACTGTTTTGCCTGTCGTCGTGGTAATACAATTAAAGTTTAGATGCGATCACCATATAAATTAAACAATGAAAAATCCTGGATGGAGGAGAGATGACTAGAAATGATTCGGTTGGCCGTTTTATGTGTTGATTAATTGTCGGAGTATAGGTCCTTGTGCATTTCAGGTAAAATAACAACTCAATGTTTATATCCCAGGACAAATTAGCTCGCAAGAGCAAGCTAGCTAAATAGGACAAATTAACATTAGCTAGCAAGTGCAAGCTAACTAGCTAAATTGCCATACATGTTTAATGCTTTTCGACCTGTCCCCAAATTAATGTCATTTGTTCAGAGTTTGTTTTGATATTTTAACCTGCGTTTCGTGATCGTGTTTGGTGTGGTGGGGGCAAAATAAATGTATGCACGATAGCTCACGATAGTGCAAGAGCGCAGCCGGTTTGGGTTCCGTGTTAGGGCTTGGTGCCTTTTTTCTCCATTTCCACTTGAATGACGTTCCCAAAGTAAACTGCCTGTAGCTCAGGCCCTGAAGCCAGGATATGCATATAATTGGTTCCATTGGAAAGAAAATACTTTGAAGTTTGTAGAAATGTTAAAATAATGAAAGAGAATATAAAACACTAGATATGGTAAGAAAAAATTTAAAGAAAACGTGTTTTGACTTGTTGAAACTAAGTTTAGGGGAAGGTTTTCGGATTCCTTTCTCTGCAAGTTGATTACTCAAATCAATGGTGCCAACTAAACTGACTTTTTGGGATATAGATTTTTTTACCTTTATTTTACTAGGCAAGTCAGTTAAGAATGAATTCTTATTTTCAACAACGGCCTAGGAACAGTGGGTTAACTGCCTTGCTCGGGCAGAATGACAGATTTTTACCTTGTCAGCTCGGGGATTTGATCTTACAACTTTTCATTTAGTTGTCATACACTCTAACCACTAGGCTACCTGCCACCCTATCCTACAAATAAGTATTTTATCTAACAAAATGATACTACATGTTATAGCTGGGACCCTTTGATCACAAATCAGTGGAAGATTTTCAAAAAGTAAGTGAATATTTAATCTTTATATGTGAATGTATAAAACCTGTGCCGGTGGAAAAATATTGTAATGTGGGGCGCCGTCCTCAAACATTCGCACGGCATGTTTTCGCTGTAATAGCTACTTTAAATCGGACAGTGCAGTTAGATTAACAAGAATTTAAACTTTCAGCCGATATAAGACACTTATATGTACCTATATCTTTCAAAACCATAATATTTATGGTTATTTATTTGAATTATGCGCCCTCCCGTTTCACCGGAAGTTGTCCCTCTAGCTGTGACACCGATCCAAGAAGGGCAAAATATCATCAATATTTTCCATTGCCTTGCCTTATCTGTCTGGACGTTCAATTATGCAAGGCTGCCCGCTCGCATATGTTCATCTGATTCAAGACAATTGGTTTGGTCAAAATATTTTCTCATGATCTTTTCACATCGCCCTTCTATTCATTATTGAGTCAAGATAATGCCAATGATGGTGTGAGCATTATGCCAGTTTAGGTTAAACTTTAAAAAACATACCTGTTGCTGAGGTGTATCATTTTCGGACCATATAACCACACAGAACTCTTTGAATATATATTTGTAATGGTTTTCAAGTTTTTTTTGGACAGCTTTATGATAGAGATGTAGATGAGTGGCAGAAGAGGGAATTGAACTTCTGCCTCCAGAGGTATATGTTGTTGGAGTGGCAGCACTAGTCCAAATTGGTGAGGTTAAATGAAAAAAAATAACTTAACAAAGTAAAAAAGGAAAAGTGGTGCGTACATATGTATTCACCCCCTTTGCTATGAAGCCCCTAAATAAGATTTGGTGCGACCAGTTACCTCCAGAAGTCACATAGTTAGATTGCACACAGGTGGACTTTATTTAAGTGTCACATAATCTGTCACATGATCTCAGTATATATACCTGTTCTGAAAGGCTCCAGAGTCTGCAACACCACTAAGCAAGGGGCACCACCAAGCAAGCAGCACCATGAAGACCAAGGAGCTCTCCAAACAGGTCAGGGACAAAGTTGTGGAGAAGTACAGATCAGGCTTGGGTTGTAAAAAAAATCAGAAACTTTTAACTTCCCATGGAGTACAATTAAATCCATTATTAAAACATGGAAAGAATATGGCACCAAACAAACCTGCCAAAAAACCTGCTAACAAACTTGCACACCAAAACTCACGGACCAGGCAAGGAGGGCATTAATCAGAGGGGCAACAAAGAGACCAAAGATAACCCTGAAGGAGCTGCAAAGCTCCACAGCGGAGATTGGAGTATCTGTCCATAGGACCACTTTAAGCCGTACACTCCACAGAGCAGCATCATGCTGTGGGGATGTTTTTCAATGGCAGGGAATGAAAAAATGGTCAGAATTGAAGAAATTATAGATGGCGCTAAAAACGGGGAAATTCTGGAGTGAATTTCTGTTTGTCTTCCAGAGATTTGAGACTAGGATGCAGGTTCACCTTCCAGTAGGACAATGACCAAAAGCATACTGCTAAAGCAACACTCAAGTGGTTTAAACATTCAAGTGGGGAAACATTTAAATGTCCTGGAATGGCCTAGTCAAAGCCCAGACCTCAATCCAATTGAGAATCTGTGGTATGACTTAAAGATTGCTGTACACCAGTGGAACCCATCCAAGTTGAAGGAGCTGGAGCAGTTTTGCCATGAAGAATGGGCAAAGATCCCAGTGGCTAGATGTGCCAAGCTTATAGAGACATACCACAAGAGACTTGCAGCTGTAATTGCTGCATAAGGTGGCTGTACAAAGTATAGACTTTGGGGGGGGGGTGAATAGTTCTGCACGCTCAAGTTCTGTTTTTTTTGTCTTATTTCTTGTTTGTTTCACAAAAAGTAGTGGTAGCCATGTTGTGTAAATCAAATTATACAAAAAATATATTTTAATATCAGGTTGTAAGGGAACAAAATAGGAAAAATTACAAGGGGGTGAATACTTCCGCAAGCCAATGTAATTCATATTATTGACCATAGTGGAATAACCTTGAGAAGGTGATGATGCCACACTGAAATGTGTGATATGCTATCTACAGTAGGCCTATTCCAAATATATTTTCCATGTATTAAATATCAATGGTTATTGGTCAATTTGGAAAATGGAACGCTGCAAGGGCAGTCAGGAACTGTCTCCCAAAAGTACATCTGCTACTACTAACATTGCTTGTGCTACTACAACAAAACTCCATAACAAACTATTGCCATACCAAATACTCAAAATCAAACTCTTCCTTACTTCTGCCTCAACCTACAATAATGGCTGCTATGGGTGCACAACTGCTATACTACCACTCTCCTTCATTCATACCACTCCTACTTAACATGTCCCTACAAATAAACAAATTCTATCACAACTCAGGATATTACCCAGATGCAGACACAGGAGGCGGATAGTACAGCTCTCAGATGATTTATTGAAAACACGGGGCAGGCAAAATGCAGGACGAGAACAGGCAGGGATTCATGATCAGGTCAGAGCCAGCAGGTACAGGGTGGCAAGCAGGCTCAGGGTCAAGGCAGACAGAATAGTCAGAACCGGGAGAACTAGGAAACAGAACTTGAAAAAAAGGAAGGCAGGATAGCAGGGGGGTGGAGACAAGCACAAAGACAGGTGAAACAAATGCATGGTTTGAACCCAGGTCTTCTGCATGCCACAAGACTGCAAGAACCTGCTGAGCTAAAGCCTTCTGTCTTTTAATATTACAAATATCCCTGCTGCCAGTGCCGTGTCTATGGAATGGCATCTGACATCACATGTGCCATTGTTATTTTTTTAATCTACAGATTTCACCACTCCCTCTTTGATGAACTTGTATTCCAGTAATTCTAAGGTACGACATAGCAACTGTACCCACCCAAACAGCAACCACTACGGATGTCAGTAATGTCACAAAGAAAACGTTGGCTTGTTGGCACCAGGAAAACTTCCCAAAGATCAAACTCATAAATAGCGAGTGCGTCCTAAATGGCACTCTATTCCATCTGTAGTGCACTACTTTTGACCAGGAACCATAGGGCTGTGGTTGATTGTAGTACACTATTTAGAGGAAATGGTGCTATATGAGACGCAACCAATGACTCTGCTGGGATTGATGAAAAATAAGAGCTAATTAAAAGCAAACAGGAACCCACTCCCTTCGCTCCCTTCATCTATTGCTAACTCTGCATTCCCTCCCCTCCCTCTACCTTTCCTCTCTATCTGACAGTGCACAGTTTTGTTTCTGGCTTTGAATAACTAGGTTGCGAAGACGCTGACAATGTTTTTTAGTGATGCGGAATCAGGGGATTGTTGTCTTTCTGCTGACCCACACACGCACACCCTTGCACACACACACACACACACACACACACACACACACACACACACACACACACACACACACACACACACACACACACACACACACACACACACACACACACACACACACACACACACACACACACACACACACACACCCTTTTTTACCTCCGTGATTCGTTTTCAAAGACTAATGCTTATGTGACCATAAATATTTCTGTTCATTTTACATTTCATGGGATCGGGAGATTTACATTATCCTTGCTCTGCTTACTTTGTGGATCGCTTATGTTTTCAAAAATAAAACACTAGCGGGAGACACAGAAATGTGAAGCGTTGGTACACCACTTTAGGGGTTTTCAGCGGTCTAGACAACTGGAATACAAGGCAGAGGCTGAAACTACTGGCATTTACACTAAGTCATTTCCCTGCATATCAGCCTTGCAGTCGCAATTGTGTTGTGATCGTTCTAGCTAGAACGCCCGGGAATTCCTTCAGAAAACCTGTTTACTCCCTGGTGCAACATAAGTCAGAGATTGGTTTTCAAACATGGCACTGCACACACAGGTGCCTGGTGGCACTTTAATTGGGTTGACGAGCACATATTAATGGCTAGGACGGCATAAATGGAATGGTATCAATTCATTCCATTCCAGCCATTAGTATGAGCCGTCCCCTCAGCAGCATCCTGTGCAACAATAGTAGAGTGAGAAGACTGTAGCAGAACAGCTATTTATGCTTATACCACAGCACTGTTGAATACTTGTTTCTGACGGACATTAAAACCAGATAATGGGACAGTTGGAAAAGATATCGGGACACCTTGCAATTATGACACAATATACATGCAGATCATACTTGCTACAAAGTTACAGAAAGCTAAACCAACAAGCACACAAACTGAAATTGCATACATTGCAAACGCAGGTCCAATGGAAAAAAACGTAACTAGTTCAGAAGCAATTGATTTGTTTTTGCAGAGAGATATTTTTGGGGGAGTATCTGATGTACAAACATGGTGAGCCACGAACGTGAATTTCTCCAGTCCCTACTGTAGTCATGTCACAAGTGGCGCTATGCTGTCAAATCCTCTCACATTACATTTCTAGTTTGACCAGCTGTTTTCAGCAACTGATAATTTGGCTGTCATATTGGCAGGTTTTCTAGCAACAAACTAAACTCAGCAAAATAAAAAAAGTCCTCTCGCTGTTAACTGTGTTTTTTCCCCCAGCAAACTAGGCTAGGGGGCAGTATTTTGCCGTCCGGATGAAAAGCGTGCCCAAAGTAAACTGCCTGTTACTCAGGCCCAGAAGCTAGGATATGCTAGCTTCGATATATATATCGGTAGAATTGGATAGAAAACACTAAAGTTTCTAAAACTGTTAAAATAATGTATGTGAGTATAACGGAACTGATTTGGCAGGCGGAACCCCGAGGACAATCCATCCAGGGAAAAATAAGAATTGAGGTCATTGGATTTTCCAATTGTTTTCTATGGGAAACCCGATTTATTAGGACCCAAACTGCAGTTCCTATGGCTTCTACTAGATGTCAACAGTCTTTAGAAATTGTTCGATGTTTTTCTTTTGAGAAACGAAGAAGTAGTCCTATTCTTTCCATGTGCCACTCAGAAGGACTGTAGTCTTTTCGTGCTCGTGAACAGGTGCACACTCCTTGTTATTTTTCTTCGGTATTGGAAACAGATTATTCCGTCTGAACTTTTATCGATTATTTACATTTTAGGGTACCTGAGGTTGGATTAGAAACGTTGCTTGAAATGTTTGGATAAAGTTTACAGGCGAGTTGGAACCGGTGTATTTCTGAATCAAAAGCACCAAATAAATTGACATTTTTGGGACATAAGGAAGGACTTTATCGAACAAAACAACCATTCATTATGTAACTGAGCAATTTGGGATTGCAGCAAAGCACCCCCACAACATGATGCTGCCACCCCCGTGCTTCATGGTTGGGATGGTGTTCTTCGGCTTGCAAGCCTCCCCCCTTTTCCTACAAACATAACGATGGCCAAACAGTTCTATTTTTGTTTCATCAGACCAGAGGACATTTCTCCAAAAAGTACGATCTTTGTCCCCATGTACAGTTGCAAAACGTAGTCTGGCTTTTTTATGGTGGTTTTGGAGCAGTGGCTTCTTCCTTCGTTGCCTTTCAGGTTATGTTGATATAGGACTCATTTGACTGTGGATATAGATACTTTTGTACATGTTTTTTCCAGCACAAGGTCCTTTGTTGCTGTTCTGGGATTGATTTGCACTTTTCTCACCAAAGTAAGTTAATCTCTAGGAAACAGAATGCATCTCCTTCCTGAGCGGTATGACGGCAGCGTGGTCCCATGGTGTTTATACTTGCATACTACTGTTTGTACAGATGAACGTGGTACCTTCAGGAATTTGGGAATTGCTCCCAAGGATGAACAAGACTTGTGGAAGTCTCCAATATTTTTTCTGAGGTCCTGGCTGATTTCTTTTGATTTTCCCATGATGTCAAGCAAAGAGGCACTGGGTTTGGAGGTAGGCCTTGAAATATGTCCACAGGTACACCTCCAATTGAGTTAAATTATGTCAATTAGCGCATCAGAAGCTTCTAAAGCCATGACATCATGTTCTGTAATTTTCCAAGCTGTTTGAAGGCACAGTCAACTTAGTGTATGTAAACTTCTGACCCACTGGAAATATACTTTTGAAAGGCAGGTCATGGCTCACATCAACACCATTATCCCAGAAACTCTAGACCCACTCCAATTTTCATACCGCCCCAACAGATCCACAGATGATGCCATCTCTATGGCACTCCACACTGCCCTTTCACAACTGGAGAAAAATACCACCAATGTGAGAATGCTATTCATTGACTACAGCTCAGAGTTCAACACCAGAGTGCCCTCAAAGCTCATCACTAAGCTAAAGACCCTGGGACTAAACACCTCCCTCTGAAACTGGATCCTGGACTTCCTGACGTGCCACCCCCAGGTGGTAAGGATAGGTAACAACATATCCGCCATGCTGATCCTCAACACGGGGGCCCCTCAGGGGTGCATGCTCATTCCATTCCTGTAATCCCTGTTCAGTCATTACTGCATGGCCAGGCATGACTCCAACACCATTATGTTTGCCGATTACACAACAGTGGTAGGCCTGATCACCGACAACAACGTGACAGCTTGTAGGGAGGAGGTCCGAGACCTGGCCTTGTGGTTCCAGAACAACAACCCCTCCCTCGACGTGATCAAGACAAAGAAGATGATTGTGGACTACAGGAAAAGGAGGACAGAGCACGCCCCCATTGTCATCGACGGGGCTGTAGTGGAACAGGTTGAGAGCTTCATGTTCCTTGGTGCCCAAATCACCAACAAACTAACATGGTCCAAGAACACCAAGACAACTGGTCACAACAAAACCCATTCCCCCTCAGTAGAATGAAAAGATTTTCATGGGTCCTCAGATCCTCAAAATGTTCTACAGCTGCACCATCAAGAGCATTCTGACTGGTTGCATCACTGCCTGGTATTGCAACTGCTCGGCGTCCGACCGCAAGGCACTACAGAGGTAGTGTGTATGGCCCATTACATCACTGGGGCAAAACTTCCTGCCATCCAGGACCTCTATACCAGGCGGTATAGAAAAGACCCTAATAATTGTCAAAGACTCCAGCCACACTAGTCATAGACTGTTCTCTCTGCTACCGCATGGCAAGCACTACCGGAGCGTCATGTCTAGGTCCAAGAGGTTTCTAAACAGCTTCTACCCCCAAGCAATAAGACTCCTGAACATCTAATCAAATGGCTAACCAGACTATTTGCTTTTCCCCAACTTTTTTTACGCTGCTTCTTCTCTGTTTTATTATCTATGCACAGTCACTTTAATAACTCCACCTACAGGTACATATTACCTCAATTGCCTCGACTAATTGCCCCGCACATTGACTCTGCTCTTTATTTGTTTGTTACATACATTTTTCTTAAATCTGCATTTTTGGTTAAATAGCAAAAGGAGGATGCTTTTCCCGTGGTTAATTTTCATGCCAGCCAGGTAGTCTAACCTCCTGTAAAGATGAAAATGGTGCTTAATATTAGGAAAGTTGAGAAATAAATATAGTAGGCCTATAAAAAGCTGATGGCATCCTTCTCTTTTTAGTAGAGGCCATCACACGTAATTGCATACCCTATAGAAATGTTGCACAACATAAGCTCATGGAGTCTCGTTAAGTGTTTGATTATATTTTTTCAAACATGTTTGCATTGATGTCAGAGTGATTAGAGGGAAAATTGAGTGCTGAGTACATTTACATTACATTTACATTTAAGTCATTTAGCAGACGCTCTTATCCAGAGCGACTTACAAATTGGTGCATTCACCTTATGACATCCAGTGGAACAGCCACTTTACAATAGTGCATCTAAATCTTTTAAGGAGGGGGGTGAGAAGGATTACTTTATCCTATCCTAGGTATTCCTTAAAGAGGTGGGGTTTCAGGTGTCTCCGGAAGGTGGTGATTGACTCCGCTGTCCTGGCGTCGTGGGGAGTTTGTTCCACCATTGGGGGCCAGAGCAGCGAACAGTTTTGACTGGGCTGAGCGGGAACTGTACTTCCTCAGTGGTAGGGAGGCGAGCAGGCCAGAGGTGGATGAACGCAGTGCCCTTGTTTGGGTGTAGGGCCTGATCAGAGCCTGGAGGTACTGAGGTGCCGTTCCCCTCACAGCTCCGTAGGCAAGCACCATGGTCTTGTAGCGGATGCGAGCTTCAACTGGAAGCCAGTGGAGAGAGCGGAGGACCAGTACCAGACAGTTAGCACATTTGGTAGGCTACTAATGACCATCAGCAGCATCAGAGCTTGGAGAAGCCTAATTACTGTGACTAGTTCCATTTAACGCAGGCATTGCTACCAGATGGCTCAAACCTTACTGCTGTCCCTCACCCACTCAGCAATGATGGTAGTTAACACTACAACCGCCTGGCCTTTCAGCATACAAATACCTGCGATAGAACAATGCCGGTCGTCCTCTTTAGCATATTCATCAGATGTAAATCAACCCGCAAGGTGCACAAACATGCTTGATAAATAGTCCATAAAGAAATACAGACAGAGAGACAGCCTGGTGCATGGGGCTGGCACAGGCCCACCAGGCTGGGCAGACCTACAGGAGGCCTGGTGCATGGAGGAGGCACCGGATGGAACGGGCTTTGGGGGAGCACTGGAGCTCTGGTGCGCAGCCTTGGCGCCACTCCTCCAGGCTGGATGCCCACTTTAGCCCGGACCCTCCCGAGTGCAGGCACAGGTTGAACCGGGCTGTGGGTAAGCACTGGAGCTCTGGTGCATACCACTCGCACCTCTCCCTTCGGCTCAATACCCACATTCACCCGGCACGGGGGGAGCACAGGCATAGAACGCACTGCACCCTCCCAGCACCTTGGAGACACAGCACACAGCGCCTGGACCGAAACGACGTACTGGAGACCAAACACGCTGGGCTGGCACATCATGCCCTGGCTGGATGCCTACTCTCGCATGGCACTTGCGGGGGGCTGGCCTATAGCCCATCGGGCTATGAGCGCGTACCGGCGACACCGTGCGTTTGACCGCATGCCTGACCAGTACTGCGTACTGGTGTACTGCGTGCCTGACCAGTACTGCGCTTCTTCCGATAAGCACGAGGAGTGGACTCAGGTCTCCAACCTGACTCTTGCCCAACTCCCCGTGTGCCGCCCCCCCCAGAAATTGGGGGGCTGCCTCTCGTGCCTGTCGCGCTGCCGTGCTGCCTCCTTATTTCGCCGCCGCTCAGCTTTCGCTGCCTCCAGCTCTGCCTTGGGGCGGCGATATTCCCCAGCCTGTGCCCAAGGTCCCTTGCCGTCAAGTATCTCCTCCCATGTCCAGGAGTCCGGAGATCGCTGCTGCCCGATACCACGCTGCTTGGTCCTTGGTTGGTGGGTGTTTCTACAACGGATCTCGTCCTCCTCTTCTGAGGAGGATTAGCGAGAAGGATCGGAGGACCAATTTGCAGCATTGTAAGTGTTCATGATGCAATATTTAATGAATCAAAACTGAACACTGAAATACAAAAAACAATAAAGTGAAAGTGAACGAACTAAAACTGAAACAGTCCTGTCTGGTGACATACACAAAGACAGAAAATAAACACAGGTGGAAAAAGGCTACCTAAGTATGATTCACAATCAGAGACAACTAACGACACCTGCCTCTGATTGAGAACCATACTAGGCCGAACACAGCAACCAACATAGAAAAACAAACAGACCCCAACTCACGCCCTGACCATACTAAAACAAAGGTCAGAATGTGACAACAACGTAAATGGTATCAACATCATTATTTTTTTTACAAATTCTTATTTTCAATGACAGCCTAGGAACAGTGGGTTGACTGCCTGTTCAGGGGCAGAATGACATATTTGTACCTTGTCAGCTCAGGGATATGAACTTGCAACCTTTTGATTACTAGTCCAACGCTCTCACCACTACACTACCCTACTGCCTCAATCATCACCCTATTGTTGTTCTAAATTACATCAACCTCTTAACCCTCATCATTCAGTTAGGCCTAATTTAAATTTGATTGTGAAGTATCGCCCATTCAATCCATTTTTCATTCATTCAGTGGGCTGGCATCATTTGCTTTGCTGGATAGAGTCAAGGATATGTTTTGCATTATTCCAAAGGCCTACTGTAATATGTAGCGTGTTTTCTTTTCCTTACAATACATCAGGCTAGTATATGCTCCTGTACAGTTTAATTGGACTAAAGTAACTTTGACATGACTGTGTTGCTTAATAATGACTTGGTTTGACGTGAGTGTGAGAGGATTTTCGAAAAGACATAAAGGTGTGCTAATTTGGGCTACATTGGCTGGTATATTGTTTTTTTTATTTTTAGAAAATGCTAAAGTTAACTCTTGGTGGCTGTGACAAGGTAAAAAAAATCTAAATGTAGAATGCAGTATCCCCCTGTCCAGACTTTGACTGTGTTCGGGTAGGGAAACAAATCAATCATTTTGTAAATTGGGTGAACTATCCCATTAATGCTTAGACCTTCACTCTAGCTATTTTGCCCCTTGGGGCCACCGTACATATAGTAAGAAATGACTGCTGACCGCTTGCAAGAAGAGGGAGGAGAGCTGTCTGTGTGTACAGTCGCCATTGGTAACAAAATAAGGACCAAAGTGGAGTCAGGCCTTTTTCTTCAGAAACAATTGCATAGTAAGAAGCTGTGTTTGTGTGATTCATGGTGTTGATCCATCCTCACTTTTCTCCTATAACCGCCATTAAACTGTGTAACTGTTTTAAAGTCACCATTGGGCTCCTGGTAATATCCCTTTGGTTTCCTTCCTTTCCAGCAACTGAGTTAGGAAGGACGCCTGTATCTTGGTAGTGACTGGGTGTACACCATTCAGTATAATTTAGACTAGTTTCAGGAAACTAGGCATATGTCGTGCGCCACTACTTCACAGGAGCACCGTTTGAACGTAAGCAAAAATGTTTTTATCAAAATGGCCATTTTGGCAGAAATACCTTCTGGAACATGTGCACTTTCATGTGACTTAAAAACACACGTGTATGCCATCTGTAAATACAAATAAATAAAATTATGAGTTGGTTTAGCCACAGAAGTCAGCTGGCTCACCAGCTAACGTTGTGTATGATCTGTGCAGTAATATTATTTCTATCTCAGAGCCATTTGCTTTGCAAGTTATAGCCTAATGTTAGCTAGCTAACATGGAACCTGGTTGGTTTACTACCTGTAGATTCATGCAGGGTAATAATGTCATGAGTTGGGATTATGGTTCATTGTTCAGCTAGCTAGCTACATGTCTTAACAAAAGACTCCACTATGCAAGTTACCATTTCAATAAAATGTTCATGATGTCACTGCGATAAAGGTTGATAGACGTAGCTGGTAAATTTACTCTGACTATCTATTCCGATATTTGGATCACTCTTGTTTGAGTGTGCCAGAGCTCAGAATAACTAATGAAATTACGAACGCATAACACCCGTTGAATATGGCCGGTGTCAGTAAACGTTGACAAAAACACATCACTAAATTGTTGCCAGCAGCACAGTTGCAGTCACCAACGCTATAGACAACATAAAACAGCCTAACCAGCTCTGTTAGGGCAGGTAAAATGTTCAGAGTGAGCTGTTCTCTCATTTGTGTCTGGAAGTATCTAGCAAGCTAGCCAATGTTAGCCAGCTAGCTTGCATGCTTGACTGCTGTTGTTAGGACAGAACGCTCGGATCAACCCTACTCCTCAGCCAGAGCGTCCAGTGTGTGCTCTGAACGCTCCTTAAAGAGATGGGCGGGGCTAAAACTTAAGAGGGTGTGAACGATTCTGAATGGGGTAGACAAAGAGCAGCTCTCCAGTAGGTGTACCAAAACATTCAAAGACCATTTTCTCAAAAGTGAGGTTAGAAGTTTATCAAATTTCAAGGCAGAATTATAATTACTTTCCCATTGTTCCTCAACTGTGAGGTATGATATAAACCCTGTCAGGACCCTGTCTTTCACAGATAATTTTAAAAAATCCAAATAACTTCACAGATCTTCATTTTAAAGGGTTTAAACACTTTTTCCCATGCTTGTTCAATGAACCATAAGCAATTCATGAACATGCACCTGTGGAACGGTCATTAAGACTAACAGCTTACAGACGGTAGGAAATTAAGGTCACAGTTATGAAAACTTAGAACACTAAAGAGGTCTTTCCACTGACTCTGAAAAACACCAAAAGAAAGATGCCACAGGGTCCCTGCTCATCTGCGTGAACGTGCCTTAGACATGCTGCAAGGAGGCATGAGGACTGCAGATGTGGCCAGGGCAATACATTACAATGTCTGTACTGAGACGCCTAAAACAGAGCTACAGGGAGACAGGATGGACAGCTGATCGTCCTCGCAGTTCGTCCTCGCACGTGTAACAACACCTACACAGGATCGGGACATTCGAACATCACACCTGGGGACAGGTACAGGATTGCAACAACAACTGCCCGACTTAAAGTCACGGTTCTGTCTCACCAGGGGTGATGGTCAGATTTGCGTTTATAATCGAAGGAATGAGCGTTACATTGAGTACTCTGGAGCCTGTACTCTGGAGCGAGATCGATTTGGAGGTGGAGGGTCCGTCATGGTCTGGAGCGGTGTGTCACAGCATCATCAGACTGAGCTTGTTGTTATTGCAGGCAATCCCAATGCTGTGTGTTACAGGGAAGACATCCTCCTCCCTCATGTGGTACCCTTCCTGCAGGCTGGGACCTGTAGGATCGGAGGGTGAGGGCTAGGGTCATTCCGCCCAGAAATGTCCGGGAACTTGCAGGTGCCTTGGTGGAAGAGTGGGGTAACATCTCACAGCAAGAACCGGCAAATCTGGTGCAGTCCATGAGGAAGAGATGCACTGCAGTACTTAATGCAGCTGGTGGCCATACTGTTACTTTTGATCTTGAACCCCCCCCCCTTTATTCAGTGACACATTATTAATTTATGTTTGTCACATGTCTGTGGAACTTGTTCAGTTTATGTCTCAGTTGTTGAATCTTGTCACATGTTAAGTTTGCTAAAAATAAACGCAGTTGACACTGAGAGGACGTTTCTTTCTTTGCTGAGTTTATGATATCCGATGTAAAAAACACAATTTCAAAGACCAAATCGAGCCGGTCACAATAAATAACTTCACCATGCTCAATGTCTGTTTTTTTTCTGGATCTTGCAGACAATGTTTTTTTTCTCTTACTGGCAGGCAGAGGTCATCTCTCTCTCTTCCAAACTTTTTTTTTTGTTAAGAAAAGTGTCAAGATTGAATAGATAGAGCCCGATTAGTTAGCCTTTTATCTTACTCACTGCACTGTGCAATCATCTCTCCGCCATCTTTACCTTCTCAAATGAAAGATTACTGTATTTCATAGTCTATTTCTCCACTATATCCCTCTCTTAATTATCTCTCTCCCTCCCTTGATCTCTCTCTCATGAGTACTGTATTCGTACACTGTCAGGAAAGTTCTGCAAATGAAGCAAGTGGTGTGAGGCACTTCTCCCAGAGGGCTGATGGTGTGTTTGTGTACCTGTGTGTGTAGAGGTGCTGAGCTAACTCCTCCCTAGAGACCTCATTTGAAGTGAGATTCTGAGGCTGAACGAGTCTTGACTGCCAGGGATTAGTAGAACGGTCTCTCTCCAAAGCCTGCAACTCCTTAAACCTGGAGCCATGACCTCCTCTCTCTCTCTCTCCTTTCTTCTCACTCCATCATTCCTAACGCTGTCCTCCACCACCTCCACCCATCCATTGCCAGCCAGCCATCAAGCTTTCAGGATCATCTTGATGCACTTCAAAATCGGACTTCTAAAAATATAGTGGACCGGCACTAACTCATTGCAAATCGGTCAAGGAAGAAGCTGTGAAAAAGCAAAAGTTTCCACAGATATGCCTATGCTGGTGTAGCGTTGTGGACTGTGTCTGAGGGGATGTAAATGCACTGACTGGACAATGCTAGAATGCAAATGTTTTGTATATATATCGATAAACCATTATTGTGACTTGCAATAAAAGCCACCATAACATGTTAAAAAAACATTTGATTGCCGTGTCCATTTGTGTTTACCAAAGTCATAGAAATCGATAGTGGTCGGTGGTTGGTTTCGACAGTGACTAAGGCCCTGTTTGCATTAGCATGTCTGGGCTCTCTTCCTACTTCAGTTTTCATCAACAAAGCTGAAGCTCCCATTAACTGTGTTTACTGAAGCATGAGAGCGCAGGTAGCCGACTGCTGAATAGATAAGCAAGGGCATTTGGAGAGGCATGGAAAAAATCCCATTCAAAACGGATTTGGGGGCGTGCTCCCTGAGGCCATTTCAACAGCTGCCGCTAAGAAGGCAACATCCTGAATCAGAATAACTTTGCTGATCAGAAAGGGTGAGTCAATTAGTCACCTGGTCAACAAATTAATGATCGTCTCACCATCACCGGTCCTCCCTCGAAAGTGTCTTCGTCTCCTTAAATATGACTGATGTCACCGTAATCACTGCCGAATTACAAAGCATGGCGGTCTTAATT
This sequence comes from Oncorhynchus keta, assembly GCF_023373465.1. NCBI lineage: Eukaryota > Metazoa > Chordata > Actinopteri > Salmoniformes > Salmonidae > Oncorhynchus > Oncorhynchus keta. The sequence continues at coordinate 46,017,172 of NC_068455.1, forward strand.
GGCCTCTTGAAAATGCTTATGGGAAAAAAAGATATGGAAACTAAACCCCAGAAACTCCCTTGATTATTTTCTATCTCCAGTCTCTTTATCTACGTCTATTTCATTTTTGTTATCACCACATTACCGCCATTGACATGTGCAAATTGGTTTCATCTTGATTATCTCTCTGGTTGTCTACATCCACGCTGCGTGTGGGCTCCGATAGGTTGCTAATTTTATATTAATCCCAGTTTGATATCCTTAAGGGAAGGTTGGGCTTATTCGTATTCGCAAATACAAAGATCAGGGCTATGATGGGCAGGTGGTGATTGTCTTGAGGTTAGAGAGAAGCATGAGTTACCAAAGGGTTATCGGTTTGTGTCCCAGGGCTGACAGGAAGATTTGGTGGGGTTGTGAGCTAGTGACAGGAAGGGTTACTGGAATCAGAATCTCACGTGCGGCCTACTGCATGTGTCCTTGAGCACTTCACTCCCTCACCTGTTCCAGGGGTGCTAATCTGCCTCTAGACCTGCTGCATTGCTTCTAGCATCTCATGAGTGTGTACAGTATTTGTTGCGAATAATGAAGAGCAGCAAAAACATTTTTTGGGGGGGCTAATGGAAGGCTTGTTAGTGCCTGAATAACTGTGATGTTTCAACCTTATTAACACCCCTGATGTGTACCAGGCCCTCATACACACAAATGTCAAAACTCTTAGGCTACATTTACACAGGCATCATTATTCTGATATTTGTTTCACTAATTGTGTCCTTTGACCAATCGGATCAGCTCTGAAAAAGAACTGATGTCAAACGACCAAAGCGTTCCAGATAACAGCCAAGGTGTTCTTGAGACCAAAGCGGTGCCATACAGTATGAACTCTTAGATCTGGTTGGTGAGGGAGATGGATGACTGGCAACTGTAATGTATGCAGAGGATTGAGTGGTGTCTTTGCCTTTCCATATTAATATTGCGTGTTCAGGCTTAGGGCTGTGGTGGTCATGAAAAGGCTGTGGTGGTCATGCCATTTTGTCAGCCGGTGATTGTCAAACAAGTAACTGTCGGTCTTACAGTAATTGACCATAATTAACATAAACACATGTAGAATCTCCTGGCTTCCGGAATGTGTACATTTGAAAAAGTCTAATAAATTCATGTAATATAGCCTACATCTTCACAATAAATCCATTATTTATTTTAGATAGGTCTTGACGCACGATATGAAGACAATTTTGTCTATTTAAGAAGAACAGAATAACATGCTCTGAGTTGTCCTGATCTGGCTATGCCAAATGGCTGTGGGCTACACTAGTTCACTTAGCAGACAAGATTGGCTTAGAATTTTGATTTTTAATACATTGTAAGGCTGCATGATTGCGACTCTAATGATCATTTGAAAAAAGTTGCTTGAAAGGCACACTACATCCGTTACGCATTCATAATTTGACAAGCACTTGATAATGCCTAGAATTTCACGGCGGCATCCCCTTTGTGTAGCCGTAATTCATCCTAAAAAAATACATGTTGTTTGCGGCCAGTGGCCATTGCACCCTTCTCTGTGAGTGCTGAGCATTCCATCACATGATTGGGTCTTTTTCACAGGCTACAAGTATAGACAGACACATCAGGACGCAACTGCGCTTGTCCTTATCCAATTCCGAGGGACATATAGAAGATATTGGAAGAACTGTCCACATTTACTTTTCATCAGCCAACAAAATGAGTAGGCCTAACGAACAGCAAAAGCACTAGCCTATATCAATCTACTATCCCCCATGGTACAAAGGTCAACCTATTCTATTCTGTGTGAGAAATAAATATTCCAAACATAGTCTGGGACAGTTGTGTTATGCGAGAGATCCCAAATTAATACAACCACTGGCTGACACAACAGATCAGAACGTTGGCTGAAAATGTTGATAAACTATTAGGCTATTTCTTCACATTATAAGCGCAGCAATGCACACATAGGCTATAAGCATGAATGTTCCATTAGCGGAAAACACCATTATCAAAAGTGACTGCAAATGTGATTATGCAAGTAATGCTTTTATTATAAAGGTGCATTTTTATGGTGAAAATTATCTTCCCCGAACTTGAAACTTCTGTGCTGTTTATGCCAGTTAGTCTCTAAACCCCTTGTAAAGTGGATTCATGTTCTTAATTTTAAGAAGTTATTTGGCCACTTTAGTTGTGATTACAAACCTAATCAAAACAAATTGGCCTATGGCCTAGACTACATGAGGTGTGCGACTATGATTAGAAAAAGTAGCCAAAAAAAAAGGCAGTTTCTTATGCTTTGCATCATTCACAATTGATTTTTTAAATTATTATTTTATTTCACTTTATTTGACCAGGTAGGCTAGTTTTCATTTACAACTGCAACCTGGCCAAGATAAAGCAAAGCAGTTCGACATGTACAACAGAGTTACACATAAACAAACATAGACAATTTCTACTGTATTATTGACTATATACAGTGTGTGCAAATGAGGTAAGATAAGGGAGGTAAGGCTAATATTGTCACCCATGAGACTATTATTGATTTAATCTTGTCTTTACATATATACGAAATAATATATGTTTGAATTTGGACCCGAATCATGCACCTGTCTCGAAACAGGGGTAGCGGGAAAAAAATACATGTCATCTATGCAGTTAAATAGTGAATGGAGGATGCTTTTCCCGTGGTTAATTGTCATGTCAGACAAGTAGACTAACCTCCTGTTGTAAAGATAGACATTGTACTTAATATTAGGAAAGTTGAGAAATAAATATAGTAGGCCTAGCCTATAAAAAACTGATTGGATCCTCTTTTTTAGGAGAGGTATTCAATCTGTTTTCTCACGTAATTGCATAGCCTATAGAAATGTTGAGCAACATGGGCTCTTGTTAAGTGTTTGATTAGATTTTCAAACACAATTGCATTGATGTCAGAGTGATTAGAGGGACAATTGAGTGCTGAATACCAGACAGTTAGCAAGTTTGGTAGGCTACTAATGACCATCAGCAGCATCACAGCTTGGAGAAGCCTAATTACTGTGACTAAACGGTCACATGGAATTTGACTGCCTTCATGACTTGCGACCGCCGGTGTGGTGGGAATATGCTCACCGCAACAGCCCTATTCAGGTTTACACACATCAAGGATCTGTTTGTGTATGAGTCAAAGAGAGGGGGAGAGAAAGAGAGAGAGGAATGACATTGTGAATATGAAAAACCCATCATCCTTTTGACCCAGCTGACAAAGAGCCAATGCCATGTTCCTTTCCATGAAACACTGTGCATTTTCTTTGTATTATTTAAATAATATTTTGCTGCTCATCTTCAGTAGTTTACTGTGGTTATTCCACTGCAAAGAAATAGAAACATAAGTGCATACCAAAGTTTTTGGTAAAATGCCAAAGACAATTTCTAGATGTAGTATATTTGTTGAGGTGCATTGGACGTTTGCATTGCCAGGAAATGTAGTTTTTATTGACATGACACAATACCTCAATAGCTAAAGAAAAAGGTAAATCAGTTGTTCAATTAATTTCATTGGAGTCCAGTTAATTCAACCCAGGATTCACGCGGACCATTGGACAAGGCATTATGGGAAGAAGACCTCAATGCAAATAAAGAAGAACAGAACACTGTTTCAATTAGAAACATTCCTTTTCTGAATTGACTACAACGGAAATTGGTTTGACCTTTAAGTCTGCAACAGTATGTGACATTGTTCAGTGCACATCAATCACAAAATTATTTTCTCTTTTTTCAGATTGAATTGATTACAAGGGAGCATAATGTCATTGACCCTTTGTACCATAGAACAGTGAAGAAGGATTATTTGAAGTACTTTTTTTAATTTAATTTTTTTTATTTTACCTTTATTTAACCAGGCAAGTCAGTTAAGAACATATTCTTATTTTCAATGACGGCCTGGGAACAGTGGGTTAACTGCCTGTTCAGGGGCAGAACAACAGATTTGTACCTTGTCAGCTCGGGGGTTTGAACTCGCAACCTTCCGGTTACTAGTCCAACGCTCTAACCACTAGGCTACGCTGCCTGTGTGATATACATTTTTAAGACAAGAATGAAAGGCAATAAGACGAAAAACATCAGTGTAAGAGAAGAAATATGGGTCCCACTTTACAATGTGTCTCATATTACATGAGAGTGTTGTATATGCATTTGTAGGCTACTGTGTAAAAACAGTGTTACAAATACTGTATATACACTACCGTTCAAAAGTTTGGGGTCACTTAGAAATGTCCTTGTTTCTGAAAGAAGAGCACATTTTTGTCCATTAAAATAACATCAAATAAATCAGAAATACAGTGTAGACATTGTTAATGTTGTAAAAGACAATTGTAGCTGGAAACGGAAGAGTTTTTATGGAATATCTACATAGGAGTACAGAGGCCCATTATCAGCCACCATCACTCCTGTGCTCCAATGTGTTCCAATGGCAACTGGAAGCTTCATTAAATAGTACCGCAAAACACCAGTCTCAACATCAACAGTGAAGAGGCGTCCCCGGGATGCTGTCCTTCTAGGCAGAGTTGCAAAGAAAAAGCCATTTCTCAGATTGGCCAATAAAAATAAAATATTAAGATGGGAAAAGGAACACAATCACTGGACAGAGGAACTCTGTCTAGAAGGCCAGCATCCCAGAGTCTCCTCTTCACTGTTGACTTAGAGACTGGTGTTTTGCGGGTGCTATTCAATGAATCAGCCAGTTGAGGACTTGTGAGGCAGTTGTTTCTCAAACTAGAGACTAATGTACTTGACCTCTTGCTTAGTTGTGCATTGGGGCCTCCCACTCCTATTTCAATTCTGTTTAGGGACAGTTTGCGTTGTTCTGTGAAGGGAATAGTACACTGAGTTGTACGAGATCTTCAGTTTCTTGACAATTTCTCGAATGGAATGGCCTTCATTTCTCAGAACATGAATAGACTGCCGAATTTCAGAAGAAAGGTACTTGTTTCTGGCCATTTTGAGCCTGTAGTCGAACCCACAAATGCTGATGCTCCAGATATTCAACTAGTCTAAAGAAGGCCAGATTTATTGCTTCTTTAATCAGGACAACAGTTTTCAGCTGTGCTTACATAATTTTCGAATGAACAATTAGCCTTTTAAAATGATAACCTTGAATTAGCTGACATAACGTGCCATTGGAACACAGGAGTGATGGTTGCTTATAATGGGCCTATGTATGCCTATGTAGATATTCCATTACAAATCATCCATTTCCAGCTACAATAGGCATTTCCAACATTTACAATGTCTACAACGTATTTCTGATCAATTTTATGTTATTTTAACTTGTTATGGCGGGGGGCAGTATTGAGTAGCTTGGATGAATAAGATGCCTAGAGTAAACTGCCTGCTACTCAGGCCCAGTTGCTAATATATTGCATAATATTAGTATTTGGATAGAAAACACTCTGAAGTTTCTAAAACTGTTTGAATGATGTCTGTGAGTATAACAGAATGCATATTGCAGGTAAAAACCTGAGAAAAAATCCAACCAGGAAGTAGGAAATCTGAGGTTTATAGGTTTTCAATACACAGTGTCTATGGAGTCATGTTGCACTTCCTAAGGCTTCCACTAGATGGCAACCGTTTTTAGATCCTTGTGTAATGCTTCTACTATGAAGTGGGTGCAAATTAGAGGGGAATGAGTCAGAGGTCTGCCAGAGAGGCATGAGCTGGTCAAGCGCATTAACCTGAGAGTTAGCAAATTGCAATTCTACAGACAAAGGAATTCTCCGGTTGGAACATTATTGAAGATTTCTGTAATAGAGACAGTAGATCTAGCTGGTCTGTCATAATATAGTAGAGACAGTAGATCTAGCTGGTCTGTCATAATATAATAAAGACAGTAGATGTAAATCCTAAAGATTGATTCTACACATTGTTTGACATGTTTCCACAGACTGTAACGGAACTTTTTAACTTTTAGTCTGGACCTAGTGATCGCGCCTCATGAATTTGGATTACTGGGCTAAACACGCAATCAAAAAGGAGGTATTTGGACATAAATTATAGACTTTATCAAACAAATCAAACATTTATTGTGGAACTGGGATTCCTGGGAGTGCATTCTGATGAAGATCATCAAAGGTAAGTGAATATTTATAATTATATTTCTGACTTCTGTTGACTCCACGACATGGTGGATATCTGAATGGCTAGATTTTGTTGTCTGAGCGCTGTACTCAGATTATTGCATGGTGTGCTTTTTAGGTAAGAGCTTTTTTTAAATCTGACACAGCAGTTGCATTAAGGAGAAGTCTATCTAAAGTTCCATGTATAACACTTGTATCTTTTATTAATGTTTATTATGTTTATTTAGTATTTCTGTAAATTGATGTGGCTCTCTGCAAAATCACCAGATGTTTTGTAACTACTAAACATAACGCGCCAATGTAAACTCAGATTTTTTTAATATAATATGAACGTTATCGAACAAAACATACATGTATTGTGTAACATGAAGTCCTATGAGTATCATCTGATGAAGTTTTAATGGACAAAACATTTGCTTTTCTTTCAAAAACAAATATATTTCTAAGTGACCCCAAACTTTGAACGTTAGTGTACATCGGCCCACTGCAAATTTAGCTGCTTAGCGATTTCGGTATCAAATGTAACATCACGAGTCTGCACCATGCACTCTCACTAAGAACTCGTTTCTAGGCCCTCTTCTCTCTGTACACCAAGTCACTTGGCTCCTTACGTGGTCTCCTATTAGTGCTATGCAGAAGACACTCAACTACTTTTCTCCTTCCTCCTTTTGACACCCACGTGGCGACATGCATCTCTGCATACTTGGCAGATATCTTGGCATGGATGTCGGCCCACCACCTCAAGCTCAACCTCAAAAAGACGGAGCTGCTCTTCCTCCCGGGGAAGGCCTGCCCGCTCCAAGACCTCTAAATCACATCTGGCAACTCTACGGTGTCCCCCTTCCAAAGTGCAAAGAACCTTGGCGTGACCCTGGCCAACACCCTGTTGTTCTCCGCAAACATCAAAGCAATAACTCGCTACTGGTTCATGCTAAACAACATCCATAGAGTATGATCCTACCTTAGACAGGAAGTGGCACATGTCCTAATCCAGGTACTTGACATCTCCCATCTGGATTACTTCAACTTGCTGTTGACTGGGCTCCCCGCTTATGCCATTAAACACCTGCAACTTATCCAGAATTCCACAGAAAGCTTGTTGTTCTCCAATTTCACCCCCACGGTGTTCCCACTGATGTTGTTAAATCTATTATTTCATCGACTTTTCTCACACACAACCCCCAGGTTGAACACATGGAGTTGAAATCAGAAGTTTACATACACCTTAGCCAAATACATTTAAACTCAGTTTGTCACAATTCAATTTAACATCTAATCCTAGTCTTAAATCAGTTAGGATCACCACTTTATTTTAAGAATGTGAAATGTCAGAATAATAGTAGAGAGAATGATTTATTTCAGCTTTTTTTCAGCTTTTATTTCTTTCATCACATTCCCAGCGGGTCAGAAGTTTACAAACCATCAATTAGTATTTGGTAAAATTGCCTTTACATTTTTTAACTTGGGTCAAACGTTTCGGGTAGCCTCCTACAAGCTTCCCACAATAAGTTGGGTGAATTTTGGCCCATTCCTCCTGACAGAGCTGGTGTAACTAGGTCAGGTTTGTAGGCCTCCTTGCTTGCACAAGCTTTTTTCAGTTCTGCCCAAACATTTTCTATTGGATTGAGGTCAGGGCTTTGTGATGGCCACTCCAATACCTTGACTTTGTTGTTCTTAACATCCCAGCGCACCGAACACGTTAGCAGGATTAAATTCGACAACATACGGTGATCGCTACATAAATAGTCATATTAAACATTCATGAAAATACAAGTGTAATGAATGGTCTTTTGTTTGATAAAATCCATTTTTATAGCCTATCACGAAACATTTTGTGAACCGCTTGTGTCGTGAATTCCGTGTCATTCCATTTGACGACACATTTGATGTAAATACACACACTAAACGTGACTTTTCCAGTCATGTTTGGTTTCATTGCAATCAACTGGTTTGTTTGTAACACAACCAAACCTGATGGGTCATTTCGCGGGACGTATTGACTGAAAGAAACCGATTTGAAGACAACAAGTAATGACATCATTGTGCACCAATGATATGACCGCTGTTTCGTTGATTGACTGTATTTTAACCCAATGACATGGTTTTGCCAACTACTTTAATTACTTTTTCATTGGCAAGATAAACAAACTTAGGGATGACATGTCAGCAACAACCACTGACACTACACATCTAAGTATATCTGACCAATTATGAAAGGTAAGAATTGTACTTTTGAATTCCATAAAGTCAGTGTGGAAGAGGTGAAAAAAGTATTGTTGTCTATCAACAATGACAAGCCACCGGGGTATGACAACCTTTCTTTATGGAAAATTACTAAGGATAATAACGGCCAATTTCTTCACTCATATTTGCCACTTCTTCAATATAAGCCTACTAGAAAGTGTGTGCACTCATGCCCGGAGGGAAGCTAAAGTCATTCCGCTAGCCAAAAATAGTAAAGCCCCATTTACTGGCTCAAATAGCCAACCAATCAGTCTGTTACCAACCCTTAGCAAACTTCTGGAAAAAATTAGGTTTGACCACATACAATGCCATTTCACAGTAAACAAATTGACAACAGACTTTCAGCACGTGTGAAGGGAAGGACAGTCAACAAGCACGGCACTTACACAAATGACTGATGATTGTCTGAGAGAAATTTATGATATTGTGGGGGCTGTCTGGTTAGATTTCAGTGCAGCTTTTGACATCATCGTTCTTAATCTGCTGCTGGAAAAATGTAGAGTGGCTTGCGAAAGTATTCACCCCCTTGGCATTTTTCCTATTTTGTTGCCTTACAACCTGTAATTAAAATGTATTTTGGGGGGGGGTTGTATCATTTGATTTACACAACATACCTACCACTTTGAAGATGCAAAATATTTTTGGGATGAAAAAAAAAAGAAATAAGACAAAAAAAACAGAACTTGAGTGTGCATAACTCTTCACCCCCAAAATCAATACTTTGTTGAGCCACCTTTTGCAGCAATTACAGCTACAAGTCTCTTAAGGTATGTCTCTATAAGCTTGGCACATCTAGCCACTGGGATGTTTAACATTCTTCGAAGCAAAACCGCTCCAGCTCCTTCAAGTTGGATGGGTTCTGCTGGATTACAGCAATCTTTAAGTCATACCACAGATTCTCAATTGTATTGAGGTCTGGGCTTTGACTAGGCCAATCCAACACATTTAAATGTTTCCACTTAATCCACCCGAGTGTTGCTTTCGCATGTATGCTTAGGGTCATTGTCCTGCTGGAAGGTGAACCTCTGACCCAGTCTCAAATCTCTGGAAGACAAACAGGTTTCCCTCCATAATTTCCCTGTATTTAGTGCCATCCATCATTCCTTAAATTCTTACCAGTTTCCCAGTCCCTGCCAATGAAAAACATCCCCAGAGATACTCCAATCTCCGCTATGGCGCTCTGAAGCTCCTCCAGGGTCATATTTGGTCTCTTTGTTGCCTCTGATTAATTCCCTCCATGCCTGGTCCTTGGATTTTGGTGGGCGGCCCTCTCTTGGCAGGTTTGTTGTGGTGCCATATACTTTCCATTTTTTAATAATGAATTTAATGTTGCTCGGTGTGATGTTCAAAGTTTCTGATATTTTTTTATAACCCAACCCCGATCTGTACTTCTCCACAACTTTGTCCCTGACCTGTTTGAAGAGCTCCCTGGTCTTCATCGTGCCGCTTGCTTGGTGGTGCCCATTTTTTAGTGGTGTTGCAGACTCTGGGGACTTTCAGAACAGGTGTATATATCCTGAAATCATGTGACACTTAGATTGCACACAGGTGGACTTTATTTAACTAATTATGTGACTTCTGAAGGTAATTGGTTGCACCAGATCTTATTTAGGGGCTTCATAGCAAAGGGGGTGAATACAGATGAATGCACCCCTTTTCCATTAGACATTTTGTAGAATCTTTTGAAACAAGTATTTTTTTCATTTCATTTCACCAATTTGGACCATGTCCATTACATGAAATACAAATAAAAATCCATTTCAATTACAGGTTGTAATGCACCAAAATAGGAAAAAATTCAAGCGGGGTGAATACTTTTGCAAGGCACTTGTAAGTTCATTAGAGTTAACTGCACTTCAGAAATTGCAGCCCAAATAAATGCTTCACAGAGTTCAAGTAACAGACATCTCAACATCAACTGTTCAGAGGAGACTGCGTGTATCAGACTTTCACGGTCGAATTGCTGCAAAGAAACCTGAAGCATGGAGGAGGAGGTGTGATGTGTGGGGTTGCTTTGCTGGTGACACTATCTGTAATTTATTTAGAATTCAAGGCACTCTTAACCAGCATGGCTTCCACAGCATTCTGCAGCGATATGCCATCCCATCTGTTTTATGCTTAGGGGGATCATTTGTTTTTCAACAGGACAATGACCCAACACACTTCCAGGCTGTGTAAGGGCTATTTGACCAAGAAGGAGAGTGATGGAGTGCTGCATCAGATGACCTGGCCTCCACAATCACCCTACCTCAACCCAATTGAGATGGTTTGGGATGAATTGGACCACAGAGTTAAGGAAAATCAGTCAACAAGTGCTCAGCATATGTAGGAACTCCTTCAAGACTGTTGGACAAACATTCAAGGTATTGTTGAGAGAATGCCAAGAGTGTGCAAAGCTGTCATCAAGCAAAGGGTGGCTAATTTGAAGAATCTCAAATATTTTTGTTTAACATTTCTTTGGTTACTACATTATTCCTTATCTGTTATTTCATAGTTTGATGTCTTCACTATTATTCTACAATGTAGAAAATAGTAAAAAAATAAAGAAAAATCCTTGAATGAGTAAGTGTGTCCAAACTTTTGACTGATACATTTGAACTTTTTGTCTCAATAACATATTAAGATAATTGATAAACAGAGAGATTTTTACTTACTCAAAGCACTTTATGTTGTAGGTGGCGAACTCACCTACCATCCATCACCATTGTGTTTCAATGGTGCTAAACTATTTCCAGTTACCTAAATATCATCTTGTAAATATGCCACTTCCAATTCATTTTTAAGAATGAGCAATGAAAAATAAGGGAGGGAACAATTCAAAGTCTATTTAACCTTTTGTGCTAGGAAGATAGGATGAGTTAAACGGCTTACATAGCAACAAGCTCTCACAATCTCACATCAGAATTAGACGTTCATCCATGTTTCTCAAATGTAAAATTTCAAAGTTGTTTCAAATGTCAGATTTTGAAGTCTTTAAGGTTAAGTTTAGGCATTAACTCAGAAATCTTAAGGTTAGGCATTAACTCCGAATGGTTAAGATAAGGATTAAGGTTTGGGATAGGCTAAAATTAAAGTCTCAAAAACAACTTTCTATCGCTAGATTCAAACATGCAACCTTTGGCACCAGAGGTAGATGCTTATGCTCATCCGCGTCCACAACAACCTAGCAAAATCGTCTGGTTTCCATTTCATCTTCCGTCGTGGACGGACGTCCGATACTGACTTCTATCACGGGTGACCTGACTGTACGTAGAGGCATGGGAGTGGGATGGGGTAGTGATTAAGCTATACATGTAAATTCCTACAGTACATATCAACATGCATTCTGCCATTTGCACGAGTCTCTATTTCTCAACTGACAACCGAACAAAGACATAATGAGGTATTCGCAATGTCACATCGTGTTTTCTTTATAAACAGAAGAAACAGAGTCATATACAATAACTAAAAACGAGAGGTTGGTTTATTGCGACAGTAATATGTTACATTGAGGTGGTGCCGACTATAAAAATGTATCAACGGGGAGAGGGATTCGGTGTGTTGGATAAGCTCTTCAAAAAAGATGAGCATTTTCTAAAGAGTGCTCGCACAAATTGTGCAGGGAAGTTCAACATGATTTCATGGCAGTGAAATTAGCATTTTATCCCTTAGCTTCCATGGTGTTTACAGTCCAGAAGAAAAAATGTTTTCCTTTTCCCATTTTAGGAAAGGAAGTATATGTTCGAAAGGAAGTAAGATTTGGTGGAATTTTGGCTCAGATTAGGCTGTAGTAACACAGACAGAGGCCCCACACAGCCGTGAGACTGCACATAAGCTTTTTCAAAGATGGCAGAATTGTTCATGTCTCTCTGTTTAAAACTTCTGCTTTTGTAATTGCCGCATGTAAATGACTGGCGATGCTCGGGTACACACTCATCCGGCCTGCTCGAAGAGAACGCCATGCCTATTGGTCTTCACAAATGATTTGTTGTGTCAAGTTTAACAAGTCGTGCAGCCACGAGCACTGTTTTGTTTTGTTGGAAGCTTGCTGGGTTAATGTGTGGGGCCTCTGTCTCTGTTACTATTTCTGCTGCAGGGTGTAGACTTAATAATGCCAGTAAAGGTTCATCTTCATTGTATCATGATTTTAATGAATGAGCAAATTTAGCAGTTTGGTATGTCACCTGAGAAAGCTGATTTGTACTTTAAGGTGCTTCTCTAAATTAGTGTTGGCAGATTACATTACAATCTCCAGCACAATCCGAGCCAACATTACACCCACCAAATCTTACTTCCACAGATACTTCCTTTCCTAAAATGGGAAAAAGCAAATTATTTTCTATCCAGGACTGTAAACACCATGGCCCATATTTATCAAGGGTCTCAGAGTAGAAGTGCTGGTCTAGGATCACTTTTAGATCATAATGAATAACACTACATGGACAGGGGGGAACTGACCTCAGATCAGCACTCCTACTCTAAGATATCTGATACATATGGCCCCATGTTTTAGTACACAGCAAATAGTCCAGTGTTACCTAGTGTTGATTTTTCAGTGTAACATAACAATTAACACTGTAAGTGTTAAATTAGCACTCATTGGTGTAATAGAACCCCCGTGGAGTGTTAATACCATAGTTGAATCAAAACTACGCCCATCATTATCATATTTCCCAGCATGCTCTATTGCAGGTATATTTAAAAAAAATATGTTTCTTTCAATATCAACATTTTTGCATGTACACTGATGGATTAATTAACCCTATGCTACTCAAATATAAATGACATACATTTTCTAAACTAAAACAATATGTCTCATATCATAGTCTTCCCAACCCTGGCAGTCATTCTGAATGCAGGTTGCTGGTGATTAAAAATGCCAAAGATTGGATAGCCCCACTCTGGATGAATTTCAATTACATATTACTTTGCAAACTAGCATAATGTGACTTGCAGGCCTTCTGTGGCCTGTAAACCATGAGTTTCAGGCCACTTAATTGGGGTAAATCTCTCAAAATAAGGCCTCATGAAACACATATTGTGTTAAATAATTACATTGTAATGTTTACATATTTGTTCAGGATCTCCCTTGGTGAAGTACACAGGACTGAACATAGATGAATGCAACAAGCACGTCTTTGTAACTAACAGTCATGGGTGCTAACTCTACAATTCAATCGAAAATCAAGGCACTCTGGGAAATATGCAAATAAGGCTTTACGCTAAGTAGTGTGTTAATTTAACACTGGAGAATTTGCTGTGTATGCACCCTATTTTTGAGTGGAGCGATACACACCATAAAAAATAGACAAATAATAATATAATTATATGACTCTATTTGTATGGTGCATCGAGTACTATACACAGTTCGGCCATTGTCACCATGACCTTGTCACCAATGTGCCTCATCTAATTGGCCCAACTTGGATTTATTCAATGAGAGGGCTCAGATTGGTGCTTCTTTCACAAAGGTCAAAGTAAACGTAATGAATAGCAGTCAAGATGTGTGGGTTAATGTGATGTAGGTACAGTAGATAGGTAGGTACACTACATACTTTTGTTAGATATCTTTGCTTGATAACCATTCATTGGGGAATTAGAATGAACCCAATCTGACTTTGAGAAATGAATGAAAATGACATTCACATGTTCCATTCACGCTCTTCTTCAATGACTCATTTTATTCTGTTTTGATCATCAGCAAATGATGGAGCAATAAGGATGATCCTTTAAAACGGAGGTGGTATAGTTTATTACAAATTGAATACACTATACTCTTGTTTGAAGTACAAAATATTGGTATATTTGCATGTGTATATCTTTCTGAAGTAATTTATATATGTCCAATCATACAGCCTGTAGGGAGCTCAATCTTTTTCCCTTTATTCTCTCGCTCTCTTTTCCGTTTTCTCTCATTCCTCTCTGCCATTATTTCTCTCTCTGCTGATGGCAGAGAGAGAAAGCTGATGGCTTTTGGAAGAGTAGTGAGTCGGGACACGGAGTCGGGACACGGAGGCCCCGAGATTATGCTTTATCAATGGCTCACATGCAGCGGCTGAGAGGCTGAGACATACAGGCCTTCAAGTTTCTGACTAACTAAATTATTTCCCTAGATAGTAGCCGCGGCCTGGCCTGGCTGGTGAGGAGAGGAGAAGAAAGAGATGGTTGGTTCACTGTCGCAGAGAGAACTGTGATGGAGGCAAGCTGCAGTGCCTTGCAAAAGTATTCACCCCCTTTGGCGTTTTTCCTATTTTGTTGCATTACAACCTGTAATTTAAATGGATTTTTTATTTGGAATTCATGTAATGGACATACACAAAACAGTCCAAATTGGTGAAGTGAATTTTTTTTAAATTCCTTATTTCAAAAGATTCTAAAAAAATGTAAACGGAAAAGTGGTGCGTGCATGTGTTTTCATCGCCTTTCCTATGAAGCCCCTAAATAAGATCTGGTGCAACCAACTACCTTCAGAAGTTCCATAATAAGTTAAATAAAGTCCACCTCTGTGCAATTTAAGTGTCACATGATCTGTCACATGATTTCAGTATATATACACCTGTTCTGAAAGTCCCCAGAGTCTGTAACACCACTAAGAAAGCGGCACCACCAAGCAAGCGGCATTATGAAGATCAAGGAGCTCTTCAAACAGGTCAGGGACAAAGTTGTGGAGAAGTACAGATCAGGTTTGGGTTATTAAAAAATATCTGAAACTTTGAACATCACACGGAGCACTATTAAATCCATTAAAAAAAATGGAAAGACTATGGCACCACAACAAACCTGCCAAACACCAAAACTCACGGAATTAATCAGAGGCAACAAAGAGACTGAAGATAACCCTGAAGGAGCAGGAAAGCTCCACAGTGGAGATTGGAGTATCTGTCCATAGGACCACTTTAAGTCGTACACTCCACAGAGCTGGGCTTTACGGAAGAGTTGCCAGAAAAAAAAGCCATTGCTTAACCTCTCTAGGGTAGGGGGCAGCATTCAGAATTTTGGATGAAAAGCATGCCCAAATTAAATGGCCTGCTACTCAGGCCCAGAAGATATGATATGCATATAACTGGTGATTTGGATAGAAATCACTCTAAAGTTTCCAAAACTGTTAAAATAGTGTCTGTGAGTATAACATAACTGATTTTGCAGGCGAAAACCTTTTTTTTGGTTTTGTAGTTTTCTATTCAATGCCATTCCAGTATCCATTGACTTATGACTCCATTTGCAGTTCCCATGCCTTCCATTAGATGCCAACAGTCTTTAGACATAATTTCAGGCGTGTATTCTTATAAATGAGGGAGTAAGACCAGTCTGAACGAGTGGACCCTAACGTGACGCAGAGTTTTTTTCAAGCGCATGCGCATTTCTTGTTTACCTTTTATATTGAGGACGTTATTGTCCGGTTGAAATATTATAGATCATTTAGGCTAACAATCAACCTGAGGATTGAATATAAACATCGTTTGACATGTTTCTATGAACTTTACGGATACAATTTGGATTTGTTGATTGTTTTGATTGTTTTGACTGAGTTTGAGCCTGTGGATTACTGAAGAAAACGCGCTAAGAAAACTGATGTTTTTGTATATAAAGAGACTTCATCGAACAAAAGGAACATTTATTGAGTAAATTAATGTCTTCTGATTGCCACCATATGAAGATCATCAAAGGTAAGGGATTAATTTTCTCTATTTATGAGTTTTGTAATGCTTCTGCTTGGCTGGTTACTGTTTAATAATTTGTCAACTGGGCTATGTTCTGGGCTAGGTATGTTCTGAGCTAGGTATGCTTTCGCCGAAAAGCATTTTATATATACTGTGGTTGGTTTAACAAGATGTTCATCTTTAAACCTATGTAAAATAAGTTTTGTTTTCTGAATTTTAATAATGAGCATTTGCTCATGCAACCTCACTGGATGTTGGCCAGATGGGACCCTAGTGTCCCACATACCCGAGAGAGGTTAAAGAAAAAAACAAGCGAACATGTTTGTTGTTCGCCAAAAGGCATGTGGGAGACTCCTCAAACACATGAAAGAAGGTGCTCTTGTCAGATGAGACTAAAATGTAGCTTTTTTTGCCATCAAGGAATACGCTGTCTGTCTGGCGCAAACCCAACACCTCTCATCACCCCAAGAACACAATCCCTATTGCTGTGGGGATGTTTTTCATTGTTAGGGACTGGGAAACTGGTAAGAATTGAAGGAATGATGGATGGTGCTAAATACAGGGAAATTCTGGAGGGAAACCTGTTTCAGTCTTCCAGAGATTTGAGACTGGAGGTTCACCTTCCAGCAGGACAACGACCCTAAGCATTCTGTGAAAGCAACACTCGAGTGGTTTAAGAGGAAACATTTAAATGTCTTTGAATGGCCTAGTCAAAGCCCAGACCTCAATCCAATTGAGAATCTGTGGTATGACTTAAAGATTGCTGTACTCCAACGGAATCCATCCACCTTGAAGGAGCTGGAGCAGTTTTACCTTGAAGAATGGGCAAAAA
Source organism: Oncorhynchus keta (assembly GCF_023373465.1). Lineage (NCBI taxonomy): Eukaryota > Metazoa > Chordata > Actinopteri > Salmoniformes > Salmonidae > Oncorhynchus > Oncorhynchus keta. Next base: position 46,033,983 of record NC_068455.1, read on the forward strand.
ACGCAGTGGTTAGATGTGCCAAGCTCATAGAGACATACCCCAAGATACTTGCAGCTGTAATTGCTGCAAAAGGTGGCTCTACAAAGTATTGACTTTGGCGGGTGAATAGTTATGCACTCTAAAGTTTTCTGTTTTATTGTCTTGGTTCTTGTTTGTTTCACCCCCCCAAACAATGTTGCATCTTCAAAGTGATTGGCATGTTGTGTAAATGAAATGATACAAACCCCCCAAAAATCCATTTTAATTCCAGGTTGTAAGGCAACGGAATTGGAAAAATGCCAAGGGGGTAAATACCTTCGCAATACACTGTCCTTAAGTCCTCTCTCTCTTTCTCTCTGGTTCGCTGCTTTCATATCTCTCTCTCAACCACGACAAGAAGGTTCTCCCGGATTAGGTTCTCCAGACTCTCCTGGACCACTACTCAAACAAGGCCAAAGGAAAACCTGATATCTCCTTCAGTGTGGTCGACACGGAGGTGACCAGAGCAAATTTAGTCAGACACCATGAATTTCCGAGACTCCACGGTTTCCATTGTTCTATAATTAATAATTGGCTGCGGTAGGCTGACCATACGTTCCACGACAATCAATAAATGATTGACACTGACGCCTCTGGGGAAATTGAGCTAACACACTGGAGTTAACCATGGTGTTTTAAAAGTAAAGATGAAGGACAGAGTGTTAACTGGGGTTTCAGAGTCTCCTCCTCCTAAATGGCATAGTCTCATCAGAAAGTCAACAAAGCAACAGCACTATCTTCAGCAAAATAAAACCCGGTCAAAAGGATTAGATGACAACACTTCTAATTTGCCTTGGTTTTGCCTTAATTAATTAACAGCTAGTTAAATGTTGACTAGTGATCTACCATGATTACAAAGCCCTTACCAGGAGAAGACTACTAACTAACTTTCATAAAAAGTGTATTACCACCACCGACCTCCGTTCGTCTTTCAGTCATCCACGTGGGTATAACCAATGAGGAGATGGCACGTGGGTAATTAGGCAAGATAGTTAAGAACAAATTCTTATTTACAATGTCGACCTTCACCGGCCAAACCCCAATTGTGCGCTTCCCTATGGGACTCCCAATCACATCCGGTTGTGATACAGCCTGGAATCAAACCAGGGTCTGTAGTGATGCCTCATGCAGTGCCTTAGACCACTGCGTCACTCGGGAGTGATTGGTCTAATTGGCCAAAAGATGAATCAAAGTGGTGAGTACTGGCACAGAGGGATTTTGAATTTTCCCTGCGCAGGTAATAGCTTTCCAGGAAGGAGGAGGGTTGGCCACCACTGGTCTAGCCCTATCATACTGGAGTGATTGGTATAATTGGCCAAAGCACCAATCAGAGTGTGAGTACTCCCACAGAGGGATTTTGAGTTTTCCCTCCACATTTGGCCATGCTGCAATGAATTCCTGTCACCCAACTTCTGTGTCGTGATCATTTGGCACCAAATGGAATAACATGGATTGAAACAAACAGGGAAGGGATGGACTCTAATAAACAAGACTCTGATATCAGCCTTCCATGACATTAAAAAAGATTCAGCTGGGAATCAGAAATGGTGTTCAGCTTCTGTGAAGCTATTGAGTCACAGTTCCTTTCATTAGTATTGTGTTGTAGCTTTCTCTGAGGGAAGAACTCCCTTCACACATGGTGGAATTATGGCTTGGGTTAGGCTGTTTTCCATTCTGTTCTCTCGTCTTGCACCTTTTCCACAAGTGTATTAAATTCAGATTTCCCAAATATACACTGAGCAAAAATATAAATGCAACATGCAATCATTTAATTTTTTTTACTGAGTTACAGTTCATGTAAGGAAATCAGTCAATTGAAATAAATAAATTAAGCCCTAAGATTTTAATTGATGGTGTTCATGACTGGGAACACATATGCATCTGTAGATCAGAGATACCTTAAAAAAAAGGTTGGGATGTGGATCAGAAAACCAGTCAGTATCTGGTGTGACCACCATGTGCCACCATGTTGATCAGGCTGATTGTGGCCTGTGGAATGTTATCCCACTCCTCTTCAGTGGCTGTGTGAAATTGCTGGATATTGGTGGGAACTGGAACAGAGCTGCCCAAACGTGCTCAATGTATGACATGTCTGGTGAGTATGCAGGCCATGGAAGAACTGGGACCTTTTCAGCTTCCAGGAATTGTGTACATGGGGCTGTGCATTATATGCTGAAACATGAGATGGTGGCTGCGGATGAATGGCACGACAATGGGCCTCAGGATCTCGTCACAGTATCACAGTGCATTCAAATTGACATAGATTAAATGCAATTATGTTCATTGTCTGTAGTTTGTGCCTGCCCATACCATAACCCCACTGCCATCATGGGGCACTGTTCACAAATCATGCATTCCGATTCCTGCATTGATTTTAATGGACACATGATGTGTGTAAAATACTTTTTTGAAGGTTGTACTGATTATAATGAGCTAATGCTAAGCTATATGTGGCACCATGTTTGTTGACATCATAGAATGCATTCTGGTTCTCTTGTATGCGTCTGTCAGACCAAAGATGTTATAACAAAACGAGGAGTAAACTTCCGGAAGTTCAAGATGCATACCCCCACTTCAACATGCATTCTGCAAACAGACCCAACTCATCATGTCACCTCCTATCTTTGGTTGACGAGAAAAAAAACAAAATGGCTGCGTGCACAAACTACCGATCGTCGGATTACTTACGAGTTACTCAATTACTTCGATCACAGGTGAACTCACCCGTGATGTGATGAATTGTAAATAGTAATTGCTATTAGCTAATTCATTTTATGGTTTCTGTCAGCCGAGAGTCAGCTAATTTGACTGCTTGTGCTAGGTCACTCTTTCCTCAGTTAGCACTATGACTAATGTAGCCTATATTTTCCAGTTTGGATGAGAATTGTGTTATGCTGTCACTACTTCTGTGAATGTCTGAACAGTGCATCAAAAAATAGACTGCTCACATTGAAGGACATAACTTTGTAAAAATACTGTGTTTGTGCAAAATGTTTCTGTTAAACAGTGTGGCCAGGTCAAATGCTGACGGTTGTGTTAATCATAACTGGACATTCTAAATAAGTGTTCTAATCTTACCAGTTTGAGTGCACGCTACAGGGACCACTGTAGAATGATCATACCTGTGTGTTCGTACGTGTCAAAGGGTTAATAATAAGGTCTTATTATGTCAGTCTTTTTTTATCATACAAAAATGACCAGAAGCCGTTGCTCTCTTAATTTGTGTCCACAAAAAAAATGCAGAAAAGGAGTTATTGCACCATTATTTCTCACAGATGACCTGCTATCTTGCTATCTGCGAAGAGCGTAAATGCGATTTGCCTAGCCACCTGTTGAAATTGCATTTATGTCTTCATATTTCACACACAGTATAAGGTCACTGGCATTTAGAAGTACAGAAACAGTACATAATACCCACACTTTTTCCCAGACAGGTTTATTTTTGTAAGTGTGATAATAACTTTTTTTGCTACCTTGCCTTGCTTTCAGTGTCTGGGTAGCTCGAGGAGAGAGGGAGAGAGAGAGTCATTTCTTCTTCTCATTATCATTCGTTCCCAACCTGGCTCATCACCTCGTGTTTCGAGTTGATAGTGAGACACCACCTCGAGCTCTAGGGCGGTGTTCCAAATGGCACCCTAGATCCTTCCAACTCTACTCTGGACCTCGAAGCCAGTTCCACTGCAGTTTGTCATTGTTCCCCTCTAATTAGGGATTTAGAACTTGACAACAGATGAGTGCAATTAATTATCAGGTGGAATAGAAATTCAGCAGGTTCCAGACCTCGCAGAGTAAGAGTTGTACATCCCTGCCCTAGATAGTGCACATCTTTTGACCAGTGTCTATTGGGCTTTGGTCAAAAGTAGAGCATTATGTAGGGAACAGGGTGTCATAAGGGACGCGTCATAGCTGTCTTTCATTTTAAAACCTAGGCCAGACTCGTCTATTTATCTCAGCCCCCAGAATCGCCCATTCCCTTGAAGCCCAAAAAAACAACAAGCACTGCGTACATCCATACATACAGTTTCTTAGATACTCAACAGAATTGACAGACCATGATATTGAGGGGGAGAAAATGGTGGAGTGAAAAGTCAAAGTACATCCCTTTCCTCATACTTGGACACTAGCTGGTATCAATAAGTGTTGCAGCATCATATTCGATCAGTTGTCACTGCCTGGGATGTATAACAGAAGGACAGAAGACAGGGAGGAATACATAAGCATATATGAGGTTTCTTAGATACTCGTCAGTGCATGACTTTGACAAGAGGGATAGTGATGGTTAGGGTTGCAAAGCTACTGGAAATGTTCCAAAGTAATCAGAATCTTTGGTAACTTTGGAAAATAACAAGTAAGCTATGGCAATCTATGGTAACTTTGGTAATTTATACCTGAATAACTTTTACATTTTTCCATATTGCCCATTAGTTTAGTGAATATACCATATGGTTCAAGAGAAAATAGCCAAATTAATTAAGAAAGCAGCAACAACGGCCTTATTTTAAATTAACTATTCCAATTACCACCAGTTTGGCAGCAAAACATATACAACAAAGATACATTGACATAGTAAAATATATAAAGGATATTTCAAGCTGAAACCCTCACATTTAACACCAATGGTATTCACTAAGTTCATGGTTTATATTTAGGATAGTGTTTTAGAGCCTTGTCATTCTCTTTTTTTATTTAAAAATGATCTTATTTGATTATTTTAGATATTTTACATGTGATACGGCCATGCAGACCATATCTCTCACAATATCACTTTAGAATTAGACGTTTATCCACGTTTCTCAATGGGTCAATTTTTGAAGTTGCGCCAAATGTAACATTTCTTGTGTTTTTGACACCCTGGGTTGATTCCTCCTGTTCAGTATCTTCCCGTTTCTCCAAACGTCAAATTTAGAAGGTTAAAGGTTTTGGATATGGTTAAAACATTACGTTTAGCCACTCATTCTTAAGGGTTAAGGTTTGGGGTAGAAAATAATTGTCGACCACTGGGACTGACTATACAACCTTCTGATCCACAGTCATGGGATTACACCCATCCGCCACCCAAGACTTCTTGATAGCTCTCACTGTTGCCCCTAGTTTTGAAGGAATTTCCTGATATCCTCGGGACATGGATAGACATCCAATTTTGAAGTCACTCTTGAGCGATCTACCTGAAATACAGACACCCTTGATAATCTGAAGTACCCAAAAAGGCAATAGATGTCATCTGTTTAAGCGGTAATAAACAGTTGAAACAATAACAAAGTGTCATCCCCGCCCTGAGGGATGGAGCTGGAGAAATGTTACCATTCTGAAATTCATAGACAGAGCTATGGATGAAAGGACTGACCATCCATTATATCACAATTACACTTTTAACCATGTTTAGAAGCAATATCTTTTTTGAGGTAAATGTTGGTTTACATTTACTTTGTTTACACATATTGCAGTAAAACAAGCTTATATTTTGGGTTCTCATGGGGAACGACAGTTAAACTAAGTGCATGAGGCATTTATTTATAAGTTATGTTCTTCAAGAATCAATCGGTACATATCATTTAATATAAGTCCAAAAATGTATGTAGCAACTACAGATTTCCCCTTTAAAATTCAAAAAATACCTTGACATTTACCAAAATTCTGCTAGTTTATTGTAATATACCCTCCCTTTGCAAACCTAGTGATTGGAATGATGTATAGGCACCACTCCTGATAGGAAGTCAATCCTGTAGCGATAGAGAGAGACATTCAAATTGACACCTCCTCTCCTTCATCTACACACTCAACTTCTAACACATGGGAAGGATAAAGCAACATAAACAATGCCTAGATGGTTTTATCTTTCAACAGTCAAATACCTCCGTAACACTTCCGAGTCGGGAGGGAGACAAGAAAAGGATGGCAGTTTACACTATTGAGCCAGAGAACTGATCACACTGTAGTCAAAACATGGCTTTGGTCTAAACATGACAAAAAACATATACAAGAAAAACTTGTTTCTTGTGTGCTTTAATATTGTGTGAATGAGTATTCACCTCACGAGTCATGCCAGGATAGTTGAAGAGGAATCAGGCTGTCCTACTTAATTAAGGGAGCTACTTGTGGGGTCTAGGATAGCTTCTGGCATCGGACAGGTTTGACGGCAGGTGGTACTATCAGGAGGCATGTATAACAGGGTACATTGGCAAGATACTGTACATGTAGAGATTATCCTAAATGAACATGACATGGATAATATTACTGAACAACTCACTTGTAAGGATCACATGGCAAGAAGTGGCTGTTGGCGTGTTGGTGGAACACTGGATGTTCTGGTGGCATGCAGGTGGCTTACTGGCGGTGCTTATGGCGTACTGGTGATGGCTGATAACATTTAGATAAAACATCAAGTTACATTACCTCATCTTATGTGTTATTTGCATAATTACATATCACATATTACATGGAGATACTATTGATGACAGACTAATATAAAAATATTTTAATATCACTTGAGGTATTTGGCCCATCGGAGCTTTGTGTGCTGATGCTTGGTGTTCCTGGGCAGCAGGAACATGGTGGTGATACCTTCATGTGTCTTCCTCCGCATCCGTCAGGAGTTTTTCGACACTGAAGGAGTCTACACAGGATTCAACTAAATCGAGGTGTCTCTCAACCGCTTCAGGTTCTCAGGGATGGACATTTGCTGGAGCTCCTCAGCATGAGCACCAGAGTCAATGTAGAGGTAGTTCATCAAAGCATCAATGTAGTCTGAAATTGTAATTAGAATGAAAGATTGTTCCAGGGTGGCAGGCGGCCTAGCGGTTAAGAGCATTGGGCCTTAACCGAAAGGTCACTGGTTTCGAATCCCAGAGCCGGGAAAGTGGAAAAGTCTGCCGTTCTGCCCTTGAGCAAGGCAGTTAACCCCCAACAACAACTGCTTCCAGGGTGCCAATGACGTGGATGTCGATTAAGGCAGCCCCACACGCCTCTCTTCCACCCCATTTCCTCCAGGGCCAGGTGAGTGAAGTTGTTTGCTAGTGGAGGGATGGTGTTGACCAGTATGTGCTGCAGAGGCTTCCTCTCTGGGCCATACTGAGAGCGTATTTAGCGGGAGAAGGCTGAAAGGTATGTCTTGTTGAATGTATACCAGAAGGTTGATGGCTAAGGAATGCCTGTGGGAAGAACCCCAGGGTTGGGGTGGCACTGCACTTGGGCAGGGAAACCATCTGGTCCAGGCAGAGATAGCTTCAGTCTGCAAGGCACTGAGGAAGTTGTTAATCACCATGATGGTGAGGGGGACTGAGAAGGCTATGAAGGAGCCCACCAGGACAAAACTGTCAACAGGCAGCTGTCATCTTTGAACACCGTAGTGGGGTCTCGCAGACCTAGGATGGGAATGGCCATGGAGATACCTACAGAGAAAAAAAGAGAGTTTATTGGGATGTGTGTGTGTGAGAGTGCATGTGTGTGTGTTTGTGTACCACTTATTACTTCATCTTCTTCTTCATAAACAGATGTTTTAACATGTTCTGGTGCCTTTTGTGGAAGGGTCTATGGCTGAAGCTATGGCTTCCTCCTTGTCAGGTCTATCGTACTGGGCACACAGGGGTTCTGGGATGGAGAGCTCACACACCTTTTCCTCATATGGTGCTGGATCAGGGATGAGCTCAATGAAGAGGACATCCAGCAGTCTTTCTATGTAGCCTGTAATGTTTGTGAAAAGGAAAATGTTAGATTAAGGAGTAATGAATTTAATTTCCTTTACTTTTCTGATTTAGGATGTTAAAATATTCCAGTGTCATTTTTGGGGATGTTGGAAATGTAGTCTACAGGAAATATGCATATACAAAAATCATGTTTATTTTTGGAATGTTTGTGTATCCAAAATGATTTAACAGATTATAAATAAACTATTGGAATTCATGGTATGTTGGGGGAATTTTCACCCGCTTCATGGAATGCTTCCCCTTTTTGGAGTTGGGAAAGCTGCCCACGAAATCCAGCACTCCCTCTGCAGTTGCTGCGGTTTGCATTCTCATTCAAGTGTAATCCTGCCAGGTACAGCCTAAAATGATAAAGGTTCTTTGGCGCAAACCATAGAAAGACACTGTGGAACTCTTCAAGGGTGGTGAGGGGACAGGTTTGAGACGTCTTTTCGTAGCCATTTGTTGAGAAGCTGCTTCTCCAACTATTAGGTTGGTTTGGTCGCTAGAATATTAGTAGAATGTAAAAAGAAGAATTTTAGAAATAGGATATAAAAACCATGCAGATTAGAATATTTTATAATTGTGTTGCATGGGTATCATAATTACAGTACATACCAGGCTTCAGCCATTTGTTGCAAGCACTTGGGGAAAAGAGTGTCCTCGTGGTCATGGCCATTCTGTATATGATTTACCTCCACCTGGCAACCCTCTTTAACCCCACTTGCCATACCGACCAGTACAGGTGGTTTTTAATGCTCTCAATCCACTTCTTCACAGACTGGCACCCTTTGTCCCTGGCTACTGCTTCTACTTTTCTGGTGATATCTAATAAGGTGATATTAACAATAAGAATACATTGGAAGTTACACACTATGCTCAACAGAATATTTGCTTCGATGAAACACAACTTAAAATTGGTTGGAATTATGCTTTCTCACTGGGAGTAGAGTTTACACTTTTGAAACTATTCCATTGGTGGCATTGTACTAGACAAGTTCAAATCAAGTACAAACGTCTTACCTTTAACCACAGGGCCATGAACTGTAGTAATGGACGTGGTGTAAAACATCTGAATTGTAATTCCTGTGTTAACATGGCAACAGCTGCACCACAGGAAGAACAGCTATTTTGGGGTTATGTGTCACCAACCTGAGTGGCACGGGGAGTCTGCCCTCATGTCCCCTCCAATGACAACCCCTTCCTCCCTCTTTGCCATGGACTGTATGAGTTCTGCCTGGTGTACAGAGAATAGTCAGCACCATGTAGGAGCTGGTGTGATTTGTACATGTGGTGCGTTAAATTGTCTTCATGCACAGAGCTGTCTGCATCTGTAAAGAGTAAAGACATAGTCCTTAAGAGTCTATTGACTCACCCATGCGTCAATCAAAGAAACATAACAATAAATGAATCCCCATCAAAACCTGTCAGTTTAAGCTAGAGATATCAGTTTTTGCATGGGCTGCATCTCAATCCACCACATCCTCATCTGCGGTGAAAGGTGGCCGAGCTACAGCGGTGTTTGTCAGACCATGAGACATCCCGAAAACCGGTCTTCTCAAGAAAACATCTATAGGGTCCGAATGGTGTCCTCCATTTTGCTCTACGACCCCCACAAGTGTCACGAGACTGGCCTGAAGGTAACCTATACAAATGAATGAAGGTATGTAGGTAGTTTTGTGCCCCAAAAAATATGTATATATTTCCTGAGCTTTCTAATATCTTCTACTGTAGATATAGGACAGACACTTCAAAACCTTAATTTATTTTTTGACTGTATTTTTTTTTACATTTATGAATGTTTTATCCAATGCCCTATTGTAGTATAGGCCAAATTCAATATTTAATCAAATATTTTTGACCTAAATTATCCAAATGTGTCCTAATATTCTAAATCAAATAGCTAAATGATCCATGGTATGACCATCTTAAAACAATTCCATATGATGCTTAGTAGACCTTAGTAGGCTTTGACTTTTAACTACATGATTTTTCAACTGAAATTGCAATTGAGCATAAGAACATCTCCTGTTCTTGCCTTCTCTATCTGTATAAAAGATGGTCCTGAGAACTATATGGCAGCAGATAGGTGAAGGTTGACAGCTGGAATTTTGCCAATGAGGGGCTGGCTCTCCCACTATCTGTGGTATGAGCAGTTGGCAAATTACCGCTCCACAGACAACAATGTCCCGATCACAAATTTAGAGATGTTGCACACCCTTGTGCAAATGGGACAGTCTTGGAATAGTCCCAAGAGGCAATCCTCATACGCAAGGTACTTTGCAATGTCCCGGATGGGAGTAGGAGGTGGTCTGCAGAGAAGTTGTACTAGACAACTGCAGCAAGGCTCCCCATCCTCCACTTTGCCACCATGGCCTTTTTTTTGTTGCCGTATATAGACTTGTTTCTACTGCATTATTGACTGCATGTTTATTTTACTCCATGTGTAACTCTGTGTCGTTGTATGTGTCGAACTGCTTTGCTTTATCTTGGCCAGGTCGCAATTGTAAATGAGAACTTGTTCTCAACTTGCCTACCTGGTTAAATAAAGGTGAAATAAAAAATACATGTAAAAAATAAATCCTACCCGACAGAGTGAAGTCACTTTGCATAGATAATAAACAGCGAGTAGCAGCAGTGTACAAAACAAATGGGGGGGGTGGTCAATGTAATAGCCCGGTGGCCATTTGATTAATTGTTCAGCAGTCTTATGCCTTGGGGGTAGAAGCTGTTAAGGAGCCTCTTGGTCCTAGACTTGGTGCTAGGGTACTGCTTGCCGTGCGGTAGCAGATAAAACAGTCTATGACTTGGGTGACTGGAGTCTCTGACAATTGTATGGGCTTTACTCTGACAATGCCTATTATAGAGGTCCTGGATTGCAGGAAGCTTGGCCCCAGTGATGTACTGGGCTGTGCGTACTACCCTCTGTAGCGCCTTACTGTCAGGATACTCTCAATGGTGCAGCTGTATAACTTTTTGAGGATCTGGGGACCCATGCCAAATCTTTTCAGTCTCCTGAAGGGGAAAAGGTTTTGTCTTGCCCTCTTCACGACGGTCTTGGTGTGTTTGGACCATGATAGATCGTTGGTGATGTGGACACCGAGAAACGTCAAGGTCTCGACCCGCTCCACTACAGCCTCGTTGATGTTAATGGGAGCCTGTTCGGCCTGCCTTTTCCTGTAGTCCACAATCAGCTCCTTTGTCTTTCTCACATTGAGGGAGAGGTTGTTGTCCTGGCACCACACTGCCAGTTCTCTGAACTCCTGCCTATAGGCTGTCTCATCATTGATGAGGGATTCCAAGATGGCTTAGCAGTCAGACGCATTTGTCCTTCGTCTTGTCGTGTCCCATGTATATATATTTTTATATATTTTTCTTCGCATATTTTTATTTATTTTTCTAAACACTTATTTCAAAATACTCTCCTGCAACCCGCCTCACCCAACGTGGTGTGGACCTGCTTTTTCTCTAACATATTTTATTTAGCTACTTACTTGTATCTCTCCAACATATACTTGTCAGCTAACCTTAGCTCGGAAAGCTCCCACCAGTTTGTACAACGCGATTCAACCAGAGCATACCGGACCTATTTTTTTTCTCTCCATATCCCCGGATTCCTATCGCAAGCTCTGAACCTTCTCACCTTCCGACCTTCGCAGCTAACGTCCCCCGAATGCTAGCTGTCTGGAGCACAACGGACTGTTGGCTTACGAGGCCCATTGAATACATTCCGAAGCCACTAGCTAGCAGTCAGCTATCCATTGCTAGCGGTCATCAGCTACCCTTTATCCAGGACAACTCTCGCCAGTCTGTACAGCATGACTCAAACCAGAGCTATTCGGACTTATTCTTCTCGATATCCCCGGATTCCTACCGCAAGCTCGGAACCTATTTTTAAGTATTTTTTTTATTTAAAACATTTTTATTATGATATTTTTTTTCCTCCTGGAATTATAGCATCTAATGACCCCTGAACGCACAGCCGCTAATCTGCGGCCTGCTAGCTAACTTAAGCACATTGGACTGCTGACTTAAGAGGCCCTTCGGACATATTTCTTCGGCCACTATACATATTTTTTAAATTGGCCTGGTTTACCACACAGAGCCCTGCTGATCCGTCCACTGATGTAACTGCACGAGGGGGGCACAACAGATTTCCCTCCGTCGCGTCACCCTTCTAAGGCCTTTCTGTTAGCCTGCTAGCCCCGTGCCGCTAGCTGCTTGAAGCCACGCACTGGACTTGTATGATCACCCGGCTACGCATGCCTTTCCCTAACGTTACCATGCCGTGTCGATTGCTGTTCTGGTTTGTAACTATTGTTTTATTTCACTGTAGAGCCTCTAGCACTGCTCAACACGCCTCGGCTAACAATTGAGTTCCACCCCCCACACACGCAGTGACATCACCTGCTATTTCTAGAGGCAATATCTCTTTCATTATCACTATATGCACAGGTTTACCTCCACTGTATTCACATCCTACTATACCTTTGTCTGTACATTATGCCTTGAATATATTCTACCGTGCCCAGAAATCTGCTCCTTTTACTCTCTGTTCTGAACGTACTAGGCGTCCAGTTCTGTTAGCCTTTAGCCGCACCCTTATCCTACTCCTCCTCTGTTCCTCCGGTGATGTAGAGGTTAATCCAGACCCTGCGGTGTCTACCTCCACTCCCATCCCCCAGGTTCTCTCATTTGTTGACTTCTGCATCCGTAAAAGCCTTGGTTTCATGCATGTTAACATTAGAAGCTTCCTCCCTACATCTGTTTTATTCACTGCCCTAGCACACTACACCAATCCAGATGTCCTAACCGTGTCTGAATCCTGGCTTAGGAAGACCACCAAAAACCTTGAAATTTCCATTCCTAACTATAACATTTTCCGACAAGATAGAACTGCCAAAGGGGCGGTGTTGCAATTTACTGCAAAGATAACCTGCAGAGTTCTGTCTCTAAAAATGAACCTTTCCAGAAACAAGTCTCTCACCGTTGCCGCTTGCTATAGACCACCTTCTGCCCCCAGCTGTGCCCTCGACACCATATGTGATTTGATTGCCCCTCATCTATCTTCTGAGCTCGTGCTGCTAGGTGACCTAAACTGGGACATGCTTACAATCTAAGCTTGATGCCCTTAATCTCACACAATTTATCAATGAACCTACCAGATATAACCCCAAATCCATAAACACGGGCACCCTCATAGATATCATCTTAACTAACTCACCCTCCAAATACACCTCTGCTGTTTTCAACCAAGATCTCAGCGATCACTGCCTCATTGCATGCATCTGTAATGGGTCTGCGAACAAACGACCACCCCTCATCACTGTCAAACGCTCCCTAAAACACTTCTGCGAGCAGGCCTTTCTAATCGACCTGGCCGGGGTATCATGGAATGACATTGACCTCATCCCGACAGAAGAGGATGCCTGGTTATTCTTTAAAAGTGCCTTCCTCACCATCTTAAATAGGCATGCCCATTCAAAAAATGTAGAACCAGGAATAGGTATAGTCCTTGGTTCACTCCAGACCTGTCTGCCCTTGACCAGCACAAAAACATCCTGTGGCATTCTGCATTAGCATCGAATAGCCCCCGTGATATGCAACTTTTCAGGGAAGTTAGGAACCAATATACACAGGCAGTTAGGAAAGCTAAGGCTAGCTTTTTTAAACGGAAATTTGCATCCTGCAAACTCAAAGTTCTGGGACACTGTAAAGTCCATGGAGAATAAGAGCACCTCATCCCAGCTACCCACTGCTCTGAGGCTAGGAAACACTGTTACAACCGACAAACACTGTTACAACCACTATAATTGAGAATTTTAATAAGCATTTCTCTACGGCTGGCCATGCTTTCCACCTGGCTACCCCTACCCCAGTCAACTGCCCGGCACCCTCCACAGCAACCCGCCCAAGGCCCCACCATTTCTCCTTCACCCATATCCAGATAGCTGATGTTCTGAAAGAGCTGCAAAATCTGGACCCCTACAAATCAACCGGGCTAGACAATCTGGATCCTCTCTTTCTTAAATTATCTGCCGAAATTGTTGCAACCCCTATTACTAGCCTGTTCAACCTCTCTTTTGTATCGTCTGAGATTTCCAAAGATTGGAAAGCTGCCACGGTCATTCCCCTCTTCAAAGGGGGAGACACTCTAGACCCAAACTGCTACAGACCTATATATATCCTACCCTGCATCTCTAAGGTCTTCGAAAGCCAAGTTTTAACAAACAGTTTACTTACCATTTTGAATCACATCGTACCTTTTCCGCTATGCAATCTGGTTTCCGAGCTGGTCATGGGTGCACCTCAGCCAGGCTCAAGGTCCTTACCGATATCATAACTGCCATCGATAAGAAACATTACTGTGCAGCTTTATTCATCGACCGGGCAAAGGCTTTCAACTCTGTCAATCACCACATTCTTATTGGCAGACTCAACAGCCTTGGTTTCTCAAATGATTGCCTCGCCTGGTTCATCAACTACTTCTCTGATAGAGCTCAGTGTGTCAAATCGGAGGGCCTATTGTCCGGACCTCTGGCAGTCTCTATGGGAGTGCCACAGGGTTCAAGTCTCGGGCCGACTCTCTTCTCTGTATATATCAATTATGTCGCTCTTGCTGCTGGTGATTCTATAATTCACCTCTACGCAGACGAGACCATTCTGTATACTTCTGGCCCTTCTTTGGACACTGTGTTAACTAACCTCCAGACGAGCTTCAATGCCATACAATTCTCCTTCCAACTGCTCTTAAACGCAATTAAAATTAAATGCATGCTATTCAACCGATCATTGCCTGCACCTGCCTGCCCATCCAGCATCATTACTCTGGACGGCTCTGACTGAATACGTGGATAACTACAAATACATAGGTGTCTGGCTAGACTGTAAACTCTCCTTCCAGACTCACATTAAGCATCTACAATCAAAAATTTAATCCAGAATCGGTTTCCTATTTCAAACTAAGTACACACCCCTGAGGGGCCCTTGTGTTGAGGATCAGCGTGGCAGACATGATTTTGCCTACCCTTACCACCTGGGGGTGGCCCGTTATGTGACTAAACTGAATAAAAAGAAGCAAGTATACTATGAAACAAATATAAATTATATAAAGTATTACATGAAGTTACATGAAGTTTTGGACAAAAAGGCAAACTACATATTTTATTCAATCAATTGTTAAATGATTGTTCTCTGTCAACATTTACAAGCCAACGGTTCTGACAACTTGGATGGAAAATGACAGAGGATAATAGCAACGATATTGCCACTCCTATTTGCATCTCCTATTTGCCATATCTTCAATTTAAGCCTACTAGAAAGTGTGTGCCCTCAGGCCTGGAGGGAAGCATAAGTCATTCCGCTACCTAAGACTAGTAAATCCCCTTTATTGGCTCAAATAGCAGACCAATCAGCCTGTTTCTTTAGGGGAAAAGATGTTCGACCAGATACAATGCTATTTTACAGGAAACAAATGGACAACAGACTGTCAGCATGCTTATGGAAAACATTCAACAAGCAAAGCACTTACACAAATGACTGATGATTAGCTTTGTGAAATTGAAGATTAAAAAATATTTGGGGGGCTGTTTTTTCAGACTTCAGTGCAGCTTTTGACATTATTCGTCATAGTCTGCAGCATGAACAACTTGTGTTCTGGCTTTACACCCCCTGCTATATTGTGGATGAAGAGTTACCTGTCTAATATAACACAGAGGGTGTTCTTTAATGGAAGCATCTCCAACATAATCCAGGTAGAATCAGGAATTCCCCAAGGCACCTGTCTTGGCCCATTACTTTTTTCAATCTTTACTAACGACATGCAACTGACTTTGAGTATAACCAGTGTGTCTATGTATGCGGATGACTCAACACTACACACATCAGCTACTACAGTGACTGAGATGACTGCAACACTTAAAGAGTTGCAGTTAGTTTCAGAATGGGTGGCCTAAGTATTATAAAAACTAAAAGCATTGTATTTGGGACAAATCATTCACTAAACCCTAGTTTTGTCGCACCTGGACTACTGTTCAGTTGTACTATTATCAGACCTACTGGGATAAAACCTGGAGTTAGATAATAAATAAAAAAATTAAGGGACATAATATGGGTGCTTGACTGCTGCTGTTAGGACAGAACGCTTAGCTCAACCATACTCCTCAGCCAGTGCGTCCAGTGTGCGCTCTGAATGCTCTGAATTTACAAACGGACAATCTGACAGTGCTCTGAGATTACGGACAGGGCTATAGTTTAAGAGGGTGTGAACGATACTGAATGGGTGTAGACAAAGAAGAGCTCTCCAATGGGTGTACCAAAATATTCAAAGAATATTTTCTCAAAAGCGCGGGGCAGAATTACTTCTACATTGTTCATCAACCCTAGTGTATGATATGCAATTTATTTTAGCTCTGAGTCTGTACTTTCATCCAATGTAAAAAATAAAAAAAAAACAATATACTTTGCTACATTACGACTGAATTGAGCCAGTAGGTCACATATTAGCTTTTGTCAGAAGCCGATAAAGACAAGAAATTACGAAGCTAATTTGACCTATGTACTAAAAATCAAATCAAATTTCATTTGTCACATACACGTGTTTAGCAGATGTTATGGCGAGTGTAGTGAAGTGCTTGTGTTTCAAGCTCTAACATTGCAATAATATCTAACAATTTCACAACAATACACACATCTAAAGTAAAGGAATGGAATTAGAATATAGAAATATTTGGATGAGCAATGTCACAGCGGCATAGAATAAGATACAGTAGAATGGTATAGAAGACAGTATATACATGTGAGTTGAGCAATGCAAAATATATAAACATTAATAATTATTAATAATAATAATAATAACGTGACCAGTGTTCCATATGACTCTTTGCAAACTGGAATCCATATATCCGGAGGCTGCATTCATTGTAGCTGGGGATTTTAACAAGGCTAATCTGATAACAAGACTCCCTAAATTTTATCAGCATATCGATTGCGCAACCAGGACGGGAAAAACCTTGGATCATTGCTATTCCAACTTCCGCGACGCATATAAGGCCCTGCCCCGCCCTCCTTTCGGAAAAGCTGACCACGACTCCATTTAGTTGATCCCTGCCTACAGACAGAAACTAAAACAAGAAGCTCACGCGCTGATGTCTGTTCAACGCTGGTCCGACCAATCTGATTCCACACTCCAAGACTGCTTCCATCACGTGGACAGGGATATGTTCCGTATTGTTTCAGACGACAACATTGACGAATACGCTGATTCGGTGTGCGAGTTCATTAGAACGTGCATTGAAGATGTCGTTCCCATAGCAACGATTAAAACATTCCCCAACCAGAAACCGTGGATTGATGGCAGCATTCGCGTGAAACTGAAAGCGCGAACCACTTCTTTTAATCAGGGCAAGGTGACTGGAAACATGACCGAATACAAACAGTGTAACTATTCCCTCCGCAAGGCAATCAAACAAGCTAAGCGTCAGTATAGAGACAAAGTAGAATCTCAATTCAACGGCTCAGACACAAGAGGTATGTGGCAGGGTCTACAGTCAATCACGGATTACAAAAAGAAAACCAGCACTGTCACGGACCAGGATGTCTTGCTCCCAGGCAGACTAAATAACTTTTTTGCCCGCTTTGAGGACAATACAGTGCCACTGACACTGCCCGCAACTAAAACATGCGGACTCTCCTTCACTGCAGCCGACGTGAGGAAAACATTTAAACGTGTCAACCTTCGCAAGGCTGCAGGCCCAGACGGCATCCCCAGCCGCGCCCTCAGAGCATGCGCAGACCAGCTGGCTGGTGTGTTTACAGACATATTCAATCAATCCCTATCCCAGTCTGTTGTTCCCACATGCTTCAAGAGGGCCACCATTGTTCCTGTTCCCAAGAAAGCTAAGGTAACTGAGCTAAACGACTACCGCCCCGTAGCACTCACTTCCGTCATCATGAAGTGCTTTCAGAGACTAGTCAAGGACCATATCACCTCCACCCTACCTGACACCCTAGACCCACTCCAATTTGCTTACCGCCCAAATAGGTCCACAGACGATGCAATCTCAACCACACTGCACAATACCCTAACCCATCTGGACAAGAGGAATACCTATGTGTGAATGCTGTTCATCGACTACAGCTCGGCATTTAACACCATAGTGCCCTCCAAGCTCGTCATTAAGCTCGAGACCCTGGGTCTCGACCCCGCCCTGTGCAACTGGGTACTGGACTTCCTGACGGGCCTCCCCCAGGTGGTGAGGGTAGGCAACAACATCTCCACCCCGCTGATCCTCAACACTGGGGCCCCACAAGGGTGCGTTCTGAGCCCTCTCCTGTACTCCCTGTTCACCCACGACTGCGTGGCCACGCACACCTCCAACTCAAACATCAAGTTTGCGGATGACACAACAGTGGTAGGCTTGATTACCAACAACGACGAGACGGCCTACAGGGAGGAGGTGAGGGCCCTCGGAGTGTGGTGTCAGGAAAATAACCTCACACTCAACGTCAACAAATCTAAGGAGATGATTGTGGACTTCAGGAAACAGCAGAGGGAACACCCCCCTATCCACATAGATGGAACAGTAGTGGAGGGGGTAGTAAGTTTTAAGTTCCTCGGCGTACACATCACAGACAGACTGAATTGGTCCACCCACACAGACAGCATCGTGAAGAAGGCGCAGCAGCGCCTCTTCAACCTCAGCCGAAATTCGGCTTGTCACCAAAAGCACTCACAAACTTCTACAGATGCACAATCGAGAGCATCCTGTCGGGCTGTATCACCGCCTGGTACGGCAACTGCTCTGCCCACAACCGTAAGGCTGTCCAGAGGGTAGTGAGGTCTGCACAACACATCACCGGGGGCAAACTACCTGCCCTCCAGGACACCTACACCACCCGATGTCACAGGAAGGCCATAAAGATCATCAAGGACAGCAACCACCCGAGCCACTGCCTGTTCACCCCGCTATCATCCAGAAGGCGAGGTCAGTACAGGTGCATCAAAGCTGGGACCGAGAGACTGAAAAACAGCTTCTATCTCAAGGCCATCAGACTGTTAAACAGCCACCACTAAAATTGAGTGGCTGCTGCCAACACACTGACTCAACTCCAGCCACTTTAATAATGGGAATTGATGGGAAATTATGTAAAATATATCACTAGCCACTTTAAACAATGCTACCTAATATAATGTTTACATACCCTACATTATTCATCTCATATGTATACGTATATAGTGTACTCTATATCATCTACTGCATCCTTTTGTAATACATGTATCACTAGCCACTTTAACTATGCCACTTTGTTTACATACTCATCTCATATGTATATACTGCACTCAATACCATCTACTGTATCTTGCCTATGCCGCTCTGTACCATCACTCATTCATATATCTTTATGTACATATTCTTTATCCCCTTACACTTGTGTCTATAAGGTAGTAGTTTTGGAATTGTTAGCTAGATTACTTGTTGGTTATTACTGCTTTGTAGGAACTAGAAGCACAAGCATTTCACTACACTCACACTAACATCTGCTAACCATGTGTATGTGACAAATACAATTTGATTTGATTTTGATTTGATTGTTAACAAGGCTTTTCAGCATCAGCAGCTTTACTGCAAGAGTACTGTAGCTTTATTGATTTACTGTACTTCAACAACAGAGTAGATTATATTGATCGGCTCTAGCCTTCAACATCAATGAAGACAAAGTGATGCCCATTGAAGAAGGGGAGATAAGTCCACTACACCTAGCACATTTCTCTATGTAACCGCTAAAACGGCTCTTCTGTTGTTATTTATGCCAGTTTCCTCTGGAATCAAGTCATCACTGACATCCTCCGTTGGATAATTACATCCAACATGATCTTGATAGCCCTGGATCCCAGACACGCTCCCCAGACTCGTTTTCCCCATCAAGAGGAGATTTGTAGCGGGGTGAAGACAGACAGCGTAGGCCCCACCAGCTTAATCCCCCCGGAGGCTTTCTTCCTCGCTCTCTCTCCGCCGGCTCGCTCCCCCTGTTTGCCATCTGTCTGGGCTCGGCAACCGAGGACAGATGTTATCTCGTACAGAGCAGAGAGTAGTAAAGGGGAGCCACAAGGGCTAGGGGAGCGGCGCCAAGTCGGATGGTTTGCCAATTGCAAAGTGAGATGTACTGCAATGGGTTCCGAGGTCAACTCAAGCCAAAGACTTACCTCAGGTTGCCTGTTTTCCCAGCATACATTTCACCGCCTGGCTGGGTCTACTGCCGCTAGTGAAACTCAGTGTGTGACCATTTGATTGTCTCTATTCAAAATGTACGGTTCTCCCCCATTTATGCCTTTTCAGTGTAATTAAAATGTTAAGCCTTGAAGAGTGAATAAGTTCGCTTTATTTAAGGATTCATTCAGTTCTGAGCAGTAATTGAAAGAACAGACTGAGCAGAACTGTTTTTCTAATCAACAGTATTCAAATAGGAAATTAATTAACTGTTATGTTTTGATGAATAGTAAGTTTTGGTTGAAATAGTTTGGAGGAAATTGGTTTATGGCATCAATACACTTGGAAAGTGGATATGTCACAAACGTTTACATCACTGGAGACGCCTGCTAGCGAAGAGATATTTTGCCACACAGTTAGCCAATATGATCTGTGGTTTTAGATAGATTTTAAATACTATTGGAGCAGTAACTAACTGCTAACTTGTCAATTACATGTCTTAAAAAATGACTTGGTGTCTCCCGTTGTGTTTACTTTTAGAAATGCTTGTTCCATATTCACTTTCTATGCATATTGCAACTGATCTGTGGTGATGATACTACTACGAAAATCTCAAAGACACATCTAGAGCTTCTCTCTTTCTCCTTTTCTTTCTACCCCCCCAAGAACAGTCCTCTCTGAAAGAGGCATGCATCCCACATAAAAAGCCTCTACCCCCATTTGAGTTCTCTTTTTTCAGATTGACAACAGGCTGGGTGATTGTCAGGCTGGGTGATTGAGGAACAGGAAATGGAGGAAAGGCATGACCTGCCTTTTTACAGGAGCCAGGAAGAGAGAGCTGGAGAGTCAGAGCTATAGACAGAGAAATTGAGAGGGTGACAGAGAGCGAGAGAAAGACGGACAGAGAGAAATGGTGAGATAGTCGTACTATCAGCATCTCTACATCTGACTCACACTATGATAGAACAGGCAACGAATAATCAAACAGAGTTATGAAAGTTGCCACCCGAATTATTCCAATAGGACACCCCTTCCTTCCTCTTGGCTTCTCGTCACACCGCCCATCCTCGTAGGGCTACATTCAAAGTGGGTCATATGTTGGAAGCAGAAGCGGAAGAAATGAACAGATCATTCAAAGAGACTTGCGTCCCAAATGGCACCCTATTCCCTATATAATGCACTACTTTTCACCAAGGCCCTATGATCAAAAGTATTACAATAACTAGGGTTTAGGGTGCCGCCCTCAAATTCTCCCGGACTGATGTCGCCTCGTTCATCCTTAATAACATTTTAATTTAAATTTGACCTTTATTTAACCAGGCAAGTCAGTTAAGAACAAATTCTTATTTTCAATGACGGCTTGGGAACAGTGGGTTAACTGCCTGTTCAGGGGCAGAAGGACAAATTTGTACCTTGTCAGCTCAGGGGTTTGAACTCACAACCTTCTGGTTACTAGTCCAACGCTCCAACCACTAGGCTACCCTGCTGCCCCACATGGCTGTTGATGAGGCCTGGAAATGCACGGTTGCTTTTCCTTTGACATAGTTTACAGAGATTTAAACAAGCTAGTAAGGAGCCTGTGGTTGAGTGATCTGGGTTCAATCCCCTCATGTACCCTTCCCACTGTTACTCTCCATCATCTGATGAATACATCAATTGTACTTGAACCGAACTCATTCAAAATCCCATCCTTTGTTTGGCATTGAATTGTACAGTGCCAGTCCTACATAACTCCTCTTACTTTAAACTTCATGTGAAACTCGACGAGGGGCAATGAGGCTTGCCACTGTACTTTTCTGGGGAAGTAAAACAGTGAGTGGACAGAATGTGAAGCTACCACAATTGCAGTAACAAATCAATAGGAGGAGACCCCCCCCCCCTTAAAAGATTTAGATGCACTATTGTAAAGTGGCTGTTCCACTGGATGTCATAAGGTGAATGCACCAATTTGTAAGTCGCTCTGGATAAGAGCGTCTGCTAAACGACTTAAATGTAAATGTAATGTAAATGTGAGATTGACTGAACTAACATTATAGACTTTTTGGGGGCCAAGACTCCAATCTCTGTTATTCCTTTTTATTTCTGAGTCACCTTATGTGCCTTTCTGTATTGCTGCTTCCTTAATTTTTTTCCTTCTACCTTTCTTTAAAGGTACATTCTGTTAATTGAAAAACAAATTCATATAGACAACGCTCATGACCCATTCATGTTATATTCGTCAAGAATTAATGGCTAAATATTAATAATTAAAATGACCATTGAACAGATATCAGACAGTTCCTTTAAAAAGTACCTTCAAATCTTGTTATGGTGATTGTGACCCATATGTCCTTCACTGTAGAAAGAAAACATAGATAACCTTCTGTTCTGATCTCAGACTTTTGTATCGGGTTGAACCTTGGCAGTGACCTTCTAAAGCTGCAGGGGGGCAACATACGTGGTCATTTGAAACAAGGCATGACCACTACATTTTCCCATTTCAAGTAAACACGCCCTTCATGGATTTGTTCCCATTATGCTCAACATGTATGGTCAAATAAAGAAGTGGTGTTAGTGTTAATGCTGAAGTCTTTATCGTGTGTGTGTGTGTGTAACAGTACAACTTTAGACCGTCCCCTCGCCCATACCCGGGCGTGAACCAGGGACCCTCTGCACACATCAACAACAGTCACCCACGAAGCATCGTTACCCATCGCTCCACAAAAGCCACAGCCCTTGCAGAGCAAGGGGAACTACTACTTCAAGGTCTCAGAGCAAGTGACGTCACCAATTGAAACGCAATTTAGCGCGCACCACCGCTAACTAAGCCAGCCATTTCACATCCGTTACACTCACCCCCCTTTTGACCTCCTCCTTTTCCACAGCAACCAGTGATCTGGATCAACAGCATCAATGTCACTGTACAACTTCAGACCGTCCCCTCGCCCATACCCGGGCGCGAACCAGGGACCCTCTGCACACATCA
Organism: Oncorhynchus keta; assembly: GCF_023373465.1. Lineage (NCBI taxonomy): Eukaryota > Metazoa > Chordata > Actinopteri > Salmoniformes > Salmonidae > Oncorhynchus > Oncorhynchus keta. The sequence continues at coordinate 46,056,854 of NC_068455.1, forward strand.
ACAACAGTCACCCACGAAGCATCGTTACCCATCGCCCCACAAAAGCTGCGGCCCTTGCAGAGCAAGGGTAACCAGTACTTCAAGGTCTCAGAGCAAGTGCTAGCCGTTTCACATCTGTTACGTGTGTGTGTGTGTGTGGATTCCATTCAGCACCCACAGTCCTTGTACCCAGTGAAAGAGAGAAGTGTCACCACATTGCTCGAACTGCATGTGCTTTGAATTTCTGTTCTCAAGCTCACCTAAAATGAGAGAGTCTGTTACTATGGGGTGAATCGATTGTTGCTGTGTGAGTGGCACAGCTTTGTGCTGTCCTGAAATGAGTGGAGCTGTCCACGGTGCTGAAATGGCAGCAATGAACCTCATAGCGTCGATGCTTTCATAACAAAAAGGTCAATTAGCAGATGCTCTTATCCAGAGCGACTTACAGCAATTAGGGTTAAGTGCCTTGCTCAAGGGCAGGCACATGGACAGATTTACACCTAGTCAGTTTAGGGATTCGAATCAGCAACCTGGCCCAACACTCTTAAAACCGTTGGCCTACCTGCCACGTCATACTTGCCAGTGTGGTAATGATTGAGTGGAGGTGTCCATGGTGGTGTCCATGGTGCTGAAATGGCACAACTGTGCCACGGTCACTTTAGTTTAATGCTATTTATCCATACATTAAAATGCAGCCATGTCTTACATTTGATGGATTATTAATCCACAAACTCCAAAAACAAAGCAGTCGCATAACTAATAAACACAGGTCTGCATTAGGCATTAATGGTTAGTCCCATGATGCCTGCATTTTATTACAGTGTTTGTGAAAAAAAACAAGCAGACAGACGTAGTATATAGTAAACTGTGAATAAATATTGTTGCTTAGAATAAACATTGACCTACGAATGCTGCAATCAAGACATTGTGTGAACATAATGACTCTTCCGATCTACTTCCTTCTGTGTTGGTATTACAGTTTTACATAATGCCGGTAGTATCCACCGCATTTTTTTTGGAACACTTTTAAAACACGGAAGCCAAATGCTGAAAGTATGGATACAACTTCCTCCGCGCATGATCATAATTCACATGCGCTCCACTAAAATCTCAACATAAGCCTTGCAAAAGTATTCATACCTCTTGGCGTTTTCTTTTTTGTTGTAATTTTGTAATTTTAAATGATTTTTATTTGGATTTCAAGTAATGAACATACACAAAATAGGCCAAATTGGTGAAGTGAAATGATAAAAATTACTTGTTTAAAAAAAGTGGTGCGTGCAAATGTATTCAACCCCTTTGCTCCTCCCAGCTGCCCACTGCACTGAGGCTGAGGTAACACTGTCACCACCGATAAATCCACGACAATCAAGAATTTCAATAAGCATTTCTCTACGGCTGGCCATGCTTTCCTCCTGGCTACCCCAACCCCAGCCAACAGCTCCGCACCCCCCACAGCTACTTGCCCAAGCTTCCCCAGCTTCTCCTTCACCCAAATCCAGAATGCAGATGTTCTCAAAGAGATGCAAAATCTGGACCCCTACAAATCAGCTGGGCTAGACAATCTGGACCCTCTCTTTCTAAAATTATCCGCCGCCATTGTTGCAACCCCTGTTAACTAGCCTGTTCAACCTCTCTTTCGTATCGTCCGAGATCCCTAAAGATTGGAAAGCTGCCGCGGTCATCTCCCACTTCAAAGGGGGTGACACTCTAAACCCAAAATATTACAGACCTATATCCATCCTACCATGTCTTTCTAATATCTTTGAAAGCCAAGTTAATAAACAGAATACTGACCATTTCGAATTCCACCATACCTTCAACTACTCTACTCAGCAATCTGGATGCAGTCTATCACAGTGCCATCAGTTTTGTCACCAAAGCCCCTTATACCACCCACTACTGCTATATGTATGCTCTATTCGGCTGGCCCTCGCTACATATTCGTCGCCAGACCCACTGGTCATCTATAAGTCTATGCTAGGTAAAGCTCCGCCTTATCTCAGCTCACTGGTCACGATAACAACACCCACCCGTAGCACGCGCCACAACAGGTATATCTCACTGGTCATCCCCAAAGCCAACACTTCCTTTGGCTGCCTTTCCTTCCAGTTCTCTGCTGCCAGTGACTGGAACTAATTGAAAAAAGCTGAAGCTGGAGACTTATATTTCCCTCACTAACTTTAAACATCAGATCACTGCAGTTCTACATAGCCCATCTGTAAATAGTCCACCCAATCTACCTACCTCATCCCCATAATGTTTTTATTTTACATTTCTGCTCTTTTACACACCAGTATTTCTACTTGCACATCACAATCTGCTCATCTATCACTCCAGTGTTAATTTGCTAAATTGTAATTACTTCGCTACTATGGCCTATTTATTGCCTTACCTCCTCACGCCATTTGCACACACTGTTCATAGACTTTCTTTTTTATCTATTGTATTATTGACTGTACGCTTGTTGTTTGTGTCGCACTGCCTTGCTTTATCTTGGCCAGGTCGCAGTTGTACATGAGAGCTTATTCTCAACTAGCTTACCTGGTTAAATAAAGGTGAAATTAAAAAATGAAAACAATTAAAAGCCCCCTAAATAAGATCTGGTGCAACCAATTACCTTCAGAGGTCACATAATTAGTTAGATTGCACACAGGTGGACTTTATTTAAGTGTGACATGATCTCAGTATGTATACAACTGTTCCGAATGGCCCCAGAGTCCGCACCGCCAAGCAATCGGCACCATGAAGACCAAGGAGCTCTCAAAACAGGTCACGGACAAGGTTGTGGCGAAGTACAGATCAGGGTTGGGTTATAAAAAAATATGTGGAACTTTGAACATCCTACGGAGCACAATTAAATCAATTATTAAAAAATGGAAACAATATGGCACCTGCCAAGAGAGGGCCTCCCACCAAAACTCACGGGCCAGGCAAGGAGGGAATTAATAAAAAATGCAACAAAGAGACCAAAGATAACCCTGAAGGAGCTGCAAAGCTCCACAGTGGAGATTGGAGTATCTGTCCATAGGAACACTTTCAGCCGTACACTCCACAGAGTTGAGCTTGATGGAAGAGTGGCCATAAAGTCCTTGTTGAAAGAAAAAAAATAACAAACACGTTTGGTGTTAGCCAAAATGCATGTGGGAGACTCCCCAAACATATGGAAGAAGGTACTCTGGTCAGATAAGACTAAAATTGGGCTTTTTGGCCATCAAGGAAAACACTATGTCTGGCGCAAATCCAACATCTCTCATCCCCCCGAGAATGCCATCCCCACAGTTAAGCATGGTGGAGCAGTTGGAGCAGTTCTGCCGTGAAGAATGGGCAAACATCCCAGTGGCTAGATGTGCAAAGTATGTAGAGACATACCCCAAGAGACTTGCAGCTGTAAATGCTGCAATTGGTGGCTCTACAAAGTTTTGAGTTTGGGGGGGGGGGGTGGATACTTATGCACGCCCAAGTTTTCAGTTTTTTTGTGTTATTTCTTGTTTTTTTCACAATAAAAAATATTTTGCACCTTCAAAGTGGTAGGCATGTTGTGTACATTTTTTTATTTGACCTTTTATTTAACTAGGCAAGTCAGTTAAGAACAAATTCTTATTTTCAATGATGGCCTAGGAACAGTGGGTTAACTGCCTTGTTCAGGGTCAGAATTACAGATTTGTACCTTGTCAGCTCAGGGATTTGAACTTGCAACCCTTCGGTTACTAGTCCAACGCTCTAACCAGTAGGCTACGCTGCCGCCCCAAATCAAATCAAATGATACAAACCCCCCCAAAAAATCTATTTTAATTCCAGGTTGTAAGGCAACAAAACAGGGAAATGCCAGGGCGGGTGAATACTTTCACAAGCCACAGTACATCCTGAACAACGACACCATATTACTGGCCTGCTAATGTGCCTAAAACTGCTGAGGCTAAAAACCCATAACTGAATCAAATGGTTGCCCAGTCAAGCAGGCTATATGCAATTATTTAGAAATTAATATGCATTCAAAACACAAGGCTTTTGAGCGGTTATTCAAATGACAGACTATTCACTGCAGTTTACAGACTTTTCAAAAGCTTTGTACTCACTTGAAAACAATAATAACATTCTTCATTACATTGTGCTGTTGTAGCCTAGGTAGGATACATTTCTTGTCCATTTAAAATTAGCTGGTATCCGGGGACTGGGAGGGAGTGCACATAGTGTAGGCTACCTATGATTTCATTATCTGATTTAAAACATCTCTTGGGTAGGAGGCAGTATTTTGAATTTTGGATGAATGAGGTGCCCAATGTAAACTGCCTGTTACTCAGGCCCAGAAGCTAGGATATGCATATGCATGGTAATATTGGATAGAAAACACTAAAGTTTCCAAAACTGTTAAAATAATGTCTCTGAGTATAACAAAAAAACTGTGGGAAGTGGGATATTTTTGTTGTGGGTACTTTTCCATTGACTGCCTTTACAGTATGTCTACAGCTTCCACTAGAGGTCAACAGTCTTTAGACATTGTTTCAGGCTTTTATTGTGAAAAATTAGGAGAAATGACCATTGAGTGGTCGGTCAAATGAACCAGAGCTTTTTGCATGCGCCCTCCGTTCTTTTTCCTTTGTATTGAATATGCTATTGTCCGGTTGAAATATTTTCAATTATAAAGACAATAGACAACCTGAGGATTACTAAAAAACATTGTTTGAACAAACTTTACCGGTACTATTTGGACGTATTCGTCTGCATGTTGTGACCGCCATTGAGCCAGTGGATTACTGAACAAAACGTGCAAGCAAAAGTGAGTTTTTGGGACATAAAGAGGGACTTTATCGAACAAAACAAACTTTTATTGTGTAACCGGGACTCTTGTGACAACAACCAGATGAAGCTTATCAAAGGTAAGTGATACATTTTATTGCTATTTCTGACTTTTGTGACTCCTCTACTTGGCTTGAAAATGTTTGTATGTTTTTGTAAGCGGTGCGCTGTCCTCAGATAATTGCATGGTATGCTTTCGCCTTAAAGCTGTTTTGGAAATCTGACAAAGCGGCTGGATTAACAAGAAGTTAATCTTTAAGCCAATGTATAACACTTGAATATTTCTAAATGTTTCATTTGACTATTTCTGTATTTTGAATCTGGCGCTCTGCAATTTCACAGGATGTTGGCCAGGTGATGGGATGTTGGCCTGCCCATAAGAAGTTAACTTTTTTTATTTCACTGTGTCAATTTACTGCATATGTTCACTGCAGTATGAAGCCTAACATTAAGCATTTTAATTATGGGCTAATGTGTATACGCTTCTAACCTAGACTGTAGGCTACATTTTGAACCTGCCTGTCTTTGTTCTGTTTTGCAAATACGCCTACTGCTGCGGCTATACCTTTTAATTCTTGTTGAGTCCCAGCAAAAACTAGACTACAAAAGCTTGTTGAACAATTATTTAGCCTCATTTTTTAAGCCTACTAATAGCCTATTGGACGAGAGATACATGCTTGATCTTGGATGCTGTAGACCAGGGGTGTCAAAGTCAAATGGACGGAGGGCCAAATAAAAAATTTAGCTACAAGCCGAGGGCCGGACTGTTCGAATGTTCATTGAAAAATTTTTAAATGACGCATATAGTCTAGTGAACCTATTTCGTCTCGGAGTTGTGTTGTGTCTTTCCCTTTGCTGTCCAAGAACAGACAAATCTCCTCACGAAGCTCGAAACATCTTTGAAGCACCTTTCCCTGGCTTAGCCATCGCACCTCTGTGTGATAAGGCAAATCACCATGCTCCGTTTCTAACTCCGTCAGAAATGCCTTGAACTGGCGGTGATTCAAACCTTTGGCTCTGATAAAGTTAACTGTGCGCGTGATGATGCTCATTACATGCTCCATTTTCAAGGCTTTACCGCACAACGCTTCCTGGTGTATGATACAATGATAAGCTGTCAGCTCACCTGTCGCGTTTTCCTCTTGCATCTTTTCCCGTATCTTCGCCACCAGTCCGCTCCTGTGTCCACACATCGCAGGTGCTCCGTCGGTTGTCAAACCCACGAGTTTTTCCCAAGGCAGCTCCATCTCATTTACACATCTTGACACCTCTTCATACAAATCATGCCCCGTAGTTGTGCCATGCATAGGACGTAAAGCCAAAAACTCCTCTGTCACGCTTAGGCTGGAGTCCACTCCGCGGATGAAAATTGACAACTGGGCAATGTCAGAAATGTCGGTGCTCTCATCCACAGCCAAGGAATATGCAATGAAATCTTTTCCCTTTTTCACAAGCTGCTCTTTTAGATTGATGGACAACTGGTCTACTCTCTCGGCAATGGTGTTTCTGCTCAGACTCACATTTAAAAAGAGTTGCCTTTTTTCTGGGCAAACTTCGTCACAAACTTTAATCATGCAGTTTTTGATGAAATCCCCCTCCGTAAATGGCCGGGCTGATTTAGCGATCTCTTCTGCCAAAATAAAACTGGCCTTGACAGCAGCCTGGCCTTGTGATTTGGCTTTTTTGAACAGAGCCTGTCGAGATTTGAGGCCTCGTTTTAATTCCTCTGCCTTTTGTAGCCTTTGTTCCATGTCCATATTCTTGTTTTTGTCCGCGTGTTTCGTTTCATAATGTCGTCTCAGATTATACTCTTTCAGTACCGCCACACTTTCTCCACACAGAAGACACACAGGTTTTCCAGCTACCTCCGTGAACAAATACTCCGACTCCCACCTTGTTTGAAACCCCGGTTCTCAGTGTCCACCTTCCGTTTTGCCATTTTTGATGGGTATCTGAAAGTTAATTTTACTGTGATGCTGACAACTGCTGTGCCAATAAATATTGAAATGAAGCAGCCTACTGCTCGGTGCGTCACCGTTGCATTGTGGGAAATGTAGTATTGGTGCGTGTAAAAGATCTGCGGGCTGCCGGCTTGCTGCGGTCTGCGGGCCGGTTCTAATAATAAATCAAGATCATCCCAGGGGCCGTAAAAACCTTCTCGCGGGCCGGATGTGGCCCGCGGGCCTTGACTCTGACATATGTGCTGTAGACCTATGCAGTCATTTCGGCATGAAACAAAATAGAATGTTTGAGCGGTTATTCAAATTACTTCACTTTACAGCCTATGGACTATAATTGTGTATCCACTGATAGCAATAATACATTCCTCCATTGCACTGTGTTGTTGTAGCCAAGGTATAGTAATTATCTTGTCTACAAACGTAGGCCTAGGCTTAATCAATAGTGGAGCTTTGAGTGCCCTGGGACCACAAAGCACAGCCTGGAGGAGCTTTCTTCAGAAATATTGTTCCAGAATCTTAATTTTTTTCATAGGCAACCCTGGTCCTGGAGCGCTGAAGGCACTTCATGTTTTAGATTTTACCAACCTGGAAGACCAGTTGTGTTGATTTAAGGCAATAATTTAACTGATTTAATTAGCTCAGTTGGTCAGGTGTGGTGCTTATTTGAAACAAATCCTACCCCTGGACTATAGCCTATCTACAATTGACCATTCCTCTTCTTGTGAAATCCCAGGAAAAGCTATAGGATATTTTTATACTAGGACTAATAGTTTATTTGGGGAAAGAAGTTGGCTTGGTCTTGCTAATTGCTGAAGGTAAAACAGAACTACAGCATTGACAATGCATGTCGGGGAATGGTGAGGAGACAATCGCTTTTTGCCTGTTATGATAACATTGTAGCACTGATGCATTGTAAACAATTGCACAGGACAGACAGTGATGAGAACAGTGAAAAAGAAGACAAAGGAATTGACAACCAGTTGAAAAATGGAAACGGGCTGGGCGTTCCCAATTTGTTATACTACTACTGGTCAGAAAATATATCTATATGTGTTTACTAGGTTTCTACATTTGAAAACAAGGATGGTCCTACTTGGGCTATCATGGAGTTAGTCTTCCAACTTCTCCTGTCTTGTTACTGTGCTCCACACTGCTTATGAACCTTTTTGCCCCTATGTTTTGAACCCCATTGTTAAGAACTCCCTTAAAATCTGGTCCCAATTCCGAAATCATTTTAGCCTTAAACAAGCAAGTGGCTTCTCTCCATTAACATCTAATCATCTTTTCCCAGCATCGCAGATTGAAACAGCATTCCAATTCTGGCATAGGAATGGTCTGGTGTTTTTTAGTGACCTATTTGTTGATAACACATTTGTCTCATTCGATACTCTGAGGGTTGAACATAATATTCCCAATCAACACAATCTCACATTCAATTCGTGCAAATACAGTGCATTCGGAAAGTGTTCAGACCACTTGACTTTTTCCACATTTTATATTACAGCCTTATTCTAAAATGTTTTAACTTGTTTTCCTCCCTCATCAATCTACGCACAATATCCCACAATGACAAAAAAAAACAGGTTTTTAGAAATATTTGCAAATGTATTCAAAATAAATAAAAAACAATACATTTACATAAGTATTCAGACCCTTTCCTCAGTACTTTGTTGAAGCACCTTTGGCAGTGATTACAGCCTCAAGTCTTCTTGGGTATGAAAAAAATATCTAATCCTGTTTGTCATTATGGGGTATTATGGGGTATTTGAATACATTTTAGAATAAGGTTGTATGTAACGTAACAAAATGTGTAAAAAGTCAATGGGTCAAGAAAACCTTCAAAAGGCACTGTATATATTAATGTCAAAGCTGTTTTCTATGCTTGTTTGGGATACTATGTCGAAATTTATGAGGGTTGCCTGATTGGGGTAAAAAGCTGTATTCGTTTTTTTTTTTGTGGTATCAATGAAGATATTTGATTTGGGAATGGGAATACATTTTCATAATGGGAAATTAATTCATCAATAAATGTGGGAAAACAGATGACCTCCAAAATAAAATTGCTTGGGTTAAATTACCCTGGTGCAACTGCATGGCATTTGCAACTATAACGAGTCTGGACTATGATCAATTATTAAGACATGTCAATGCAGTTAAACAGGTTAATGTAAAATAATTAATTATGTTGGCTAACACTTATGGCTCTTCCAGGGCCGTTTCATGATGATTATTACAGTCGTGTCAAATACTTAGGCTATTGTAACAAGGCATATGCCAGCATTTTAGGCCTACTGCCTCTGCCCAGAGGACTACTAGGCTTTCATGGCAACGGCCGTTAGAGCTCACTTTGCCACGTATGAGCCCTAGTTAGAGTCCCTGTTGCAGATTTCACTTTCTTCCGCTACACTGGGGGCAGCGTTCGGATCACATCCAGCTCACGTCTAGTTATGTGATGAAGTGGTGGGAAGCATTCTGTTACTCAACATTGTGTTGGGTGTAATTTCATTGATCTAGTGAACAATGGATAAGCAATACTGGGCGTGACGGATAGAAGTAGTCACTACAGGTGTGATGAAGCCTTGCATCAAAGTTGCCTGACGTTGAATGGACAGCACTATGCCCTGCCCAGTTATTTAGAAGAAAAATCCTCTGTGACTGTCTAATTTACATAAGTTAACTTACCAGTATGGACCCAAAACAAAGACATTCTACACATTTACAAACTACCTGCTTAAAGTGTTTAGAACCATGGTGTTATTTTGTTACTAAAGCTTATACAGGCATGTAAAATAACCTGACAATGATCAACATCATATGGGGTAGAGAAATAATGTAAGTCTGTTATGCAGCAAAACATAACTATCCTTTTTTTAGGATGCAAACCAGTAATATGAATCACTGTTGATCCATCCTGTCCTGATCAAATGAGATGGATGTAGGATTTTCTACGGCTTAGGCTTCTATGACCTTTCCCAGTCATGAAGGACGAAGCTAGGCCCCCCTTGGTTCTCAATGGCCAAGACTGAACACAAGTTAGGAGTTATGTCAGACTGTCCTATACCACTTTTTAAAGGTGATTTAACTTCATTATTATAGTATCATTATTATAGGGTTGTGAAACCCATAGCCGAATGGATTCAGACTGAGCATTTCTTACTGGGAATTGCTACTGACATTGAACATTGGTTATGGTATTTATTTAATTTCAGACTCTCCTATGCCACTATTCCCAACATATTATGCCCCATATGTTGTAAATAAACCATTTTTAAGGTGATATGACTTGTATCATTATTGTGCTGTGAAACCCATAGCCAATTTGGATTCAGACTGAGAATTTTTCACCATTTACTTACAGAGAGTAATTTCCTTTTTATAACAGGTTGCAAGCATCCTTTCACTTACAGTAGTGTGTTGATTAATTCTTGCTTTCTTCAATGGAAATGCATAATATGTATAGAAATGCCAAATATACCAAAAAACGAAATCAAGCAGAGATTTGCAACCATGTTAATCATTACTGAAACATGCAAACTGCAAACATTTAATGCCAATACTGTTAACTATGCTTGTGTTCACTTAATACTTTGGGATACTGGTGCACTTGTAGTCAGAAAGGCCCTTTTTTTGTGTAGGCAACAGTAGCTTTATGCATTTAAAACAAGGCTCACATTTCTTGGGATACATTACACCATTGCTTTCATTATGCAGTCTGTACAAGGCCGAATGTCGAATTTTGGTATTGATGAAGGAATTTCATTGGGCAATGGGGATACATTTTTATGATGGGATAGTATAATACACATATACACAAACACTTACACACATATGTGACCCAATTCAGAAAACTACATGTTTGTCACGACTTCACAGGAGAGCTGTTGGAATGTTTAAAAAAAATAAGTATTTTATTAGGCAGAATTGTCTTCTCAAACATGTGAACTTTCATGTGCCAGAATTTCAAACGTGTATGCCATCTGTAAATACGAATAACATTGTGAAATTACGAGCATAGTTGGTTTAGCCACAGAAAAAGGGAGCAACCCATGACAGCCATGATTGGCTGAGATAATGAGTGGGCTGGACATACCGAGAGGTGAGTTTGGATTGATCTGCCATATAGCACGCGTCTGTCTATTGGAGCTGGTCAGAATGTTTAGGAAATCGTGTCAAACGCGGCTTTAAAAAAAGAATATTCCGTAGTAAAACTGCATAAACCTAAAGTCAAGTTAAAGTGTACTGTTAGCTAGCTGACATTGTGTATGCTCTCCACTTTCTGGAGGCCCGGGTTTAGAAATCACTGGAATTCGAGGAGAAAACACCAGTCTGGATTACATTGTCAAACTAAGGCAACCATGCATGGCATGAGACGTGTCCAACCATGATGAATACTGGTAAGATAGTCTAGCTATCAGACAGAAAGTGGTTTCATTTCAAGTGTACTGTTAGCTAGCTAACTTTAGCTGACTGGGTCACTAGCTAACATTATGTGTATGATCTTATTCTTCGTATCTCAGACACATTTGCTTGACTAGTTATAGCCTTATAACCTGGTTGGTTAGCTACCTGCTGTTTCATGCCGTATAGTAAAGTCATCAGTTGTGATTATGGTCCATTGTTTAGATAGCTAGCTAGCTACATGTCTTAACAAAAGACTCCACTCTAATTTTGACAAAGTATTTTCATTTCAAATGTACTGTTAGCCAGCTAACGTTAGCTTGCTGGCTCACTGACTAACAGTACGTCATGCGTTGGGATTCATTGTTTACCTAGCTAGCTATCTAGCTATATTTCTTAACAAAAGACTCGTTTTAGTGTGCCAAAGCGCAGAATAACTGGTGCATTTTTGAAGGCTCAACACCCGTTGAATATGTCCGGTGTCATTAAACGTCTGCAACAAAGTGTAATTCAGTTGTTGCCAGCTGCACAGTTAGTCACCATCATTCTGGATAACATGAAAATAGCCTAACCAGCTCTGCTAGGGTGAGTTAAATGGTCAGAGTGAGGTATTCTCTCATCTGTCTGGAGGTAGCTAGCCAATATTAACCAGTTAGCTTGGTGCTCAGAACAACCGCACTGTGTCACTCCATCCTTGCTGTGTCTAGATATTATGGTAATGCCATTGCAGGCTCTGAGTGCCTTTAAGCACCGTAGTTTGTCACTCCATCCTTGCTGTTTGTGTGTGTGTGTGTGTGTGTGTGTGTGTGTGTGTGTGTGTGTGTGTGTGTGTGTGTGTGTGTGTGTGTGTGTGTGTGTGTGTGTGTGTGTGTGTGTGTGTGTGTGTGTGTGTGTGTGTGTGTGTGTGTGTGTGTGTGTGAGAGAGAGAGCTTTTCTTTCACATCTGTTGGGAGAAATGACTGATTTACAGTTCGTGAGGGTTTCTTAATCACACATATGAAGTTTTGAAAATATCTGACCTTTTTAACCCTTCAAAACTGCACCTATGACACCATTTTAAGGCACTTCTGGATGGCACAGGAAGCTATAAGTAAACACATATCTTGATTGGGGTAGGCTCTTACAGAATCATGAGATGTAAGTCTTTATGTTAAGAATTGACTGATTTACACAGGGTTGAATGCAGTGTTTTTCACAATTGCAGGTTATGTTTATCAAAACAATTTTAGGGTGAATTTAATCACTTCCGGTTGCTTCAGGAAGCTTAGAATCGACACAGGTAGACCTCATAGTAGCCTGATGAGTTGTCATCAAAGACAGGTTCATAAGGCATTAATAACCTAAATAGGCTTCAGGTTGAATTTGGGGGTGCAGGCAATGTATTCCTATGGGGAGAGAAGTCAATGCAAACTATTTGATGTAAACACCTTCTTTTAACTGTTAAGGGTTATTGCCACACTGTCAATGTTAGGCTTGCACAGATCGGGAGGACCTTAGGAACATTCCTGTGGTTGAATTGTCTGCCGCTGTCCCCCAAAAGCCCCTGAAATTTAGAGCCAGGCATCATTTTGGGCCTTCTTTTTTTCACGGTCGCTGCAAGCGGGCTACGGTCAAGCGGGGCATCTCGTTGAATTCGGCAAGGCCTAGATATTATGTAATGCCATTGCAGGCTCTGAGTGTCTTTAAGCACCGTAGTTTGTCACTCCATCCTTGCTGTTTGTGTGTGTGTGTGTGTGTGTGTGTGTGTGTGTGTGTGTGTGTGTGTGTGTGTGTGTGTGTGTGTGTGTGTGTGTGTGTGTGTGTGTGTGTGTGTGTGTGTGTGTGTGTGTGTGTGTGTGTGTGTGTGTGTGGGTGAGAGAGAGCTTTTCTTTGACATCTGTTGGGAGATACTACTGATTTACAGTTCATGAGAGTTGCCTAATCACACATATGAAGTTTTGAAAAGATCTGACCTTTTTAACCCTTCGAAACAGCCCCTATGACATAATTTTAAGGAACTTCCGGTTGGCACAGGAAGCTATAAGTAAACACATACCCTGATTGGGGTATGCTTTGACATAATCCTAAGTTTTAAGTCTATATGTTAAGAACTGACTGATTTACACAGGGTTGAAAGCATGATATATCACAAACTGCTGGTTGGGTATGGAAAAACATTTTTTGGGGTGATTTTAACCACATCCGGCTGCTCCAGGAAGCTTAGAATCAACACAGGTAGACCTCATAGTGGCCTGATGGATTGTAATCGAAAACAGGTTCTTAAGACATTCATAACCCACATAGGCTTCAGGTTGAATTTAGTGGAGCAGGCAATCTATTCCTATGGGGAGAGTCAATGCAAACTGTTTGATGTAAACACCTTCTTTTAACTGTTAAGGGTTAATGCCACATGGTCAAGGCTCAGCTTGCACAGATCGGGAGGACCCCGGGAATGTTCCTGAGGTCGAATTGTGCTTCTCACCCTAACAGTCCTCCCACTGTCACCCAAAAGCACCTGAAATTTAGGTGCAGGCTTCATTTTGGGCCTTCTTTCTTTCACGGTCACTGCACTCAGACTGAGCGAGCTACGGTCAAGAGGGGCATCTCAATGAACTCGGCACAGCCTAGAGATTATGGTAATGCCATTGCAGGCTCTGAGTGTCTTTAAGCACCGCACTTTGTCACTCCATTCTTGCTGTGTGTGTGTGAGAGAGCTTTTCTTTAACATCTGTTGGGAGAAATGGCTGATTTACAGTACATGAGGGTTGCCTAATCACAAATATGAGGTTTTGGAAAGATGTGAAAATCATTGAAAATCACAGAAATCTCGCAGAGCTCCGAAACACACTTAAAAAAGATTTGTCTGAACACGCTGCAACTGGATATGTAACTTCTTTTGGGGAAAAACACCTTTTTTTGAACATCACCAATTGTACACTGTACAATTTCTCTTAAATTACGATAGATAAATGGCTGGTTCTTTTTTTACTGACACCGTAGGTTTATGTACTTTAACGTGAAGCAGTCAAATTAGCGCTCTATGTTCATTTTTGATCTTTAATCCCAGAAAAATGGCCATAACTCAAAAAGCGTTGAGGCCTTGACGCCATCTTGTTCGGGGCCAACTGCCCATTACGCCAAACCTATGCTCACCAAGTTTCGTCTTCAAAGTATTTTCCGTTTAGGAGAAAAGGCCACATCGTGATTGGTGATGTTTGTACATTTGCAATATGATTCCATACGATTCGCCCTCTGGTGGGATTTACCGGGAAAATTTGAAAATGTTATAAAACGGAAACCGATCTGACTCCCGTGCATGGCCCGCCTCCGTCTGCGAATTTTACAAACGTTCGCAGGCGCCTAGTAAGGGACCGTACATTTGCAATATGGAGTTTCTCATCGACCATACGGCAAATGTCAAAATGTTCCCTTCCGTATGAAATAACATATTCAATCATGTAGTAACCAAAAGAGTGTTTTAAAAAACCTAAATATATTTAATATTTTAGATTCTTCAAAGTAGCGACCCTTTTCCTTGTTGCACACTCTTGGAATTCTCTCAACCAGCTTCACCTGGAATGCTTTTTCAACAGTTTTTTTAAAGAGTTCCTACATATGCTGAGCACTTGTTGGCTGCTTTTCCTTCACTCTGCGGTCCAACTCAACCTAAAACCATCTCAATTGGGTTGAGGTCGGGTGATTGTGGAGGCCAGGTGCAGCACTCTTGCTTGGCCAAATAGCCCTTACACAGCCTGGAGATGTGTTTCATTGTCCCATTGAAATACAACTGATAGTCCCACTAAGCGCAAAACAGATGGGATGGCGTATGACTGCTGAATGCTGTGGTAGACATGCTGGTTAAGTATGCCTTGAATTCTAAATAAATCACAGGCTAAATCATGGAGTGATACCAGCAAAGCACCCCCACACCATCACACCGCTTTCTTCATGCTTCACGGTGGGAACCACACATGCGGAGATCGTCCGTTCACCTACTCTGCGTCTCACAAAGACACGGCAGTTGGAACTAAAATCTCAAATTTGGACATATCAGACCAAAGGACAGATTTCCGCCGGTATAATGTCCATTGCTCATGTTTCCTGGCCCAAGCTTGTCTCTTCTTCTTACTGGTGTCTTTTAGTAGTGGTTTCATTGCAGCAAGTTGACCATGAAGGCCTGATTCACACAGTCTCTTCTGAACAGTTGATGTTGATGTGTCTGTTACTTGAAATCCGTGAACCATTTATTTGGGCTGCAATCTGAGGTGCAGTTATTCTAATGAATGCTAGAGCTGCCACTTTCAAGGAGCGGGACACTAATCTTGACGCTTATAAGAAATCCCGCTATGCCCTCAGATGAACCATCAAGCAGTAAAGCATCAATATAGGACGAAGATTGAATCATACCACACCGGCTCTGACTGTCGTCGGATGTGGCAGGGTTTGAAAACTATTACAGATTACAAATGGAAACCCAGCCACGAGATGCCCAGTGATGCGAGACTACATGACAGGCAAAATGCTTTAATGCTCGCTTTGAGGCAAGCAACGCAGAAGCATGCATGAGAGCACCAGCTTCCCAGATGACTGTGTGATCACGATCTCCGTAGTCGATGTGAGCAAGACCTTTAAACAGGTCAATATTCACAAAGCTGTGGGACCAGATGGATTACCAGGATGTGTACTCAAAGCATGCACCGACAAACTGACAAGTGTCTTCACTGACATTTTCAACTCTCTCTGGTCGAGTCTGTAATACCTACATGTTTCCAACAGACCAACGTAGTCCCTGTGCCCAAGAAAGCGAAGGTAACCGGCCTAAATTATTCCCATCCCGTAGAACTCACATCGGTAGCCGTGATATGCTTTTGAAAGGCTGGTCATGGCTCACAACACTATCATGCCAGAAACCCACACCCACTCCGATTTGCATACCACCCTAACATATCCACATATGATGCAAGCTCAATCGCACTCCACACTGCCCTTTCCCACCTGGACAAAAGGAACACCTATGTGAGGATGCTGTTCATTGACTACAGCACAGCGTTCAACACCATAGTGCCCTCAAAGCTCATCAATAAGCAAAGGACCCTGGGACTTAACACCTTCTTCTGCAACTGGATCCTGAACTTGAATCAGGTGGTAAGGGTAGCCAACAACGCATCTGCCACGCTGATCCTCAACGCTGGGGCCCCTCAGGCATGCATTGTCCTCTCCTGTATTCCCTGTTCACCCACAATTGCATGGCCAAGCATGACTCCAACACCATCGTTAAGTTTGCTGTGGTAGGACGGATCACCAACAACAATGAGACAGCCTACAGGGAGGAGGTCAGAGACCTGACAGTGTGGTGCCAGGACAAAAACTTCTCACTCAATGTGAGTAAGACAAAGGAGCTGACCATTAACATCGATGGGACTGAAGTGGAGCGGGTCGAGAGTTTCAAGTTACTCGGTGTCCACGTCACCAATAAACTATCATGGTCCAAACAAGAAGACAGTTGTGAAGAGGGCACAAGAACATATTTTTCCCCTCAGAAGACTGAAAAGATTTGGCATGGGTCCCCAGATTCTCATAAAGTTCTACAGCTGCACCATCGAGAGCATCCTGACTGTTTGCATCAGCGCCTGGTATGGCAACTGCTCTGCATCTGACTGTAAGTCGCTACAGAGGGTAGTGCGTACGGCCCAGTACATCACTGGGGCCAAGCTTCCTGACATCCAGGACCTATATTCTAGGCGGTGTCAGAGGAAGGCACAAAAAATTGTTAAAGGGCCCAGTCACTCAAGTCATTGACGGTTCTATCTGCTACCACACGTCAAGCAGTACCGGAGCTCCAAGTCTAGGACCAAAAGGCTCCTTAACAGCTTTTACCCCAAGCCATAACTCTGCTGAACAACTAAACTAATCAAATGGTCACCTGGACAATTTACATTGACCCCCCTTTTGTTTTACACTACTGCTACTCGCTGTTTATTATCTATGCATATTCGCTTTACAAATGACCTCAATTAACCTGTACCCCCACACATTGACCCGGTACCCCCTGTATATAGCCTCGTTATTGTTATGTAAATGTATTGTTACGTTTTGATTGATTACATTTTTTTACTTCATTTAGTAAAACATTTTTTTTACTCTTTCTTGAACTGCATTGTTGGTTAAGGGCTTGTAAAGTCAGCATTTCACGATAAGGTCTACACCTGTTGTATTCAGCACGTGACAAATAACATTTGATTTGATGAACTTATCCTCTCCAGCAGAGGTAACTCTGGGTCTTCCTTTCCTGTGGCAGTCCTCATGAGAGCCAGTTTCATCATAGCGCTTGATGGTTTTTGCGACTGCACTTGAAGAAAATGTAAAAATTCTTGAAATTTTCCAGATTGACTGACTTTCATGTTTTAAAGTCTTTTCTCTTTGCTTATTTGAGCTGTTCTTGCCATAATATGGACTTGGTATTTTATCCAAATAGAGCTATCTTCTGTATACCACCCCTACTTTGTCACAACACAACTGACCGGCTCAAACGCATTAAGGAATGATATTCCCCTAATTAACTTTTAACAAGGCACACCTGTTAATTGAAACCTCATGAATCTGTTTGTGAGTATGCCATGAGTGTGCAAAGCTGTCATCAAGGCAAAGGGTGTCTACTTTGAAGAATCTCAAATATAAAATATATACACTTTTTTGGTTACTACAATATGTACTATTCATAGTTTTAATGTCTTCACTATTATTCTACAATGCAGAAAATTGTAAAAATAAAGATCCCCCCCCCCCTACACTGAAATAAATATAAATAACACTTACACTTATTTACTTGACTTTTATACTCCTTCAACTAATTTACTGTGGCAAGTTTGCCACCAGTGCTCCAGTAGGGAAGTAAAGCAGAAGTCGAATCAATCACTTCCATTGTTTGGCTGTGCCCATAGCAATGTTTGAAAATGAGGTGAATAGGGACCATCCTTGCCTGAGATTTTAACTGCTGGCTATCTGGTACCCTTCCAATTAAATACTTAAATTAAGTGATAATGCCAGATTAGTCGAGACGAAGTTGAGGGCCGGGAAACCGTGCCAAAATATCCTCCAAACACTGGCTTCGAGGGCATTATCACTTTTAAACAACGGGTTACCAACATATTTAAATAATGATTAACAGACTTTCATTACGTTATTTTGTATTAATTCATTAATACTATTTCATCATTCCACAACATATAGTCCTGACACAAATCTAGGGTTGCTACTTAAGCTTTCTGGTCATTTGTTCTGTATCTATGGACCTGAACCAGTCAGTCATTCATTCTAAATGTTCCTTGCTTGCTAGCTAGCCAACCACGACTAATTTACAGTCACATCAAACAGTGCAGCCAGAATATCAACAGAAGCTGTTGGATTAAGATGTTTTCTTGTGACATTTATTTGGGTGCATCCATAGCAATGAGGCAGGATTTCCCCTGGCATAGAAAATATGCTCTCTTGTCAGGAATTAGCCAACAACACAGCTAACACAATCACTTCAAATTGAAGCTGGAAAGACTGCAAACTAGCTGCACTTCGTTTTGACCTTTTTTCAATTTACATTTCTTTGTACATATACATAAAAATGATGCCAGGTGATTCATGATTTCGACTGGCTGAGAAACGCTGCCTGTTTGTCTCGTCCCGATTCCCGACACATTCATTACTATGGGACAGCTGGAGATCAAATTTGTATATTGAAACAATGTTGCAAATGTCGGCGAGACAGACAGCAAGGTTTTATACAAATCTCCGCTGTTGAAAGCTAGATGTTAGTCTAAAAGTAATGTGAGATAATGTCTAGATGCTTTTCATATTGGAGGTCAAGTTTATAAATTGCCTGGCTGGGCTGATGAGACAGTGGATTGCACAGTCAGATGGAACAGAGTAAATGGGCATTTTAACGGCATAGATTTAGCCAGTGGTAACTTGGAATGCGTTTTTAACCAATCAACATTCAGGATTCGACCCACCAGTTGTATAAATGTGTATATATATACACCTAGATCACTTGCAGTGGTGTTCTTACTTCTGCTGAGCAATATCATGCAATGTACTGCTATTTCTTTCATTGTAAGTGTATAAGGCTACGTTGACAGTCAGACGCATGAACACGGTTGAAATCATGTATGACCTTCAATAAATCATTGAATTTTTTTTGTCCACCAAAAGTGCAACTCAAATGAAGTATAGTCGGACCAGTAGCATTTGTAAAAAGAACAACTGTTTGTGCACTTTTTTGTCAGGTGATGCACTTCTGTTGTCATCCTTCCGGCAACAGATGACTCCCACTTAAAAAGATTTGGCTCCATCCAAAATTCTCAGACACAAAATCCCAGTATTTTAGTGCCCAAAAATTGAAATATGCACACACGTGCACACTTTCTATGAGTATAAAACACACACACAGGCCTACTCACTTTTTATCCTCCCACACACAGACCCCCCTCCCACACACACTAATGCGTTCCCCTCACTAATACTGTATCATTAAATCCTTATCTCTTTCAAATGGAGTTGGCTGATTAGCATTTAAAAATAGTATCCTAATGCCTTGGTGAGCAGGGGGAGCCATAATGAAATCAAATTAAAGCACATACCAAGGGAGACCTGTGGGAGTCCCTTTATGTACTGGGTGGGCCAAGTCAGCACACTGCAGGGAGGTAGGGGATTGGTTGCCTGCATTCCCTACCCGACCACTTCTTCCCACCACCATGCCTAGCTAGCTTTACTGTTAAACTCAGGCATTGTTTTAATCACAGCAGCTGAGATAGCACACTGAATGCTTTCCTTCTCCTCCCTCCCCCTCATTTCCCTCTATCGTCCCTAATTTATCCTCTCTCTAACTCATATTTCCCTCTCTCTCTCTCTGTCCCCTCCTTCGATGCATGGCTCCAAAGCGTGGCATCCCTGCATGCGGTCACATACCGGGCAAGACTAGCAGTGCCCTGCGGGACAACATTAATTATTGAGGGAAAGAAAGGGAAAGAGTAGGTGTGTGCCAGCGTGGGGTCGTGTGTGTTATGAGACAGTGTGCTTTTGTGTGTGTGTGTGTGTGTGTGTGTGTGTGTGTGTGTGTGTGTGTGTGTGTGTGTGTGTGTGTGTGTGTGTGTGTAAAGACAGAGGTCAAGAGAATACATGTGTGAGAGAAGCTGTATTTCACATGTGTGTGCATGTCTATGTGCGAGTGTGCGTTTTTGTATACCTACTGCCTTCAAAGTATTCACACCTCTTAACTTTTTCCACATTTTGTTGTGTCACTGGCCTAAACACAATACCCCATAATAAAGTGGAATTACGTTTTTAGAAATGTTTACAAATTAATAAAAAATTAAAAGCTGAAATGTCATGAGTCAATAATTACTCAACCCCTTTGTTATAGCAAAAATACACATTTGCTCAAGTCACGTAAGTTGCATGGACAATAATAGGGTTTAACATGATTTTTTAATGACTAATTAGTCTCTGTACCCCACACATACAATTATATGTAAGGTCCCTCAGTTGAGCAGCGAATTCAAATCACAGATTCAACCACAAAGACCAGGAATGTTTTCCAATGCCTGGCAAAGGACGACACCTATTGGTAGATGGGTAAAAAAAAGCCTAAATTGAATATCCATTTGTGCAGTGTGAAGTTATGCTAAATGGCATATATTATATTATTATTATTATGAATTACACTTTGGATGGTGTATCATTACACCTAGCCACTACAAAGATACAGGCATCCTTCTTAACTCAGTTGACAGAGAGGAAATAAACCACTCAAAGATTTCACCATGAAGCCAATTGTGACTTTAAAACAGTTACAGAGTTTAATGGCTATGATAGGAGAAAACCTAGGATGAATCAACAACATTGTAGTGATCAGGATTCTCCAACCCTGTACCTGGAGAGCTACCCTTTTGTCATTTTTTATTCTAACCCCTGTTGTAACTGCTGCTTCAGTTTATCAACCAGCTAATTATTAGAATCAGATTAGGGTTGGAGTGAATACCTATAGGACAGCAGCTCTCAAGGAACAGGGTTGGAAAGCCCAGTTGTATACTGAACAAAAATATAAACGCAACATGCAACGATTTCAAAGATTTTACTGAGTTACACTTCATAGAAGGAAATCAGTAAATTTAAATAAATTCATTAGGCACTAATCTATGGACTTCACATGACTGGGCAGGGGCGCAGCCATGGTTGGGTTGGGGTGGGGCAATGGCCCACCCACTGGGGAGCCAGGCTCAGCCAATCAGAATGAGTTTTTCCCCACAAAAGGGCTTTATAACAGACAGAAATACTCCTCAACATCCCCCTCCCTAATCACTAACAGGGATGTAAAACAAATATGGAACATTTCAGGGATCTTTTATACCAGCTCTTTACATGTAGCGTTTTATATTTTTGTTCAGTATAGTTACTGAAAAGAAGGAAGCCTGTACTGAATAAAAATATTCCAAATCATGCATCCTGTTTGCAATATGGCACTAAAGTAAAACTGCAAAATATGTGGCAAAGAAATTAACTTCATGTCCTGAATACAAAACGTTATGTTTGGGGCAAATCCAACACATCACTGAATATCACTCTTCATATTTTCAAGCATGGTGCTATCGGCATTATGTTATGGATATGCTTGTCATCTGCAAGAACTATGGATATTTTTAGGATAAAAATAAATGGAATAGAGCTAAGCACAGGCAAAATCCTAGAAGGAAACCTAGTTCAGTCTGCTTTCCAACAGACACTCCGAGATAAATTCACCTTTCAGCACAACAATAACCTAAAGACAAGGCCAAATACTGCATACACTGGAGTTGCTTACAAAGACAAAATTCAATGTTCCTGAGTGGCCGAGTTACAGTTTTGACTTAAATCGGCTTGAAAATCAATGATGACCTTGAAAATGATCATCCACCATATTGACAGAGGATGAATAATTTTCAAAATGATAATGTGCAAATATTGTACAACCCTGGTGTGCAAAGCTCTTAGAGACTTACCCAGAAAGACTCACAGCTGAAAACTCTGACATAGATGACTCCAACAGGTATTGACTCAGGGTTAGGAATACTTATGTACATTTGATCTGTATTTCATTTCCAAAACTTTAAAAAAGTGGTTGATAAGACCTATGCAATCCTACACAGCAGATGTTACGTGGGTGTCTGTTTAACTTATCCCATCAGCTGGCATTAGTATTCTACTACATCTTAGTACCCATTAGAGCAATACAGTGACCACTCAACTGATCTGGACTTGTTATGCTAACAGCCTGGTTGGTGGGCTATATGCAAGGTTAATGGTTTGTGGCATGCTGAGGTCATTACCGTTCCCACAACCATTTCATTTGGTGTCAGAAGTGGGATCTTGTCAGGCCAGTGTCTTCATTAGTAGTGATTAAATATAGACATTAAGTAATACTGTTCTTACTCAGGGTTCATTTGCTTATATTAGCTGCATCCCAAATGGCATCCTATTTCTTACATGGTGTACTACCTTTAACCAGATCCCTATGGGTTTTGGTCAAAAGTAGTACAATATATAGTGAATAGGGTGCCATTTGGGAAGGTGTCAGGATACATAGTTTACATTTCATTTCAGTCATTTAGCAGACGCTCTTATCCAGAGCGACTTACAGGAGCAATTAGGGTTAAGTGCCTTTCTCAAGGACACGTCGAGAGATTTTTCACCTCGTCGGCTCGGGGACTTGAAACAGAAACCTTTCGGTTACTGGCTCAATGCTCGTAACAGGTATGCAACACAATGAAAGGTAATTGAATTCTTGAAATATACGGAAAGGAACATCGGAGTTACACTACGTAACATTCCACTGAGGCGTCAAAGGTCACAATCAGTTACATCAGTTACGTCAATGTTAAAGCTGCAATATGTAACTTTTTGGGAGACCCAACCAAATTCACATAGAGATTTGAGATACTGATCTGTCATTCTCGTTGAAAGCAAGTTAAGTAGCGGTAGATATGTACTGTGTGTGTGCTATTTCTGTTTCCTAGTTTTGTTTTTGCGTCTTTCACTTTCAGTTTTGTACACCAGCTTCAAACAGATGAAAATGCAATATTTTTGGTTATGGAAAATATATTTCACAGCGGTTTAGATGGTACAATGATTCTCCACACTATACATGAACTAAAATTAGGCGAACTATTAGAATTTTAGCAACCAGAAAATGGTGGAATGATTTCTGCATAGTGCACCTTTAACCATTTTCAACCAATGAAATCAGTTGCCGAAGGACCTCTTTGGTCTGCAAACCACATCCAAAAAGCTGAATCTCATTCAGGCCACCTGCACTCCATTGAACACAGCAACAGATGTAACCCATCTCACATGTCATTCTATTGTTCCGGTGCCAGCTGTTTAATTTCCACCAGGGTTGTCACATGCATGTTACTTACACTCCACATAAACATAGCAACAATTGTAACCCATCTCGCACTCTATCTCTGTTTATTGTTTTGGTTGCAGCTTTATAATTTCTGCCTTTTTTCGACTATCACTCGTTCACTTCCTTTATTTGGCAGGAATGGGGTGGTGGGGGTTTCTGCTATTGCGCAGCCTGTTTTATTTATTAGCGTCAGATGAAAATACATCCATCCGTTTCACACCCCTAACACTGTCTGCCAACTACCCAGGTATATCTCTTCTTTGCCCTTGGGGAGAGAACCTGGCACCCGCACTTAGCTAACAGCAGGCTTAAATACATTGCTAGCGGTTGCAAATGGCTAAACCTATGACCTCTATTTAGGAGGAATAATGGGGTGTTTAAAGCACACTGGCAGTGTCCTTCACCCATGTGAATATCCATCTGAGAAGAGGGAACAGTGAGAAATGGGTGGAGGACTCATGGCACTGAACTAAGGGGGGGAGACTTACATCTGGGCTGCCAAAAACCTCTGGCAGCATGCATGCTGTATGGAAAACTGGATAGTCCATGGAAGGGGTCTGACTCAGCAGTGCAGCGGGTTTCGATGTATCAGAGGGAAGGATAGAAGGGATGCAGGGAAGTGAAGTTATTGGGGGTTAGCAGTAATGGTGTGTTCAGTTGGGGGTGGGGGTGGGGTTTGGGAATTAACGAGAGGGAGGGAGGTGGTGTTGGGGGACAGCAGTGATGGTGTGATGAGGGGTGGGGGTTGTGAGGGTTTTTGTGAGCCGATTTATGAGAACTAGTGTTTGGATGACACAAGAAAATGGTACAGTGTTTCATCGGTACAGAGGTAAAACAGTGAGAGACAGGCAGCATGTTTAAGGTGACACCATTCATTCTCGCTTAGCTCACTCATGGCGTCATTGTGGTTTGCAGGGACGGTACAGTATGTCACATCCCCTCCGTTTGGGCTCGAGGTGGGAAGGGGATGACATTGTGTTTGAGAGTGACACATTGTTGACTGGCATGTTGTAAAATGCTGGTTTTATTCTTAGTAATTACTATTTATTTAACCTCTCTTGACGGTACTGATATCCACCTCAAAAGCATTTATAAAGACTAGATGGCCTCATACATGTTTATGTATCTTTTGCTGAGAAACAACCTCACACTGTCCTTTACACGGGGACTGGTAGTAATGTCACGACTTCCACCGAAGTCGGTTCCTCTCCTTGTTTGGGTGACGTTCGGCGATCTGCATAACGGGTCTTCTAGCCATCGTCGATCCACTTTTCATTTTCCATTTGTTTTGTCTTGTTTTCCTACACACCTGATTTTCATTACCCTCATTAAGTGGTGTATTTAACCCTCTGTTCCTTCCATGTCTTTGTGTGGAATTGTTTGTTGTAAGTGCTTGTGTACATGTTGACTGGTGCGCGACGGGTTTTGTACCTATGTCTTGTGATTCTTTATGCCGTTTGTTTTGGTATTAAACTGCTCCGGTTATTACCTAGTTCTGCTCTCCTGCGTCTGACTTCCCTGCCACCGGTTACACACCCCTCACAAGTAGATAAGACACAGTAGTTGGCAAGCTACAGTTCAATAATATTCACTGACAGCATGACTCATCGTGGATTGTCATTGGATATTCATATTCATGCCATGCTTGGTTATGATAGAATTAATAATAATTGATTGGACCAAAGTAGAGCTTTTCTAGACACCAAAAAACTTTACATACTAAGGGGAAGCGCACCTCATCCACCACAAAATGTGTCGCATTCACTTGGGTGATGCACGTCAACCGATTTGCTCCAGAACGCTCACCACACATCAGCTATCAGGTGGAGAGGTGAGGAGTGATATATGCCAATTAGGAATGAGTGGGATGATTAGGTGGTCATGATGGAAAGGGTGCCAGTTTGAGAATTTAGCCAGAACACCGGGGTTAACAACCCTAATGTTACGATAAATGCCATGGAATTTCTAGTAACCACAGAGAGTCAGGACACTCGTTTAACATCCCATTCAGAAGAAGACATCCTACGCAGGGCGATGTCCCCTTCACTGCCCTAGGGCATTTATCTTAAGACCAGAGGGAAGAGTACCCCCTACTGACCCTCCAACACCACTTTCAGCATCATCTGGTCTCCCATCTGCTTAGCTTCAGAAGCAAGCCAGCAGTGGGATGCAGGGTGGTATGTTGCTGGCAAATTGTCAAATTGATGGCATTGGAACAAAAATGGTGCCACATTGAATTTAAGAATACGTCATGAAACCTACATTTTGCCACTGCATTGTTCAAATACAAATGTCAATATCAAAATATCTCAATATCATCACTGTCGCCTATGTTTAGATATATCCTGAAAAATATCTGTTTCTGTGAAAATCACTTTGTACAGATATAACTTTGACAACTGAACAAAGCATATGCATCTGAAATGCGGATGAGCCACTTGCCTAGGTGTGCCATCATTTTGTTCGCAATTAACCCACCGTGACTCTCGGTGGTGTGCGTCTCTGTACAAAAATGTCAATCAGGGCTTGGTGGAGTCAGAGTGTATTTGTTCTCCTCGAGACACACAAAGGAACACCGTCTAGTTTGCTGTCAGCAACAAAGGTTCACTTCAGCAGGTGGCCTACTATTGACTAACAATGTACATTAACATTTTACATTTAAGTCATTTAGCAGACGCTCTTATCCAGAGCGACTTACAAATTGGTGCATTCACCTTATGACATCCAGTGGAACAGCCACTTTACAATAGTGCATCTAAATATTTTAAGGGGGGGGTGGGGGGGGGGGTGAGAAGGATTACTTTATCCTATCCTAGGTATTCCTTAAAGAGGTGGGGTTTCAGGTGTCTCCGGAAGGTGGTGATTGACTCCGCTGTCCTGGCGTAGTGAGGGAGTTTGTTCCACCATTGGGGGGCCAGAGCAGCGAACAGTTTTGACTGGGCTGAGCGGGAACTGTACTTCCTCAGTGGTAGGGAGGCGAGCAGGCCAGAGGTGGATGAACGCAGTGCCCTTGTTTGGGTGTAGGGCCTGATCAGAGCCTGGAGGTACTGAGGTGCCGTTCCCCTCACAGCTCCGTAGGCAAGCACCATGGTCTTGTAGCGGATGCGAGCTTCAACTGGAAGCCAGTGGAGAGAGCGGAGGAGCGGGGTGACGTGAGAGAACTTGGGAAGGTTGAACACCAGACGGGCTGCGGCGTTCTGGATGACTTGTAGGGGTTTAATGGCACAGGCAGGGAGCCCAGCCAACAGCGAGTTGCAGTAATCCAGACGGGAGATGACAAGTGCCTGGATTAGGACCTGCGCCGCTTCCTGTGTGAGGCAGGGTCGTACTCTGCGGATGTTGTAGAGCATGAACCTACAGGAACGGGCCACCGCCTTGATGTTAGTTGAGAACGACAGGGTGTTGTCCAGGATCACGCCAAGGTTCTTAGCGCTCTGGGAGGAGGACACAATGGAGTTGTCAACCGTGATGGCGAGATCATGGAACGGGCAGTCCTTCCCCGGGAGGAAGAGCAGTTCCGTCTTGCCGAGGTTCAGCTTGAGGTGGTGATCCGTCATCCACACTGATATGTCTGCCAGACATGCAGAGATGCGATTCGCCACCTGGTCATCAGAAGGGGGAAAGTACATAGACAAGCTGCTTGAATTGCTTCAGACGTGCAGAGCCCATGGCCGAGTGGAACGCGTCTGACTCCTGACACATGTAAGACCCTGGAGACCATGATTTCGATCCCCGTGTCCACCCTTCCCATTGTTTTCCCCACTTGCCTGTCTCCCCCTCTGATTTGATACACTATACAAAAACATGTGGACACCCCTTCAAATTAGTGAATTAGGCTATTTCAGCCACCCCCATTGCTGACAGGTGTATAAAATTTAGCACACAGCTATGCGATCTCCATAGACAAACATTGACAGTAGAATAACCTTACTAAAGAGTTCAGTGACTTTCAACGTGGCACCGTCACCGTTTACATGTGCACAGTATTCTGGATAGTAGCTCATATCCTTCTTAAGGTCTTATTTGGGATAAGCTGTTTACATGCACCTTTTATATCCCGCTCACTGGTATCCCTGTATCCCTGAAATGCAAATGTGCGTGTAATGTGTTATCTTTGACACTGTTATCCAAGGAGAGAGTATTTAAACCACATAAAATGTTATGCACCCAAGACAAACTGAAGTGTTATCAGAAACATGTTTAATTGTTTTCTCAGCTTTTAATTCCTTAAAACCGTCAAACTGATGACATTTGGACATTTTGCACCGGACCGATCTTTCCATTCTTTTGGAGTTATTGCGTGTTCTCCCTGGTTTCCTAAACAAAACAGACAACTTTACCGGTGATTATTCATTCTATAGACGTAAGAAATTGTTCTGGTGAGTACTACTTCATTTAGTCCTCTGGGGCAACAAGTTATGACAGAAGAAAAGCTGCATGTATCTTACTATAGATGACAAACAATGGCCTACCAAATGTCGGAAATATAAGCAGAAAACTAAATTAGGTGTGAAGTAGATAGCAGGCTATATGGTCTAGTGCAGAGTATCAGTAAAATACATTGTGGTGGATCGAGCTGAGCATGTAGTCTACTTTTTGAAGAGATATGTTTGACAGAGGAAAAACATCACACAACACACATGATATGTGAAACTGAGCCTGCACAGACCGCGAAAAACTACAGTAAATGAAATCAGAGATTTACATGCCACAGTATCCATTCTAAGATCTGCATATCCCAGGTATCTTATCCCGGTTTTTCATAACTGGGATACATGCTTTTTTCAGGGTTACTGTAAACAGGATATGATGTTTATATGCGTCAACTCAAAAACAGGATATTGGTGTGCATGTAAACTAGGTCAGTTTTTCTTGGAAAGAAATTGGCATGAAGCATTACCTGGAAAACATCCCCACCCATCCCTTTTTTAAAAACTCTTTCCAGACTAGCCTCTCATTTTGTAAGATAAAAGGGCTAAACTATACCTTGGCAGTCATGCATTTCTGCCTGTTGCGATGAGCGAAACAATGGTGTCTCAAATTGGTTATTTTGGAAATAGAGGGAAGACAATTGCATAGCAGAGAGGTCTGTCACTCAGACCCTTGCTTTAGAAGACGGTAAGAATTTAATACAATGATGAAACCCTTTACAATGGTCCAAAAGCTTTTAGAATAACTGAATAGGTTTTGACTAAGAATTTGAAATGTAACTTCTCATGCTTATGAAAGTAGCACCAATCGAAAGCCCAGAAGTGACTCAGTTTTTCTCCCCTCAGAGGCTAACCAAAACGAGTAGAAAGGGAAAAATGTCAGTGGCTGCTTGCTGATTGATTAATTAATGAATTGTTTTAAGTTTAAGTTTATTTTTTATTTTTACAGGGACAGTCCAATTTACTTTTATATAAATTAGAAACATTCTCTAAACTAATTCAATATGTTACGTGTTGCACCTGTTACTGAAATGGTTGTTCCAGTTAGGATGCTTAGTCTTCCAAACCCTGTCAGTCATTCTGAATACACTCAGTGTAGAAAACATTAAGAACACCTTCCTAATATTGAGTCACATTCCCCTTTGCCCCCAGAACATCGGGGCATTGAGGGCATCAGGGCATTGACTCTACAAGGTGTCGAAAGCGTTCCACAATGATGCTGGCCCACATTGTCTCAAGTTGGCTGGATGTCCTTTGGGTGGTGGACCTTACTTGATACACACGGGAAACTGTTGAGCGTGAAAAACCCAGCAGCGTTGCAGTTCTTGACACAAACCGGTGCGCCTGGCACCTACTACCATACCCCGTTCAAAGGCACTTAAATATTTTGTCTTGCCCATTCATCAGACATAGACAATCCATATCTCAATTGTTTCAAGGCTTATAAATTATTATTGAATCTATCTCCTCCCCTTTATCTACACTGATTAAAGTGGATTTAACAAGTGACATCAATAAGGGATCATGGCTTTCACCTGGATTCATCCGGTCAGTGTATATTTTTTAACACTGGAGAATTTTCTGTATGGCAGTTCTGCCCAAATTGTAATGCAAATAACGACATTAATTCAGAAATACAATACATTATGTAATACAAGTATTATGTAAAAGTAAGTAAAAGTATTTGAAAGGTAGCATTTGCAATCAAACATAGGTACCATTTGACCATTTAGAACATGTTAAAACGTTCTTCAGGCCTGGGAAGGCCGACATCCTGCTCTGCACCCATCCGAACAGATGCTGCTGATGCTGCTGACAACCTGTTCCTACCAGAAATGTGTAACGCTCAGAGGATCGCAAGGTTCACATTTCACATGAAGTAAAATCAATGTTTTGTTCTGATCTTCAGCTAGGCACCAAAGCCTAACTGTGAACTGCTGTACCAATGATAAGTGGAGAAATAAAGACCATGGCATTCGTCACCCGTTACTAATGCAACATGAACCAGCATTTTTATTCGAGATTCCAACTGCGGTAGCCAGCAGAAAACCAGCTTTCTACCTCTGATACACCACCAAACATTAATGAGTACTTACAGACTGTTCCACAATAGCTGCTCCAAATACATTATTCACAAAGTAAACACATAGCGAGCTAACTAACCAATGCACATGCTCATAATATGAAATAATAAACATGGGACAAGGTAAGGATAACAATGTCCAAGCTCAGACGGTTTTAGTAACTACATCCACACATACCCGACCCTTGCCACAGCTTCCTGTGTACGGGCGCGTCGTGTTTACAAATATGGATAGTGCAAGGTCAGTCACCTTGCCAGGAAATCTCTAGCACATCATCACTCACACACACCGCCCACCCCCGGTCCGGTGCAGGGAACAGCAGGCCATTAGCACGGAGGGAATCTCCCCAAGTTTTCGAGAGGGTTCCTCTCTAAAATACTTTTCAACATTAAGCACCCGTCCATCGTATCCATGCCGCAATTAAGAATGAAGCGGGAAAGGTGGAATTTCATTGGAATTGGCTGCCCGACAATAAAATGTTAGGAAAGAGAAACAATGAGAAATGGAGAGTGGCTGGAGAGAGGGAGGTTAGAGGAGGAGAAAGGCTGAGATCACAGGAGGTTGGTGGCACCTTAATTGGGGAGGATGGGCTCGTGGTAATGGCTGAAGTGGAATGATTGGAATGCTTTCAAATACATGCCATTCCATTTGCGCCGTTCCAGACGTTATTATGAGCCTTTCAGCAGCCTCCACTGGTTGAGATAGGAGGCTAGAGAAAATGGGTAGATGTGTCAGCCAGGTCAACCGCGATACAGGTCATTATTCAATGTCTATGTCTGAGGACGTTGAGAGATTACTTGGAAACTGGTGGCTAGTGGCAACAATGAGCGCTGTTACGTTCAAGTAGGTTTTAGTTTTGCTAGGGTGTTGTGGATGGCAGATGGTACAGAGGCCTCTGGTGCCGAAAGTTGCATGTTTGAATCTAGCCATAGATTAAGCCTATCCCAAGCATTAGCCCTTACCTTATCCCAGGGGTGTCAAAGTCAAATGGACGGAGGGCCAAATAAAAAATTTAGCTACAAGCCGAGGGCCGGACTGTTCGAATGTTCATTGAAACATTTTTAAATGACGCATATAG
Source organism: Oncorhynchus keta (assembly GCF_023373465.1). Taxonomy (NCBI): domain Eukaryota; kingdom Metazoa; phylum Chordata; class Actinopteri; order Salmoniformes; family Salmonidae; genus Oncorhynchus; species Oncorhynchus keta. The sequence continues at coordinate 46,087,996 of NC_068455.1, forward strand.
TCTAGTGAACCTAATTGAACCTACTGAAAACCTAACAAATATATTCCAATATGATCAGATAAATAAAGCAATATTTTCTTATGGCTCTGTCAGTAATCTTTAATTTTCAACAGACACAAAAGACAAATTTCCTTTATATAAAAATCCCCATAACATGAACATTAAATGAAAGAAACCGATATTCAAGGCACCATCAGTAGCCTATATTTTCTATTTTAGCAAAAGTGGGCTAAATTTACTTCAAAGAAAAAAACAATAATAGCAATTTTCTATCATCCACTCAACTGAAATATTTTTAAAATATAATTGGATTGAAATACAATAAAATAAAGTGCAAAAATCTATTAATCAAAAACAACACTTTGTTTAAGGAGAAGTAACATGCAGTGAAAACAAATATTAAACTTTAACTTTTAAACTTGAACTGAGTAAAAACTCTAAATATGTGATTGCACAGTAATGTTCACTTGTTTGAGGTTGAGGGTGATACTTGGTGGTGTCCCATCTTTTCCACAAGTTCATCAATGTTCGGGGTAAGGCTCTGAGCTGAGGAAATCCTCAGAATTGAGTGGAGGTGTTCAGCAGTAAGTCGACTTCTGTGTGATGTTTTGTTCAAGTTCATCAAAGAAAACAGTTGTTCACACAGGTATGTGCTGCCAAACATAGACAACGTTTGAGCAGCCTGGATGCGCAGCTGGGGCATTGTGTCGGGAGGAAACGGGCGAACTCCGCAGCACCCACTGCCGCATATTTTGCCCTCAGTGCATCATTGCATTGGAGGTCAATCAACTCCATTTGGAGGTTTGGTGGTGAGCTTTCCACGTCAACAGCAAATGGGTTACCGAGCAGTTCCAACCTGCTTTTTTGTGCTTCAAAGTCAGCAAATCGGCGTCGAAAGTCAGCGGCAAGCATACCTATTTTATCAGCCAACTGTGCGCTCGGGAACGCACTGGTAGAGAGCTTCTCTTTCATGGTCTGGCAGCTGGGAAAGTGGCTCAAATTTTCTTTCCGCATCTGCGTCTCCCACAGAGTCAGTTTGGTTTTAAATGCCTTCACTGTACTGTACATATCAGAGATGACACGATCCCGACCCTGCAGCTGCAAGTTCATTGCATTCAGATGACTCGTAATGTCACACAGAAAAGCCATTTCACACAGAAACATTTCGTCTCGGAGTTGTGTTGTGTCTTTCCCTTTGCTGTCCAAGAACAGACAAATCTCCTCACGAAGCTCGAAACATCTTTGAAGCACCTTTCCCTGGCTTAGCCATCGCACCTCTGTGTGATAAGGCAAATCACCATGCTCCGTTTCTAACTCCGTCAGAAATGCCTTGAACTGGCGGTGATTCAAACCTTTGGCTCTGATAAAGTTAACTGTGCGCGTGATGATGCTCATTACATGCTCCATTTTCAAGGCTTTACCGCACAACGCTTCCTGGTGTATGATACAATGATAAGCTGTCAGCTCACCTGTCGCGTTTTCCTCTTGCATCTTTTCCCGTATCTTCGCCACCAGTCCGCTCCTGTGTCCACACATCGCAGGTGCTCCGTCGGTTGTCAAACCCACGAGTTTTTCCCAAGGCAGCTCCATCTCATTTACACATCTTGACACCTCTTCATACAAATCATGCCCCGTAGTTGTGCCATGCATAGGACGTAAAGCCAAAAACTCCTCTGTCACGCTTAGGCTGGAGTCCACTCCGCGGATGAAAATTGACAACTGGGCAATGTCAGAAATGTCGGTGCTCTCATCCACAGCCAAGGAATATGCAATGAAATCTTTTCCCTTTTTCACAAGCTGCTCTTTTAGATTGATGGACAACTGGTCTACTCTCTCGGCAATGGTGTTTCTGCTCAGACTCACATTTAAAAAGAGTTGCCTTTTTTCTGGGCAAACTTCGTCACAAACTTTAATCATGCAGTTTTTGATGAAATCCCCCTCCGTAAATGGCCGGGCTGATTTAGCGATCTCTTCTGCCAAAATAAAACTGGCCTTGACAGCAGCCTGGCCTTGTGATTTGGCTTTTTTGAACAGAGCCTGTCGAGATTTGAGGCCTCGTTTTAATTCCTCTGCCTTTTGTAGCCTTTGTTCCATGTCCATATTCTTGTTTTTGTCCGCGTGTTTCGTTTCATAATGTCGTCTCAGATTATACTCTTTCAGTACCGCCACACTTTCTCCACACAGAAGACACACAGGTTTTCCAGCTACCTCCGTGAACAAATACTCCGACTCCCACCTTGTTTGAAACCCCGGTTCTCAGTGTCCACCTTCCGTTTTGCCATTTTTGATGGGTATCTGAAAGTTAATTTTACTGTGATGCTGACAACTGCTGTGCCAATAAATATTGAAATGAAGCAGCCTACTGCTCGGTGCGTCACCGTTGCATTGTGGGAAATGTAGTATTGGTGCGTGTAAAAGATCTGCGGGCTGCCGGCTTGCTGCGGTCTGCGGGCCGGTTCTAATAATAAATCAAGATCATCCCAGGGGCCGTAAAAAAACCTTCTCGCGGGCCGGATGTGGCCCGCGGGCCTTGACTCTGACATATGTGCCTTATCCATTCAGACTTAATGACTAAACTTAACCTTTAACTCATAAAAATATGAGGGTTTGGAAGAACTTCGGAATTTGATGTTTGAGAAACATGGATGCCTAATTCTGACGTGAGACTGTGAGAGCGAGCTGAGATGTGTATGTGGAATAGAAAAAAGATAGAGAGGGGGTTTGAATGTAGCGAAAGAATGATGAGGGGGATGAAAATTAGATGGTGAAGTTGAAATTGAAAACCAAGCCGCTGAAGATGGAGAACTCTGTTTAGCCAGATGGGTAAATCAGGTCAGATGGGGTCAATTCTATTTTCCTGTAGTATACAGCAAAGGTTTCTAAACAAGTAGTGTAGTGGGAGTATTTGTAAGACATCTAATAAAAACAAAAATTCAAGATAGACGTCTAAGCTCCTTCCTATCTCCTATCATCTTCCTCTTCCTTCTATAGCAGGGATCCTCAAATCCTAGCTTCGAGGTCAGCAGCATTGCTGCTTCTCTTCTTTCCCTGGTAATTACTTGATTGATTACTCTCCAGAGTCCTCTCACCTGGTGTCCTGGGTCTGAATCTGTTCCTGATTGTATCCCTCATGGATTCTCTATGTAGAGTCAGTAAATATGAGCGATATCGGCTGCCAATGTAGTTAGAGGTAATGTAATGTATCAGTGGTACTTCACCTCACTCTTTACATTCCCAATCATACTAAAACCCTTACACTCTGTATGCCGTCAATATTATTATTATTATCATTATTATAATGATATTATTATCATTATTGCTATTATTCGGAGTGTTATGAGTGGTGATTGAATTGTAACAAATTCCAGATCTTGACTCTGCCCCTTAATTGACAGGTTAGAGGCAATTCGAGTTATTTTGAAAATAAAGGACTCCGGGAATCTATGTTCATCACGATTGTAGCGGTCGAATGAAGTATCGTCATTTCCCCACCAGAAATGACAGTGCTTGCTGTGCCTGCGGCTCCTTTAGATGAAGAATCTTGGGCGGTGCTTGGAAACTCTGAGTGTTTCTCTCTCCTATGGCAACAAATGGGGCTGTCAGGCTGTTTAGGCTTCACCAGCGACATGGTGGAGGCGCTCGTATGGCCATCCGTATGGTGTCTGAGTGGAAGCCGAGTCGCAGCAGTGAGGGGAATTGGAGGGCCGCCGCCATGGATCTCTTGGCTCAGCAGGCAGATCTGGGAACAGCTGCTAGGAGCGATTGTTTGACAAATCAATGGTTTTAGGGCTGACAAGAGGGCAACTAGGCGCCAGGCAACGTTTTATCCACACACTCACAGAGGGGACTCCAGGGGACTCCAGTCTCCCAGTGGAGGCTGGGAACTCTGTTCCTCACTGGCTGAAATAGCTGGTCAGATGGTGGGAGTATAGGATGGCAGTAGTATGGTGGTTTATGGGGAAGTGGCATGGTGGATGGCAGTGGAAGGGTTGTTTATGAGGACACAGCCGAGTGATCTTGGGGTTGGGAGAGTGTGTTCACACCTGGGCTATAGGGATGCAGGCCAGTTCTGGAACCCCAAGGTAGAGGATATGGGCCAGGCAGCAAGTGTCAGTAAAAACCAAGCTGGGTTACATGTGGGGACTCAAGTCATGTAATGCCCTAGAAAAGGATAAGCTATTCCCTTCAAAAGGAATGGGTGGTAGTGCTTAAGTGTCACTATTGTGTATAAAGGTCTAGAATTAGGATACATTCCCCCAACATTACAAATTGTACGACGAAGTGAGTTGTTTGGGCCAAAATATAGTATGGAAATGGGATTTGTCCGAATATTTGGGTTATCACTTATCATTTGAGATAGTAATGCTGCAACTGATTGCTTATTATTGCAGTACTGAAGCAGCAACAGAACAACCACAGTGCATTATGACATTTGTATAAAGCCTGACACATATTTTTTATATTATTTAACCTTTATTTATTTATACAGATGTAGGATCTTAATTTGACCTGTGTTGTTTCAGCAACATAATCCTGCAGCAACAGGATTTGAAGGTTTAGTCCATAATGAATTAGCTGGTCAAACTAAGTCTACATGAAAAGTGGAATACTGTTAATATAACCGTGTGTTAGTGCGGGTTTTCAATTAATTTATATAAATCACGAAGCTCATCTGGATTTCCTGCGCCACAGGAACATTCTCAAAAACAAAATAGTGATCAAATTAAGATCCTACATCTGTATGCATCCACCTCAAAGTAACAGATAATATCACTGTTCTATCTTTGCTCTGTGAGACATTAAATACTGTACATATCATAATGTTTATATTCTACCACTGCACTCTCATTTTACCATAACACACTCTGCCAATAAATCATGACAATGGAGGACACATTTCAGAAACAAACTCAGATTAGTCATTTTGGTGAATTTCTACATGTACTGCCGGAATTACAACCGCAGAGAGCTTGTCGAATGGTGCTCTATTCCCCTATATTCGCCTCCCCAAGGACGCTTTAAATTCCTACCATTTCCAATTACAACTGGTCTAGGATTTAATGACTGCATTATCAATGATCTGTGTCAGAGGCAAACGAAAGAACAGAGCCTAACCAACTAATTACTACATATTTTTATAAAACTTTTGAGCACTCAAATTCGTTTTGGGGGTTAGTTTTCTTTTCCATAAAAGGGATGTAACTTCATGGATGTTCTCTTACAGCCCAATTAAAAGAGACAGGAAATGTAAAATAAGCATCCATCTAAAGACGGCGGTAATTTTGTGTCCTTTGCGTTGCATTTAATTGAGCTAAATGCTAATCGCTAACTCTCTGTATATGGTGGACTTCGTCCACTCTAACTTAATTTATCGCTCTCCTTCTTCCTCCTCCTTATCCTGAAGAGTTTTAAGGGGTCTAGATGGGCAAGGATAGATGGCCGTCCATGATGAGTTGGCTTCAGCGAGACTGCGCACTGCATCCGGAGAGACAGGAGAGACAGACAAATAGAAAAGTAGAACACAGTGGAGAAAGTGTTTGGAAGGAAGTTAGGAAAATACAGATGGTGAAGGACACCGAGCACTCATGCACTGGCCAACTTTCCTGTTATACACAATGTTGCAAGTAAGAAGTAACAATAGGATCGTGGAGCGTGTTAATACTCCTCCATCCTAATAATTATACTGTATATATCAGTTCAAGTGTATGTAGAAAGTACATTATATACTCCCTCTTCAGATTTGTTTAAACACTAGCCCAGCTTTTATCGCTGTTATTTCAGAACGAGGCTTTGAAGCAACATATTGATTTTGGTGGCTTAGAAATGTCTGGGTGCCTGCGTATGTGTAAAGAATCCCAGAGAGACTCTTTTTGAATCTCAGACTCCTCACCGGTCTCATGGAGGGAGCAAACAGGTTCAATTATTTCACACAGAGGTCCAGAAAATAGGTAACCATTTTCTCTTTTTTTGCCAGGCAATTTGCTACACGTATAGAGGAGCACTCTGTTGCTACTCAAGTCCAACGCTGACACAGCCCTTGGTGAGCCCCTTGGTACCTAGCTAGACCCATCTTCTCTCATGTTGCATTTGATTACTGTGCTTGTGTGTGTGTGAGTACATTCAAGTGTCTTTAACTGAAGCCTTTTCTGTGTATGTGTGTACCATGGGTTGGTACCATAAGTTGTATGTGTAATGAATGTCCAACATTCCTGTATACGTGTGTGAATACATGAGCTTGTGAATATGCTGTTTGTGTGCACATACAGTGCCTTCGGAAAGTATTCAGACCCCTTGACTTTTTCCACATTTTGTTATGTTTACAGCCTTATTCTAAAAGTAACTACTGGATTTTTCCCCACATCAATCTACAAACAATACCCCATGAAGACAAAGAAAAATGTTTTTTAGACATTTCTGTTAATAAATAAAAAAACTTAAATTTCACTTTTACATAAGAATTAAAAGCCTCTAATGAGTACTTTGTTGAAGCAACTTTGGCAGTGTTTAGAGTATCGAGTCTTCTTGTGTATGATGCTACAAGCTTGGCCCACCTGTATTTGGAGAGTTTCTCCCATTCTTCTCTGCAGATCCTCTCAAGCTCTGTCAGCTTGGATGGGAAGCATTGCTGCACAGCTATCAGGTCTTTCCAGAGATGTTCGATCGGGTTCAAGTCCGGGCTCTGGCTGGGCCACTCAAGGACATTCAGAGACTTGTCCTGAAGCCACTCCTGCGTTGTCTTGGCTGTGTGATTAGGTTCATTGTCCTGTTGGAAGGTGAACCTTCGCTCCAGTCTGAGGTCCTGAGCGCTCTGGAGCAGATCATCGTCAAGGGTCTCTCTGTACTTTGCTCTGTTAATTTAACCTCAATCCTTACTAGTCTCTCAGTCCCTGCCTCTGAAAAACATTCCCACAGCATAATGCTGCCACCACCATGCTTCGCCGTACGGAGGGTGCCAGATTTCTTCCATATGTGACATTTTGCATTCAGGCCAAAGAGTTCAATCTTGGTTTCATCAGACCAGAGAATATTGTTTGTCATGGTCTGAGAGTTTAAGGTGCCTTTTGGCAAACTCCAAGTGGGCTATCATATGTATTTTACTGAGGAGTGGCTTCTGTCTGGCCACTCTACCATAAAGGCATGATTGGTGGAGGGCTGCAGAGATGGTTGTCCTTCTGGAAGGTTCTCTCCTCTTCACAGAGGAACTCTAGAACTCTGTCAGAGTGACCATTGGGTTTTTGGTCACCTCCCTGCCCTTCTCCCCCAATTGCTCAATTTGGCCAGGCAGTCAGCTCTAGGAACAGTCTTTGTGGTTCCAAATTTGGAGTAGGAGGCCACTGTGTTCCTCGGGACCTTCAATGCTGCAGAACTGCCATAGTTCCCTTCCCAAGATGTGTGCCTGGACACAATCCTGTCTCAGAGCTCTACGGACAATTCCTTCAACCTCATGGCTTCGTTTTTGCTCTGACATGCAGTGTCAACTGTGGGACCTCATATACAGTCGTGGCCAAAAGTTTTGAGAATGACACAAATATTAATTTTCACAAAGTTTGTTGCTTCAGTGTCTTTAGATATTTTTGTCAGATGTTACCATGGAATACTAAAGTATAATTACAAGCATTTCATACGTGTCAAAGGCTTTTATTGACAATTACATGAAGTTGATGCAAAGAGTCAATATTTGCAATGTTGACCTTTCTCTCTCAAGACCTCTGCAATCCACCCTGGCATGCTGTCAATTAACTTCTAGGCCACATCCTGACTGATGGCAGACCATTCTTGCATAATCAATGCTTGTAGTTTGTCAGAATTTGTGGGTTTTGGTTTGTCCACAGTCCTCCTGAGGATTGACCACAACTTCTCAATGGGATTAAAGTCTGGGGAGTTTCCTGGCCCAAAATATCGATGTTTTCTTCCTCGAGCCACTTAGTTATCACTACTGCCTTATGGCAAGGTGCTCCATCATGCTGGAAAAGGCTTTGTTCGTCACCAAACTGTTCCTGGACGGTGTGTTGGTACCATTCTTTACTCATGGCTGTGTTCTTCTGCAAAATTGTGAGTGAGCCCACTCCCTTGGCTGAGAAGCAACCCCACACATGAATGGTCTCAGGATGCTTTACTGTTGGCATGACACAGTAAATGACACATGATGGTAGCGCTCACCTTGTCTTCTCCGAACAAGCTTTTTTCCCGATGCCCCAAACAATTTGAAAGGGGATTCATCAGAGATAATGACTTTATCCCAGTCCTCATCAGTCCAATCCCTGTACCTTTTGCAGAATATCAGTCAGTCCCTGATGCTTTTCCTGGAAAGAAGTGGCTTCTTTGCTACCCTTCTTGACTCCAGGCCATCCTCCAAAAGTCTTCGCCTCACTCTGTGTGCAGATGCACTCACACCTGCCTGCTGCCATTCCTGAGCAAGCTATGTAATGGTAGTGACCCGATCCCGCAGCTGAATCAACTTTAGGAGACGGTCCTGGCGCTTGCTGGACTTTCTTGGGCACCCTAAAGCCTTCTTCACAACAATTGAACCGCTCTCCTTGAAGTTTTTGATGATCTGATAAATGGTTGATTTAGGTGCAATCTTACTGGCAGCAATATCCTTGCATGTGAAGCCCTTTTTATGCAAAGCAATGATGACGGCACGTGTTTCCTTGCAGGTAACCATGATTGACAGAGGAAGAACAATAATTCCAAGCACCACCCTACATTTGAAGCTTCCAATCTGTTATTCGAACTCAATCAGCATGACAGAGTGATCTTCAGTCTTGTCCTCGTCAACACTCACAACTGTGTTAACGAGAGAATCACTGACATAATGTCAGCTGTTGCTTTTGTGGCAGGGCTGAATTGCAGTGGAAATGTTTTTTGGGGATTCAGTTCATTTGCATGGCAAAGAGGGACTTTGCAATTAATTGCAATTCATGTGATCACTCTTCATAACATTCTGCAGTATATGCAAATTGCCATCATACAAACTGAGGCAGCAGACTTTGTGAAATTGAATATTTGTGTCATTCTCAAAACTTTTGGCCACGACTGTAGACACGTGTGTTCCTTTCAAGATCATGTCCAATCAATTAAATAGACCACAGATGGACTCCAGTCAAGTTGTAGAAACATCTCAAGGATGATCAATGGGCACAGTATGCACCTGAGCTCAATTTCAAGTCTCGTAGCAAAGGGTCTGAATAATTATGTAAACAAGGTATTTCTGTTTTTTTTATTTTGAATACATTTGCAGAAATGTCAGACTTGTTTTTCGCTTTGTCTTAATTGGGTATTGTGTGTGGATTGCTGATTAAAAAGTTATATTGGATGCATTTTAGAATAGGGCTGTATAAACTAACAAAATGTGAAAAAAGTCCAGGGGTCTGAATACTTTCCGAAGTCACTGTACGTGAGTGAGTACACTGTGTGTGTGTGCATCTCCAAGTGCATAATTTATTGCTGCCTACTCACCTGACACAACATCCTCATCATCAGACATTCTCATCACCCTTTGGCCTTGACACCATCAAAGGCGGCAAGGTAGCCTAGTGGTTAGAGCGTTGGACTAGTAACCGGAAAGTTGCAAGTTTAAAACCCCCGAGCTGACAAGGTAAAAATCTGTCGTTCTGCCTCTGAACAGGCAGTTAACCCACTGTTCCTAGGCCGTCATTGAAAATAAGAATTTGTTCTTAACTGACTTGCCTGGTTAAATAAAGGTAAAATTATAGAGTTGAAGTCGGAAGTTTACATACACTTAGGTTGGAGTCATTAAAACTCTTTTTCAACCACTCCACAAATTTCTCGTTAACAAACTATAGTTTTGGCAAGTCAGTGAGGACATCTACTTCAATTGTTTACAGACAGATTATTTCACTTATAATTCACTGTATCACAATTCCAGTGGGTCAGAAGTTTACATACACTAAGTTGACTGTGCCTTTACACAGCTTGGAAAATTCCAGAAAATGATGTCATGGCTTTATAAGCTTCTGATACGCTAACTGAAATCATTTGGAGTCAATTGGAGGTGTACCTGTGATGTATTTCAAGGCCTAACTTCAAACTTAGTGCGTCTTTGCTTGACATAGGAAAATCAAAAGAAATCAGCCAAGAACTCAGAAAAAAAATTGTAGACCACACAGCCGTCATACCGCTCAGGAAGGAGACGCGTTCTGTCTCCTAGAGATGAACGTACTTTGGTGTGAAAAGTGCAAATCAATCCCAGAAGAACAGCAAATGACCTTGTGAATATGCTAGAGGAATCAGGTACAAAAGTGTCTATAGCCACAGTAAAACGAGTCCAATATTTACATAACCTGAAATGCCGCTTAGCAAGGAAGAAGCCACTGCTCCAAAACCGCCATAACAAAGCCAGACTACGGTTTGCAACTGCACATGGGGACATATATCATACTTTTTGGAGAAATGTCCTCCGGTCTGATGAAACAAAAGTAGAACTGTTTGGCCATAATGGCCATCGTTATGTTTGTCGGAAAACGGGGGAGGCTTGCAAGCCGAAGAACACCATCCCAACCGTGAAGCCCGGGGGTGAAAGCATCATGTTGTGGGGGTGTTTTGCTGCAGGAGGGACTGGTGCACTTCACAAAATAGATGGCATCATGAGGGAAGGAAAATTATGTGGATATCTTGAAGTAAAATCTCAAGACATCAGTCAGAAGTTAAAGCTTGGTTGCAAATGGGTCTTCCAAATGGACAATGACCCCAAGCATACTTGGCTTGGACAACAAAGTCAAGGTTTTGGAGTGGCCATCACAAAGCCCTGACCTCAATTCTATAGAAATTTGTGGGCAGAACTGAAAAAGTGCGTGCGAGCAAGGAGGCCTACAAACCTGATTCAGTTACACCAGCTCTGTCAAGAGGAATGGGCCAAAATTCACCCAACTTATTGTGGGAAGCCTGTGGAAGGCTACCCGAAAAGTTTGGCCCAAGTTAAACATTTTAAAGGCAATGCTACTAAATACTAATGGAATGTATGTAAACTTCTGACCCACTGGGAATGTGATGAAAGAAGTACAACCTGAAATAAATCATTCTCTCTTCAATTATTCTGACATATCACATTCTTAAAATAAAGTGGTGATCCTAACTGACCAAGACATCACATTTTTACTCTGATTAAACGTCAGGAATTGTGAAAAACTGAGTTTAAATGTATTTGCCTAAGGTGTATGCAAACTTCCGACTTCAACTGTACCTCTTTGATGAATACATTACCAAAGCTGAACACTCTCCCGCTTAGACAACTTTAAAGTCCCAGGCCCCTCTTGCCATCATGGTAGCTGTGGGGTAAGGCGCCGTACAGGGATCAGACTCCTGCCATTTTTCATCTCCCTTTGACGTTGCATTGAGTGACGCCAGCTGATACTTGCCTGCTTGCTGCTCTGACAGGCTTTCACCTCAGCCTTACTTGTTGGAACTCGTGTCCTGGTTTCCAAGTGTTATCAGAATTACCACTGCAGTGAATGTCATCAATATTGCTCATCGGAATAGAACATAATGCCATCAACGGTGAAGATATTATGAAAGCTTGAATGGTGCTTTTCATTAAAATATATACGGGAATGGGAATTAATGGGAATGACATGACATCGTAAATAGTCAAGGATACAGATTAATGTACCAACAACAACAACAACAACAAAAAATGCAACATGCAACAATTTCAAAGATTTTACTGAGTTACAGTTCATATGAGGAAATCAGTCATTTGAAATACATTAGTTTGGCCATAATCTATGGATTTTATCTGACTGGGAATACAGATATGCATCTGTTGGTCACAGATACTTTTTTTTTAAAGATAGGGGGGTGGATAAGAAAACCAGTCAGTATCTGGTGACCACCATTTGCCTCATGCAGCATGACACATTTCCTTCTCATAGAGTTAATCAGGCTGTTGATTGTGGCCTGCGGAATGTTGTGCCACACCTCTTCATTGGCTGTGCAAACTTTCTGGGTATTGGCGGGAACTAGAACACACTGTCATATACGTCGATCCAGAGCATCCCAAACATGCTCAATGGGTGACGTGTCTGGTGAGTATGCAGGCCATAGAAGAACTGGGACATTTTCAGCTTCCAGGAATTGTGTACAGATCCTTGCGACATGGGACCGTGCATTATCATGCTGAAACATGAGGTGATGGCGGAGGATGAATGGCACGACAATAGGACTCAGGATCTCTTCACGGTATGCTGTGCATTCAAATTTCCATCACGAAAATGCAATTGTGTTCGATGTGCGTGGCTAATGCCTGCCCATAACCCCACCGCCACCACGGGGCACTCTGTTCACATTGACATCTGCAAACCATCTGCCATTTGTCAGGGAACAGTTGAAACCGGGATTCATCTGTAAAGATCACACTTCTTCAGTGGCCACAGCAGGTGAAGAAGGTCCTGGGCTGGCATGGTTACATGTGGTCTGCGGTTGTTAAGCCGGTTAGACGTACTGCCAAATTCTCAAAAACGACGTTGGTGGGGGCTTTTGGTAGAGAAATTATCATTCAAGTCTCTGGCAACAGCTCTGGTGGACCTTTCTGCAGGCCAATTGCAAACTCCCTCAAAACTTAAGACATCTGTGGATTTGTGTTGTGTGACAAAACTTCACATTTTAGAGTGGCCTTTTATTGTCCACATCACAACCTGTGTAATGATCATGCTGTTTAATTAGCTTCTTGATATGCCACACGTCAGGTTGATGGATTATCTTGCCAAATCATAAATGGTCACTTACATTTTTGAGAAAAAATAGTTTTATGCATATGGAACATTTCTGGGATATTTTATTTGAGTTAATGAAACATAGGAGCAACACTTTACATGTTGCATTCATATTTTTGGTCAGTAAATTATAGCTCCCACTTGTCAGAGATAAAGGTACATTTAGGTACAAAGATGCAATTATATTCTCACCTTCTTTAAATGGCCTGGAGTCAGGGAACGATTACACAATTTGGAATGTCTGCAATAGAGCAAGGGGGAAAATTGATAGTGGGGAGAAAGAGAGAGAGACAGAGTATGTGTGGGGAGGGTGATAATGGTGGGTAAAATCTTTAATGTGAATTGCTTTTGGTGTGGGAGGCACAGTTCCAAAGGCTGTCTCCCGCTAGCCAATCAGGAATTAATTCAACCATCAATATCACCTTAATCACTGGAGTGGAGTTCTCATTCCAACTGAGCCTCAATGAAACTCATTAGTTTACATATCAGCTTGAATCACTTTTCTCGCCATCTGAATTACCATCTGAATCACGTATCTTTGAAATATTTTCAGACGTGAAGACACATGCCAGCTTTACAAATGTGTTTCTACCTGGAACACTTCAAAACGTTACAGTTGAGTTCGGCCATTCTGTTAATAGGAGTAAGTTTCAAAGGAAAAGCAAGTGGGTTCCCAGGAAACTGTAGCCCGGTTCACAAAATAGGGCCAAACCAAACCAAGCTGTACTGGGCTGTCACAGTTGCTGGAACTGTTCTGGAAAGATGGTATCCAGCATGGGACGGTTTGGGATGGTATGATAGTGTGTTACAGATACGGGTGTAATATAATAGGTGACTTATGCTTGGCAGATGGGGTGCTATTCCCTGTTCCTCAGCCTGATGCGCTGAGCCACTTCAGATATACTGTATCCCTCCCTGCATGAATCTGGGCTCTGGCATCAATCCTCAGGGCTATTGATTGTTTGAAGCGGTAGTGTACCCTTGGGCAAGGTGATTTTACACGCATCTCCCCTTTTTCTCCTCCTGCCAGTCCATTGTTGCACACAGTCAACCTGGTTGTAAAATATATATTTGTAAATCCTCTCTCTCTGTCAATCATAGTCATCAGACTCAGATGGAATTGTTGAGTATGGTTTGCTTTTTTGATACCCTTTCATGGTTATCCCTCTTTCTTTTGATGCCTCTTTCCATTGTATTCATATGCAGGGCTTTTTCAACTGATGTCCACTGACTACTTACCCAGAGCTCTGCAGGGAAAATAGGTAATTTATGATTGTTCTTCTGTCTCACCCTCGTCTGGCCAATCTTCTCTGATTCGTTCTGTGCTGTGTCTTCTTCTTTATGTCTGTCTTGAATTCTAGTCTGCAAGTGTTCGTTCAGTAGGCACCCTCTTGTTCGCTAAACCTTGTGCGTTGCAGGATAGTACTTGCCTGAGTGGTGTTCATAAGGGTATGCAACAGAAAACATTTGAAAATGTATTGAAATGGAAAAACAGAAATTAACCAGGTAGTCCCTCCCTGTTTCAGTCTGTTTTGGTGCCTAATGAACATTACATTTACATTTACATTTAAGTCATTTAGCAGACGCTCTTATCCAGAGCGACTTACAAATTGGTGCATTCACCTTATGACATCCAGTGGAACAGCCACTTTACAATAGTGCATCTAAATCTTTTAAGGGGGGTGAGAAGGATTACTTTATCCTATCCTAGGTATTCCTTAAAGAGGTGGGGTTTCAGGTGTCTCCGGAAGGTGGTGATTGACTCCGCTGTCCTGGCGTCGTGAGGGAGTGTGTTCCACCATTGGGGAGCCAGAGCAGCGAACAGTTTTGACTGGGCTGAGCGGGAACTGTACTTCCTCAGTGGTAGGGAGGCGAGCAGGCCAGAGGTGGATGAACGCAGTGCCCTTGTTTGGGTGTAGGGCCTGATCAGAGCCTGGAGGTACTGAGGTGCCGTTCCCCTCGCAGCTCCGTAGGCAAGCACCATGGTCTTGTAGCGGATGCGAGCTTCAACTGGAAGCCAGTGGAGAGAGCGGAGGAGCGGGGTGACGTGAGAGAACTTGGGAAGGTTGAACACCAGACGGGCTGCGGCGTTCTGGATGAGTTGTAGGGGTTTAATGGCACAGGCAGGGAGCCCAGCCAACAGCGAGTTGCAGTAATCCAGACGGGAGATGACAAGTGCCTGGATTAGGACCTGCGCCGCTTCCTGTGTGAGGCAGGGTCGTACTCTGCGGATGTTGTAGAGCATGAACCTACAGGAACGGGCCACCGCCTGTACATGACCCTGGTGATGTTGAGTGAGATGATAGGTACATTTTCTCCCTGTGTAAAATGATTAAATCACCCAACTCATCATAATCTTCAATTTAGACCACAATTCCTTGAATCAGGCTTGTTAAATACAGCTAGACTTGATCAAAAGCCTGCACACACCAGGGCCTTCTTGTACCAGTCGCCACCCCAGCTGACTACTTTAGCTCACCCTCCACGTTGACTGGTGGTGTGATTTGTGTTGATGGTGATTTGGAGGGGGTGTTCAGGTAGATGCCAGCAGCGTAGATTGCTTTTACCGGGACCATCTTGATGTTTATGGGGTGTGAGAAGTCTGGCTTCAGCAACAGAGAGATGGCATGCATCAGATGCCCAGCATGCTCTGCTCACACTCACTGGTCTGAGGCCAAACCACACGACTAACAACATGCCTCTAGAGGAGATGGACGCACTGGTTACCCTCTAGGTTAGAGAGAGCTGGTAGTCCCATCCACCAAACTACCAGGTGTGAAACAGGGAAGGGACTAATTTGGTATAGAGCAGACCTAACTCTTTTAAATGAATCAAAACAGGATATTTTACATTTGGCTAGAAATTCAAAAGGAAAACATCTTCATGAAGAAAACTGTCCTCATGCAACTTACAGTGACTTGCGAAAGTATTCACCCCCCTTGGCATTTTTCCTATATTGTTGCCTTACAACCTGGAATTAAAATAGATTTTGGGGGGGGTTGTATCATTTGATTTACACAACATGCTTACCAATTTGAAGATGAAAAATATGTTTTATTGTGAAACAAACAAGCAATAAGATAAAAAACAGAACTTGAGCGTGCATAACCATTCACCCCCCTCCCTCAAGGTCAATACTTTGTTGAGCTACCTTTTGCAGCAATTACAGCTGCAAGTCTCTCGAGGTATGACTCTATAAGCTTGGCACATCTAGCCACTAGGATTTTTGCCCATTCTTCAAGGCAGAACTGCTCCAGCTCCTTCAAGTTGGATGGGTTCCACTGGTGTACAGCAATCTTTAAGTCATACCACAGATTCTCAATTGGATTGAGGTCTGGGCTTTGACTAGGCCATTCCAAGACATTTAAATGTTTCCCCTTAAACCATTCGAGTGTTGCTTTAGCAGTATGCTTAGGGTCACTGTCCTGCTGGAAGGTGAACCTCCGTCCCAGTCTCAAATCTCTGGAAGACTGAAACAGGTGCCACCACCATGCTTCACTGTGGGGAAGGTGTTGGGTTTGCGCCAGACATAGCGTTTTCCTTGATGTCCAAAAAGCTCAATTTCATCTTAGCAGAATACCTTCTTCCATATGTTTGGGTAGTCTCCCACATGCCTTTTGGAGAACACCAAATGTTTTTGCTTATTTTTTTCTTTAATCAATGGCTTATTTCTGGCCACTCTTCTGTAAAGCCCAGCCTGTGGAGTGTATGGCTTAAAGTGGTCCTATGGACAGATACTCCAATCTCAGCTGTGGAGCTTTGCACCTCCTTGCCTGGTCTGTGAGTTTTGGTGGGTGGCCCTCTCTTGGCAGGTTTGTTGTTGTGCCAGATTCTTTCCATTTTTTAATAATGGATTTAACGGTGCTCTGTGGGATGTTCAAAGTTTTGGATATTTTTTTTTAACCCAACCCTGATCTGTTTGGAAAGCTGCTTGGTCTTCATGGTGCCGCCTGCTTGGTGGTGCCCCTTGCTTAGTGGTGTTGCAGGTTCTGGGGCCTTTCAGAACAGGTTTATATACTGAGATCATGTGACAGATCATGTGACACTTATATTGCTCACAGGTGGACTTTATTAAAATAATTATTTGACTTCTGAAGGTAATAGGTTGCACCAGATCTTATTTAGGGGCTTCATAGCAAAGGGGTGAATACATATCCATGCACCACCGTTTAATTGTTTTGTACATTTTCTGAAACAAGTTTTTTTTTCATTTCACTTCACCAATTTGGACTATTTTGTGTATGCCCGTTACATGAAATCCCCCAAAAAATCCTTTTAAATTACAGGTTGTAATGCAACGAAATCCTCACACTTTAATGAAGACAGCTTCATCAAATCAATCATTACCAGGCCAAGGGATCTGTGCTAGTCAGTGGTGACCTAAAGACCAGATCCCCCCCCCCAACAACTGTTCTTGTTGCCACAAGAAAATTGAAGAACAAACACCATTGTGAAACAACCTATATTTCTGCTTATTAATTTTCCCTTTTGTACTTTAACTATTTGCACGTCATTACAGCACTGCATATATACACACTATGACATTTGAAATGTCTTTAATCTTTTGGAACTTTTGTGAGTGTAATGTTTACTGTTGTTTTTTTATTGTTTATTTCTCTTTTGTTAATTGTCTATTTCACTTGATTTGGCAATGTAAACGTATGTTTACAGAACAGACAGACAGATGGAGGGGAAAGTAATTTTGTGTGCACGTGGCATTGTGCTTAGGCCTAAGTTAGTTAGGCAAGATAAGTTAGAGTGCAGACCATGGAGACTTTCTGCACCACAGGAGGATTTGAGAAGAAAATGTTAGACTGGTGGGGTTGCTGAACATTATCTTACATTATGTGTGTGCAAATGTGTGACTGAAGTTGTGCTTGTATAACCCAAACATGACCCTGTTTGTATTCTCGTATTCGACTCTTTGCATAATTTGCTATAATTTCGTATCGGTGAGTGTTATTCAAGTTTGTGTTAATACGTGTGTGTGTGTGTGTGTGTGTGTGTGTGTGTGTGTGTGCCAGAGAGAGAGGGAGAGAGAGCAAATGCATGCATCTTTCTTCATTTTATATGTAGAATACTGATAACTAATATGGATATGCATATATGTAGAGTATCATTCAATAAAGTGTAATAAGTGTGTGTATGCTCATGCAAATGCATATATTTTTTTCACGTCATAAATTTCACATTGACACTTGTTATTTCCTCCATATAGAGTACCAGTCAAAACTTTAGACACTCATTCAATGGATTTTCTTTATTTGTACTATTTTCTACATTGTAGAATAATAGTGAAGACATAAAAACTATGAAAATAACACATATGGAATAATGTTGTAACCAAAAAAGTATATATAAAAAAATATATATATTTAATATTATTTAATATTTTAGATTCTTAAAAGTAGCCACCCTTTGCCTTGATGACAGCTTTGCACACTCTTGGCATTCTCTCAACCAGCTTCATGAGGTAGTCACCTGGAATGCTTTTCCAACAGTCTTGAAGAAGTTCCCACATATGCTGAGCACTTGTTGGCTGCTTCTCCTTCACTCTGTGGTCCAACTCATACCAAACTAATCATTTAGGTTGAGGTCGGGTGATTGTGGAGGCCAGGTCATCTGATGCAGCACTCCATCACACTCCGTCTTGGTCAAATAACCCTTACACAGCCTGGAGGTGTGTTTTGGGTCATTGTCCTGTTGAAAAACACATTTTAGTCCCACTAAGCTCAAAACATATGGGATGGCGTATTGGTGCTGAATGCTTAGATAACCGTGCTGGTTAAGTGTGCCTTGAATTCTCTATAAATCACTGAAAATGTCACCAGCAAAGCACTCCCACACCATCCCACCACCTCCTCCATGATTCACAATGGGAACCACACTTGTGGAGATCATCCAGTCACCTACTCTGCATCTCACATAGACACGGCAGTTGGAACCAAAGATCTCAAATTTGGACTCATCAGAAAAAAGGACAGATTTCCACCAGTCTAATGTCCATTGCTCGTGTTACTTGGCCAAGGCAAGTCTCTTCTTATTAGTGTCCTTTAGTTGTCGTTGCTTTTTAGCTATTCAACCAAGAAGGCCAAATTCACACAGTCTCCTCTGTACAGTTGATGTTGAGATGTGTCTGTTACTTGAACTCTGTGAAGCATTTATTTGGGACTGCATTTTCTGAGGCTGGTAACTCTAATGAACTTACCCTCTGTAGCAGAGGTAACTCTGGGTCTTCCTTTCCTATGGCAGTCCTTATGAGAGCCAGTTTCATCATAGCTCTGGATGGTTTTTGCAACTGCACTTCAAGAACTTTCAAAGTACTTGAAATGTTCCGGATTGACTGACCTTCGTGTCTTAATGTTATGATGGACTGTCATTTCTCTTTGCTTATTTGAGCTGTTCTTGCCATAATATGGACTTGGTCTTTTACCAAATAGGGTTATCTTCTGTATACCACCACTCCCTTGTCACAACACAGCTGATTAGCTCAAACGCAGTAAGAAGGAAAGAAATCCCACAAATGAACTTTTAACAAGCCACACCTGTTAATTCAAATACATTCCAGGTGACAACCTCATGAAGCTGGTTGAAAGAATGCCATGAGTGTGCAAAGCTGTCATCAAGGCAAAGGGTGGCTGCTTTGAAGCATCTCAAATAGAAAATATATTTTGATTAGCTTAACACTTTTTTTTCTTCCATATGTGTTATTTTATTGATGTCTTCTCTACTATTCTACAATGTAAAAAATAAAGACAAACCCTTAAATGAGTGGGTGTGTCTAACCTTTTGACTGGTTCAGTATATCCAGACAACTGTATTGTTAACCCTGCTATCCTGAGTATCCCTGATCTCCAGTCATTTTCAATCCAAATAAATAGGTGCCCCGATCCATTCAGGTAAGCTTTAGCCACACTAAAAACACAGACTCAGTAGGATCATGATGATTGCTGGTAATTCTCTCATAGTTATTGGAGGATTGCAGAGTTTTTTCTTTAGCCCTGTCAGCTCTCTCAATGGAAGAGTCTGGGTAATTTGTTAGTGGGGAGACTGTGTGTGTGTGTGTTTTACAGACACAGTAATGGCACAGCAGCTTGTGTTTGGCTGGGTAGCTATCATTGGCCCCTTCGGGCCATCATCGATTTGGATGCGTATTTAGTCAGTGTTAATCAGAGTCACACACAGCAGCCGACTGTGGATCAATATTGGTGATAGGCTTGTGTACTGAGACTGGCTCACACAGACAGAGATGGACACACACCGGTCTGTGATGAGTGCGGTGTGTTTGTGCAAGTGCACCTCTCATTATACACAGGCAGTGACACACTCTCTCTCTCACACACACACACACACACACACACACACACACACACACACACACACCAGTTCTCCTCCAGCTAATGCTACGGGAGCTAGCTTTTGAGCGGCGTTACCGGTAGAGACGCTTGAGGAAGCATGGCCACGTTTGTTTGTGAAGCAGAGGTCCCAGGTTTGATCCAGGAAGTGGTACTCGCTAATCAAGCAGCTTGATGTCCTTTACACATTTGCCGTGATCCAGATCTACAATTGCGCTGGGGTCGCTCTGTTGCTTATATTTGAGGGGTGAATGTAGCACATGGATATGTGTGAAACATTGTCCTCATCCATAAGTGTCCATGTTTGTGCCACTCAACAGCTAGCTTTTGAGTGGGGTGACCATTAGACTCTTGAAGGAGAACGGTCACATGTTTGTGAAGCAGAGGTCCCGGGTTCGAGCCAGGTATGTGCCGAATCGGGGGAAAGTGGTACTCACAAGCAGCATGACTTTTACACATGCACCTCCCGTCATACACCATATCACTCCTCCCTCGATGCACATCCATTCCCCAGACACTCTCCCACTCACAGATCCAGATGTTCACACAGTGATGCCCAATAAACTCTCCACTATAACAAACATTCTCTTTCCTACAGAAAATACTACTTCCAAAAATATACCTGGCTCAGCCTTCGAATTGACACTCACAGTTTAATTAGATTTTTACACTCTCATCTTCCATTACTATCCTAAAGTAGTCACATACAGCACACGCAGTGGCATCCACCCAGAGTTTGGTTAATTAGTGGTTTAATACTTTGAACAATAAAAAAACTGCAGAAGATTTTCTGTAAGGAGTTACAGATTTGTTACATCCTGTAAAATAGGTGCAGTCCTGTGCTCAGGCTACGTTCCAATGTCCATACTAACATACCATGCCCAATCCATTCATTCTAAATAGTACTAGTGTGGTTATTGGAACATGTGTTTACACAGGCAGTTGTGTTGTAGGTGGTTCCCTTTGAACATTTGGGAGGCAGGGACATAGGTACAATATAGAAGCAATTAATAACATAATGGGTTTGGATGGGGCACCCTTCAGAAAGACCTTTAGAGAGAAAGAGGGGCACCCCTTAGATGTGGTAACCCAACCATAGATGGGTGCCTGCGATGATTTAGTGCTAGCTGTCCCATTGCGTCGGCTCAGCATCAGAGAGAGCGAGCGAGGGGAAGATTGAGAGGAGGGAGAGGGAAGGTCAGGAGACTGGGCCAGATTTATGGAGTGGCACTCCACTATTTAAAAGCCCCCCCCCCATTACATTAACTCTGCGATTAAGGGGGAGCAGGGAAGCCGCAGAGGTAAATCATGTTCACTTTCATACAGTGCCGCTGTGGCCAATAGGGTCTGGCTTCAGCAGATCCTTTCTCAGTATACAGATGCTGTTAGACATACGTGCTCAGGCAGGTCGAATGGTACCAGAGAGGATGGTGGGTTATCGCCACCAACAGCACGGGTGGTGAAATTACATTTAGAATTAGAAGCTAGTGTTGTACTAGCTGTAATGCGCACGACTGGGTTGGGGTCAATGCCTTTTCAATTCCAGACAATTCAGAAAGTACTCTTAAAATTTAAATTCCAATTCTCTGCGATGCTTTTCATTTAGGAATTAGTCATTGGAATTTGGTTTACAGTGTGAATTGACAAGTATTGAAATGGAATTGACCCCATCCTTGGTGTATTAGCTAGCTAGTATTGTGTTGTGTAGTAGCTAGCGTGCGCTAGTTAGTGTGTTAGCTGCAAAAGCAACAGTGGTAAACATAATGCCCTGAACCAGAGCTAGCGCGTACATAACACCTGAGCGTGATTCAGTTTCATACTTATTTTCCACCATAATTTGCAAATAAATTCATTAAAAATCCTACAATTTTTTTTTTCTCATTTTGTCTGTCATAGGTGAAGTGTACCTATGATGACAATTACAGGCCTCTCTCATCTTTTTAAGTGGGAGAACTTGCACAATTGGTGGCTGACTAAATACTTTTTTTGCCCGACTGTATATGCTGCATTCCAAACACTTAAAAGACACACCCTATCCTGTCAGCCTTCAAATTAAGTGGACACTTCTGATGACATATGACAAGGGAGGAAGGAATGATTTTTAAATGGACCGCTCTTTGGCTGGAAATTTGTCACCGTTCATCCCACGATGACTGTTTTCAGTGGGTGCTTTATATGCGTTAGTCAACTATGATTGCATGTCTACTTATTAACTATATCATAATTAATATAGGCCTACTGTATGATAGCTAACAGATTAATTAGCTAACCAAACAAAAACATCAGTATGAGACATGTTTGTACATTAGTAGCATGATTTCTAACTCATTTACATTTGTTTGTACATTTGTTTGTACTTTCACAAATATGGCCGTGGGGATTACCCCAAGGGCTGAGGGCTGTCTACTTTGTTTGAAACACAGCCCTTGTGACTAGCATAAGTCCATGACAGCGGTGAGTGATGGCAAGTGGGAATGACAAGTCAGTGGCATCATCTGCTGCTGAACAACACGGCTGCAGCTGTGGGTAGCGGAGTGATCTTCAAGAAAAACGCAGAAAAAAAAGATCCGGTAAACTGCGAAGCACACGGGCAGATCTACCTCTCCCACTTGCACAGCTGCCAAACTGAGCAGAGACCGCTGCTAAGCAGAGAGAACACTGTACAGATTGTGCAGTTGCACTTGGCCAAATCAATTCCAGTAATTCATGAAATAATTATAAATTTACCCTAACACGTCGCAACCCATAATTTAAGAAAGGCTGCCTTAGAGCCGTGTCACGTGAGGCAGCACGTCCACTGTAAGTTAGGTAGATATAGAAAAGTTAGTCACTCCACAATAGTAAATCATTGACAATACAAAAACACAGGTTTTAAAAGACATTGTGGACCACTCAAATAATTGTTTTGAGACACTAAAAGCAGTCATAGCATCTTGAGTAATCTATAAAATATAATGGGGAATAGGGTGCAATTTGGGTATCAGCCATAACCTTCCAGACAGACACTCCATAGAAATAGCCCACTGCTTGTCATCCAGTACTAATGACTGGGGATGGGACTAAGATCTAATTAGTCCTTCTGTAAGATTAGACAGAGGACCGCATGGCATGCTTAATTTTGACACCTAAAATACAATTTCTTCAAGTTTTCACCTAATTAGCATGTGACTTTTAGGATTGTCAATGACAGACCTGTAGGTTTGTGAGTGACATTTTCAGATCTGTTAGTATTGTACGAGACCATTCAAAACAGATGCAATCTACATCTCTTGTTTTTTTTTTAGATTTGCAACAAAGACCGTGAGAGGGAGTTGAAGACATCTCCCCATTGTCACCACCATCATCACCAACATTATCATAGTCATTATCACCATTACCATCATTATCTGTAATGATAAAAGATTGAGCACCATGTAATTACGCCATCAAATCATTTGAATCCCTGAAAGGAAATAAAGACCCATTTGATGTAAGCACAGCTTTAATGCATATTTCACCAGAACCGCTGGTTTTCCCTCTGCCACTCAACATCAGGACAGCTGTTCTGATAAATGAATTGAGAGGTGCTAGGTTACTTTCTAAATGTAATCCGTTAGTTACAAGTTACCTGTCCAAAATTGTAATCAGTAACGTAACTTTTGGATTACCCAAACTCAGTAACGTAATCGGATAACATTCAGTTACTTTTAGATTACTTTCCTCTTAAGAGGCATTAGATGAAGACAAAAATGTATGTTAGCAATTGAACGACATCTATTGCAGCATCAAAGTTAAAGTTTACATAGCTGGCCATATATGGATGTAAAATGTTACTTTATGGGTTGGTTATGTAGGCTTCTTCTAACCCATAGCTTTCTACTGCATAATGATTCAATTACATCTTTACATTAAAAAACAGATTCCAGTCATTCCAATAAATGTTATACCCCTTTGTCTTCAAGTATAGAATTTGGAAATATGAAAGTATAGATCAGCCAAATTGTTTTACCTGAGCATGACCTGAAAACTAAGAATTTATAAGCCAGCCCTATTCTGTTGTTCATTATTTTCTTGTCATGGAGGACTGATTGGGCTCATTGATTCGAGTTGAAAAATAAATGCTTCGCTCATGGAATGGCATGCTTTGACAAGAGTGTGCAAAGCACTCAAGGCAAAGGGTGGCGACAGTACTTTGAAGAATCTAAAATATATTTAAAACATTAACACTTTTTTGCTTACTACATGATTCCTTGTGTGTTATTTATATAGTTTTGATGTCTTCACTATTATTCTACAATGTATAAAATAGTCAAAATAAAGAAAAACCTTTGAATGAGTAGGTGTGTCCAAACTTTTTACTGGTACTGTATATATAATTTACAACTCAGAAAAATGGATTTAGCATCTACAGATTGCCCCTTAAAAGTGTGCAAGTTTGAGCATGTGTCCACTAGGCCTATGGATTTATTTTTTCAGCATGAATTAGGTCCACATTATGCAGCTGTTGCAAGAGTGCATTTTTCACTGGCTGTCCACTGATTTCAAAAACAATAATTGATAGGCAGCTTAAACTTCTTGAATTCAACCATTATTGGGTTCAAATACACATTTATATTTGTGAACAGCCAACCACAACAATCATAATCCATAAGGCGCAAACAGCTAAATGAGAGAGCAGTAGTGCGATTCACATCAATGTGCTATGTAGATATCAATAATAAATGATATCCATATCGTCGTAGACTACACAACTGTTCATCCTTACCTCCAAGTGTTTATTCAAGTTCGATAATCTTTGGATGCCAACAGCAGTCACACCATTGGAAGACATAGCTTGGACTGTAGCATACAAAAGCCTATTCCTGCTCTTTTCCAGCAATCCATCAAACACATTTGGTGTGTCATCATAATGGTCTATGACTTGTGGTCAGACTCGCTTAGCTGAAACAAACTTAAACTTGCACCTTTTTTCAATGCGGATTTCAATGTCATTGAGAAAACCGAGAAGTGTCAATTTTTTCCGCAATAGTTTTTCAAAAGTATCTGTAATCTGATTACAATATTTTTGCTGGTAACGTAATGGATTACAGTTATCGTTTTTTGTAATCCCTTCCATGTAACCAATTACATGTAATACATGCAATCCGTTACAACACCGGCCTAATGAGGGTCAGGGTTAGGGAGTAACGGCTGTCGTGGTTCGAAGAAGGTGAAGAGGACCAAAGTGCAGCGTCGTTCGTGTTCATGATGTATATTTATTTTAACTCAGAACACTACGACCAAAATAACAAACAAAAAAAATAGACCAACACGAAACAGTTCTTTCTGGTGCAGAGACAGAAAACAACTACCCACACCCATAGTGGGAACAGGCTGCCTAAGTATGGTTCTCATTCAGAGACAACGATAACCAGCTGCCTCTGATTGGGAACCATACCAGGCCTAAACATAGAAACACCTAGACATAGAATACCCACCCATATAACACCCTGATCAAACGGAAAATAGAAACATACAAAGCAATCTAGGGTCAGGGCGTGACAGGTGTGCTCAATAGAAGCTTTCATTAGTCACAAATTATCAGAAGCAATTGGAACCCGAGCACCTGCAACTGATCCACCTTGTTTGCTAATAGTGAGATGCATAAACCATTGCACGTTGGCTTTATTTATCCTGTGGCAGTTTTGCTGAAGTGTAAAATCACCTTATATTAAATCAAATTGAATTTCATTTGTCACATGTTTCGCAAACAACATGTGTAGAATATCAGTGAAATGCTTACTTACTGGCCTTCTCAATTAAAAGATATATATATAAAAAATAAAAAAAAATAGTGACACAAGGAATAAATACAGAGTTAATAACTATGATGAGTACAAATAACATGGCTATATACAGGGAGTACCAGTACTGAGTCAATGTGCAGGGGTAAGAAGTAATTGAGGTAGCTTTGTACATACTGTAGGTAGGGTTGAAGTGACTAGGAAGCAGGATAGATAAGATAGTAGCAGCAGCAGGTAGCCATTTAATTAGCCATTTAGCAGTGTTAAGGCTTGGGGGTACAAGCTCAATCAGTGTCCTATTGGATCAAGACTTGGTGCATTGGTACCACAAGTCATGCAGTAGCAGAGAGAACAGTCTAGGGCAGGGGTCCCCAAACTTTTTCCTGTGAGGGCCACATAACTTTTCCCTTCTCTGATGGGGGGCCGGTGTCAGTTTGTAACAGAAAAAGTGTGACGATCGTAGGGGAGCTTAAAAAAATGTATTGTTTTCCAGAAAGCCACACAACCAAATAACCCTTTCCAGGTTCTTTACAGAAAAAAGTCAGGAAACAAATAATAACACTATTAATGAAATAAATAATAACTAAATAACCCTCTCTGAGTTCTTCACAGAAAAAACAGGAAATAAATAATAACTAAATAACTCTCTCTGGGTTCTTCATAGAAAAAAAAGCCATGGAACATTAACTTTCTGTCGTGCCATGCACAATCTTAACAGATAAAAGTTCAGCTCAGTTGTCAGAGCAGAATCTCTCTGACACATATGAGCAGTCTCTTAAAGTTCTTGTGTTCCTTCCTTATAATCCTTTTGTAGGTTCCAGTAGGCTTGTAGACACCGCTGTTTGCAGCTCTCTCTCTCATCAACTTCCCTGTGAAAACCACAAAAGAAGCAGCACCTACACAGCACAATACATTTCACTACCAGTATGGTTGTAAAGATGGATTTTATCCCAGTAGATTTTATTATGATTATATTTGTTTATGCTCAGAATGACTCATTCAAGTCAGAAAAGTGAGCTTACCTATGCATGTTCATCAGTGTGAACTGTGGGCCTGCATCTGGCTGGTGAGAAGTTGAATATCAGGTTCCATTCTAGTTACAGCCAGTCTCAAGCACTGATGCAAATGTTCATCTGTCAATCTTGATCTCATCGGGGTTTTCAGCAGTTTCATGCGAGAAAAGGTTCTCTCGCAGATATACGTGCTGCCAAAAACTGTGGACATTTTCATTGCGTGTTTTTTGATGTTTGGATATGTGTCGTTTGGGAGGGCGGCATAGAAGTCAATGAGACTGTTGGGCTTGAATGAGTCTTTCAGAACATCACAGTTCTGTAACTCAGCCAACTCAAACTGATATGAAGGCTGGGCTTCATCAATGTCGGCAACAAAGGGGTTCTGAAAAAGACGGATTTCTTTTGCATGAACATGTAGTTCACTGAATCGCACACCGAACTCCGCCTTCAGCATTTCCAGTGCTTCCACGCACTTTTCAGCTGGGAACGGGACCGCTGGGTTCTCTGTCGACAGGTTTTGGGTAGCAGGAAGATGGACGAAGTTGCGCTTTTCACTTGTTCCAAAAGCAGGGCTAATTTCACCTCAAATGCTTTTATGTGTGAATACATGTCGCAAATGAGTTTCCCCTCGCCTTGTAGCTGCAAGTTAAGGCTGTTAAGTATTTCTGTCACGTCTGTTAAAAATGCGAGGTGCCATTTCCATTCTGGGTCGATCAGCTCTGGGACCGTTTTGACTTTTAAATGAAGAAATGCGTTAATTAACAAAAAAATAATTGTTTGTCCACTGCAGGTTAAATACCCTGCATTCTGAATCAATTTTTCTCTTACCTAACCTTTTCGCCATTATTCCGTTCTCTCTTGGGCCGGGCCGGGCCTAGGATTTTTTTTTCTGGAGGCCAAATAGGAAAAAAATTCGATAGCGTCTCTGGTATTGTTCAGAGGGCCGGGCCAAATGTGCTGACGGGCCGTATCCGGCCCGCGGGCCGTAGTTTGGTGACCACTGGTCTAGGGCTTGTACTGGGCCATACTTGCCACCCTTTGTAGCACCTTGCGTTCTGGTGCTTTGTAGTTGACTTACCGGTGATGGAGCCAGCCATGATGCTCTAAATGGTGCAACAGTAGAACTTTTTGAGGGTCTGAGGGCCCATGCCAAATCTTTTCATCCTCCTGAGAGGGAAGAAGCATTGTCCTGCCCTCTTCAGAACTGTGTAGGTGTCTGTGGACCATGTTAATTCCTTAGTGATGTGGATCCGCTCCACTACAGCCCCATGAGGGCGTGCTCGCCTCAGTTTCCTGTAGTCTTCGATCAGCTCCTTTGCTAGGTTTACAGGATAAATGGATTATGATTGATACTAGAGCAATGTATATCAAATTATTTGTCACATACACATGGTTAGCAGATGTTAATGCGAGTGTAGCGGAATGCTTGTGCTTCTAGTTCCGACAATGCAGTAATAATCAACAAGTAATCTAACCTAACAATTCCAAAACTACTATCTTATACACACAAGTGTAAAGGGATGAAGAATATGTACATAAAGATACAGTATATGAATGAGTGATGGTACAGAACAGTATAGGCAAGATGCAGTAGATGGTATCGAGTACAGTATATACATCTGAGATGAGTAATGTAGGGTATGTAAACAAAAGTGACAAGTTTAAAATGGCTAGTGATACATGTATTACATAAAGATGCAGTAGATGATAGTACAGTATATACATATGAGATGAGTAATGTAAACATTATATTAAGTAGCATTGTTTAAAGAGGCTAGTGATATATTTTACATCAATTCCCATTATTAAAGTGGCTGGAGTTGAGTCAGTGTGTTGGCAGCAGCCACTCAATGTTAGTGGTGGCTGTTTAACAGTCTGATGGCCTTGAGATAGAAGCTGTTTTTCAGTCTCTCGGTCCCAGCTTTAATGCACCTGTACTGACCTCGCCTTCTGGATGATAGCGGGGTGAACAGGCAGTGGCTCGGTGGTTGTTGTCCTTGATGATCTTTATGGCCTTCATGTGACATCCGGTGGTATAGGTGTCCTGGAGGGCAGGTAGTTTGCCCCCGGTGATCCGTTGTGCAGACCTCATTACCCTCTGGAGAGCCTAACGGTTGTGGGCGGAGCAGTTGCCGTACCAGCCGGTGATACAGCCCGAGAGGATGCTCTCGATTGTGCATCTGTAGAAGTTTGAGAGTGCTTTTGGTGACAAGCCAAATTTCTTCAGCCTCCTGAGGTTGAAGAGGCACTGCTGCGTCTTCTTTACCACCGTCTGTGTGGGTGGACCAATTCAGTTTGTCCGTGATGTGTACTCCGAAGAACTTAAAACTTACTACCCTCTCCACTACTGTCCCATTGATGTGGATAGGTGGTGCTCCCTCTGCTGTTTCCTGAAGTCCACAATCGTCACCTTTGTTTTGTTTATGTTGAGTGTGAGGTTATTTTCCTGACACCACAGTCCGAGGGCCCTCACCTCCTCCCTGTAGGCCGTCTCGTCGTTGTTGGTAATCAAGCCTATCACTGTAGTGTCATCCGCAAACTTGATGATTGAGTTGGAAGCGTGCATGGCCACACAGTCGTGGGTGAACAGGGAGTACAGGAAAGGGCTCAGAACTTGTGGGGGCCCCAGTGTTGAGGATCAGCGTGATGGAGATGTTACCTACCCTCACCACCTGGGGGCGGCCCATCAGGAAGTCCAGTACCCAGTTGCACTGGGCGGGGTCGAGACCCAGGGTCTCGAGCTTGATGACGAGTTTGGAGGGTACTATGGTGTTAAATTCTGAGCTGTAGTCAATGAACAGCATTCTCACATAGGTATTCCTCTTGTCCAGATGGGTTAGGGCAGTGTGCAGTGTGGTTGCGATTGTGTCGTCTGTGGACCTATTTGGGCGGTAAGAAAATTGGAGTGGGTCTAGGGTGTCAGGTAGGGTGGAGGTGATATGGTCCTTCACTAGTCTCTCAAAGCACTTCATGATGACGGAAGTGAGTGCTACGGGCGGTAGTCGTTTAGCTCAGTTACCTTAGCTTTCTTAGGAACAGGTACAATGGTGGCCCTCTTGAAGCATGTGGGAACAGCAGCCAGCTGGTCTGCTCATGCTGGGAACAGCAGCCATCTGGTCTGCGCATGCTCTGAGGGCGCGGCTGGGGATGCAGTCTGGGCCTGCAGCCTTGCGAGGGTTAACACGTTTAAATGTTTTACTCACGTCGGCTGCAGTGAAGGAGAGTCTGCAGGTTTTGGTTGCGGGCCGTGTCAGTGGCATTCTATTGTCCTCAAAGCGGGCAAAAAAGTTATTTAGTCTGCCTGGGAGCAAGACATCCTGGATTTCTTCCTTCGAAGTGTAATCATTGGGCTTACTGGAAATGTTACTGACTGGTTATTATAGTGACAGCCAGTATTGATTTAAGTGCCTATTGCTCCACTGCAAGGTACAGAGTCTATATTGTACAAAGACATGTTCCAGCAATCACAACTAGATAGCAATAATGATCCCTGTCTGTCATTCAAGCCAAAGCTTCATTATAGACCGGGCATATAAGCATTTTCAGAGCAAGCAAGAGCAATGGCTGAGATGGTCCAAATGAAAGCAGTCAGCTACACCATATCAGACACCTGTATCAATGACAGTCAGCTACAGTGTATCAGACTCTTACAGTATATCAGCGTCCTGTATCAATGACAGTCAGCTACAGCATATCAGACTGTCATTGATACAGGACTCTGGTATACTGTAAGAGTCTGATATACTGTAGCTGATGGTCATTGATACAGGACTATGATATACTGTAGCTGACTGTCATTGATACAGGACTCTGGTATACTGTAAGTCAGCTAGAGTATATCAGAGTCCTGTATCAATGACTGTCAGCTACAGTATATCAGACTCTTACAGTATATCAGGTTACTTTTACTTCGTTACTCCAAAGTAACAATAGCATGCATTGCCACACTGGCACCATTTCATGACATTCTCACAATGCATTGCACAACAGGTACATACTGTAAAAACTAATTATAACCAGGGGCTCTATTCAATCTGTATTGGTGAAGCGTTACAGATTGTGTGATAGAAATTTAGCAGTTTTTTTTCAATACATCGGCAGGACAGAACGGCAGCGTTGGGTATGCCGACATAGGCAGTGTTCACAATGAATGCAGTCTCCACTAACGCGGGAACATTGCCCTTATATTTCATCATGCATTACCGCTGAACTTCCGCAATATGGATTGAATAGAGCCTTAAATCAGACATAACATGTCATTGCCATATTCATTTTTTACTTAATCATATCAGCCGATTCTTGTAGAGCCTTTTTTCTAGTAATTATGCAAATGACTAGGCACAATATCAACAAACTGCTACTGTAGATGTTGCACCCTCATTACATAAACCCACTGATCTTTTATCCTACGCAATGTGTACAATAATTAGGATCCCCTTGTACACCTAACTGTGGTCAGTTGATTGAACACAAGCCCTGATTATGCCCTGATAAAGCCCTGATTATGCCCTGATAATGCCCGTCACCTGCTGGCAAATAACAGACGTTCAAAAAGAGGCTTGAATCAATCTCCGTGATAGGCTCTTAAAATGTGAGGATCTAGTGGGGGATGTCCTTTGAAGATACAACACACTTCATTTGACAATCAAACTCTCCCTTCAAGCGCAAATTAACTTCAGACAGAAATCCAGTATGCCGAGATGAAAAGGTTTGCTTGAGGCAAGTGGTTGTTTCATGATCTCAAACATATCATATAGCTGTCTTGTCACAGAGGAAAGTGTTATTGTTTGGATGGGAGAGCTGTAGGGAAAGAGTTGAATCACTGCTTAACCATAAAAAAAAAATCATAACCCTAAAAACATCATAATATCGAAACCCGAAGCAACTAAGCACTGACAACCCCCCCCACACACAATTTACTATGATTTCTGTGTTGATATGGAGGAATGAAAAATTATATAATTATTTTGTTTACTAATGGGGTGGCTAAAAAAAAATGAAAACCTTGAAAATATATAGATATGGACCACCTCAAATTTGACCCCTGGGGCTTGTGACATTATAACAACAACAACAAAAATATTTAGCTTCCAGTTAATGTCTCTATACCAAGTTGAGTCTCATCTTTCAGATGCAACTGGACCTGTGTTGACCAGATTATCTCAATTGACAATTTTTCAGCCTCTTGAGTGTCACAGAAATAGACCACTTTGAACGAATAAGAAACATTTTATTGACATGTTTCTATGGATTAAATTATTAATATAATTAACTTTATTTTTATTTTACAAAATA
Organism: Oncorhynchus keta; assembly: GCF_023373465.1. Classification (NCBI taxonomy): domain Eukaryota; kingdom Metazoa; phylum Chordata; class Actinopteri; order Salmoniformes; family Salmonidae; genus Oncorhynchus; species Oncorhynchus keta. The sequence goes on from NC_068455.1 coordinate 46,120,152, forward strand.
AATTACTATTAAAAATGTTTGCACATTTTTAAAGACATGCTAATTTGGGGAAATTTAATCCATTTGTATAACAATTGGTTAAATACATTTTAAAAAAAAGTGTTGCTGCTTGACAGAGTATTTCTTTGCAATCATTACCAATTTGACGCTTGTTGGGTTATATTGTATTTTATTTACTTTGACGCTTTCAGTTCAGTGAATAGGGATAGTTCAATGAAATTGCATATTTATATATTAATCTACATTTTGGTTTTGTTAAACTAGCAATATGTAGCCCATGTATCAAATGCTGTCGGGCCAAAAAGAGTATGTATGACATGCCATAATATTTTTGGCCAGACAGTATCAGATACATGGGCTACACACACACATTTCCTTTTCCTCAACAACGATGGCAGTATTATCAGCAGCACCTGTCTTTTTGCTAAAGAAATGCTTATTGTATCCCCCTGGCCTAGAGTCAAAGGGCCCGGGGCTGGGTTTCTAATAAGCTAACATGGAATTGTTTTATGGTGGTCATACCACCGATCATTTAACTATTTGATTTGTAATTTTAGGACCCCTGTAGGTCTAAAAAAAATGGTTTTTAATTTGCTACTAGCCTATGGAAACATATTGAATTACAGATTCATACATTGAAAAAAAGTCAAACATGTAATCAAAGGGAAGTATGTTTTGAAGTTTCTGTCCTATATCTGAGAGAAAAGAAAGCTCATCTAATTGTGTTTGTCATGGAATATACCTTTTATACCTAAAATGCCATATTCACTTCCATTAATTTTTCAGCAGGCACCGGGTTGGTTACTTTTTAGACGAGTCCGGTGGGAGTTCTAGCGCAACACCAACGGGTTCGTGACAGTCAACTTTTCATAGAGTGGTCATATTAGTGTGTAGCACAAACCGCTCGGACGCTACAGACGTTTTCGTGAGAAGAGTGATTTTCCGGATGTCTCCTGGTCTGACGAATTACCGCTGAAGCTCGGCCACCTTCCACTGCAGATGCGGAAGATTGTAATAATTGCGCAGCTCATGAGGCCCCTTGATGATTTGAGGACCGAGGCAATTGCCTCTTCTACCTAATGGTAAATCTGCCATTGGCTTGCTAGTTTCCTGAGTGCCAAATACATAGATGTTATGTTTCAAGCCGGATTTCCCCCAACACGATGCAGGCATGTAACAAGTATTTAATCGAAAGGAATATTTCATAGGTTGTCTTCTTCACAGTAGCAACAAACATTTGAGAGAATGGTTAAGCGCACACATGGTTGTTGACACGATAGCTTATAAGGTGTCTTATATTTCTTAAACTTGGGCTTTTTGTAACAAAAGAAATTATCCAGTACATGTTAGTTTGCTAAGTTTGCTTTGTGTGATGGATAATTTATGAAGACTTGTGCCTGAATACCTGGCAAATGTCCTGGGTGCAGTACCCCTTGAGTGCCTCAAGGGGTATTGGGGTGTATACCTTCTAGAGGTCAACAGATTAATTGGAATGGCCTATTAATTAGGGCCGATTTCAAGTTTTCATAACAATCGTAAATCAGTATTTTTGGACACCGATTAAATTTTTATTTTATTTTTTTACACCTTTATTTAACTAGGCAAGTCAGTTAAGAACACGTTCTTATTTTCAATGACGGCCTAGGAATAGTGGGTTAACTGACTCGTTCAGGGGCAGAACGACAGATTTTCACCTTGTCAGCTCGGGGGATTTAATCTTGCAACCTTACAGTTAACTAGTCCAACGCTCTAACCACCTGCCTCTCATTGCACTCCACGAGGAGACTGCCTTTTACGCGAATGCAGTAATCCAAATGTAAGTTGCTAGCTAGCATTAAACTTCTTATAAAAAAACAATCAATCAATCATAATCACTAGTTAACTACACATGGTTGATGATATTACTAGTGTATCTAGCATGTCCTGCTTTGCATATAATTGATGTGGTGCGTATCGTTGCTCCAATGTACATCAATGCCTTTCATGTACATCAATGCCTTTCTTAAAATCAATAAACAGAAGTATATATTTTTAAACCTGCACATTTAGCTAAAAGAAATCCAGGTTAGCAGGCAATATTAACCAGGTGAAATTGTGTCACTTCTCTTGCGTTCAATGCACGCAGAGTCAATGTATATGCAACAGTTTGGGCCGCCTAAATTGCCAGAATTTTACATAATATTGAAGGTTGTGCAATGTAACAGGAATATTGAGACTAATGGATGCCACCCCTTAGATAAAATACGGAACGGTTCCGTATTTCACTGAAAGAATAAACATCGTGTTTTCGAGATGATAGTTTCCGGAATCAACCATATTAGCGACCTAAGGCTCGTATTTCTGCATGTTATTATGTTTTAACTAAGTCTATGATTTGATAGAGCAGTCTGACTGAGCGGTGGTAGGCAGCAGCAGGCTCGTAATCATTCATTCAAACAGCACTGTCGTGCGTTTTGCCAGCAGCTCTTCGTTGTGCGTCAAGCATGTTTATGACTTCCAGCCTATCAACTCCCGAGATTAGGCCGATGTGAAATGGCTAGCTAGTTAGCGGGGTGCTCGCTAAACAGAGTTTCAAACGTCACTCACTCTGAGACTTGAAGTGGTTGTTCCCCTTGCTCTGCATGGGGAATTCTGCTTCAAGGGTGGATGTTGTCGATGTGTTCCTGGTTTGAGCCCAGGGAGGAGCGAGGAGAGGGACGGAAGCTATACTGTTACACTGGCAATACTAAAGTGCCTATAAGAACATCCAATAGTCAAAGGTTAATGAAATACAAATGGTATAGAGAGAACTAGTCCTATAATAACTACAACCTAAAACTTCTTACCTGGGAATATTGAAGACTCATGTTAAAAGGAACCACCAGCTTTCATATGTTCTCATGTTCTGAGCAAGGAACTTAAACGTTAGCTTTCTTACATGGCACATATTGCACTTTCTTCTCCAACACGTTGTTTTTGCATTATTTAAACCAAATTTAACATGTTTCATTATTTATTTGAGGCTAAATTGATTTTATGTATGTATTATATTAAGTTAAAATAAGTGTTCATTCAGTATTGTTGCAATTGTCATTATTACAAATAAATAAAAATAGGCCGATTTAAATCGGTGTTGAAAAATCCTAAATCGGTCGACCTCTAATACCTTCCCATTAATCGTAGTAACATTCCAGGAATTGAACAGAGGGGAGTGAGGGTGGAGGGGCTCTGAAATTTTGGAATGCTCTTAATGAACCTTTTACTGCAGTGGGCTAAATCAGGGTCACAGGGGTTTCTTGATAGTCTTAAACAAATCTACTTTGAAACAAAAGTATACACCTCACACACATGGCTATGGGCTTAAACAGAATACACATGTACCATGTCAGGAGGTTGGTGGCACCTTAATTGGGGAGGACCGGCTCGTGGTAATAGCTGGAGCAAAATTAGTGGAATGGTATCAAATACAGCAAACACATGGTTTGATGCCCTTCCATTGGCTCCGTTCCAGCCGTCCTCCCCTTAGCAACCTCAACAGTTCGCATCCCAATATTACATCACAGAAGACTGAAATGTAACAAAACCAATGTTCGGCAGGTTTTTTGAAGTAATGTTTATTCATTTTGAAATGAAATGTTTTACTAGTATTCCACCCATGAGGCCACTAGGTCATTTGACTGCAGGAAAGCCTGCTGGAAGTCAGACTGCTAAGAGAAGAGTCAGGAATGCCTGATGGATATCAATACAGCTCCTTTGTGTTGAACTGGAGGTGCAAATCCGAGAATGGCTCTGACGTTTTGCCGTTTGACTTTGACCAGCATTTAATGACCCATCACGGCCAGACAGCAAATCAATTTATTAGGCAGTAATCTATGTAACCAGAGGTCAATCTTTTGTCTCATCTGCAAACATGCATTTTCACAGTTTTTGTGGTGTTTGTGTGTGTGTAGTGTTGTTATTCCATCGTGTTCTACCTCAGAACCCCTGTGATCACAGCTCCAGAAAGGCTGTGTGTCTATTATGTATGTGAGTGGGTGTTTAGGTGGCAGGCTTTTACTATGTGCAGTTCAAGCCTCATTGATCAATCTATGGAGCACTTGTTGGGCTTTTTAAAAAATAAAAGTGTCACAGTTCGCCTGATGGAAGTTTGGTGAAGCTGTAGTGAGCTCCATCGAGTCTGTTGCAGAATAGACTATGTGGGGGAGGAGGGGTTGATCCTCCGAACATCACTTCATAAATAATGCTTTGAATAATGCAGTCAGATAGAGCTGGTTGACATGGGCTGAAGAGACGTGGTAAAAATAGAAAGAACATTTATTATAATGGCCATGCTGGCCTTATTGAGGGGTCCGATGAGCCTAATAGAGGGTATGGAGAGAGAGAGTGGCAAAGAGGAAAAAAATCAGATCTGTAACTGCACTCACATTAATGTGCAAATCTATGGTACACATGAGTGCATTGGTGTCTCAATACTGCACTATCTATATAAAATGTTGCTCTAATATAAACACAGAGGCTTAGAAGTCAAGCTAAGGGACAGGGACTGGAGAGATCAGCCTCCACTGAAGGTGCAAATGCACTGTGCTCACTGGCTTATGAATTTCATGCTATGAATTTCTATCAATCTCCCCTTTCGTGTGAATTTGAAATTAGAGGATTTTGGTTTGCCGGGCTTTCTAAGGGTACAGTGTATTGAATGATGCACTTCGGTCATGGGTCGTTCCAACTTATAAAGCACAAGAAAGAGGATTTCTACACCCACTCAGAATATTTCTGTAGTTACTAACAGTTGCAATTAGCATTCCTAAAACATTATTTTGTTGAAATATAGTTTGATCTCTCAGAAATTAAGATAATTGATTGCACCACAATTGGCCATTTTAATGTATAGTACCCAACATCCGATTTGGACCACATTTCTTCCTACCAATATGCATGTTTTGTTTGTTTGTCAAAAGCCACCCACTGACCCCCCACAACCCAAGCCCACCCAAACAACCAGTATACAGTAGAGCGGACAGGCTTGAATTGTGAGGATGACCACAATGTATTTTCATCCTGATCCAAAGCTATTGGTTTTCTACCAAAAGTTGCAAAGAAAACGTTATGATCTATTTAATAAACACAAGAGACCAGCAAAATGTATAAAAGAGCATAGCGGTATAGCAGGAACAGTGGCAAATAGTGGTCAAAACCTGGTACCTTCAGACTACTTTATGTTAAGTAATATGTATCTGAACGGGGGGGGGGGGACGACGTCACCAGATTCACAGGGAATACATGAGATAGCATGAAGAAGGAATATTCCAAGCCGCAGCTTCATACTACTTGTCAAACATAGAGAACTGATACTATATACTGTTGTTGGGGTGGGATGGGCCTGGGGCGTGGGAGTCCGTGGGTGGCTTTTGACCATTTGGGGGATTTTTTTATGTTTTACTCATTGGTAGAAATAAGTTTGTTCCAAATTGGGTACTATTTGGGTATTATTTGTATTGAATATTATATGAATCCTATCAAATAAAATAGCAGATTTGGGTTCAATCAATTAGCTTAATATCTCAGAGATAAAATTATATTTCAACAAAATTGTATTTCCTGAATGCCAACCCGATTCTAACTACAGAAACAATGTCAGAACAATCTGAGATGGTGGCTGTCATAGCTTGCTGAAATGACATGGATACACTCTTCCTACTGTGAGTACTGAGGGGAGAGATGTAGAGAAAGAACACAAGACAGACAAGAGAGGAAAAGAAACACAGCAACGACAAAGAAAAAAGAAAGACCCGTAGCAGGTCTTAATTACTTTGCACCTCTCCAACTGTCAAACTACCGTCACATCTCCTGTTTAGCATTAGACCACAAATTGGTCACAAACCAATTAGCCTCCAAGTTGACAGGGTTTCAGGGGTTATAGAAAGTCATAAAAAACATGTCCTTAGGTAATTACAACAGCTATTATTGTCCTATACCCAACTCATTCGGGACCCCTTGGAACTTACTTTTCATCACATAACACTAATGCTGTAGTTTCTGGAGTTTTGACTAAAGGACTGAACTTGTATTTATTTTCGCAAATATCCCTCAGTACTAAGGGAGTGCTGTTCTTAGGATTCTTCAGTGATAGAACTGGGGTAGAAACATTAGAAACCCATCCCATCAATGACGTTTGGAGAAGTACTTTTTTCACCAAAAAAAAAAAATCCACCTTTATGATAAATTCATTTATGATAGATCGCAATAATATATCATCGCATTTGCAGACTAATGTAACATAGCTTACTGTTCTTGATGAGTAGATTGGATGGTCATAATTAAGGCTAACATAACCTACTCACTACAAAAAAAATTCAGAACAATGCCTGCCTTCTCTTTTCTTGCTCAGCCCCAGCTAGAGGATTTCTTTTGTTGTCGTTGTAGTATCTGTAAAACATTTGACCTTTTAATAAACAGATTTCATGCAATTCTACAATGCTTTACATGACTGGAGACATTAGCCAAATCTTTCATACCACAAAAATGACAGGGTAATGACAAACAATAAAAACAGCCTCGTCTTGAGTGCAAACATCTAATCTAGGCCTACAAAAAGGGGAGACAGTAATTCTACAATGGCTTTGTATCTAGTCGTGAGGACTACATTTGTATCCTAAAAAAAAAAAAAAAAAAAAAAAAAAAAAAAACTTTCCAGTGGCACTGACTCACCCAATGCTACAGACATTGAATATGCACTAATGCTCTCCGCTAGTGCCAATAAAAAGGCTACTGTTGATAACTAAAGACTTTCGTGATTCAAAGGAGAGATATTTTTAGATTTCTTCAAAACAATCAAACTTTTATTAATTATTGCAATAATGGAGCTGGTCAATGACCACCCTTAAGTGATCGCTGAGAGACCAAATAAGCAGGGTTAGGTTACAACTCTTTCTTGTCCTCCTGAGTCTGTGACAAAGAACAGATATGTACAATTATGCAAGGGTACAATTGTGCTCTCACGCAACAGACTAAAAGATTTACATGGTGCCAAATGTCTGTCTCTAGGTCATTTACTAATAGTTTATACAGAAATACTAATGTCACATAGGACACTAGGTCCTTTTCCTCAAATGATGAGGTCCAGTGTCCATCTGCCATGTGGGAGAAATAAACTAGAGGGAGGATTTGCCTGGCACCGGCAGACAGAACAACATTTCACACAGACACTAATCATTGAATGGAATGCAGTCTTTAGGTTTTATCACCAAGACATCGTCAATCAACTGTCAGCATTAAGCCTCAGAGGCTCCTCAGAAGAATAGACGTGTGAAAGTACTAATATAAAGTAATGTGAATAATAGAATGTTGTAATTTCCACCAGACAGAGTTGTCTTCTTTTGTTTTGTTTTTTTCATTTTGAAATATTGCGATAGGCCTATGCCTCTTTTTTATGCTTTTCACTGACAGCCGGACAGAAGTAATTATATAATTTTGGCAAATGTTATTCAATTTACTTTCTATTAGACGAGCTGCCTATGCTTGATCCTTCACCTCGTTGTTGTAGAGAACAAAGGTATCTAGAGATTTGGGATTCAAATTATGAACAGAACATCTGTCAATTCGACTACTTAGCCGCATGAGTTGAGATGAATCAATGGTGCATTATCAGAGCATGCAGACACACCACGGGACGATTTCAGCACACTAACTCCTCAATCTTTCCTATCCAATAAAAATTAAACTACGAATGGAGTGAGATTTCCCCACTCGTTTAAAAAGTGTCCTTTAACCACTTTCAACTATTCATCCCTCTCTCGCCTATCCCCCTCCCTTCATGTGTATCTGAATAAGTAATTGAAAAGATTGGTGACTGTAATTCCGTTCTCCTTGATAAAAAACCCCCGATATGTTTGTCATGTTGCATTATCATGACCGTGTCTTATGCGTCTTTCTTCAAGGTGAGTCGCTGGTGGGTCGAGCCGGACTGGGTGTCCCACGAGGTTACTGGAACTTCTCCTGGCTGGCCGAGGAGGAGCTAAACTCCCCCAAGGCCATAGCGCCAATGTCAGGTGAGCATCTAGTTAGCGCTTTGTTGTCAGAGCCTCTAAGATTAACTGACAGGCCCTATCACACTCTGTCCCAAAAAGACGGCGCTCTCTTTATGTGATGTGGCGCTTGCCGTCAGCTCTCCAACAACATCCATAACCATCTCAGTCTCATTCGTCCTTTACCCTTTGCGGTTTTGTTTTTCACCATCCCTGGCACATTTAACATTTAGCAGCCTCTGGGATGTTCTTTCTCGAAGTCTCTGAATTTGAACTGAAACAAGTTCAACTGAAGTGTAACTTAAAACCAGTGTTATTGTGTTTCAAGTGTTACTAAAACAAGGAAATACTCTGAAACGAGTTCTACTGAAACAAGTGTTACTGAAACTCAGGTGCAATACATGGATATACACTGAGTATACAAAACATTAGGAACACTTTCTATGACAGACTGACCAGGTGAATCCATGTGAAAGCTATGATCCCTTATTAATGTCAGCTGGTAAATCCACTTCAATCAGTGCAGATGAAGGGAAGGAGACATGTTAAAGAAGTATTTTTAAGCCTGGACACAAATGAAACATGGGCTGTGTATGTGTGCCATTCAGAGGGTGAATGGGCAAGACAAAAGATTTAAGTGCCTTTGAATGGGGTTTGGTAGTAGGTCCCAGGCATACCGGTTTGTGTCAAGAACTGCAACACTACTGGGTTTTTCACACTCACCAGTTTTTCCTTGTGTATCAAGAATGGTCCACCACCCAAAGGGCATCCAGCCAATTTGACACAACTGTGGGAAGTAATTCTGAGTCAAAATGGGCAAGCATACCTGCAAGCATCCTCGTAGAGCTTGACACCTTGTAGAGTCTATACCCCGACGAATTGAGGCTGTGATGAGGGCAAAATGAGAGGGTGCAACTCAATATTAGGAAGTTGTTCTTAATCTTTTCTACACTCAGTGTATGTCTGTCTATATATCCATTATAGCTTAGCCTCTTACAGCACATTCAAATCACTGACTCAAGGGTTCAGCCAGGTTGAACTTTCACCCTCGTGGACCCTTGGAGGTCAGAGGTGGTTTTGTAAGTGTTATTTCAGAGATGGCTGGCACTAAACTGTCACCACGTACTGTTTATGAAGCGCTTCCCTCCCTGTGACTCCCAGGAACTTTGGCTCAACCACCTGTGCATTCGAGATTGATGAATCAGGAGAGTTAGCTGGCAATAAGAAAGACAACATCTAGACATGAAAAGTGCAAATGACCAAAACAGCTTGGAATGAGAATGCTTCTGCAAATAAGGCCCTTGTGGGTTGAGGGAAATCAAATCTTTAATGGTGACCAACATATAGTAGTTGACTCTCACTAGAATTTTATGTGTGGTGACAATGTGTATGGGTTTGGCAAACGTTCAGTTGCAAAAAACAGAGGCGATTGCGAGATAAATGAGCCTTAATACAAAAAGTAGTAAAAGCCCATCTTCAAAAATAATCTCAGAGAAGAAGTGCTAAAATCAGGTCCCCCCTGGACATATAATCTTATGATTATCTAAAAGACAAAACTGACTCTATCAGCACTCATCCTCTGACTCTGTGAATGCGGCCCCAGAGCTTTAACCATGCCCAGAACACTTAACATCTTTTGCATGGTTGAAAGCATTGTTGCATGGGGTACTGTTGAGCGCAAACAAACAGTGCCTTCTGTTTGCTATTCCGAACCAATACTGTACCTACAAGACGAACTATAATGTCAGTTCGGTGAGGAAACAGGCAGGGGTGCACAGTGCTGATAGGGGCAAGCTGGAGAGTGGAGCCGAGTGGAGGGAGGAAGGGAATGGAAGAGGGTGGTGGCTGGTGAGCACTACTGTGCTTCTGCAGGCCCGGTGATAGATCTTAGCTGTCTCCACAGCATCTGCTTGGCGCTGGCATTTATTATGGCCACTTTCCACCAGCAGCATGGGCAACCCCCCCCCCCTTCCTTCCTCTTTCGCCCTCTTTTCCTACTTCAGCGCTCTCTCTCCAACTCTTTCCAGATCGAGATGGATTGTCCCGATTCAGCCAATGATTGCCAGCGATGAGACAGACACAAATGGACACTTGGAGTGGTCTACTATAATGGGGGGGAAACTCATCTTATGTAGTGGGGTTCTCAGTTCTTGAAGAGTCACAATTTGAGCCACAACATCTGGTTGGATGTTTGACAGTGGGAATTTATGGAGACTTACAGACAGAGGAGCTTCAAGCGGTGCCACTGTGTCAACACCTGTCAAGTATGGTTGAATGATCAATTCCTGATCATCATCCAACCTCTTTGTTAATAGTTGACCATTCATCCTCCCTCGTGTCTTTACCATTTCTCTCTCTCCTCGCCAACCTGCCCAAATCACTTCCCCTCATCTACTACTACCCTAGGTTGAGGCCACAGCATCCAGGCAGTCGCCTCGGTAATAAATTGAGAGCAAGATTGATGGAAATCAAAAACCCATCTTCAGATAGCAAAAATAGAGCAAGGACCAGATGATTACCATAAATGTTTGTTCTCCCAGTGCGGCAGTCTGAATTTACTCTTTTTTTCATTTATCCGATCCACATCTTGTATTGTCTCCTCTGTCTGTCAAAGAGGACTCACTACTCATCTGTCTGTCTGTATATATTTGACAGTGTGGCTCCATCTCAGAGGACAGTGGATGAGTTTACCCTAGAGGAACCAGGCAATAAAAAAGTAGAATCGAGACAAAAAAAGCTGGAGCCCACAAGCGATTCAGTAGTAATCAAGAACAAACATATTCATCATCCCAGTTAAATAATTCACAAGCACATTTGTCAAATCGTTTTCAGGATGCATCAGGCACTGTCGAATGCAAATACATGAAGTGTTTTTCGATTTGAGAAAAATGTGCATTGTGATGCCTGGCTCAAATGTAGCAATTTAATTTGTATTCTAAATCAAGATAGCCACCTTAGGTATGTATCTAAACGACCCCTGACTCTGAAAAGCAGCAAGGGTGTTCAATCTCTGTTACCCCTGATAAATGGGGTCAGGGTCATTGTGTCATGAAAGGGTTATTAAGCAATCATGACCCTTTTTAACACAGTCAAATGCAATAGGAATGTGGGGTAGGTGCATAATAAGAAAAGGGTTTGAGGGAAATGACTAACTGGTGTCTCCAAGTGGCCACACACACCTCTTGAAAGTGTGCACAGATCCTAAGTCATTTCAGTAAACTTTTATGACTCAAAGAAGTCTTTGAGGGCCTCCCGAGTGGTGCAGTGTCTCAAGAAGCAGTGCGGCTTGTTGTGTCATGTTTCGGAGGATGCATGGCTCTCGATCTTCGCCCTCTCCCGAGTCCATACGGGAGTTGCAGCGATGGGATAAGACTAACTACCAATTGGATATCACGAAATTGGGGAGACAAGGGGTAAAATGTTTTTTTAAAGTCTTCAATGTTAAGGTGATTTAAAAAATGTTTTTGCTCTCATAGCTGTGCTCTCATAGCTGTGCCAAGCACACTTAAACTCAGCGAAAAAAGGTCCCTTTTTCAGGACCCTGTCTTTCAAAGATAATTCGTAAAAATCTAAATAACTTCACAGATCTTCATTGTACAGTGGGGCAAAAAAAGTATTTAGTCAGCCACCAATTGTGCAAGTTCTCCCACTTAAAAAGATGAGGCCTGTCATTTTCATCATAGGTACACTTCACTTATGATAGACAAAATTAGAACTAATATTTGCAAATTACTGACGTTTCCAAAACTGCAAAGATATTATCTGTGAGTGCCACAGAACTGATGCTACAGGCGAAACCAAGATGAAACTTCAAAACAGGAAATGAGCAGAATTTGAGGCTCTGTTTTCCATTGTCTCCTTATATGGCTGTGAATGCGCCCTGAACGAGCCTACACGTTCTGCCGTTTCCCCAAGGTGTCTGCAGCATTGTGACGTGTTTGTAGGCATATCATTGGAAGATTGGCCATAGACTACATTTACCAGGTGTCCGCCCAGTGTTCTTTGTCGAAATTGGTGCGTAATCTTCAGCTGCACGCATTCAGCCATGTGATTCAGAGGAGAGAGGAGACTTCCACGAACGATATATCATCGAAGAGATGTGAAAAACCCATTAAGGATTGATTCTAAACAACATTTACCATGTTTCAGTCGATATTATGGAGTTAATTTGGAAAAAAGTTCGGCGTTTTGATGACTGAATTTTCATTTTTTTTGGTAGCCAAACGTGACGAACAAAACGGAGCGATTTCTCCTACACAAAGAACCTTTCAGGAAAAACTGAACATTTGCTATCTAACTGAGTTATTCAAAGGTAAATGATTTTATTTGAATGCTTTTGTTTTTGTGAAAATGTTGCCCGCTGAATGCTACGCTAGCTATCAATACTGTTACAAATACTTGTTTTGCTATGGTTGAAAAGCATATTTTGAAAGTCTGAGATGACAGTGTTGTTAACAAAAGGCTAAGCTTGAGAGCTAGCATATTTATTTAATTTGCGATTTTCATGAATAGTTAACGTTGCGTTATGGTAATGAGCTTGAGGCTGTATTCACGATCCCGGATCCAGGATGGCTAGAATCAAGAGGTTAATTTACTCAATACATGTTCCTTTTGTTCGATGCAGTCTCTTTATATCCAAAGACCTCCGTTTTGTTAACGCGTTTTCTTCAGTAATCCACAGGCTCAAACTCAGTCAAAAAATCCAAATTGTGTCCGTAAAGTTCATAGAAACATGTCAAACGATGTTTATATTCAAACCTCAGGTTGCTTTTTTAGCCTAAATGATCTATAATCTTTCAACCGGACAATAACGTCATCAATATAAAAAGTAAACAAGAAATGCACATGCGCCTGAAAAAAAAAAAACTTAGGGTCACGTTAGGGTCCACTCGTTCACTGGTCTAACTCCCTCATTTATAAGAATACAAGCCTGTGGCCTCCCGGGTGGCGCAGTGGTGAAGGGCGCTGTACTGCAGCGTCAGCTGTGCCACCAGAGACCCTGGGATCGTGCCCAGGCTCTGTCGCAACCGGCCACGACCGGGAGGTCCGTTGGACGATGCACAATTGGCCTAGTGTCATCCGGGTTAGGGAGGGCTTGGCCGGCAGAGATATCCTTGTCTCATCGCACACCAGCGACTCCTGTTGCGGGCCGGGCGCAGTGCACGCTAACCAAGGTCGCCAGGTGCACGGTGTTTCCCCTGACACATTGGTGCGGCTGGCTTCCGGGTTGGATGCGCGCTGTTTTAAGAAGCAGTGCGGCTTGGTTGGGTTGTGTATCGGAGGACGCATGACTTTCAACCTTAGTCTCTCCCGAGCCCGTACGGGAGTTGTAGCGATGAGACAGGATAGTAGCTACTACAACAATTGGATACCACAAAATTGGGGAGAAAAAGGGATAAAATAAAAAAAAAGTAAAAATGTAAAAAGTAATACCAGCTTGAAACGATTTCTAAAGACTGTTGTGGAAGGCATAGGAACTGCAAATGGAGTCCTAAGTCAATGGATAGTGGAATGGCATTGAATAGAAAACTACAAAAAAAAAAAACTTCCTGAATGGATCTTTCTCAGGTTGTCGCCTGCTTAATCAGTTCTGTTATACTCAGACACTATTTTAAAACCTCTTGCGACAAGCAAACCCATATCCGGGAGCGTAATCATAGCCTCAAACGCATTAGCATAACGCAACGGACATAAATACCCCTAGAAACTTTTCCGATTCATGAAAATCGCAAATGAAATGAAAATATTCAAACACAAGCTTAGCCTTTTGTTAACAACACTGTAATCTCAGATTTTCAAAATGCGTTACACAAATGCTTGTCTAGCGTTGGCTGTAATGTAAGTTTATCATGGCATAATGCTATGCTAGGCTCTGCTGGCAGCAGGCAACATTTTCACGAAAATAAGAAAAGCAACCAAATTAAATAGTTTACCTTTGAAGAACTTCAGATGCTTTCACTCAGGAGACTCCCAGTTAGATAGCAAATGTTCCTTTTTTCCCAAAATATTATTTTTGTAGGCGAAATAGCTCTCGTTTCTTCATCATGCATTGCTGAGAAATCATCCGGAAAATGCTACAACTATAACGCCAAACTTTTTCAAAATTTGCTCCATAATATCAACAGAAACACAGCAAACGTTGTTTAGGATCCATCCTCAAGGTGTTTTTAACATAAATATTCGATAATATATCCAGCGAGACAATTAGTTTCTCATAAAAAGCGATTGGAAAAATGGCTACCTCAGTATTTTACGCAAAGTTTTCTGCAGGAGACACCATGTGACCACATGCTATATATGGTCCCTTACAGCCATTCTTCAAAATGAAGTGCCTAAAAAGACGCCAAAATGCTGTCGACACCTTGGGGAAGACGTGGAAAACGGAAGCTCATTCGTAGCTCATTCACAGCCATATAAGGAGTCATTGGCATGAGGCGGTTTAAAAAAAAAATGTGGCACTTCCTGGTTAGATTTTTATCTGGGTTTCGCCTGTAACATTAGTTCTGTGGCACTCACAGACAATATCTTTGCAGTTTTGGAAACGTCAGTGTCTTCTTTACAAAGCTGTCAATCATATGCATAGTCGAGCATCTTTTTTCATGACAAAATATCTTGTTTTAAAACGGGAAAGTTTTTTTTCATCCAAAAATTAAAATAGCGCCCCCTAAATCCAAGAGGTTAACAATTTCGATTTCTATCCAAATCTACCAGTTATATGCATATAATATCTTCTGGGCCTGAGTAGCAGGCCGTTTAATTTGGGCATGCTTTTCATCGAAAATTCCGAATGCTGCCCCCTACCCTAGAGAGGCTAATATTGGCATTTACACAATTCAAAACAGCCCATTATAAATCGCAATCTGGGTCAGGTGGGCATAATTGGAAAGCTTGTTTTATTGCTAGCTTGGTAAAAATAAGAGATTCAAAGAAACAGGCGCACAGAAAACAGTCATGAATACGCTCACGTGTACACTTGAATTTTCCTAAAAGTAGACAAACAGGCTCAATCTGTTCAGAAAACCCAGATCTACACCATGTCATCTTGTAACTCAAACAGTGATAAGAAACATTAACACTGTATTTGACATGTGTTTTACAATATGGAAATGTGAAGTGCAGGTGTTTGGACAGGTGTTTGGCTTGCTTGTATGACATCAAAGCAATATTTATTATAATCCTGAATGTCCATCACTCAGACAAAAAAATAACTGAATTAAATTGTCCAATTTTGGGATGGGGCCTGAGATCTGATGTAATTTATAGCATGATACTGTAAAACCACTGCATTCCAATATAGGCACTTGTCAGTGCCCAAATCTGCCATTTCTATCTCGTGTACAAGTGTAAAGGGTTATGGAACTACTAGCGAATACATTATTCTGAATTCACACAGGATAACCATATGTGTTTAGAAACATTCACACCATTTACATTGAAATTGCTGCACTGTTAACAATAAACTATCAATTATGTTTACAGTCAATGAGCAGCACCATTTACAATGTAAGAGTTTATGGGATTCCACCAGGAGGGGCAGATCCCGGGAGGATAGCCATACCTTCTGCCCGAGACGATGCCGGGGTCCGATGGCGGTCCGCTTGTCGTCGATAACTGGAGGTGGTCTTGAGGAGGGCCGACCGGGCTCTCCTCCAGATACGATGACAGTGGCGGACAAACATCTGGGCAGAAGGTATGCCGACATCTTCCTGCTCAGGGAAGAGTGGGGGCTGTTACCCCATGGAACACTCAAACAGTGATAGGTCCGTGGCAGAGCAGGAAAGGGTGTTGCGGGCGTATTCCACCCACAGCAGCTGCTGGCTCCAGGTGTTTGGGTTGGCAGAGACCAGGCAGCGCAGGGTGATCTCGAGGTCCTGGTTGGCTCACTCTGACTGGCCAATAGACTGGGGGTTGAACCCGGAAGACAGGCTGGCCGACAACCCAAAGAGGGTGCAGAGCACCTTCCAGAACCGGGACGAGAACTGAGGGCCGCGGTCGGAGACCATGTCCACAGGCAGTCCATGGATCCGGAAGACATGCTGCACCATGAGCTGGGCCGTCTCTTGGGGAGAGGAATGAAGTGGGCGGACTTGGAAAAGCAATCCACCATGGACAGGATAGCGGTGTTGCAATCAGACGGGGGGAGACCCGTGACAAAGCCCAGGGAGATGTGAGACCAGGGGCGATGAGGGATCGGCAGAGGTTGGAGAAGGCCAGCCGGAGCTTGTCGAGGGGTGTTGTTCAATGCACAGACCGTGAAGGCGGCGACAAAGGTGGCGATGTCCAGAACCATGGTAGGCTACCCAAAGCAATGCCTCATGAAGGCAAGGGTCTGCCAGTAGCCTAGGTGGCAGGCAAGCCTGGAGGAATGGGCCCACTCCTGGACCGCGGAGCGGACAGCGTCAGGCACGAACATCCGGTTATCTCCCCCCTCTAGTGTTTGGTTAGGACTGCTGCGCCTCCAGGACTTGTTTCCCAATAACCCAGCTGAGTGCTGTCACCAGGCATGAGGTGGGAAGGATGGTCTCAGGCTCCGGGGTGGTAGCCATGGGGTTATAATGGCGACACAGGGCATCCGGCTTGACATTCTTGGACCCTGGCTAGTAGGAGAGGGAAAAGTTGAACTGGATAAACAGCAGGGCCCATCTCACTTGCCTGGAGTTGAGGCGCAGCAGAGATTCTCCAGGTTTTTGTGGTCGGTCCACACAATGAACGGATGTTCCGCCCCGTCGAGCCAGTGCCTCCATTCCGCCAATGCAATCTTCACCAAGAGAAGCTCCCGATTCCCCTCGTTGTAATTCCTCTCCGTTGCGTTGAGGCGCTGGTAGAAGGTGGCACAGGGATGCAACATAAGGTCCAGGGCAGAACGTTGGAATCAAACAGCCCCTCCTCCGACGTCCGAAGCATCGGCCTCCACCACGAACTGACAGGGAGGTTCTGGATGAAGCAGGATCAGAGCCGTGGTGAATTAATGTCGAGGGGGGCGGCAGTGTAGCCTAGTGGTTAGAGCATTTGACTAGTAACCGGAAGGTTGCAAGTTCAAATCCCCGAGCTGACAAGGTACAAAACTGTCGTTCTGCCCCTGAACAGGCAGTTAACCCACTAGGCCGTCATTGAAAATAAGAATTTGTTCTTAACTGACTTGCCTAGTTAAATAAAGATAAAGTAAAATACATTTTAAAAAAATATACCTGAATGCCCGGTCTGTGGCGGAGGACCACGTGAACAGAACCTTGGTAGAGGTGAGGGCAGACAGTGGGGAAGCCAGGGTGCTGTAACCCCGGAAAAGCAGCAATAAAAGTTGGAGAACCCCAGGAAGCGTTGCAGGTGGACGTAGGCTGAGGCCAATCCACCACCACTTTCACCTTCTCAGGATCCATCTTGACACTCCCAACAGAGATGATGTAGCCCAGAAACGGAATGGTGGAGCAATCGAACTCCCACTTTTCTGCCTTAATGAACAGTTGGTTCTGCAGAAGCCACTGGAATACCTGCCGGACATGGATCACATGTTCTTGGAGGGAGAGGGAGAAGACGAGGATGTCATCAATGTAGACGAAGACGAACCAGATCAGCATGTCGCGGAGAACATCATTCTCCAGAACATGGAACACCGCAGGGGCGTTGGTGAGGCCATGACCAGATATTCGTAGTGGCCGCTGGCCATGTTGAAGGTGGTCTTCCACTCGTCCCCCTCTCGTATCCACTTCATCAGAAGGCACTCCCAGGAATCCCAGTTCAACAATAAATGACAGATTTGCTCCATAAAGTTACATTTATGTCCAAATAGACACTTTTTGTTAGCGTGTTCAGCCCAGTAATCCATCTTCATGAGGTAGGAGCACTTCGTCGAGACAAAAACTCAAAAAGTTCCCTTACCGGTCATAGAAACAAGTTAAACAATGTATGGAATCAATCTTTAGGATGTTAACATAAAATATCAATATGTTAATGTTAATGTTCCAACTGGAGAATTCCTCTGTCTGAAGAAAAGCACCGGAACGAGAGCTAACTCTGTTGAGAGCGCACGTCAAACCTGAGACACTCTGCCAGACCACAGACTCAAACAGGTCTCATGTGTCCCTCCTTTATAGCAAATGCCTGAAACAAGGTTCTATAGACAGTTGACATCTAGTGGAAGCCGTAGGAAGTGCAATTTGACTCTATAGACACTATTCACAGCTTTGAAAAACTACAAACCTCAGATTTCCCACTTCCTGGTTGGATTTTCCTCACGTTTTTGCCTGCCATATGAGTTCTGTTATACTCACAGACATCATTCAAACAGTTTTATAAACTTCAGAGTGTTTTCTATCCAATAATAAATAATAATAATAAATTAGCATATATTAGCATCTGGGACAGAGTTCACTCTGGGCACTCTATTCATCCAAAAGTGAAAATGCTTCCCCCTGTCCCACAAGAGTTAACTGATATAAGACCCTAGTATGCATCTAAATATTTATCCATAATTTTGATGATTATTTATTTGAATTGCGCGCCATCCAATTTCACCGAAAGTTGTCGACAGGTGTCCCGCTGACGGGACGCCTAGCCCACATAATATATTTAATATCCCAACAGGGGCAGGCAATAAACAGGCCAAGGCAGGCAGGGGTTGGTAAACCAGAGGTGGGGCAACAGTACCGACTCAGGGTAAGGCAGAGGTCGGTAATCCCGAGGGAGGCAATGGTACAGGTCGGCAGGCAGGCTCAGGGGCAGGCAGGGTGGTCAGACAGGCGGGCTCGGAGTCAGGACAAGCAAGGGTCAAAACCAGGATGGCGAGAAGAGAGAAACTGGAAAAAGCAAGAGCTGGTTAGCTTGAACTGGCAACACAGGTCTAAATAGACATGGGATAATGGGCAACACCAGGAGGTTGTGGAGACGATCACAAAGACAGGTGAAACTGATCAGGGTGTGACAATATAGTGCACTACTTTTGACCAGAGCCTATGAGTGTAAAGTAGTGCACTGTGAAGAAATTAGAGTGCCATCTGTGTCGCAACCTTAGTTTAATTAATATGGGTGGATGTTGTTCTGAGAGACCATTCAGCAACTTAACAAAGGCAGGGCTGTAAATAGATCCAGAAAGAGACTATTTATTTGGAGAATAATCCGAAGTTATTCATTATAACCCTATAAGGACCACAGAAAATAATGGCTTTTATGTAATATCTAAGGCTAACACTGTACCCAGAAATGTATAATGGCACGGATGAACTTCTATGCCAAGTGGAAAAACACAGGTGAAAGACTGTTACGGACAGTGAATGAGATTTCTGTCACAGAGTTGTTCCCGTCGCATTTCACCCATTGTTCTTCTTGTTTATGTCTCTTGACAAACATTAATAACTCAACTGTTGTCCGATGTTTTACAAAGTCACAATAGGACTTACAATTGTTGTTGCAAAGTAGCAATGGCACATCCAATTAACAACCAAATAGCACCCTAACAGTAATCTAAATGCAATCTATCTATACATATGAACACTATACGCATGTCATGTTAGCAATACATATGTTATGTGATCATTATACGTACTGCACGTTATATTATCAATACGTGCAGTATGTTATGTGACATGATACCCAATAATGACACCTGCTACGTAGCGTTTTATACACCTTATGCTGATAGGGATCAAGTGCTTCTACATCTGCATTGCTTGCTGTTTGGGGTTTTAGGCTGGGTTTCTGTATAAGTGCTATATGACATCTGCTGATGTAAAAAGGGCATTAAATCAAATTACATTTATTTATAAAGTTAAATGTTCAGCTTATGTTGTTAAAAAATATATATATATATTTCTGCAAGTATGTTACGTTTCTGCGTTCAATGTAGTGTTAAAAGGTTGAAATGGCCTTGCATGGGAAAGTGGTGTTCATTAGTTGACTAATAGTTTACAGAAACTAGCTGAGCTGGAAAGTAGCCTATCACAAAGGGGCATTCATATGAAAGTTAACCTTGGACTAGGGTAGTTCTTGTTTCTTATAATGTAAGCAACTGATTTAACCTAATCACTGAGGATGCATCCCAAATGGCAACCAATTCCCTACATAGTACACTAATTTTGACTAAAGCCAAATGGGCCCTGGTCAAAGTAGTACACTAGGGAAAAATGGTGCAATATGGGACGCACCCAGAGTGCAAATTACAAGGGGCTCAGGTGGGTCTCAGACCATGTGAATTATATATGAGTCCCCATAAATACAGCGAAATCAAGCTTTGGGGGTGGTGGGGGGGGTCTTTACATAACTCTTAATTGAACCTTTCTCCTATTTGTTTAAAATTGCATTTGTACTGCTAGTGGTAAATAATAAAATAAAAGCATATTCCAGATTAAACAAACACCCCCACATCGGTGTCATGGTTTAAAAAAAAGTATCCATGTGGCTGTCACGTATCGCCCAATGTCATAAAATGTGTGGGTGTTTTTTAACAGATGTCTCTTTCCATTCATCAAATGGCGCTAGTGCACAGTGAACTGGTTGTGTTCATTCCACATTTAAAAGGTAATACGTTTTTGTTTAACCATTAAATTAGATGTCTTAGATAACCCTAATTTATAAGACAGTTCTTATTTGATTAATGGTGATCAGACCCATCTATGTGAAGCTAGCCACAATAGTGGACTTTGCCGTTAGCCTTCAAAATAAAAGTTCGGTATAATTCTACTATTTGTATTCATTTGCATCACTGTCAATGTCACTTATTTTGGTAGGCAAACCGCAAAGTCCACTATTGTGGCTAATCCTTATTGTGGCTAGCTTCTCAACACGGTCCGGTCGAGCCTCACTAGCCAGATGAAGCTAGCTGGCTGCTTATAATGTTAGCTTAGGGCAACAGGGTTAAGTAGCTGGCTAGCTATTTATTTTCATGAACTGAAGTTACATTTCAATAGGCGAACAACAAGTGGCAAACAAGCTAATACTTACAAGGATTCCTAAATCATTGCTAAGAATAATGAAAATCACTGCAGTTTCTATGGGTCATTGTTTTCAGGCTGGTTGTATTGTTGCTAGCTAGGTACCAAGCTAAAGCTAGCTATCCCAGAAGTTGGAGAAATTATGCTTTATTACCAACGTGGTATTGTAAACACGTCATTCATGGCCAATGTTTGATTGTTTGCCGACTTTTGTACAGCTTTGACAGTGCTACTGTATCTGTTTTGACACGCAAAGACCCAAACGGCGTTCCATAGTATATACAGTTGAAGGCAGACATTTACATACACTTAAGTTGGAGTCATTAAAACTCATTTTCAACCACTCCCCAAATTTCTTGTAAAAACCATCATGGGAAAATCAAAATAAATCAGCCAAGACGTCAGAAAATAAATTGTAGACCTCCACAAGTCTGGTTCATCCTTGGGAGGAATTTCAAAACGCCTGAAGGTACCACGTTCATCTGTACAAACAATAGTACGCAAGTATAAACACCATGGGACCACGCAGCAATCATACCGCTCAGGAAGGAGACGCTTTCTGTCTCCTAGAGATGAACATACTTTGGTGTGAAGTGCAAATCAATCCCAGAACAACAGCAAAGGACCTTCTGAAGATGCTGGAGGAAACAGGTACAACATTATCTATATCAACAGTAAAAGGATTCCTATTTCGACAACCTAAAATGCTGCTGAGCAAGGAAGAAGTCACTGCTCCAAAACCACCATAAAAAAAGCCTGACTATGGTTTGCAACTGCACATGGGGACAAAGATCGTACTTTTTTGAGAAATGTCCTCTGGTCTGATGAAACAAAATTAGAACTGTTTGGCCAGTTGAGGCTTGCAAGCCAAAGAACACTATCCCAACTGTGAAGCACGGGGGTGGCAGCATCATTTTGTGCAGGTGCTTTGCTGCAGGAGGGACTGGTGCACTTCACAAAATAGATGGCAACATGAGGAAGGAAAATGTGGATATATTGAAGCAACATCTCAAGACATCGATCAGGATCGGCGTTCCGTCAATGGGACAGTTGTAAATCATGCAGCGTGTTGTCTCAAGATCGCAGATTTGAGAAAAACAACAAATGTCGGTACATAGAGGTCAACCGATTAATTCGAACTGGCCGATTAATTAGGGCCGATTTCAAGTTAACAAATCGGAAATTGGTATTTTTGGGTGCTGATTTGCCAATTTTTTAATATTTTTTTTAGACCTTTATTTAACTAGGCAAGTCAGTTAACCTGTCTCCTCCCCTTCCTCTACACTGATTGAAGTGGATTTAACAAGTGACATCAATAAGGGATCATAGTTTTCACCTGTATTCACCTGGTCAGTCTGTGTCATGAAAAGAGCAGGTGCTCCCAATGTTTTGTACACTCAGTGTATACCATAATGCCATTCTTTGACAGCCAAGTTTTACTCCAAGACAATGGTCTGAAACTCATGGTTGCAAAGTGACATGTCATTCTTATTGTATTTCAGACAGATTTAGGATATCCAAATTGGTTAACTTTTAAATCACCTGAATTTAGAATAACGTAAAGGTAAGAAAAATGTATGAGAGTACCTAAACCATCTGAACGGGAAGAACCATCTTATTAACGGGTGCAATAAATCCAACTACTAACAGATTGGATTAGAAAAATGTGATATTTATCTTTATGTAGCATGAGATCGGTAAGTCGCTCTGGATAAGAGCGTCTGCTAAAAGACTGAAATGTAAATGTGCACGCAAAAATACACATTGAAACAATTCAAAAAACGATCCTGCTTTAGAGCATGCTGGGAAATATAAATCAAATAATTTTATTTGTCACATACACATGGTTAGCAGATGTTAATGCGAGTGTAGCGAAATACTTGTGCTTCTAGTTCCGACAATGCAGTAATAACCAACAAGTAATCTAACAAACAATTCCAAAACTACTGTCTTATACACAGTGTAAGGGGATAAAGAATATGTACATAAAGATATATGAATGAGTGATGGTACAGAGCAGCATAGGCAAGATACAGTAGATGTATCGAGTACAGTATATACATATGAGATGAGTATGTAAACAAAGTGTCATAGTTAGTGGCTAGTGATACATGTATTACATAAGGATGCAGTAGATGAGAGTACAGTATATACATATGCATATGAGATGAATAATGTAGGGTATGTAACATTATATTAGGTAGCATTGTTTAAAGTGGCTAGTGATATATTTTACATCATTTCCCATCAATTCCCATTATTAAAGTGGCTGGAGTTGAGTCAGTGTGTTGGCAGCAGCCACTCAATGTTAGTGGTGGCTGTTTAACAGTCTGATGGCCTTGAGATAGCTGTCTCTCGGTCCCAGCTTTGATGCACCTGTACTGACCTCGCCTTCTGGATGATAGCGGGGTGAACAGGTAGTGGTTCGGGTGGTTGTTGTCCTTGATGATCTTTATGGCCTTCCTGTAACATTGGGTGGTGTAGGTGTCCTGGAGGGCAGGTAGTTTGCCCTCGGTGATGCGTTGTGCAGACCTCACTACCCTCTGGAGAGCCTTACGGTTGTGGGCGGAGCAGTTGCCGTACCAGGCAGTGATACAGCCCGACAGGATGCTCTTGATTGTGCATCTGTAGAAGTTTGTGAGTGCTTTTGCTGACAAGCCGAATTTCTTCAGCCTCCTGAGGTTGAAGAGGCGCTGCTGCGCCTTCTTCACGATGCGGTCTGTGTGGGTGGACCAATTCAGTTTGTCTGTGATGTGTACGCAGAGGAACTTAAAACTTACTACCCTCTCCACTGCTGTTCCATCGATGTGGATAGGGGGTGTTGCCTCTGCTGTTTCCTGAAGTCCACAATCATCTCCTTAGTTTTGTTGACGTTGAGTGTGAGGTTATTTTCCTGACACCACACTCCGAGGGCCCTCACCTTCTCCCTGTAGGCAGTCTCGTCGTTGTTGGTAATCAAGCCTACCACTGTTGTGTCGTCCGCAAACTTGATGATTGAGTTGGAGGCGTGCGTGGCCACGCAGTCGTGGGTGAACAGGGAGTACAGGAGAGGGCTCAGAACGCATGCTTGTGGGGCCCCAGTGTTGAGGATCAGCGGGGTAGAGAGGTTGTTGCCTACCCTCACAACCTGGGGGCGGCCCGTCAGGAAGTCCAGTACCCAGGGTCTCGAGCTTGATGACGAGCTTGGAGGGTACTATGGTTTTAAATGCCGAGCTGTAGTCGATGAACAGCGTTCTCACATAGGTATTCCTCTTGTCCAGATGGGTTAGGGCAGTGTGCAGTGTGGTTGAGATTGCATCGTCTATGGACCTATTTGGGCGGTAAGCAAATTGGAGTGAGTCTAGGGTGTCAGGTAGGGTGGAGATGATATGGTCCTTGACTAGTCTCTCAAAGCACTTCATGATGACGGAAGTGAGTGCTACGGGGCGGTAGTCGTTTAGCTCAGTTACCTTAGCTTTCTTGGGAACAGGAACAATGGTGGCCCTCTTGAAGCATGTGGGAACAGCAGACTGGTATATGGATTGATTGAATATGTCCGTAAACACACCGGCCAGCTGGTCTGCGCATGCTCTGAGGGCGCGGCTGGGGATGCAGTCTGGGCCTGCAGCCTTGCGAGGGTTAACACGTTTACATGTCTTACTCACCTCGGCTGCAGTGAACGAGAGTCCTCATGTTTTCGTTGCAGGCCGTGTCAGTAGCACTGCATTGTCCTCAAAGCGGGCAAAAAAAGTTATTTAGTCTGCCTAGGAGCAAGACATCCTGGTCCGTGACTGGGCTGGTTTTCTTATTGTAGTCCGTGATTGACTGTAGACCCTGCCACATGCCTCGTGTCTGAGCCGTTGAATTGAGATTCTACTTTGTCTCTGTACTGACGCTTAACTTGTTTGATAGCCTTGCGGAGGGAATAGCTGCACTGTTTGTATTCGGTCATGTTACCAGTCACCTTGCCCTGATTAAAAGCAGTGGTTTGCGCTTTCAGTTTCACGCGAATGCTGCCATCAATCCACGGTTTCTGGTTAGGGAATGTTTTTATCGTTGCTATGGGAACGACATCAACGCACGTTCTAATGAACTCGCACACCGAATCAGCGTATTCGTCAATGTTGTTATCTGACGCAATACGAAACATATCCCAGTCCACGTGATGGAAGCAGTCTGAGTGTGGAGTCAGCTTGGTCGGACCAGCGTTGGACAGACCTCAGCGTGGGAGCTTCTTTTTTTAGTTTCTGTCTGTAGGCAGGGATCAACAAAATGGAGTCGTGGTCAGCTTTTCCGAAAGGAGGGCGGGGCAGGGCCTTATATGCATCGTGGAAGTTAGAGTAACAATGATCCAAGGTTTTTCCACCCCTGGTTGCGCAATCGATATGCTGATAAAATTTAGGGAGTCTTGTTTTCAGATTAGCCTTGTTAAAATCCCCAGCTACAATGAATGCAGCCTCCGGATAAATGGATTCCAGTTTGCAAAGAGTCAAATAAAGTTTGTTCAGAGCCATCGATGTGTCTGCTTGGGTGGGGATATATACGGCTGTGATTATAATCGATGAGAATTCTCTTGGTAGATAATGTGGTCGACATTTGATTGTGAGGAATTCTAAAGCAGGTGAACAGAAGGATTTGAGTTCCTGTATGTTTCTTTCATCACACCATGTCTCGTTAGCCATAAGGCATACGCCCCCGCCCCTCTTCTTACCAGAAAGATGTTTGTTTCTGTCGGCGCGATGCGTGGAGAAACCCGCTGGCTGCACCGCCTCCGATAGAGTCTCTCCAGTGAGCCATGTTTCCATGAAGCAAAGAACGTTACAGTCTGATGTCCCTCTGGAATGCTCCCCTTGCTCGGATTTCATCAACTTTGTTGTCAAGAGACTGGACATTGGCGAGAAGAATGCTCGGGAGTGGTCCACGATGTGCCCGTCTCCGGAGTCTGACCAGAAGACCGCCTCGTTTCCCTCTGTTTCTGAGTCGTTTTTTTGGGGTCGCCGCATGAGATCCATTCCGTTGTCCTGGTTGAAAGGCAGAACACAGGATCCGCGTCGCAAAAATCATATTCCTGGTCGTACTGATGGTGAGTTGACACTGATCTTCTATTCAGTAGTTCTTCTCGACTGTATGTAATGAAACCTAAGATGACCTGGGGTACTAATGTAAGAAATAACACGTAATATTTTTTTTTTTAAATGCATAGTTTCCTAGGAACGCGAAGCGAGGCGGCCATCTCTGTCGGCGCCGGAAGTAGGATGGGTGGTTTTTGCGCGTATGTAATGATTGTACCTTTTTAAATTAAAAATATTGGGTGCAGAAATGTACCATTGTACTAGATTGGCCCATGTACCCTAAAATGGTATGAACAGTACCATATGAGATGTGTACCTCTGAAAGTACATTGTGTGTTTTGATATTTTTGTACCCCTGGGAACAATGCTGTACCCGAACCATACCCTTCGTTGAGACCATAGCAAAGAGCAATTTCTCAAGCAAGAGTTTTGCTTGGACTGGTCTA
Source organism: Oncorhynchus keta (assembly GCF_023373465.1). Taxonomy (NCBI): domain Eukaryota; kingdom Metazoa; phylum Chordata; class Actinopteri; order Salmoniformes; family Salmonidae; genus Oncorhynchus; species Oncorhynchus keta. The sequence goes on from NC_068455.1 coordinate 46,146,575, forward strand.
AGTGAGGGGATTAATTGGAAAAGCCTGATGAGAGGAATGTAACCTGAAAACCAGCCTTTATTGGCAGAGAGGTCTTCAGTCAGGCTAAAATTCCATCCCATCACAATTTCTCAGTATCATTCCAACCTCAGCTGGAAATATTTAAAACACGGGAAAATCTGGGCCTGGGATATTGCATATTCTAGTAAAACCTTCACATCACTAAAACTGAGTCTAAATTCTTTAGAAACACCATTTTAATTATATGCGATTCGGAATGCCAGCTTAAATGACATTGTACCAAGGGCCAAACACAAATGGTGTTTACCTTGACCTTCTCTGAAAAAAACATCCCTTTGCCAAACAAAATGAATTTAGCAATAATGAACACCTTTTGACAGAAACAGAGACACAAGAACCGGATGAAAAAAAAGAAGAGAGAAGACGCTTGGGGCATAAAAACAGTCTGCCCAGTAAATGGTTGAGTGAACCCCAAGTGACCTCGGTGTTTTTAAACAAAGTTTACCTACGGGTAGTGTATGCCCATGGGCGACTGGTCTTAGTACCCCCTTTTCCCACCATCAAAAATAACAAAAACAATACTCACAGGTGGGGGACAAAGTGACATGTAGTAGTGAAAACAAAACCAGAGAACTACCGAGAGATTGACAGAGAGATGCCACTTTAGAGCAAACAACAGACAGGGTTTTTAAACCAAGGGAAAGGGAATGTGATAGGGTAATGGAAACAGGAGGAGGTGTGTCTTCTGATTAGCGACTGATTGATGACTGATTGGGGAATGATGAATGCCACCTGTGAAGGGAGAAGGAGAGAAAAGAAATACACACGCAGGATACACACACAGGATACCTGTATCTGTAACACTAGTGTATACAGGACATGTTTATATCACACAGTATACAGTCATACTCATGCTGAACCAAAGATAAACATCTATGGATGTGCTTCTATCTAACGATGTTCACTGATGCAACAAGAAACACCTCAGTTAACAGACTTTACAGCTATGAGGTCATGTTTTGTGTCTTCCGCCACAGCATGTCGTTGTGTAAAGCGTCCAGCCAGCCAGGACCCCTGAGAGGTGATTGAATGATAGGCTGATAGATTCACTCTGGCTTGGGGCTTTTTTGTACAATAACCCATGGCGAGAAACCATTTGAAACTGATAGAGCACTCCAAAAGAGAGATTGTCAGTTACCTAAGCCACAGGGACATCTCTGTTTCTCTGCTGGTGGCCATCCTCTCGGGAGGGAACAATGAATTTATGGATGGATGGATATAGGTAGGGAACGAAGGAAAGAGGAAGGGAGTGTGCACCACCTCTGTTCAATTGTCTGTCTGAGTGATACTTTTATGAATGGTTTATTATTGTAATAACAGCAGATTGTTTGAAAATCTATAGGTGCATGCTAACCTTCCCTGGAAAACAGCAATTTGACTTTGTGGATTATGCAATACCTTACAGAGAAGGGATTGTTTCCGTGTGCGCTACAAATTAAATTATTTCTGAAGCAGTTGCCTGTTGCCTTTGTGTTCACTTCCAACAATAATTTGTATAGCCCGTGTGTCTCACCGTTAATTATAAACTGTCACAGATGGGTTTAAACTTTACAGAATAGCTCACTTTTGAAAACATACTTCTCATTTTGATCTTCATACTCCTCCTGCTCCTCATCTTCTGCACTTCTACATGGGGTACATCTCAATACTCGAAAGCAGCTTCCTCTACTTATCTGCTTTCCTTGATCCAAACTGACCGAGTGCAACAATGGAGCTCCAGCCATATTGCTTTCATCCTGTATTTTCAGATCAGTGCTTGAAAGAGAAGGCAAGGGGAAGGAGGCCACTCAAGACTTGAGATGCAGCCATTTTGTTTATGATTCATGACACAGTTCGCCCATAGTAGCTACATGCCGTGAATTGACTGTATATCATCTTCCTTTAGATACGGGGTGCCCCGGCAACAGGAAGTCATGTGACCACCCGCAGCCTGAGGATAACCCGGATTTCACATGGAGCGTGGTGGCGGCAGAGAACCCTTGGGAAGAGGGGAACGGGAGGAGGGAGAAGAAAGGAGGAAGTACACAGGGCTGGGAGGAAGGTAAGAATGAAGGTATCGCAACTCCGAAACAGGGGAAGTACCTTCTACATCATTTTCTCTTTCATTCAGCAACTTTAAAATGATACAGAAGTACAGTGTCCATATTAGGCCAGCCTCAGTCTCAGCAGAACTTACTGGATACTGTACATTGTATTTCATACAGAGGTGACAACCAACACTCATACCTAAGATTATTTTCAGAATTGCTGTGTGCTTGTTCAGGAATCACTCTTTGGAAAAGCTGCTTTTGTGTTTGTTTTTACAACCTTGGTTCAACAAAGACATTTGGTTACGGTGGTGCAACAGGAATAGAGGTTTTCAATGTTAGAATACTACACTAGGAGAACACAAAAGGACAACACGGAACAAGGCTGAAGGTAACCAGAGATGCTTTTAACTGGGTGAAACCTTCAGGTAGAATATTACACGACATGCATGAAAACTTAGACTCAATTCCAGAGTGTTATTGATATACAGTGCATTCGGAAAGTATGCAGACCACTTGACTTTTTTGTTACGTTACAGCCTTATTCTGAAATGGATGAAATAGTTTTTTTTCCCTTCATCAATCTACAAACAATACCCCATAATGGCAAAGCAAAAACTGAAATATGACATATGACAGTATTTAGACCATTTACTCTTTACTTTGTTGAAGCACCATTGGCAGTGATTACAGCTTTGAGTCTTAAATAATTGGGTATGGAGCTACAAGCTTGGCAACTCCTGTATTTGGGGAGTTTCTTCCATTTCTTCCCTGCAGATCCTCTCAAGCTGTCAGATTGGATGGGGAGCGTTGCTTCATAGCTATTTTCAGGTCTCTTCAGAGATGCTAGATCGGGTTCGAGTCCGGCCTCTGGCAGGCCACTCAAGGTCTTTCAGAGACTTGTCCCGAAACCATTTCTGAGTTGTCTTGGCTGCGTGCTTAAGGTCACTGTCCTGTTGGAAGGTGAACCTTCACCCCAGTCTGAGGTCCTGAGTGCTCTGGAGCAGGTTTTCATCAAGGATCGCTCTGTATTTTTCTCCGTTCCTGACTAGTCTCCCAGTTCCTTCCGCTGAAAAACATCACCACCGCATGATGCTGCCAGCACCATGCTTCACCGTATGGATAGTGGCAGGTTTCCTCCAGAGTTTAATCTTGGTTTCATAACACCATAGAATATTGTTTATCATCGTCTGAGAGTCCTTTAGGTACCCTTTGGCAAACTCGAAGTGGGCTGTCATGTACCTTTTACTGAGGAGTGGATTCGGTCTGGCCACTCTACCATAAAGGCCTGATTGGTGGAGTGCTGCAGAGATGGTTGTCCTTCTGGAATGAACTCTGGAGCTCTGTTAGGTTGACCATCAGGTTCTTGGTCACCTCCCTGACTAAGGCCCTTCTCCCCCGATAGCTCAGTTTAGCCAGGCGGCCAGCTCTAGGAAGAGTCTTGGTGGTTACAAACTTCTTCAATTGAACCTCTCTGGGATATGTGGAATGGTAGCGTCCCACTTGGCCAAAAGCCAGAGAAAATGCAGAAAAATGCAGAAAAATCTAACTTTCATGAAGTCACACATGTAAGATACCAAATTAAAGCCACACGTGTTGTGAATCCAGCCAACATGTCAGATTTTAAAAAGGCTTTTCGGCAAAAGCAAACAATGCTATTATCTGAGGATAGCACCTCCGTAAACAAAAGAGAGAAAACATATTTCAACCCTGCAGGCTAGACACAAAACGCAGAAATACAAATATAAATCATGCCTTACCTTTGACGAGCTTCTTCTGTTGGCACTCCAATATGTCCCATAAACATCTCAAATGGTCCTTTTGTTCTATTAATTCCGTAGATATATATCCAAAATATCCATTTATTTGGAGCGTTTGTTCCAGAAAACATTGGTTCCAACTTGTGCAACGTAACTACAAAATATCTCAAAGTTACCTGTAAACTTTGCCAAAACTACTTTTGTAATACAACTTTAGGTATTTTTGTAAGTAAATAATCGATAAAATTGAAGATGGGATGATCTGTGTTCAATAAAGGAAGAAAACAAATTGACGCTAGCTTTCTGGTCACTCGCCTCTATCAAACAGTACACATGAAGTGACCCTCGTTTTGAACAGGGCTACTTCTTCATTACACAAAGGAAAAACCTCAACCAGTTTCTAAAGACTGGTGACATCCAGTGGAAGCTGTAGGAACTGCAAGCAAGTCCCTTAGAAATCTGGATTCCCAATGAAAGCTCATTGAAAAAAAGAGTGACTTCAAATTTTTTAAAAATCTGAATGGTTTGTCCTCTAGGTGTCGCCTGTTACATACGTTCTGTTATACTCACAATCATGATTCAAACAGTTTTAGAAATGTAAGAGTGTTTTCTATCCAAATCTACTAATACTATGCATATCTTATCTTCTGGGGATGAGTAAGCAGGCAGTTGAATTTGGGCATGCTTTTCATCCAAAATTCCAAATGCTGCCTACTATCCTGGAGAAGTTTTAAGAATTATGGAATGCTTCAGAAATATTTTGGTACCCTTCCTCAGATCTGTGCCTTGACACAATTCTGTCTTTGAGCTCTACGGACAATTCCTTCGATGTCATGGCTTGTTTTTTGCTCTGACATGCACTGTCAACTGTGGGACCTTATATAGACAGGTGTGTGCCTTTCCAAATCATACCCAACCATTTGAATGTACCACTAGTGGACTCCAACCAAGTTGTAGAAACATCTCAATGATGATCAATGGAAACATGATGCACCTTAGCTCAATTTCGAGTCTCATAGCAAATACTTGTGTAAATGAGCTATTTCTGTTTTTTGCGAAACATTCTTAACCTGTTTTCAGGTTAAGGACATTTTTATTTATTTAATCAATTTAAGAATAAGGCTGTAACTTAACAAAACGTGGAAAAAGTCAAGGGGTCTGAATACTTTCTGAATGCACTGTATCTCCAAGGAGACCATTCATGGTAGTAGTCTGTATAATTTCAAACTTGAGTACAAAAGCACCACTATTCCCAAGCCTCAGTCATGTTCTTAGCATAGCTTTGCGTTTGTAAGAGGAGAAAACTCATCTCCAGAGATGATGGTGAGAATGAAGGGTGTGCCCACTTCCTTACATGTTCTAATGATATTTACCATGTCCCCTCAAGCATCCTAAATGATGGGTTGAGATTAAAAAAGGCCACGTTAATCCATAAAGTATAGAGAGGGAGACGCTCTACAAAGCCTCAGTCAGTCAATGCAATTCAGTTACATCTCTTTGAATTGCCACACTCGCCTGATAATTCCGTAAAGTCCGTAAAGTCTTTGAAATTGCAAGGTAATGATACCAACAATGGAAACAACCCAAACAAACGTAATGACAAAGTGATCAAAGATGATATCTCGTATATTAACAGCAGATACTTTCTGATTTTGTTTAGCCACAGTGGACTATAAAGTCAGACATAATACATTTAGTTTTGGTAAAATACTGAAGCCACAACAGCATGTGGTCGGATAGGAAACCTAATAATTAATTCTCACTGAAATAATTGTAGCACCTGCCTCAAAGACAGTTGAACGTAGGGCTTGTGCCCAATGCAGGAATTTTAAATTGTAATAATACACAAATAAATTACACGAGGGTGATCAAATTAACGTGATCTGACTTTAAAGCCACAGGCGGCTCAACAGTTACCTGTTCAGGCCCTCTCTGCCTCTCGCACCACTTGCACTTCCACCACTTGCAACCTGGCAGCGGCAATCAATGTCATCTACACGTGGGTAACAAAAAAAGGAGTGCACCATACATGGCTGAAGGTAAAATAAGCACAAAGGAAATGTGCATAATCACCTCAACCCTTCAGATCAGGCAAATGCGGTGGGCGTGCTTTGAATGATTAGCCGCTGTCTCAGTACATTCCACCGGCGCCTGCAATTTATAGGGATGGAAATAAGGGCTGAAAAGTTGGATGAATATGATCCTGGGAAATGCACAAGCTATTTCTCTCTTTCGTTATTCTATGGTAAAGTTAAACTTCGAGGCTGTCGCACTACATTGGGAACCTGCGATACTGGCTAGCTGCTTTTAGGTGAGAATAACAGGTGACCTATCACACAAGCATTGATAAAGCAGGGGGGTGGTTTTTGGGACAATTGCTTTGGCATACATAGACTCACTTCTATATCTAGCTCTAATAGTACGGACAACCCACTTTAAGACAGCACATGTCTTAGACCTACTTAAACTACCTAGAGGTTCACCAAAGACTTACTGACTTGGCACATGCAAAGCCTACACGTAATTGAAGCATATGTTGATTTGCTTTGCCCTGGTGTAAGTACTCTTAAACAACATCTAATTCCACTCAGGGTGGGACTCTTTATCCACATCAGCAGGGCTTAGCATAGCATGCTAAGTGACTGCACTGCATCCCACTCTCCCCCCATGGTGATGAACAGGCATATTAGAGCGGCTAATGACAATAGCTTGGGGCACTGATGTCTTTGGCCAGGCGATTAGCATAGAGGGATCATGGGGTAGAATTGTTAATTAAGGCTGTGTGACTGCAAAGGCTGGGTCCAGTGTCAGAGGGCACCAGGAAGTGTTTGTCCACCGTGGCAATAGGAGACATTGGCACAAATCATAGCAAGGCTGGAGGTGACAGTGGGAAAATCTGCATAGCCGGTCAACTGAACGAAGCAGCCATCTTTGAGCCCAATATGATTTGTCTCCTCTGAGACATGGCTGGTGTGGCGAATAGCGCAGATTACAAATGAATCACCTCTGTTAAGGTCCAGAGATTTAGAAGAAATCAAGCTTGATGAAAAATACAATTATTTTCAAAGCGCTTGGCTTCTCTCGCAACCCCTCGATCCGAGAGGGCCATTCTCAATTCCAGATGTCTACCCCCCACTGCCACTGCAGAGGATTTGTGTGAATATGATTACACATAGATTTTCGTTCACACACGCCAAGGTGAAAAGGCATCAGCTGGCCTAGAGGGGCACCGGCAGGGGGGAGATATCCAGTAGGCTGCTTGTTTGCCATGGCCATTGATTTGTTTTTTAGCGACAGAGTGCCCCATAGCCAGCTTTGTTGTTTTGCGATTCAAAGTGTCATCTGGAGTTTGAATGGGGGCAGGAGCACAGTGTGTGACTCCTCAACCTTGCTACGACAAAGAGGAAGATATACAGAGAGAGAACTAGAGATAGAGGGGGGAGGAAGGAAGCCGAGATGGGTGCATCTATAACAAAACATTTCTCTTTTCCTCCACCTGCTGTTGCTGTTTTACTGTTTACCTTGAGGGCAGAACCAAGGAGATAATCAAGGAATAATCAAACCGCACCCCTGATGATGTCCTCAGGCATTGTGAGTTTTTTTTCAATACAAAGTGCCTCAAATATCAGATCACGAGTATTGTGAAAATGTAGCATGTGAACGTTGAAGGGGTCTTTTCTTGGGAAACAATTATCCTGGACTCATTGAAGCTGTCGTAGTATGGATACTGTGCTAGTGTAAACAGGTTAGATCAGGTATCGGGTGTAGGTTGGATTTGGGTTAGGGATGAGACACATTATTGTTATGGTGTAGGTTAGGATTGAAGTTGAGATGCCTGCCTTGCCTACCAGACACATGCGCGTGCACGCACACAAGCACACACACACACACGTACAGACACACACGCACACACACACACACACACACACACACACACACACACACACACACACACACACACACACACACACACACACACACACACACACACACACACACACACACACACACACACACACACACACACACACATTCTTGTTTGCATGCAGGCCTTTGCATCTTTAAAAATGTAATAACTTTACCTGCCAATGCAGTGACATTGTCAAGCATTACTTCATAGGCCAGACACACACTCACTTCTTCTGTTTGTGACACATAGTTGCAAGCAAATAGATTGACTTAGCTTGTACTATTGGGAGATAATAAATTATTTAGTGAAGCAATTATCTTCAAAGGGAAAAGCAGGTCGTCAGGGAGTACATAGAGCGGAGGGAAGATGATGCAGCAGCATTATCTCAAAGGCTAAATTTGGGGGATGTAGTTTTCTATTACATTGATTTTTACTAGCTCTTGTTTTTTTCTCACAGACGCCAGAAACCATTCCTCTGAAGTCTAAATAAGAAACATCCAAAGTTCAAGTGAAGGTTGACGGTATCTGTGGCATATGATAAAACTAACTCAAAGTTACACAGCTCCTGCATTGCTTTCATAACCGTCCATTCAAATGGGTCTCTAGAGTACACTGCCCAATTAGATTCCAGACGAGCTCGTGTTGATATTGGCACCACTCTCACTCAGGCTGGTAATTAATGTACAAACGATGTATTCATTTATTTACTTGTACTTGGTTTTTTTTTACCGAATGTTGTATTTCCTCATCCATATAATGAATTTAGAGGGCAAACTGTTTTGGTCGGGCAGAGATTTGGCTCCCCCTGTTGAACCCTTGGTGACCCTTCCCCTGAGAGGACCTCTCATTACAACAGCTATCTAACTGGCTCAATCAAAATAACTCTGTCATTCCCTTTATTTAATGTACCTTTATGACTGATATCGGCACGGTTAAGGTTGTTCTAAACAATCACAACTGTATGAATTCTTAGTTATTGTTATGATGCTGTCACTGTGGTTGATCCCCGCTACACTGTTTTTCAAACCTGGTCCTACAGACCCGCATTGTGTGTAGACTTTTGTTCTAGCACAGCTCACACATACAGTGGGGCAAAAAAGTATTTAGTCAACCACCAGTTGTGCAAGTTCTCCCACTTAAAAAGATGAGAGAGGCCTGTAATTTTCATCATAGGTACACTTCAACTATGAGAGACAAACTGAGAGAACAAAATCCAGAAAATCACATTGTAGGATTTTTTATGAATTTATTTGCAAATTATGGTGGAAAAAAAGTATTTGGTCAATAACAAACAAGCAAGATTTCTGGCTCTCAAAGACTTGTAACTTCTTCTTTAAGAGGCTTCTCAGACTTACAGAAAACGTTTGACCTCTGTCATTGCCAACAAAGGGTATATAACAAAGTATTGAGATAAACTTTTGTTATTGACCAAATACTAATTTTCCACCATCATTTGCAAATAAATTCATAAAAAATCCTACAATGTGATTTTCTGGATTTATTTTTATAATTTTGTCTGTCTGTTATAAAAGCCATTGCAAGCCTTGTTGAGATAATTTTTTTAAATATATATTTTTTTGTTACACCCTTTTTACACCCTTTTTACATACCAATTTCATGGTATCCAATTGTGAGTAATTACTATCTTGTCTCATCGCTACAACTTCCGTACGGGCTCGGGAGAGACATCCTCCATAACACAACCCAACCGTGCCGCACTGCTTCTTAACACAGCGCACATCCAACCCGGAAGCCAGACGCACCAATGTGTCGGAGGAAACACCGTGCACCTGGCGACCTTGGTTAGCGTGCACTGCGCCCGGCCCGCAATGAGACAAGGATATCCCTACCGGCCAAGCCCTCCCTAACCCGGACGATGCTAGGCCAATTGTGCTTCGCCCCACGGACCTCCCGGTAGCACAGCTAGCACTGCGATGCAGTGCCCTAGGCCACTGCGCCACCCGGGAGGACCTCCTTGTTGAGATTCTATGTACACTGTGCCTACTGATCGAGGTCATCTGTCTGAAGTGATTTTCTCTCGGAAAGTAGAGGGGCAGCAAAAAGCATTGCTGGGCTGGCAAGAGAGATGACAATTGGTGTTGAGGGGGTATCTAGCTACTGGCAAAGGGGGATTGTTGTTTTGGGATCTTGGCTGGCACATGGCTGGCACTACACTCATCTTCATCTGCTGCTTTGTCAGCCAAGAGTTGAGTGGCATAGTTGTGTTTGCAGTCACTTTATTTGTACACCAGGATGAGAAAGTAAAAGAAAATGTGTCACTGAGTGGAAAGAATTGGTTGAGTCATATTCTACACTCAAAGGCCTCGAGGTTAGAGAGTAACCTTGCTTGAATCATATTGTACATTGTGAGTCTTCATATTACATACTGTACATTCAAAGACCTAGTGAGGTGGCGGTAGCCATTTAGGAGGGTTGTTGGTTGGAATTCCAAGCTGCTCGGAAAAATCTGGTTGTATTTAAGACGACAACTGGAGGGTTCCTGGCATTAATATCCCAGGTGCAACCTACTGCCGTTGTGCCCTTGAGCAAGGCACATAACCTCTAAAACTGCTCCAGGAATGCAGTTATGCGCTGCGGATGATCATTTGCTGCTCTCAACCCATCATGCATGTAATGCGTTGGGATGGGTAATGTGGCAGCAATTACATTTCTGTGAAAATATCTATCCTATTTAAGCCTAGGTCTGAGAAATGGACATTTGAATAAATATCACACAAACAGTCTAAATATCCACTAACAGTGCTTTTTAATGTATTAGTCTGGGAAGTGGCCAAAGTCAAATGCTAAAGTATTTTACATAATTAAAAGATTTGCAGGCCAAGACAAGCATTTGCAAGAGTGTGAAATACAAAAACATTTAATTTTGGCATGAATGTTGTCACAGATTGATGAGAAAGATTGGCCTAATTTGGTCTGATATTGACTATTGTAGAATCTCTCATTGCTATGTCACTATGACCAGAACAAATGCAGCTGACCATGGACGTTTGGGTAATCAATTAACTCCACTCACAGAGTCCAAATGACTGCTTTGGTGGGGTAGGAGGGAACTAGTGGGGGTTAACACCTCGCACCCTGTTGTAAATCACAGAGAGAAGATTCAAGTTCCCCTCCCTAAATTCACCAGAGGAATTCCCTCCCCAAATTCACCCGATGAATGTGACTTTGTTTCACAGACTTTTCCCGCTAAAACTCTTAACATGTTCTAAAGCAAATACTGGAAAAATATTTCGAACATAGAATGTGGGGAATTGTCAGAGGCGGTCTAAAGAACACTAATGTCATAGTGTGTGTTATTTTGTGATGCCATTACAAATCTTATAAAAGGAAATACTGTAACATGGAAAGTATACATACTACATGCACAAAGTTTCCATCCTGCTATGAAAAATTATGAACGTGTTTTTGTTAAGAGAGGGATGTGATTTTAGAAAATATAAGAGGAAATTGTTTCTATACTGGTGCCCAGTATGTAGTCACCATCCCTTGAGTGAGGTCAGAGAGCGTGTCAGCCTGTCAGAACAGCCCCTTTGAACGAACTGTATAAAATAATGGGTTAAGAATTAACGTATAAGACCAGAGAGACATAGATCTGCAGCTCACGTTTAAAGTGGTTTGAATTCTGAATCTCAACACGAGGTAGAGACAATAAAGTCACCTCCCGATCAATCACTGGCACTACACGACAAGTTACCAGATACCGGACGACTGCAGAGGAGAACAACAGAGAACCCCCTTTCCAAGGCAGTCCGGTTAGGAGAGACACACGGCAAACAAAGGCATTTTCACGTAAATACATTTGAAGTCGGAAGTTTACATACACCTCAGCCAAATAAATGTAATCTCAGTTTTTCACAATTCCTGACATTTAATCCAAGTAAAAATTCCCTGTTTTAGGTCAGTTAGGATCACCACTTTATTTTTCAGAATGTGAAATGTCAGAATAATAGTAGAGAGAATGAATTATTTGAGCTTTTATTTCTTTCATCACATTCCCAGTGGGTCAGAAGTTTACATACAATCAATTAGTACTTTGTAGCATTGCCTTTAAATTGTTTAACTTGGGTCAAACGTTTCAGGTAGCCTTCCACAAGCTTCCCACAATAAGTTGGGTGAATTTTGTCCCATTCCTCCTGAAAGAGCTGGTGTAACTGAATCAGGTATGTACTGTAGACCTCCTTGCTCGCATGCACATGTTCAGTTCAGCCCACAAATGTTCTATGGGACTGAGATCAGGGTTTTGTGATGGCCAATCCAATACCTTGACTCTGTTGTCCTTAAGCCATTTTGCCACAACTTTGGAAGAATGGTTGGGGTCATTGTCCATTTGGAAGAAAATGTGTGACCAGACTGCCATCTCCCAGGTTTATTTCTGCCTCTGCTCTGTGAGATTATGTCTGAGTTGATCGATGGTGCTCCAGCCACACTAAGAACAAATGACCCCTAGCCGCCGACTATTTCCCCCCAGAAAGTGCTCCTATTTGGGCAAATAATTAAGAGGTATTTCTTTGGATGGGAGGCAATTTGTTTTGCTTTGCCGTTCACCACTAGCTCGCCCTTGCATTTCGGTGAAGCGCCGGCCATCATCCTCATCAACCTCCACTTTCTATTTTCATGACCTGATGGGGCGGGCAGGAACAGGACATGGAAACTAGTGCCGGTTGACCCAGTATCTCCATGCCAACATGCTTGAATACATGGCAGTGTGTGGTGAGGATGGCCACATTGCTACATTCTCTGCGATGAAAGTAAAACCAACCTCTCCATTCACCAGAAAACAGGTGATGAAAGAGAGAATGTAACAGGTGGATTTACTTGGTTGAGGGGAATTCTGGCTAAAATTGTGCCAGTTTCCCAGACATATTATCAGAACTAGTCCGGGACTAAAAATCACTGTCAATGGAGTGTTTACATTCTCAATTGAAATCCAAAAAATTTCAAAAAAATTCTAAAGATTCTCAATTCAAATCCAGGACTATGTTTAATCCGTGTCCAGGAAACCGGTCCTTAAAGTCTATATTAAAACCTCTGATGACATAGTGTACCATGACAAGACAGTGGCAAACCCTATTAGCGCATGTTGACATGCATAATCATTCACTCTATAAATGTTTAAAGGGCTGCATTTGGAACTTACTCCCTCCTATTTGGAATGGGAACATCTGTGCTAATGGCAACTACACACAGATGGGTGATATGATTCGTTTGTGGGGCTAAACATTAAGTGACCCACCATAGACCCCAATCAAGCTTTGCTCTTTTCCCCAGATGTGTACATGTTCAGCAAGGGTATATAGGCTCACTCACAGTGGGGTTGGGGTCAATTCCATTTCAATTCAGTCCATTCAGAAAGTAAACTGAGATTCCAATTCTTATTGAAAAGAAATGACAAAAATGAGTGGCAATGGAATTGACCCCAACCATGATTCACAGAGCAGAGCGTCTGCTAAATGACTTAAATGTAAATGTAAATGTAAGAGCTGTACTTCCCACACTCTTGAGCTATGCCTCAGAGAGAGATAGACATGCTTGTATTCAAAAGCTTTAGACACCAGAAGACTTTTCTCTCCAACCTTTTCAACCCTTTAGAATCAACAAACCTTTTTACGATCCACCACTAATGAGAAAATATAGATTAGTTATTTAAAGCATTCACCTTTAATCTACCCCAAAGCAATGGAGGACTGGAGAAACCAGATACCATAGACACCTGGTTGCTGTTGAAAGCCTCTAGCTCCTAATGCACTGATCAACCTTGAGGGCTTTAAGCAACAATGAGCTCATTCACTCACTCGTTTTCCACAGCAATGTCAACTCTAGCCTAACTCTTTCCCTGCATTATACAACGTTTTCAATAATATATATCCTGCCGCCATGCGTTTTGTCTGAATTATCAATTACCCAATTACCTGTGCTCCCTGGGTATGGGAATGTTTCTTCCAACTCATTTCACAATGAATGTCCTTAATTGAACCTTACCTGAAAATGACCTGAAATGATTATCACTCAAGTTACTGTCAGATTTCCATTCATATAACAGAACTGAAAGATACAATTGATATGTAAATGCATCAGGCTTTTTGTTCGGCCAACGATCCCAGTCTGGAAAACACTGCCCAATCTTGAGGATGAAATGACAAAGCCAAGCAGGTTGTGTAATTCTTTACACTTCCAGATGGTGGCGCTCCACCACCGTTCAGCCCGCCTTAATGCCTGCTCAGCCAATTACCTCTGACATGGAGATGCACTGTCAGCCTGCATTCACTCAGTCTGTAACTAACTAGAAAAGACAATTCAAACAAGGGGTAGTAATTAAAGCTACAAAATACATTTAAACGAGAAGTCTGGGGAAAAAATGAATTATCCCTGATGTTCGTTGGGATGTAATTACAATACAGTCTGCAATCTGTCCAATTATATCAAATCACACCAAAGTTTATTGATCGCATAGACAGCTTAGTAAATGTTATAGTGGGTGCAGCTAAATGCTTATGTTACTAGCTTCTAACAGTGCAGTACAAATTTGAAACAAGTATTAATCAAAACTTGAAACAAGAAATCAGAAATCATGAATGTCAGAAACAGTCCGGTCTTTAAAAATCCTTAAGAGTCTATTGAAACACCTGTGCGTTAATTTAAGTAACATATTAAAAATATAAAATCAAATGTATTTATATAGCCCTTCTTACATCAGCTGATATATCAAAGTGCTGTACAGAAACCCAGCCTAAAACCTCAAACAGCAAGCAATGCAGGTGTAGAAGCACGGTGGTCCTTTTTTGACGAATCTCAAATATAAAATATATTTGTTTAACACTCTTTTGGTTACTACATGATTCCATAAGTGTTATTTCATAGTTTTGATGTCTTCACTATTATTCTACAATGTAGAAAATAGCACAAAGAAAGATTTCAGTTTCCAGTTTGCTCAAAGTCCTGTGTAGTGCCTTGAGTGCCGCTGTGGTGTCGGCTTGAGGGGGATATAAACAGCCATGGCAATAACCAATGTGAATTTTCTTGGGAGGTAATGGGGTCGGCATTTGATGGAGAGGTATTTCAGATTGGGATAGCAAAAGGTTTTCAGTTTTTGTACTTTTTTTACAATCACACCAAGAGTTATTAATCATAAACTCCTCCACTTTTTGATTTTCCTGGAGGGTTCTTCCTGTCTGTGCAATGTACGGACAAGCCAGCAGACGTATGGCCTAGGAAGGTGTACCTTGCGTGAGCAATGACTCTGTAAGACACATTTTTACAATCTCTCATGTCCCTCGGGAAGGAAATCCTCACCCTGAGTTTGTCTACCTTATTGTCCAGAGACTGTATATTAGCAAGTAGTGGGTGGTTTGCCCTCCTACAGAGTCTGACTAGAACACTGGCTCTCATTCCTTTCATCCCCACTCAGGCCGACACCACAGCAGCACTCAAGGAACTAGAGAACTAAGAAATAACAGACATAAAAACAAAATGCAAAGTTGACTAGGAGCTAGAAGGTGGTAGGTGAATTAACAAGCGCACGCCACATTGGTGATGTCCCGGAACCCTTTGTTTGTGGTGGATTTGTGTTGTGTATGTGTGTGTGTGTGAGAGGGAGGAAGGGAAGTATAGTGGTAAATGTGTACATGGTGATTTAGGTTGAGCTTTGGCTGAAACAGCGATTTCAATCTTGAGGCCAATTGGTTATTATAGTTGACCAACTCCATAGGCATTGGCTATACATTTATTCAGCACAAACATCTGGGACCAGGCTATGTCTGCTCTGTTCAATGCTTTCGAACGTTTATCATCCCTTTGCAAACATGTACAGTATCTTATAACTGGCAAAGGTTGACAGTTATGGTTTACAGTAGAGGTCCTTTCCTGAAATCTGATTGGTAGACTGCAAATTGGATAATGTGACCTGTAGTATTATCAAAGACCTCATGATGTTGTGATGTGCACTTTCAAACTCATCGAAAGTAGGCTTAAAAAAATCCACATAATCTCACACAATCTTCCAATACAGCCATAATACAGTGGCAATAAAAAGTATGTGAACCCTTTGGAGTCACCTGTACTTCAGCATAAATGGAAATAACATTTGATCTGATCTTCATCTAGGTCACAACAATAGACAAACACAGTCTGTTTAAACTAATAGCACACAAACAATTATACGTTTTCATGTCTTTATTGAACCCACCGTGTAAACATTCACAGTGCAGGGTGGGAAAAGTATGTGAACCCTTGGATTTAATAACTGGTTGAACCTCCTTTGGCAGCAATAACCTCAACCAAACTGTGGACCATTCCTCTTACCAAAACTGTTTTAGTTCAGCAATATTCTTGAGATGTCTGGTGTGAACCGCTCTCGAGGTCATGCCACAGCATCTCAATCGGGTTGAGGTCAGGCCTCCATTAGGCTTATTTTTTTCTGTTGAAGCCATTCTGTTGTTGATTTACTTCTATTTTGGGTCGTTGTCCTGTTGCATCACCCACCTTCTGTTGAGCTTCAATTGGCGGACAGATAGCCTTACATTCTCCTGCAAAATGTATTGATAAACTTGGGAATTCATTTTTTCCGTTGATGATAGCAAGCTGTCCAGGCCCTGAGGCTACCTTCACTATACTTTACAGTTAGGATGAGGTTTTGATGTTGGTGTGCTGTGCCTTTTTTTTCTCCACACACAGTGTTGTCTGTTCCTTCCAAAAAAACAAACTTTAGTTTAATCTGTCCACATAATATTTTACCAGGAGCAGTGTGGAACATCCAGATGCTCTTTTGCGAACTTCAGATGTGCAGCAATGTTTTCTTTTGGACAGCAGTGGCTTCTTTTGTGGTGTCCTCCCATGAACACCATTCTTGTTTAGTGTTTTACGTATCGTAGACTCGTCAACAGAGATGTTAGCAAGTTCCAGATGTTTCTGTAAATCTTTAGCTGACACTTTAGGATTCTTCTTAACCTCATTGAGCATTCTGCGCTGTGCTCTTGCAGTCATCTTTGCATGTCGGCCACTCCTCGGGATAGTAACAACAGTGCTGAACTTTCTCCATTTATAGACAATTTGTCTTACCGTGGACTGATGAACATCAAGGCTTTTAGAGATACTTTTGTAACCCTTTCCAGATTTATGCAAGTCAACATTTATTAATCTTGGGTCTCAGGGCAGCTCTAACCAACATCTCCAATCTCGTCTCATTGGTTGGACTCCAAATAGGTTTTGGAGAAGTTATTAGCCTAGGTGTTCACGTACTTTTTCCAACCTAAACTGTGAATGATTACATTATGTATTCCATATAGACAAGAAAAATACAATAATTTGTATGTTATTAGTTTAAGCAGACGGTGTTTGTATGTTGTGACTTAGATGAAGATCAGTTGTAATTTTAGGACCAATTTACGTAGAAATCCAGATAATTCCAAAGGGTTCACATACTTTTTTTTGCCACTCTAAGTCATCCTCACACATACAGTATACCGCCAGTACATCCACAATTAGTCATTCATCTACAAGGCTAAAGTGTGAGCTACACTACATGACCAAAAGTATGTGAACACCCGCTTGTCGAAAATCTCATTCCAAAATCATGAGCAATAATATGGAGTTGGTCCCCCCTTTTGCTGCTATAACAGCCTCCATTCTTCTGAGAAGGCTTTCCACTAGATGTTGGAACATTGCTGCAGGGACTCAGCCACAAAAGCATTAGTGGACCTCACTAAGGAACTGATGTTGGGGGATTAGGCCTGGCTCGCAGTTGGTGTTCCAATTAATCCCTAAGGTGTTTGATGGGGTTGAAGTCAGCTCTGTGCAGGCCAGTCAAGTTCTTCCACATCTATCTCAACAAACAATTTTTGTATGGACCTCGCTTTATGCACGGGGGCGTTGTCTTTCTGAAACAGGAAGCGGCTTTCCCCAAACTGTTGTCACAAAGTTGGAAGCACAAAATAATTTATCATGTCATTGTATACTGTGGTATTAAGATGTTCCTTCACTGGAACTAAGGGTCCTAGCCCGAACCATGAAAAACATCCCCAGACCATTATTCCTCCTCCACCAAACTTAACAGTTGGCACTATATATTCGGGAAGGTAGCGTTCTCCTGGCATACGCCAAACCAGATTAGACCGTCGGAATGACAGATGGTGAAGCTTGATTCATCACCCCAGACAACACTTGACATTGCGTATGGTGATCCTAAGCTTGTGTGAGGCTATTCGCCCATGGAAACCCATTTTATGAACCTCCCGACGAACAGTTATTATGCTGAAGTTGCTTCCAGTGTCAGTTTGGAACTCGGTAGTGAATGTTGCAACTGAAGACAGAAGATTTTTACGCGCAACTAGTTTCAGCACTCGGCGGTCCTATTCAATGAGCTTGTATGGCCCACTTAAAAAGGTGAGAGAGGCCTGTAATTTTCATCATAGGTACACTTCAACTATGACAGACAGAATTAGAAAAAAAATCCAGAAAATCACATAGTATGATTTTTATTAATTTATTTGCAAATTATGGTGGAAAATAAGTATTTGGTCACCTACAAACAAGTAATTTATTTACTTTTTTACCAAATGTTGTATTTCCTCATCCATATAATGAATTTAGAGGGCAAACTGTTTTGGTCGGGCAGAGATTTGGCTCCCCCTGTTGAACCCTTGGTGACCCTTCCCCTGAGAGGACCTCTCATTACAACAGCTATCTAACTGGCTCAATCAAAATAACTCTGTCATTCCCTTTATTTAATGTACCTTTATGACTGATATCGGCACGGTTGTTCAAAACAATAACAACTGTATGAATTCTTAGTTATTGTCATGATGCTGCCACTGTGGTTGATGGTGGTAGGCTTTGTTACTTTGGTCCCAGCTCTCTGCAGGTCATTCACTAGGTCCCCCCGTGTGGTTCTGGGATTTTTGCTCACCGTTCTTGTGATAATTTTGACCCCACGGGGTGAGATCTTGCATGGAGCCCCGTGGAGAGGGAGATTAACAGTGGTCTTGTATTTCTTCCATTTCCTAATATTTGCTCCCACAGTTGATTTCTTCAAACCAAGCTGCTTACATATTGCAGATTCAGTCTTCCCAGCCTGGTGCAGGTCTACAATTTTGTTTCTGGCATCCTTTGACAGCTCTTTGGTCTTGGCCATAGTGGAGTTTGGAGTGTGACTGATTGAGGTTGTGGACAGGTGTCTTCTATACTGATAACAAGTTCAAACAGGTGCCATTAATACAGGTAACGAGTGGAGAACAGCCTCTTAAAGAAGAAGTTACAGGTCTGTGAGAGCCAGAAATCTTGCTTGTTTGTAGGTGACCAAATACTTATTTTCCACCATAATTTGTGAATAAATTCATAAAAAATCCTGCAATGTGATTTTCTGGATTTTTTTCTCTCTCATTTTGTCTGTCATAGTTGAAGTGTACCTATGATGAAAATTACAGGACTCTATCATCTCTTAAAGTCGGAGAACTTGCACAATTCATTTTTTTGCCCCACTGTAGATCTTCACCTGAGCCAATGGGAGACATGTGTAATGGCAAAGTAAAAGCCAAAGCTTGCATTCATCCATGGAGTTATCCTGGTTGATTTTTGCACTCGAGCATCGGAGCTCATTTATAGTAAGAGTGAATCTTCTTCCAGTGGAGAACTCTACATAACAAATGACACCATTTCCTTTATATAATGCACTACTTTTGTATAGGGCTCTGGTCAAAAGTAGTACACTCTTGGAGAGTTTGAGTGTCCTTCAAATGTAAGCTGAGGGGTATATCAGGTCTTTCCCAGAATCCCTCTCTGGTGGTGCACATGGTCACACCTGTACCCCAACCACCGCCTCTTGCGTGTTTTATTAATTTGGTTATTTGATGGTTGGTTCCCCAAGGTGGTTCCTGTTTGGTGAGTGTGAGTGGAGGACACACGTAGGGTTACACACAAGGCCGTATATTGTACACATATACAGTATGGCTACAAATATACATACACACGAACATGCAGGGCTACACACAGAGAAAAACACACTGACGGCTACACCAACAGAGACAAACACACACACATAGTGCTTCTAATGCCGACGTGTGGCAATCTGGTTTTCCATTTGCTGTGATCAGACATACTCTGGCTCCTCCTGGGAACATGCATCTTGGGCTGGCTCTCTATTCACTCTTACCTTTCTGGGAGGCATTGAAGCATCCAGCATCGAAGACTACTTGCGTGTTTTGAAACCTGCTCACCTGTTCTCACCTTCCACACACTTTGTCCTTCTCTTTTTTCTCAACAGTTGGTTGAATCAAAGATAAAGACGTCAGCTCAACAATGGCGGGTGCCCTTAAGCCTGTCTACCTCCTCACAAGGATTAGGGTATTTCTCATGGGGAACTTGTTGCCTTTTCCCAGAATAAAATGAAAAGCCTTTGTATGGAAAAGCTCTGTATTTCCCCCTAACACCTTTTGGAGGCGTCACAAGTATACATGTATCACTCTGGTGTGGTTTTGTGAGTCTTGTCTTTGAAACTGACTATAAACCTCTCTGAGTTTCTCCTACTGCCGCAGCTCTGTCAAAAGTTTGTCTGCAGGGATGAGGGAGGATGTCAAGGAAGGGCGGATGATAGGACACGTTATTCTATTCTATTCTGTTTATCATGTTGGCTAGGAAAGGAAGGTATTGTCTGGACATGGCAGAGTGAAAACAGATCAGAACATTAGCCAGAGTAATGACGACTGCCTTTCACAGATGAAAATGAAATTAGAGGGGCACCACGGCCCTCATTTAGGGCCATACCCTGCAGGCCAGACTCTCATTGGGTCTCCAGAATGTGCCTAATAAAGAGGTAGAGGTTTGGAAACCAAGTGTGAATGTAACGGCCGTTGGTGGAAGAAGGTGAGGACCAAGGTGCAGAGTGGTACGTGTTCATCTTTTATTCGTTGAACTGAACACTGAATAGCCAAACAATAAAAACAACCGAAACAGTTCTGTCTAGTGCAGACACAAAAACAGAACGCAACTACCCACAAAAACCCAGTGGTAAAAGGCTACCTAAGTATGGTTCTCAGAGACAACGATAGACAGCTGCCTCTGATTGAGAACCACACTCGGCCAAACAACAAAGAAATATAAAACCTAGAAAATTAACATAGTCACCACTCTAGTCACACCCTGGCCAAACCAAAATACAGAATACAAATCTGTCTTTGGCCAGGGCGTGACAGTACCCCCTCCACCCCAAAGGTGCGGACTCCGGCCACAAAACCTGACCCTAAAGGGAGGGTCCGGGTGGTTCTTCTTTACGGCGGTGGTTCTGGTGCGGGACGTGGACCCCGCTCCACCTTAGGCTTGTCCCACTTAGGTGGCGCCTCTGGAGCGAAGACCCTCGTCGCCGACCCCGGACTGGGGACCCTCGCAGTGGGCCCTGGACAGATGGGCGACTCTGGCAGCGCCGGACAGGCGTGCGACTCAGTCAGCGCTGGACAGGCGGGCGACTCTGGCAGCGCAGGACAGGCGGGCGACTCGAAACCTAGAAAATGAACATAGAAACCTCTCTCTGGCCAGGGCGTGACAGTGAATGAGGCCGTTGTGTCTTCAATCAAGCCAAACGAATAGGCCGTAAATATCACATTGGCGACAAATAAAATTAGTGTGTGATTAGAACTAGATGAGCGCAAAGTCAGACCAGGTGAGGCCTTTTGAATGCCCAGTGTTGTACTTTTATAATCTCTAACAGTTTAGCAATCAAGACAAAATATTGATATTGTTGAGAAGTGACCCAAGATAAATCAATTAATTCACTTCTTCGGGATCAGTGTCCCTTCCACAGGACGGTTGAGCTAACATAGGCTAATTCGATTAACATGAGGTTGGAAGTAACAAGAACATTTCACAGGACATATCTGATATGGGTTTAAATTATATGGGCTTAAATTCTTGTTAATCTAACTGCACTGTCCAATTTAGAGTAGCTATTACAGTGAAAGAATATCAGGCTATTGTTTGAGGAGAGTGCACACAATTTTGAACATGAAAAGTTACTAATTAACAAATTAGGCACATTTGGGCAGACTAGATACAATATTTTGAACAGAAATGCAATGGTTCATTGGATCAGTCTAAAATTCAATGGTCCATTGGATCAGTCTAAAACGTTGCACATACACTGCACCTGGGCTGGAATAATACATTTTGGCCTTTCTCTTGCATTTCAAAGATGATGGTACAAAACAATTACACAAGAACGGTTGGTATTTTCTTTGTATTATCTTTTACCACATCTATTGTGTTATATTCAACTACATTCCTTTCACATTTCCACAAACGTCAAAGTGTTTCCTTTCAAATGGTACCAAGAATATGCATATCATCAGGGCCTGAGCTACAGGCAGTTAGATTTGGGGATGTAATTTTAGGCGAAAATTGAAAAAGAATGGGCGGATCCTCTAATAAACACCAGCCTCAGCTGTCGCCACAAGCTGCTGTCACCACATATAGTAATTATTATTATGGAATTGAAAATTAAAACAATTTACCGATGTGTCTGGCAATAAAAGTGAACGGGGCCTTAGTTTAGGATATGTAAATGTGTTTAAGAAGCATTCTTTGATACCATTCCTACTGATGAGTGCCTAAATTGGAACACAGTGCTATAAATTATGTCAGAGCTCAGGCTCTGCACTTCACAGCACTGTATAGGTTTTGATTGACAGAAGTTCTGGACTTCAGCACCACACACTACAAGAATTTGCCCACATCCCTCCCGCTAATTGGCCAACCTTTTTTGTTGTGAGGGAAATTCTCTAAATGAAGAGGGCTAGATGTATTTTGAAAGATGAGACGTTGAGGATTATAATAAATATTGCTTTTATGTGGTTAAAAAGCAAGCTAAAACACCCATGAGTCCAAAGTTGCACTTCACATTTCCATATCATAAACCTGTCATATACAGTGTCAACATTTATGATCCCTGTTTGATGTACAGTTACAATATGACATGGCGTCATACCCCAGGGTGTTTTGAACAGAATGAGCCTATGTTTATCTATTGTGAAGGATATTTGCGGTGAAACTTGCTCCTGAATGCACGCATCTTTTCTATGCACTCCACAATTACGCTAAGTTTCTCTGAATTACCCTGTGAAACCTAACACTGCAAGATCATATTTTATGACTTAGCTAGTCATGCTGGCAATAGAACAAGCTTTCAAATGATGCACATTTGATCCAGATTGCGATTTATAATGGGCCGTTTTTGGATTGCGTAAACAACAACAGTAATTGTGTGATGGCGGGGGACCAGGGCTGTGATCCAAACAAAACAACCACGATTGCGCCTGCTATAGTTCCTCAACAGCACAGCAAGGAGAGCTCAAAAAAAGCACCTTATAGTTGAAGACTTCTTTGAGTCATAAAAATGGACTTAGGGCCTGAGAGGTGTGTGGCCACTTAGACACCAGTTAGTCCTCTCACTCAAACCCTCTTAGGTTGCACCTACCCCACATTTTCCAGGACTATTACTCTAGACACATGTTACTGAATGTATCCAAAGTATTTTTAGATTTCGTTATCAACAATTGCAGATAAAATCAACAGTGTATTGTTTGGATTGAGCCTTGTCCAGTGAACTGTTGTGTCCTCAACTTTGGTCTAATAATTTTCCCATAATCTCCAAACTGTTCCCTTTCAATTGTTACCATGCTTATGGGGGGGGGGACACTTGCACCTAGAAAAGCACTCGTACTCTGAGATGATTGATACATACAGCCGCAGTACGAATATGTTAGGTCAAATATCTGAAGCCCCATTCTTAGCCAGATTTAGAGGCACATTTTTTAAAAATAATTTAGCGGCGCTCTTAACCCGAATTGCTCCTGTAAGTCCTTCTGAATAAGTGTCTTTCTCAAGGTCACTTCGACAGATTTGTGGCTCTGGGATGCTAACAGTGGCCTTTCGGTTACTGGCCCAACGTTCTAGCCCAACATTCTTAACCACTAGGCTAAAGTTACAAAACAACACGACTCAACAGCAAGACCTTGACTGCTCCAGGGGCACTAGCTCCTGGCTGACACTGTGCTTCCAATCCCTTGAGTGTGTGTGCGTTTGTCTCAGGGGGTTGGGTAAGCAACAACAACAAAAATCTGTGGACACTAAGGATATTGGACTATGAAGCAGTCTTCTAAGGCCATTGAATTAACATTCAACTTAAAATATCAAGAAGCCCAAAAACTCTTTGACCATTAATGCCCTTGCAACCCCATGGACTAAATCACCCGCACTCACTGCAATGACTGTTCGAGTTTTACTTTCACTAGGGAGGCTTCCCCCTCTTTCAGACTTTATACCCAAATGACTAATTCTGCAGGACCATCAGGACAAGCACAGTTCCACAAAACTGGTGGAGAAAGACCCATGCTAGCCCATTGCCGTTGACGCTGAGGATGGCAGCAAAAGTTAGATTTCAGTTCAGCTAAACCTGTCACCTCGAGAGAACTAAATGAACAACGTATGCTTATTTGATGATTGTAAGTAATTATTTTGATTGCATGCTATTTATTTCAATGCATTATCTTTACGTTTTATCTGACAGTTTGCATTCATTGTCAGCAGTTTATTGCACGTTATTTTTAATTTTATGTCGATAATTCAAGTTGGGCTTGTTGTTACCTAATCACCTGTATTTAATGGCTATAATATGTATATTTAATTTCATAAAGCTGCTTAAATGTTGGTTTTGATTCATGGAAAAAGTTTCGTTGATGCGTTGGATTGATCAAGATAGAATTTTGTTGTGTTGCAACACTTTTCTTTGCATTCACATTTCGATAGTTTAATGTGGAATTTCTTTAGAACACTTGGACATAGGCTATTTATCAGTTTTGAAGGTAAGACCCAGATACCGACTACGTCGAATTAACAACAGTTTAATAATCCAACGGGGGCCAGCAAAAGACAGGTCAAAGGCAGGCAGGGGTCAGTAATTCAGAGGTGGGGCAAAGGTACAGGATGGCAGTCAGGGTCAGGGTAGGCAGAGGTCTATAATCCAGAGGTGGTGCAAAGGTACAGGACGGCAGTCAGGCTCAAGCAGAGTGGTCAGGCAGGCGGGCTCAGAATCAGGACAGGCGGGCTCAGTCAGTACAGGCAAGGGTCAAAACCAGGAGGGCGAGAAAAAGCGAGACTGGGGAAAAGCAGGAGCTGAGACAAAAACCACTGGTTGACTTGGCAAACAAGACAAACTGGCACAGACAGACAAAAAACACAGGTATAAATACACAGGGGATAATGGGCTACACCTGGAGGGGGCAGGAGACAAGCAGAAGGACAGGTGAAACGCTCTTATTTATACATCTTTCTTTATTATTATAATGTGTATCCATTTCTCCTCCAACACTCATTTTTTTTGTGGAACAGTTACGTTTCAATATAGGCTGCTTAACTACAAATGCCAAATAATAATGCGATTACACGGATAATGCTAAATACACGGATCATTTTACTAAAACAACTAAAACAACTATTAGGAAATCTGACAGAGATCTCGATCTCTCCCATGATGTCCTATGATGTCAGTGCTGCTGACAGTGTGGCATGCTGACCACACCGCTGGATTCATGTGCGTGACCGCTGCAAAATAAATGTACACACATGTTTATTCAATCATTTAATCCAAACTGCTCGCATGCGTCAACGAGCGTCTGCATAGCCAGGCATTAAAATAGAACTTGGTTCTATTTTTAAAGCTTGATGCGCCGCAAGTCCCTTCTCGCCCATATCATTGTTTTTTTAGGAGTATATACCCACGTGGGTGATTGAAAGATGAACTGAGATCCACACTCCAGTCCAGTTGGTGGTGGTAATACACCTTAAAGTTATTTGCATACCGGCATATAAGGTCCAAAGAAGAAGACCGAAGGAGGCGCGATTACTAGAAACAAACTCGGTTTACCCTTTTATCTGTGGATTCATTGTCGGAGTAGAGGACCTTGTGCATTTCAGGTAAAATAACAACCCAATGTTTATGTCCCAGGACAAATGAACTAGCAACAGGAAGCTTGCTTGCTAAACTGCCATGAACATTTCATGTGTTTCAACCTGACCCCAAATTAATATAGTTGGTTCAGAGTTTGTTTTTATATTTCAACCTGCGTGTCCTGATCGTGTCCTGAGGCATGTTCAGAGGGTTTTATGTTCTTGGTAACACAAAAGTAATGTAACGAATTACATTACACCGTTACTTACTCTTACTTTTAATGGCAGTAACGTTGTAACCTAATGAGTTGCTTTAAAAAGTAACCCCAAGTGGTTTGTTTTATATTTATGTGTGTGTGTGCACGCGAGCGTAGGCATAGCACTGTGACACACAACTCATTTGTCACACTTGGGGGATTTTTGCTATTCACTGTGTCAGCAACTTCTGGAAAAGAGATTAGGTCTGGAACCTTTTTCTTTCTCCAATGGCCTCTTTGGCAATCTTGTTTTATAAGTAACCAAAAACATTTAACATCTAAGAACTGGTTGTCCAGCTGCAATGTTCCATAAGAACTGCTCACAAGTGTATTATTAGTTATGTTTGGCAAAGGTCAGCTGGATATTATTCTGGTGACCTAGCACACTCTGGGATTTAGCAATGAGAAGGAGCTCTAGTCATTCCGTGGGAAGAAACAAACACTTTAAAACATTTTGCAGTTCAATAGTGTTTGTTGACTCCCGAGCTACCATGCACATTTTAAATATTAATATATTCAGTTTGTCTACAATTCAACTTTCTTGATATTGTTACATTGTTATTATGCTAAGGCAAAACTGTGTGTTTTTCCTCCCAGCCATTGCCTACGGTTAGTTTGAAGCGCAATTCAAGACTTCTCTGCAATCTTCCTGTGCCCTGGCTCCCCAGGCTTTTGTACTGTACTGGATTCACATTACATTCAAACTCCTCAGCACTTATAAATGCTTATTCTACTGAATAGAAAACAATGTGGATTTATTTCCCGCTGCATTAATTCTGCTTGGGGCCTATGGATTTCCCCTGCCTTGTCCTCTTTTCTTTCATCAGAATTCTCGCACTCATCCATAGGGTAGAGAATGGGTTTATCGTTTTCTTTCCTCTAATTTGAACAAATTGTTATTGAATCCCAATTCTGGGAGGAGGTACTGCTAATTGAATAGCTTGAATTGTTTGTATCCCACAGTGTGTGTCAAGGGATCCAATGACCTTGAAAAAGTAGAGACCACTGAAAGAGGCTGTGATTTTTAAAAACTTTCATATCTGTTTTATCGACATTATTTAGACCAGGAATTCCCATTGAGATATAGTGATACATTTCTTCCCCCAGGAAAACATTGCCAGGAGGGCAGCTCCAGTAAATGCTAACTTCTGGATTAAAAATGATTTTAAATAGAGTATCTCCCATGAACATGCTTCACAGTTTAGAACTAGGCTTTATCTGTGTCAAGGGAACAGGACTTTAAATACGCAATAAAGTAAACACAAGATACTATAAAAGGAAAAGCCCCATATGAATTAGATTGATTTACAAATGTTACTTCCTGCAGAGGATTTTAAAAAAAATCTAAAGTATATTCAGGGACCCAATGAAAGTACATGTAAAATATAGAGAATTCTAAATTCTGGCTTTGTTTCATGAAAACAATCTGATATTGTTATAAAGAGATACTTCGGGATTTTGGCAATGAGGCCCTTTATCTACTTCCCCAGAATCAGATGAACTGGTGAAACCAGTTTTATGCATCTGTGTCCAGTATATAGGAAGTTAGGGTTAGGTTCGCAAGCTAATGCTAACTACCATCAGCACAATGTCTGGAAGTATATGGGTGTGTGTTAGCATGCTAGTAGAGACCCATAGACTTCCAGTCATTGCTCTAACGCTAGTTAGCATTGGCTCGAGAAACGACCTCTACCTTCCTTCATACTGGACACAGAGACACAAAAACAAGTTCATCTGACTCTGGGGAAGTGGATTAAGATTATCATGGCCTAAATCCCAAATTATCCCGTTAAGGTACATTGACTAAATTAGAACATTTTTGTGAAAGTTAGTGTTAATGAGAAAGAAGTTGGACAAACAACAATTGATTTGCATTGCCAGACAGACCTTCGAGGGTTGCTGTTTTGAGTAGAGATTTCCTGCTGTACAGTTTTGTATGGTTATCAATCTCATTCTTGAGTCACCTGATCATTGATTACACATGCTAAAACCATTGACAACTACATGCTGTTTTCAAGGGATTGTTAATGTAGTGTCTTAACTCTTAGTACTTATGTATATAATAAGAACGACTCTGAATACAAGAAATTGAACTGGAGCTTCACATTTACTAAAACGAGTTAGTACCAGAATAACATAGAACAACACTGCGCATGACCAAGAGTGCTCCATCCTTAAAGGGGACATCAGTAATTAACAGAACATAACATTTCTTCTCTTATACAATCAGAGTTACTTTTACCAAACCACAACTGAAACATTGGGTTGTTATTGTAGTTATTTTGCATCTTTTAATTTGACTTGAACAGTTTGTTTTTGTTTGTTTGTTTATATGTCCAGTCTGTCTGGTGGACGGTGCCTTCGTTCTGGGTAGCGCCTAGAATTGTCTGGAGGCTCCTGAACATCCTCAGTGTGTGCTTGTTCCATTATAGCTTCTGCTATAGCAGCACCTTCGTCAACACGTTCCCTTCTTTCAGCCTGGGGTCTCTTTACTGCTCCACCGTCCTCTACAGTTCCCTGTGTGTCACTCTCAGGATCTCTCTGTGCCTGTTCTCTCTCGATTGTTGTGCTGTTTTCAAAATCTTCCTCTCTCATGTTCAGAAGCTAAACAACAATTGATAATTGTCAAAAAATACTTTTCAACCATAGCTACACAAGCATTTGTGTAAGAGTATTGATAGCTAGCATAGCATTAAGCCTAGCATTCAGCAGGCAACATTTTCACAAAAACAAGAAAAGCATTCAAATAAAATCATTTACCTTTGAAGAACTTCGGATGTTTTCAATGAGGAGACTCTCAGTTAGATAGCAAATGTTCAGTTTTTCAAAAAAGATTATTTGTGTAGGAGAAATCGCTCCGTTTTGTTCATTACGTTTGGCTAAGAAAAAACCCAGAAAATTCAGTCATTACAACGCAAACTTTTTTCCAAATTAACTCCATAATATCAACAGAAACATGGCAAACGTTGTTTATAATCAATCCTCAAGGTGTTTTTCACATATCTATTCGATGATAAGTCCCTCGTGGCAGTTTGGTTTCTCCTATGTTCAAAATGGAAAAATGTGAAATCATGAAGGGCCAGTTTCTCGGACACAGATTAAGACTACTCCTAGACTAAATAGAAAATTCAACAGAGATTCTCAATTTAAACAACTTTTTAGATCATGACTAGGCTTAATCTGTGTCTGATAAACTGGACCACAACAAATTAAGACAAACCGCCAGATCACTAAGAACTTGTCTATTGGTTGTCATTCTCAGAGAGCAAAACCTACACTACCTCACTCACTTACTCACTGTCAGTGGTGGGAAAAGTACCCAATATCATACTTGAGTAAAAGTTAAGATACATTAATAGAAAATTACTCAAGTAAAAGTGAAGTCACTCAGTAAAATACTACTTGAGTAAAAGTCTAAAAGTATATGGTTTGAAATATCCTTAAGCATCAAAAGTATATTTCTTTGCACAATATACTTAAGCATCAAAAATATGGAGTAAAAAGTACATGATTGTCTTTAGGAATGTAGTGAACTAAATGTATAAGTTGTCAAAAATGTAAATAAAGTACAGATACCTGCCAAAAACGACTTAAGACGTACTTTAAATTACTTTTACTTAGCATTTTACACCACTGCTCACTGTGTCCCCTAGTCCAATGGTATGCTTTGCCTTCACCTGACCCAAGTGACCTGGAACAGTTTCACAATAGTCATCCCAACTTTCTCTCCCACAAACCACTCACAAGGGCAGCATGCACTGCTTTGAAGTCCTGCAGGGTTGGTACTAAAGGAATACTATAGAGTATGGACTGCAGAAGTTCAGACTTTTCAAATGTGTAATTTAAATGGAAGAAAACTCTGTAGGGGTGAACTGTATGGGCTTTTACTAATTATATAATGGTAAGAGGCTTGATAGAATTTTAATTGCGTGTGTCAGCACCTAAGTGAACTTTTCAGGGGAAAATGAGTCTGGCAGAAGTCAGAAATTCAATTATTGAAAATATTGTTTTTTTTAACATTGTCCTTTCGGAAGCATATTTGATGTGCACAGCGTCGCGTTTTGTGATGGAAGGAGTTGACACTTAACCCTTGTAGTCTTAACATTCTGTATACTCCCCATGTCTGAAGGGTAAAAAAATGTCACGCCTTCACTAAACCCCTAAAATAAAGCAGCTTAATTGAATTTTAAACACCAAATCTAATTTTCATGAAGAAACAACCTGTCATTCATAACAAACTTTGTGAATATCTGGGTTTTCTCTCTTCACAATGCAGAAAATCTGCATTTAATCAGTGGACACCACTCCTTTTTCTTACACACCGGTAATAATTGTTTTCTTTACTAAAATAGAGGTTATTTATTATTGCTAAAGGTACTGCATAGGTGTAAAAAAAAAATTGCAATAGATATTACTTCTATAGCCTACGAAAGTAGCAGAAATGTGCAGGAAGTAGTTTTGAATGCATTTTATTGAAGGGAAACAATAACAGTCTTGAACGTTTTTGGCAAAATAGTGATATATACTTATACTGTACAATGAGGAATTCAACTACATTCTCCCAATTTTCAAACCATTGCCCCCACCCACAAGGTGTATAAACAACACGAATAAGAAAATAAGAATAGATACAAAACAAAAACTTGAAGAACATAAATCAATCCACTCTAATTAGCAAATGTAAAACAGTATGTAAGTGTGTGTGCATGGACTTTGCTTTGTTTTACTACAGTCCTTCTTTAGGGGGTAGAATTGAATTGGCATCTCCTCCTCTTGCCTGCCCCAGCTGCAGTCTCAAGTGGATCAGGACAAGATTCAGCCCCCTGAACAGCTTTGCAAGTGCTGCAGAGGCTGTTGTGCAGGGGAAGTGCTCCCTTCTTTGAATGTATGGGGTTACAAGTGCCTTTCCCAGCTCCTCCAGGAACAACCTCCTCTTGTTCCGCTTATCATGCATCCAGGTAGGGTTGATCTTGTTCCGTATCACAAAGGCATTGTATGAGGACACATCAATGATGTTATGGAAGATGACCAGGGGCCAGCGGGCAGTCATCCTCCTGCAGATGCAGAGTAAAAGTTCTCATCACCTTGTCCAGGTTGTCCATGCCTCCTTTGTTATGGTTGTAGTCCAGGATGATGGCTGGCGTCCTGTCCTCACGATCACTGATCTCAGCCGTTTTGTGCAGTGTGCTCAGGAGGATCACATTATAGTTCCTCTTTGGGAGGTAAGAAACTAGAATGGTGGTGGGGGTGAAGACAAACTTCGATGAGAAGCCCTCTCTCCCCCTTGTTGTGAGGAGTGCAGGGGGGAACTCAGGCTTGTTCCTTCTAACTGTGCCAACCATGGTGATCTTTCTCTTCAGGAGATGCTGGCTGAGTTCACAAGAGGTGAAGAAATTGTCACGTGACATTGTGTCCCCTCAGTCCATCTGTCACATCAAGCACAACCCGCATCCCCTGGTTCTTCTCCGGGTCTCCGCTGGTCGGCTTCCCTGTGTAGACTTGCATCTTCCAAGCATAGTTTGATTGTGCATCACAGGCCACCCATATATTGGTGCAATATTTTGCTGGCTTGCTGGGCATATAATGCCGGAAAGGACATCGACCTTTTTACCAAAGAGATTACTATCAGTGTCACAGAAAACAATGATATTAAAGCAATACATAATAAAATTAAGAGTGAAAATCAATTACATTACAGATATGAAAATGAAAATGTACCTCTGAATTGAACCAGTTGAACCACCATCCACTGTTACTTCAGGCCCAGGGTTGTAGAGGTATGTCAGACGCTCCACCCACTTCTCCCACTTTGTCTCTAACACGTCTTGCAGGTCTTAACCTTTTCAAGGTTATCAAATCGTAGCATTCCTGAGAAAGGGTGAAAGACTTTCAGTGGCATCGTGGCACTCTGCATCCCAGAGACTACATGTAGCCTCGACTCGGGACCTATACACACCCGCTAAGATTAGCAGCCCTATGTAGGCACGCAGGTCAGTCTCATCCATTCTTTTCCAGTTGTCTCCATATTTACGGAAACACTCCAAATTTGTCGTCCTGCCCTGGTTGTCATATGGTGACAAGGACCATGTTATTTTTCTGTTCTTTGACAAAAATGTCTCTCTTTCAGCTTGGGGGATTTCTTCTTCATCTGAAGATGATGCATCGTGCTCTGGGTTGTATTCTTCCGCATTTTCTTCTTCAGATACCACCTCTTCTAAATCATTATTCTCTTGTTCCTCCTGGACAAAATCAGATCTACAACCTGTTGGGCCCTGAAACGTGCACTCGTGGCTTCAGCAAAGAGAGAACTGGGGGGACTGTCATCTGCAGCACCTTTATCGCCTCTGATTGCATTCCCCATTAGTAAACAATGCTTTCAATAAATGTTTATTTTGTCTGAGAACTTGAGTCGTGTGGGGTCGTGGAGGGGTGATGCTGGACATGCACAAGAAAGTTTTAGTTTTATCTGAGTTCAATCATTAGCACACAATCTGTGTGTGTGTGTGTGTGTGTGTGTGTGTGTGTGTGTGTGTGTGTGTGTGTGTGTGTGTGTAAATGTGTGTGTGTGTGTGTGTGTGTGTGTGTGTGTGTGTGTGTTTTAGTGTGTGTGTGTGTGTGTGTGTGTGTGTGTGTGTGTGTGTGTGTGTGTGTGTGTGTGTGTGTGTGTGTGTGTGTGTGTGTGTAAATGATTTTATAACAGCCAGGTCAAAAATGACCCTAAGACAACCTTTGTACCCTGGTGGTGTACAGCTTTCATGGAAATATGAACAAATGCGATGTTCCACTTTTTCTAATGTTGGGGTCACTCTCAGAAAAGTAATCAAATTTCAAGTTGAAAAAATATAATTTAGGGGGTTTTCTCTGCTGTTAAATATAGAGGTGGGTAATTTTTACCCTTAAGACAACACAAGGGTTAATTAATATAGGTAAAATAATCTGTTTGAGACATCTAGCAAACGCACTTCTGAAAAAGCTGAAAATCTCCAGAAAAACCTGCAATGACTGAATTCAGGATAGATCTTAAGTCCCCAAAGCACCAAACCAAATCTCAATGTCATGCACTCTACTCTTTAGACTTCATCCTAAATCAATTTGATTACACCAAACCAAAGTCGTATAGGAATGTCAACAAGAAAAACAACGTAGCCGGTTTGCATAATGTTATCTGACATTCATATATATATATATATATATTTTTTTTTATTTATTTTTTTATCTGACAACATTTATTTTGTAATTTATTGGCAGTCTTTCAAGTCTAAGATTTTAATTAAACTACATCGAAACAGAAATAAGTGTGTTCTCAATCTGTGTTCCACACTCGTGTTTTGCTGTATTGGCGGAGGCTCAAACGGGATCTGTGGAGATCACAGCTGATCAACAAGGATTTAGAGAAGCGAGCTTACCACAGTCCAGCTTACACAGTGCCTTCAGAAAGTATTCATACATCCATTTTTCACGTAGCGACACAATCTTGATTTATTTTTCATTCTTCCTTTCTCATCTCTCTATCGCAAACACTTTTGTCTGTGTGAACAGCTCCTCATCTTCCGAGAACTAACAAGTCCATGTCCCTCTATGTCTCCCGCTCTCCCAGAAGAAATACTGTCAGGGAGATATAAGCTAACTTGACACAAACCATAAATGTTTATGTTCAGTCTTTCCCCCCTTCTTCCATTATTCATGGTTTGAGCAAAGTATGACTACTGATGGGTAATGATATATCAGTAAGCGACAGTGAGAAGGAGTCGGAGCAAGCTGGGAAAAAACAGGCGAGAAATAGAATGAGATAACATGAGTAAAAGAGAAAGAAATGCAAAGAAAAAGACAGGGAAAGAACAGTCAGTGAGAAAAAGAGAGATAAAGGGGAGCCAGACACAGACAGAGAGGAAAGACTGTGAGAGGGAAAGAGAGACAGACAGAATGAGCGGCACACCAATGACAGGCAGAGAGTAAACGAGGACAGCAAACTCCCTCTGGCATTTGATTTGTCCCATTTATTTTCACCCTGATTTAATAACGTATTTTTGGACAGGCTTATTGACCGACCGCATCCCTGTCTCGCAGGCGTAAACAGGACTCCAGGCCTAGCGAGCTGCCGTCTGCCTGACTGGACTTTATCAAAAATATATCGAAACAAGTAGGCCAAATCATAATACATATGATGGGCTGTAGTCGGAGCCCCTCCTGAAAGAATCATGATCCATCTGTGTTGCCTCAACGTAGTTCAACAGGGCCAGATTGACAGAGCGCATTTCTCCTAGCCTTGGCTGGTCCAGGTTTGGCGTGAGAATGCACAAACAGATCTGAGACCAGGCTTAATTTTTCTTGCTCAGGAAGTTATTAGCGCTGCACTAACGTGGGGACGGTGCGCCATCCTAATTTTTCCAAAGACATTATACAAATATATATTGCCGCTGGACTTTTTCATCTTGCAAACCCAATCTGTTTACGGAAATCCTTGAAATTGAAATTGACAGAGAAAAATAAAGAAGACATTAGAATATGTGGGAAGTTGAGTTTTATCTTAGAGTGCTTAACAACAAGTGCATCTAACGTACCTACTAATGATAATTTTACTCTCCAAAAAAACCTCTCACATCTAGTAAACAGAATTCGTCAAACCTTTCAACCAGAGACACAGTGCAAGACAGTGAAATACTCAAATGTCTGGGAGTAAAACCCTTATGAAGAACCATTTTGCTCTCTTTATCCAACTCCACAAACTGCATATTCAATTCATTC
The DNA here is from genome assembly GCF_023373465.1 of Oncorhynchus keta. Taxonomy (NCBI): domain Eukaryota; kingdom Metazoa; phylum Chordata; class Actinopteri; order Salmoniformes; family Salmonidae; genus Oncorhynchus; species Oncorhynchus keta. The sequence goes on from NC_068455.1 coordinate 46,181,280, forward strand.
ATATTCCTTCCCAGTTCTTCATACAACTTCAGAGATATGACTTCATTTGGTTGTAGCTTTGTTCAGTGACTTGTGTGTATAGTGTTCATTTTAGGAGACCAGTGCCAAGCCTCACCCATTAGCGCCAAGCCTCAAACTGAGGGTTTCCTAAAATGGATGCCGTTCTGGTGCATGTCTTAAACGTTAAGTGTCGCCCACACCCTCTGTTTGAACTTGGTATTATCAAAAGGTAGTTTGTATGATCATGCCCTCCCCCCACATAGAGATGAATATGTATATGATTAAGGACAAATAATTAAGGCTTCACTAGGGTAGGGGGCAGCATTCGGAATTTTGGATTAAAGCGTGCCCAAATTAAACTGCCTGCTACTCAGGCCCAGAAGCTGGGATTTGCATATAATTGGTAGATTTGGATAGAAAACACTCTAAAGTTTCCAAAACTGCAACGATATGGTCTGTGAGTGCAACAGAACTGATGTTATGATGACTGTGAGTATAACAGAACTGATATGGCAGGCAAAACCTGAGGAAAATCAATCCAGGAAGTACTATTATCTTGAAAGGCTGTTTTTCCATTGGAAGCCTATCCACCATACAAAGACTTAGGACCCAGTTCACACTCTCTTTGGCTTCTTCTACATGTGGCCAGTCTTTAGGCTTTGTTTCAGGCCTTAACTCTGAAAAATGAGGGAGATACAGCACTTTCAATGAGTGGACAGTGGACATTTCCAGACATGAGTCCAGCGTGTGATCGGCATCGGGCCTATCTTGTTTCTCCTTTTCTACTGACAAAGCTTTTGTCTGGTTGAAATATATATTTTTTTTTTTTATGACAAAAACAACCTGAGGATTGATGTTAAACATCGTTTGACATGTTTCTACAAACTTTTATTGTACTTTTTTGACTTTTTGTCTGGATGTTGAGAGCGCGCTTTGTGCCTTTGGATTACTGTACTAAACGCACCAACAAAATTGATATTTCTGGACATAAAGAGGGACATTATCGAACAAAACAAACATTTATGGTCTAACATGGAGACCTGGGAGTGCCATCAGATGAAGATCTTCACAGGTAAGTGATTAATTTTAATGCTATTTCTGACTTTTGTGACACCTCTCCTTGGTTGGAAAATGGCTGTATGGTTTTCTGTGGCGAGGCGCTGACCTAACATAATCGCATGGTGTGCTTTTGCCGTAAAGCCTTTTTGAAATCTGACACAGCGGCTGGATTAACAAGATGTTTATCTTTAATCCTATGTATAAAACCTGTATTTTTCATCAATGTTTATGATGAGTATTTCTGTAATTTGATGTGGCTCTCTGAAATTTCACAGGATGTTTGTTTGAGACAATGATTACTGTACATAACGCGCCAATTTCAACTGAGGTTTTTGGACATAAAGATGAACTCTATCGAACAAAACACAGATTTATTGTGTAACATGAAGTCCTGTGAATGCCATCTGATGAAGATCATCAAAAGGTTAGTGATTCATTTAATCACTATTTCTGACTTTTGTGACACCTCTCCTTGGTTGGAAAATGGCTGTATGGTTTTCTGTGGCGAGGCGCTGACCTAACATAATCGCATGGTGTGCTTTTGCCGTAAAGCCTTTTTGAAATCTGACACAGCGGCTGGATTAACAAGATGTTTATCTTTAATCCTATGTATAAAACCTGTATTTTTCATCAATGTTTATGATGAGTATTTCTGTAATTTGATGTGGCTCTCTGAAATTTCACAGGATGTTTGTTTGAGACAATGATTACTGTACATAACGCGCCAATTTCAACTGAGGTTTTTGGACATAAAGATGAACTCTATCGAACAAAACACAGATTTATTGTGTAACATGAAGTCCTGTGAATGCCATCTGATGAAGATCATCAAAAGGTTAGTGATTCATTTAATCACTATTTCTGACTTTTGTGAGCCCTCTCCTTGGCTGGGAAAGCGCTGTATGGATTGCTGTGACTAAGCGCTGACCTAACATAATCGCATGGTGTGCTTTCGCCGTAAAGCCTTTTTGAAATTGGACACTGTGGTTGGATTTACAAGACGTTTGTCTTTAAAATGGTGTATAACACTTGTATGTTTGAGGAATTTTAATTATGGGATTTCTGTTTTGAATTTGGCGCCCTGCAATTTCACTGGCTGTTGTCGAGGTGGGACGCTTACCGTCCCACTGGTACCAGGGAGGTTTATAAAGTAAAATTAAAGTATACTATCATCAGAATGATCTAGCGAGTTGAATTAGCGGCTGGCAACACTTTTGTCAGGTATTGTCAGGTTTGTTTATGCTTTGGTTTAGGTGTATATTTCTGTGTGTGTGTGTGTGTGTGTTTACATCTGTAGGGTGAACAACAACCTCCTCCACCTTCTGAACTCACTGTAGCGTAGGGGAGGCAGCATGAGGCTCAATCAATGAATATCAATTCAATCATATCCATCTCAATGCACTCATTCACATGAATTTCCCCTCCTACGTCTCTGGGCCTTGATCATTGTGGCAGAAGCCTGGAAGTAATGAAGTTTCCTTGTTCCAAGTGCAGGACAGGAGCACTCGTTCTTTGGGAAAGCCCAGAGGAGGCGACTTTTGCTGATCTTACATCAGTGGCCATGCTGTGAACAGTGTGTAAAAGTCTTGCACCTGACCTGAGAACAATGAACATTGTCCATTCTGAGGAAAAACTAGAGGGAGGATGTCCTCCTTGACACAACAACAGTGGGTCTATTCTGTTGCCAAAGGTTATAGCTGTAGTGGGACGTGTTCATTATGCACCAAACTGAGAAAAACTTGGCCCCATGTGGGTATTTGGTGGACAAGGTTGGCTGCAGTGGTGTAAAAATACTTTTTCAGTACTGCTTGTTGGTTTATTTGTACTTTACTATTTATATTTTTGACAACTTTTCCTTTTACAACATTCCGAAATAAAATAATGTACTTTTTACTCCACACCTGTTCCCTGACACCCAAAAGTACTTGTTACATTTCGAATGCTTAGCAGGACAGGAACATGGTCCAATTCACAGACTTATCAAGAGAACATCCCTGGTCTTCTCTACTGCCTCTGATCTAGCGGACTCACTAAACACAAATGCTTAGTTTGTAAATGATGTCTGAGTGTCCCTGGCTATCTGTAAATAAATAAATAAACACATTGTGTCATCTGGCATGCTTAATATTAGGATTTTTAAATTATTTATACTTTCTTTTGATACTTAAGGATAGTTTATCAATTACATGTACTTTTTATACTTAAGTATATTTAAAACCAAATACTTTTAGACCTATGTTCAAGTAGTATTTTAGGGGGTGATTATCACTTTTACTTGAGTCATTTTCTATTACAGTTTTTTACAATCGCTTACACACTAAAAGTGGTACTTGAGGCACACTCAGTAAAACCATTAACTCATGTACCTAGTCTTCAGACCAAGTCTGTAAAACTGCAAGCACATGATCTGCTTTAAACTCAGTGTGCAAGTGTATAACACAGTTTTTGCAAAACACTGAACACAGTTCTCTACATTAGACACATCATTCAAAACTAACAGGTCTTGTGTTTCGTTTGGAAAAAACTGCCATTCAAAATGCCACACTCATTTACCGATTACATACACCCAGTACTCATGTGTGAAAACACTTCTAGCTAAATCAGAGTTTGAGGACTATAAATAGGCTTCAGGTTGGCACAACAATGGAGGCCAATCTAGACAGAGTTGCAAAGAAAAAGCCATATCTCAGACTGGCCAATAAAAATAAAAGATTAAGATGGGAAGATGGGAAAAAGAACAGACAATGGACACAGGATACCTCTGCCTAGAAGACCAGCATCCCGGAGTCGCCTCTTCACTCTTCTTCAAGGGAGTAGTACACAGCATTGCACCAGATCTTCAGTTTCTTGGCAATTTCTCACGTGGAATTGCCTTCCTTTCTCATAACAAGAATAGAATAGAGTTTCAGAAGAAAGTAATCTGTAATCGAACCCACAAATGCTGATACTCTAGATACTCAACTAATCTAAAGAAGGTCAGTTTTATTGCTTCTTTAATCAGGACAACAGTTTTCAGCTGTGCTAACATAATTGCAAAATAGTCTTCTAATGATCAATTAGCCTTTTAAAATTATAAACTTGGATGAGCTAACACAATGTGCCATTGGAACACAGGAGTGATGCTTGCTGATAATGGGCCTCTGTACACCTATGTAGATATTCCTTTCATTAAGAAAAATATCAGTGTCCAGCTACAATAGTCATTTACAATATTAACAATGTCTACACTGTATTTCTGATTAATTTGATGTCATTTTAACTGACCATTTGCTTTTCATTCAAAAACAAGGACATTTTTAAGTGAGCCCAAACTTTTGAAAGGTAGTGTGTTTTAAGTGAAATATTAGCGTTTGTCTGAGGCCGAATAAGACAGGAAACTCAAAAGCTCATTTGACCTAAGCACTAACAAGGCTTTTCATCATAAACAGTTTGTCTACTGGAGCTTTATTGATATACTGTACTTCAACAACAGATGTACTCACATTGAATGGGTTGATAAGGATTCAAACCAGCCTAATACATACTCTTAATAGGTTTACCCCTTAATGTACTTTTTTTCTCTCTGTAAGACATACCATTCCACTCATTTTGGTATTTTATTAGGATCCCTATTAGCTGTTGCAAAAGCAGCAGCTACTATTCCTGGGGTCCACAAAAACATGACATAATACAGAACATTAACCTCTAGCGTCGAGCAATCCCGTATCCAGGAGCGTAATCATAGCCTCAAGCTCATTATCATAATGCAACGTTTCCTATTCATGAAAATCGCAAATGAAATGAAATAAATATATTCAAACACAAGCTTAGCCTTTTGTTAACAACACTGTCATCTCAGATTTTCAAAATATGCTTTTCAACCAAAGCTACACAAGCATTTGTGTAAGAGTATTGATTGCCTCGCGTAACATTAAGCCTAGCATTCAGCAGGCAACATTTTCACAAAACAAGAAAAGCATTCAAATAAAATCATTTACCTTTGAAGAACTTCGGATGTTTTCAATGAGGAGATCCTCAGTTAGATAGCAAATGTTCATTTTTTCCAAAAATATTATTTGTGTAGGAGAAATCGCTCCGTTTTGTTCATCACTTTTGGCTAAGAAAAAAAAAACTAAAATTCATTCACTACAACGCTGAACTTTTTTTCCAAATTAACTCCATAATATCGACAGAAACATGGCAAACAATGTTTAGAATCATCCTCAAGGTGTTTGTCACATATCTATTCGATGATAAATCCTTCGTGGCAGTTGGGTTTCTCCTCAGTAGCAAACGGAAAAGTACTGCAGCTGGAGATTACGCAACAATTGCAACGGAGGACACCAAGCGACCACCTGGTAAATGTAGTCTTTTAGGGTCAATCTTCCAATGATATGCCTACAAATACGTCACAATGCTGCAGAAACCTTGGGGAAAATGTGGAAAAGGTAAGCTGACTCCTAGCTCCTCCACAGCCATATAAGGTGTCATTGCCATGAGGCGGTTTCGAAAAATGCGGCACTTCCTGATTGTATTTTTATCTGTTTTTTTTCTGTAACATCAGTTCTGTGGCACTCACAGACAATATCTTTGCAGTTTTGGAAACATCAGTGTTTTCTTTCCAAAGCTGTCAATTATATGCATAGTTGAGCATCTTTTCGTGACAAAATATCTTGTTTAAAACGGTAACGTTTTTCATCCAAAAATTAAAAGAGCGCCCCCTATATCGAAGAAGTTAATAGACAACAGTTCAAGGACAGAACTACAGCAATAATTTTTTTTCTTCTTACGGTTTTCTTCCGTTGAAAGAGAGGAGGACCAACATGCAGCGTGGTTATCTTTATACATCTTCAATAAAAGATTAAAAATACGAACAATATACAAAACAAGAAACGTGAAAAACCGAAACAGCCCTATCTGGTGCAACAAACACAGAGACAGGAACAATCACCCACGAAACACTCAAAGAATATGGCTGCCTAAATGTAGTTCCCAATCAGAGACAATGATAAACACCTGCCTCTGATTGAGAACCACTCCAGGCAACCATAGACTGACCTAGACTACTTCACTAACCACAATCCCATTACCTACAAAAAAAAAAACAGAGACAAAACACACCACATAAATACCCTTGTCATACCCTGGCCTGACTAAAATAAAGAAGAAAACACAAAATACTAAGGCCAGGGCGTGACAGTACCCCCCCAAAGGTGCGGACTCCCGGCCGCACACCTAAACCCATAGGGTAGGGTCTGGGTCGGCGTCCGTCCACGGTGGCGGCTCTGGCGCGGGACGTGCACCCCACTCCAACATAGTCTTAGTCCGCTTACTTCGCGTCCTTAGATTGGCGACCCTCGCCGCCGACCTTGGACTACTAACCTTAACCAAGGGCCCCAATGGACTGAGGGGCAGCTCCGGACTGAGGGACAGCTCGGGACTGAGGGGTGGCTCAAGACTGAGGGGTAGCTCAAGACTGAGGGGTAGCTCAAGACTGAGGGGTAGCTCAAGACTGATAGAAAGCTCAGGACTGAGAGGAAGCTCAGGCAGGTTGATGGCTCTGGCTGACTGGTGGCTCTGGCAGATCCTGGCTGACTGGCGGCTCTGGCGGATCCTGGCTGACTGGCGGCTCTGGCGGATCCTGGCTGACTGGCGGCTCTGGCGGATCCTGGCTGACTGGCGGCTCTGGCGGATCCTGGCTGACTGGCGGATCCTGGCAGACTGGCGGCTCTGGCGGATCCTGGCAGACTGGCGGCTCTAGCGGACCTTGGCAGACTGGCGGCTCTGGCTGCTCCATGCTCACTGGTGGGTCTGGCTGCTCCATGCTGGCTGGCGGCTCTGGCTGCTCCATGCTGACTGGTGGGTCTGGCTGCTCCATGCTGGCTGGCGGCTCCGGCTGCTCCATGCTGACTGGCGACTCTGGCTGCTCCATGCTGACTGGCGACTCTGGCTGCTCCATGCTGACTGGCGACTCTGGCTGCTCCATGCTGACTGGCGACTCTGGCTGCTCCATGCTGACTGGCGACTCTGGGTGCTCCATGCTGACTGGCGACTCTGGCTGCTCTGGTGGGAGACTCTGGTGGCTCATGACAGACGGGAGACTCTGGCGGCTCATGACAGACGGGAGACTCTGGCGGCTCATGACAGACGGGAGACTCTGGCGGCTCATGACAGACGGGAGACTCTGGCGGCTCATGACAGACGGGAAACTCTGGCGGCTCATGACAGACGGGAAACTCTGGCGGCTCATGACAGACGGGAGACTCTGGCGGCTCATGACAGACAGCGCTGGAGAGGCGGGAGACTCCGGCAGCGCTGGAGAGGAGAAAAGCTCTGGCAGCGCTGGACAGGCGGGAGACTCCGGCAGCGCTGGCGAGGAGGAAGGCTCCGGCAGCGCTGGACAGGCGGGAGACTCCGGCAGTGCTGGAGAGGAGGAAGGCTCCGGCAGCGCTGGACAGGCGGGAGACTCCGGCAGCGCTGGAGAGGAGGAAGGCTCTGGCAGCGCTGGACAGGCGAGGCGCACTGTAGGGCTGATGCGTGGTGCTGGCACTGGTGGTACTGGGCAGAGGACACGCACAGGAAGCCTGGTGCGGGGAGCTGCCACCGGTGGGCTGGTGCGTGGAGGTGGTACTGGATAGACCGGACCGTGCAGGCGCACTGGAGCTCTTGAGCACCGAGCCTGCCCAACCTTACCTGGTTGAATGCTCCCGGTCACCCTGCCAGTGCGGCGAGGTGGAATAGCCCGCACTGGGCTATGCAGGCGAACCGGGGACACCGTGCGCAAGGCTGGTGCCATGTAAGCCGGCCCAAGGAGACGCATTGGAGACCAGATAAGTAGAGCCGGCTTCATGGCTCTTGGCTCGATGCCCACTCCAGCCCGGCCGATACGAGGAGCTGGTATGTACCGCACCGGGCTATGCACCCGCACTGGAGACACCGTGCGCTCCACAGCATAACACGGTGCCTGCCCGGTCTCTCTGGCCCCGCGGTAAGCACAGGAAGTTGGCGCATAAATTTTTGGGGCTGACACTCAGGCTTCCATCCGCGCCACCGTGCTGCCTCCTCATACCAGCGCCTCTCCGCCTTCGCTGCCTCCAGCTCCTCTTTGGGGCGACGATATTCTCCTGGCTGAGCCCAGGGTCCTTTACCGTCCAGTTCGTCCTCCCATGTCCATTCCTCTTTGAGCTGCTCCTGTTGCCTCTTCTCCTGCTGCACCTTGGGGCGGCTACACTCCCCTGGTTTGGCCCAGGTTTTCCATCACTTTTTCCATCTCTCTTTCTGCCAGTATCTCTCTCTTTTTATCTCTATATAACTCTCTCTTTCTCCTTTATGACTATCCCTCTCAATATCTTTCTCTTCCTGCACCCAGATCCAGATTAGCATCTCCCTGTGTCCCCTCCACCCTCTCTGTCCTTCCCTCTTACCCCTTTCCTCCACCTAACCCCCCTCGCTCAGCACCTTTCTCAATGACATTATCCTGGGGAACCAGCAGCAATGCCCACTCTGGGTTAGATAAGCAATCCTTTTATTCTCAACTAAGATTTTGTGTGTGTTCTCAATCTCCAGTCCTTACCCAGTGCCAATTTCCCCCTTCTGATGACCAGGTGGCGAATCGCATCTCTGCATGTCTGGCAGACATATCAGTGTGGATGACGGATCACCACCTCAAGCTGAACCTCGGCAAGACGGAGCTGCTCTTCCTCCCGGGGAAGGACTGCCCGTTCCATGATCTCGCCATCACGGTTGACAACTCCATTGTGTCCTCCTCCCAGAGCGCTAAGAACCTTGGCGTGATCCTGGACAACACCCTGTCGTTCTCAACTAACATCAAGGCGGTGGCCCGTTCCTGTAGGTTCATGCTCTACAACATCCGCAGAGTACGACCCTGCCTCACACAGGAAGCGGCGCAGGTCCTAATCCAGGCACTTGTCATCTCCTGTCTGGATTACTGCAACTCGCTGTTGGCTGGGCTCCTTGCCTGTGCCATTAAACCCCTACAACTCATCCAGAACGCCGCAGCCCGTCTGGTGTTCAACCTTCCCAAGTTCTCTCACGTCACCCCGCTCCTCCGCTCTCTCCACTGGCTTCCAGTTGAAGCTCGCATCCGCTACAAGACCATGGTGCTTGCCTACGGAGCTGTGAGGGGAACGGCACCTCAGTACCTCCAGGCTCTGATCAGGCCCTACACCCAAACAAGGGCACTGCGTTCATCCACCTCTGGCCTGCTCGCCTCCCTACCACTGAGGAAGTACAGTTCCCGCTTAGCCCAGTCAAAACTGTTCGCTGCTCTGGCCCCCCAATGGTGGAACAAACTCCCCCACGACGCCAGGACAGCGGAGTCAATCACCAGGATAGGATAAAGTAATCCTTCTCACCCCCCCCCCCCTTAAAAGATTTAGATGCACTATTGTAAAGTGGCTGTTCCACTGGATGTCATAAGGTGAATGCACCAATTTGTAAGTCGCTCTGGATAAGAGCGTCTACTAAATGACTTAAATGTAAATGTTATTGATACGTGTGTTTGTGTGTATGAGAGAGAGAGAGAGAGAGAGAGAGAGAGAGAGAGAGAGAGAGAGAGAGAGAGAGAGAGAGAGAGAGAGAGAGAGAGAGAGAGAGAGAGAGAGAGAGAGAGAGAGAGAGAGAGAGAGAGAGAGAGAGAGAGAGTCCAATCTTCCGTCTTTACGAGGCTTGGGCGATATACCGTATAATTGGTTATTTCGAAATACCGACTGTATGATTTTCCATACCGTTTGGGTAGCACGGGGTCCATGCTACGCCACTGCTTAAGGGAGTTAAGTATAGCTACAGGAAATGTAAGTTATGTCAAATAAATTATATCGTGCTCAGGGCTCCAGCAATGCATTTGGTTTGCTAAGGGAGTGAACGTTGTTTATAGTAAGGGTTACATGGAGAAAATCGGACCTTTCTGATATGAAAATGGATGGTCCTCCACTATACCCAAAATAATCATTTTAACATAGTGGATAGCAAAGAAAATGCCTACTGTTTACCCTCACTTCTTGGACAGACCAGATCATTAGATATGCAGTTTTAGAAACTGTTCTTCATCCTGTAAGCATTACATGGCAATGCAGGAATTTTGACCGCCGTGGGCCAGAAGGTTGTTGGTTCACAGACCACCGTGGGTGGAAAGATCTCCTTTATAGTAAAAGCATTGCATGAATCTGTAATCGTATTTACAGGTATGAGAAAAAAATGCCTTTTTTATAAACATTTCAAGCAATTTTACGTCATTTGACATATCAACCGAATATGTTTTAATACCACACAGATTAATGAAATTACAGGCTAAGAATGGACAGAGATATACAGTGGGGCAAAAAAGTATTTAGTCAGCCACCAATTGTGCAAGTTCTCCCACTTAAAAAGATGAGAGAGGCCTGCAATTTTCATCATAGGTACACTTCAACTATGACAGACAAAATGAGGAAAAGAAATCCAGAAAATCACATTGTAGGATTTTTAATGAATTTATTTGCAAATTATGGTGGAAAATAAATATTTGGTCAATAACAAAAGTTTATCTCAATACTTTGTTATATACCCTTTGTTGGCAATGACACGTTTTCTGTAAGTCTTCACAAGGTTTTTACACACTGTTGCTGGTATTTTGACCTATTCCTCCATGCAGATCTCCTCTAGAGCAGTGATGTTTTGGGGCTGATGCTGGGCAACACGAACTTTCAACTCCCTCCAAAGATTTTCTATGGGGTTGAGATCTGGAGACTGGCTAGGCCACTCCAGGACCTACCTTTTATTTCTTTAACCCTCCTGTTGTGTTCCGGTTTTCTCTCTGTAAAATGTAGTTCACTTGATCTGATTGTCATAAGGTTCCATGACTTTGTCCACACAGTGCATCTGAACACACAAACACTTTGATGATTGTCATAACATTTTGGTGTTTTATTTCACTTTTGTATACCTGTGGTGTTCCATGTCAAAAATGACTGATCATTAGAAATGAATGGGTGAGACTACAATTAGTGTATACAATTGAGTTCAGGCACATGCCCATTCATCAGATGGACACACTTCCTCTCCCAGACTCCACATGCATGTGTGTTTGACACACACACACGCACACACACACACACACACGCACGCACGCACGCACGCACGCACGCACGCACGCACGCGCACGCACGCACGCACGCACGCACGCACGCACGCACGCACGCACGCACGCACACACACACACACACACACACACACACACACACACACACACACACACACACACACACACACACACACACACACACACACACACACACACACACACACACACACACACACACACACCCCTTCTTGGCTTCCATGGCAACCCCCACAGGAACCACACCTTTTGGCATTTTCACAATCAATCGCAACATTGTTTCAATAATATATAGAACTTTTCTCGCAGCTCTGGTATATACATCTTTTTTTAGGCCTTTTTTGAGGCTCACAATTCATTCTGTGGCAGCACAATGACCAACTGATATACTGTATGTGAGGCTCTTTGATCATATCTTTGATCATGACACTGGTGAGGAGGAGAGAGGCCAGGAAACTGACAGTGAAGATGCATTAGAGAAGGAAGTGTCAGAAGTTGAAGACAACACAGAATATGATCCAGACCAAGAGACAACTGATGTGGAACAATCCAGTGATGAGGAAGAGGGCCCTGCTGAGGTTGTTGTTAGCATTTTGGTCAAAGAATGGGAATTTGTCCTGGTCTTCATCCCTACCTGAGAGGAGAGGTCGGCTGTAGGCTGAAAATGTTATCAGGCTGACCCCAGGGCCAAAATAATCCATACATTATGCTTTTTTTACTAAAACACATTGTATTAGCTCAGGTCAATGAGGCCTACAGGACATAAATCACAAATAGAAGTTAAAAACCTGTGATGTTCACAAGAACTTAAGTTGATAAAAAATTATAACACAACATTAACTGATATCATATGTATTATTATGGATTTATAATCAGCTATAATGGTTGTCATTTTGGACCGGGAACACAGAATTAATTAACATGAAACAAACGCAACAGGAGGGTTAAATAGGAAGTAATAGGCTCCAACACAAAGCCATCTTGTTGTTAGTATAGTCTAATTAAAATGAAGACAGATGGTTTAAGATGGTTTAAATGAATTATGCCTAATCAAATTTGCTTACTTTCACCACCATAAGGTGTCCATTTCCGATTTACTGTTGCTGCTTCTTCCAGGTTTCAGCACCACAATGAAATTAATTAGAATCTGGGTTATTATGAGGTCAATAACTCTGACAAAAAACATCATTGTTTTTATTAAAGTCAATTATAGTTGTAGCAAGCTATCAAAGTTGACCTCTGGTCCTCCTTCTGATCATCGTGTTCTCCTTCTCAAACTGAACAGGTTATAGGCTAATCCACCCGCAATATATTGCATTGTTTGGACAAGGCCTAATAAACAAATATTTTCTAAAAAAAAACTTTGACTCTTCTCCTGAACTGCTACTGTACACCTACGCAGCAAGAGCAGGCCGGAGCTCAGGGTTGGAATATCTATTTCAGTGTATAATGCAGCCTAGATTTATTTACACCATCCCAGCAGCTATCTTAGAAATATGCTCTGCTTGTCCTAACATGCACTTAAGGCTATGGATTATTTGATTGAGACCACACTAAATAGCCTATAGGCGCTCTTAATATTTTGCGCCCAGCGGAGAATCAGATTTAAGGGTCAGCATCGGGCACACATCGATATACCGCATAGCCTAATAAGCAACTCATTCTCAATCCCTTGAACCAAGGTTAAAGGTTAAAAAAATATATATATATATTTAACCTTTAACCAAGTGGGTGGGCATAGGCCACTTGGGAGCCAGGCTCACCCACTGGAAAGCCAGGCCCAGTCAAACAAAAGTTTTTCACCACAAAAAAGGCTTTATTACAGACAGGTTGGACGTACTGACAAATTCTCTAAAACGGCTTATGGTAAAGAAATTAACATTCAATTCTCTGGCAACAGCTTTGGTGGGCAATCCTGCAGTCAGCATGCCAATTGCACGCACTCTCAAAATTTGAGACATCTATGGCATTGTGTTGTGTGACAAAACTGCATATTTTAGAGTGGCCTTTTATTGTCCCAAGCACAAGGTGTGTCCTTGTAATGATCTTGCTGTTTAATCAGCTTCTCGGTATGTCACATGTGTCAGGTGGATGTATTATCTTGGTAAAGGAGAAATGCTAACAGGGATGTGATCCAATTTGTGCACAAAAGTTACGAAAAATAAGCTTTTTGTGCATGTGGAACATTTATGGGATCTTTTATTACAGCTCGTTAAACATGATTTTCTATATTTAGACATTTTTCTTCCAGTCTAGCCTGAAAGCTGGAAGATTGCATTTTGAATACTTTACTGGAGGAAAGTACACGCCCGGGGTTCCTTAAGATAGAAACGTAAACCTTGCTTCTAAAGAATTTGAAAGAACCTCTCTTCTTCCTTTATGTCTCCCCCTAATTCTCTTATTTTCCTTCCCTCGCTGACGACAGGTCTCTCTCTCTCAGACGGTGCACCGAGTCGGCCTCAACAAAGCTCCTCCTCATTGATCAAGTGTCACATCCTGTGTGCCTCTGGCTTTGCTCTTCTTCTCTTTCTCTCACTTTCCCTTGCTCTCTCTCCCCGCTGCCGTTTTCTCTAGTGCCACACACATAAATACATAAAAACATGGTTGCTGGAGCGCCGGGGTGACAGGCGGACCAGGTCGAGAGAAAGGCATGAAAGAGAGAGCGAGATGACGAGATACAGATAGTGCGACAGAGCAAGGGAGAGATTAAATCACTGGGGAAGCCAAGCCAGAAAAAACAAACATATTACAATCTATGTGTTTTGATAATTGCGTTGTTTGCTCTATAACCTGTTCGCCGTGATATATTGGCCTGAAGGCCGAGACAATAAGACACAGTCACAGAATAAATTCAACCACACCTTTGTTTCATCACAAAACCAGAGAGTAACCTCTGTCCGGGGAATTCCAAAATTCATATTGCATGTAAAAAGCAGTTAATTGACCTGCAACGTGGTCAAGAAAGTTAATATTTCCGACATTTTCTCTCCATTAAACAACAACCTCATCAAATCACCTCTGCTTAGTCTAATACAGTGACAATTAAAATATAACAATTTAGTCCAATCAACCAAAGCTAAATATGATGTGGCTGTCCATGGTTCTGATTTGTGTCTGTGTGTGTGTGTCCGGGTTGTGTGCATGCATGCATGCATGCGTGCGTGCAAGTCGGAAAAACATGTTAACTCAGCCTACTTGTAAAGAAACAATGTCATGCTCCTCTCTTTCATGTTAACGCAACAGTCATACAGTACACACTTTAATTGTTTTGTTGTTCTAGTCTACCTGGCTAAAATGCTTGCTCGCTAGCCCAAACTTCCTTTTCATGGGCAATGTTAGCTAGTTAATATTAGCCTTCTACATCTAGCTACATATGAAACTTACTTCCTCTCAGGCCAGGGGCACAATGTATGAATTAGTGGTTGGATCAGAATTGCTGTTATAATCATTGTACGGAGAATTAAGTAAAACCACAAGTCCAACTCCCTATTGCCATCCATGGCTAATTTAGGAAAGGGACAATTTTAGCTAGCTACCTACCCACTGGACAATGCAATTCAAGTTGTTTCTGTCATGACTTATTGGAGGGAAGCCAAATCCATACTGGCCTTTCACAGTTGAGCTCACTCAATTTAGCTCAACGCTGATTGGCTCTTATTTATACTTTTTTTATCAAGGGAGGCCTTGCTTCCTTTCCCTTGCAATCAATGCTATGGCAATAATGTCATACTGTTTTTGACCAGACAGCATCAGACAGATGGCCTACACATACCGAGACAGAGAGGAGCTGTTTCACTCACTCAGATACCTTCTCCGGTGAGATACATTCAGCCTCTTGTGAATTGAAGCAAAATTATGAAAAGATACATTATTTTTAAAAAGTATATATTTTTATTGTAAAATGTTTGGGGGAAGCTTGTTTCCCCTTTGCATCCATGAATACACACTATTGGAGAGGACATATACCAATGCTCTCTATCTCACTCTCATGCGAAGAGATGACTCATGCCTTCTGCCTCTGGTTCAGAGGAAGAAATGCCTTTGGGCTAACGTTGTCGGGATGAAGGATGTTGCCAGATCTGTCAATTCAACGTCTGATTTACATTTGGTTGAGTTGTCAACTAACCTGAATTCAACGTGAACCAACAAAACATTTCACATGTCATTGGATTTAGGTGTAACTTTGGGTGGAAAACACATAATTCCCTTAGGTTGATGACTTTTTTTCAAATCCAATCAGTTTTTCACATTGAAATGACCTGGAAACAATGTCGATTCAACCAAACCAGTTTTTGCCCAGTGGGTAGATTCCGAACAGTCAATAAACAGGCCCCCTTAATTTTTCATGCTCAAAGAATACATTAGCACAAGTATTACTAGAGGATCAGTGAGTGTTATGAAGCAATGTTGTTCTGAAAAAGCCGTACTTTTATTCTCTGTGTCTTAAGTGAAGAGAACTTGAAATGTACACGATGAAAGAAACATCCAACTACCTTGCTTTTGGAGCTGTGACACACTTTGGTGTGGATTCAGGTTGTTACAGCAGAGGGAGAGTAAGAAGGCAAACACACGACAGGCCTGCACTCTGCTGATAATTCGACAGCCGCCACATTCTCATTTGAAATGTACTGTAGTATGGCCAGAAGAACCTAGCATGTGTCCTGCAACTGTCCCTTGGCACTCCGTCCTATAATTATTTAGAGTTATCTAGATCTACAGACGTCGCTGTGAGCATAAGCTGCAAGGATCTGTGAGTGAGGCAATAACCAGAGGCAGTATGGCGTGAGGCAGACTGTTTAACATCTTAACGGCGACATTTACATGTGAAAAAACACTGGGAGAAGTAGCTACAGACAGCATAGCAGCCCTTAGTGCTGTACAGTATATGTATCTGGGAAACCATAATTGTGTGATGACCTTGCCTGAGCCAGAATATTTGCATTAGCTCCTTGCCTGGGCTTAATCTGTGAGGGTTAACAAATAAAATGAAATCAGTCATGACGTGCAGGATTCCAAGTTTGAACCCCAGTTGGTAACATGAAAATGCAGTAATATACAATAGCTGTTGTACTGTGTGTGGTTTATCACTAAGTACAAATCGAGATCGCACCTGGCAGCAACACACATTTTCAACTAAACTATTTACCATCTTATAACACGTATATGTGTTGTGACGAGCAGTGATCAATTAACTGTATGCGCATGTTTACATGTAGCGTAGCAGTCCCTTTCTAAGCCTCGTTGATGTACAAAGTGTGTCACACAACATGGTAGCAAACCCCTAGGCGCTAGACCCTATTACTTCAGTTGCAAAGCCTGACAAATCTCCCACGAGAGCTACCTGCCTTGTCTCATTTTGGACTTCAAAGATGGCAGTCTTAATTGAGTCAAGAGCTTTGATGGTGAATGGGCAGAAGTTTGGAGGAACTGAGCGCTGACACTAATTACATCGAGAGAATGTCCAAGTCTACTTCCTGTCATGCTGAGGTTGTCAGTGCAGGAGGTAAGTGGGTTGTGGATCACGGGTGTTAGGGGAGATGGGTGATGATAATGATTAGTGAGCATAGAAGTGGTTCGAGTTGAAAGGTTGAGGACAGATGGTACTCCGGTTGTATGCAGGGCTATCGACAGTGCTCAGTAGGTGGTCTTGCACGGTGGTGATGAGAATCATAAGTGAAAATAGGAGTTGTTTGAGTTGAAAAGTTGAGGCCTGACAGTATACGGTTTGTATGCAGGCCTGTTGCATTTACCCTGGAGGAAACCGGTGGTAAGCGATTCATATAGAAAGTTTCCATGGAGAGGCAGGAAGGAAGCAACTGTTGTTCCTAGGGGGTATATGCCTGAAGGTGGTCGCAATGGTAGTATCACAATGTTTTTTAGTGTGGCTGTGTCTCACTTCAAATTGGATCCGAAGAGAGAGGGGCTCTTCGGAACAGAGTCTGAGCACATCGCAAGTTAACCAAACACATCAGACACATCAGAACATTGTTAGGCTTTGAGAGACTTGTCTTTGAGTTTGTACTGGGAATGCCACGATAAAACAAAACACTGACACACACCAAAGGCAGTCTGAACGAGGACCAATCTGAAATTGTCAGCTAAACTCTGTTTAAAGTTTCATCCAATAGTCCTAATGGGGTGCAACGCAGAAACACCAGAAGAACAGTAGAACCCAGCTCCTTTGCGAACACGTCTCAATTTCCCTCCCTCTCTGGCTCTCTGTTCTTCTCAGCATATTTTCTTCTCTCCTTTGTGAGGTTGTGTGTGTGTGCGCATGTCATGCTTGCTTGTTCTGCTTATGATTGTGTTGCTTTAATCTTTGAAATAATACATGAAGTGCCTCTAGCGCCGGGTGCCACTCTTGACGTGAAAATAAAGAAATCTTGGGGATACCAGTGAAGGCTTCTTTTTTACACCCTTCAAAGGCCCGAGTCACAGCCAGGGCCTTTGGAACGCTGGTTTGGTTAACGGGAGGGAGGGAATGAGAGAGAGTGGAGAGCTAAAGAGAGAGAGAGAGCAAGGGACAGAGATTGAGATGCCGAGCAAAGGGGGAGAGTAAAAGAAAGACTGTTGAGTGAGTGTTGGGGAGAGCAAAAAAGAGCTGGAGAGAGACAGATCAAAATAAAGAGTGTGTCACGCCCTGACCTTAGTTATCTTTATTTTCTATATTATTTTGGTTAGGTCAGGGTGTGACGAGGGTGTGTTTTTGTCTTGTCTAGGATTTTTTGTAATTCTATGGGGTTTTGGTATGTCTAGGTATATGTAGGTCTATGGTGGCCTGAATTGGTTCCCAATCAGAGACAGCTGTTTATCGTTGTCTCTGATTGGGTATCCTATTTTGGTTGCCATTTCCATTTTGGTTTTGTGGGTTATTGTCTATGTGTAGTTGCCTGTCAGCACTCGTGTTATTAGCTTCACGGATGTTTTTGTTGTTTTGTATAGTTTGTTCAGTGTTTATTCTTCATTAAAATAAGTATGTATTCTTATCACGCTGCGCCTTGGTCTCATCGATATGACGAACGTGACAGAGTGAGAGTTGCAGAGAGCGAATGAGAGAGGGTAACACAGATGCTGACATTGGCCATGCAGGACTAAGAGAGAGAGCGAAAGAGAGAAATAGCTCTGGATGGTTAACTTCTTGCGTCGAGCCAACCCGGATCCGGGATCATGACTACAGCCTCAAGCACATTACCATAACGCAACGTTAACTATTCATGAAAATCGCAAATGAAATGAAATCAATATGCTAGCTCTCAAGCTTAGCCTTTTGTTAACAACACTGTCATCTCAGATTTTCAAAAATATGCTTCTCAACCATAGCAAACTAGCATTTAGCATTAAGCGTTAGCATTTAGCATTAGCGTTTAACGTTAGCATTAGCACGCAACATTTTCGCAAAAACATTCAATAAATCATTTACCTTTGAATAACTTCGGATGTTTTCAATGAGGAGACTCAGTTAGATAGCGAATGTTCAGTTTTCCTGAAAGATTAGTTATGCAGGAGAAATCGGTCCGTTTTCTGCGTCATGTTCTTTGCAGTTTTGGAAACGTCAGAGTGTTTTCTTTCCAAAGCTGCCAATTATATGCATAGTCGAGCATCTTTTCGTGACAAAATATTGCGCTTAAAACGGGCACGTTTTTTATCCAATAATGATGTAGCGCCCCCATAGGTTGAAGAGGTTAAAGGAGGGAGCAAGTGGCTTAGTATGAGACCAACAGTGAACGGGTCACTTACACAGACAGAGAGAAAAATGATAAATCTGAGATATAGAGACAATCTGAGGCATGGAAAGAAAGATGTAAGTAAAAATATAAGAGGGAGATTGTGAGTATGAGAGAGTGTGTAACGGTTTTCTAGGTGTGAAGGAGAGTCGGACCAAACCGCAGTGTGTAGATTGCGATCCATGTTTAATAAACAACGTAAACACGAATAAACAATAAACGTAACGAAAACTGAAACAGCCTATACTTGTCAACTAACACAGCGACAGGAACAAAGACACTAAGGACAATCACCCACGACAAACTCAAAGAATATGGCTGCCTAAATATGGTTCCCAATCAGAGACAACGATAAACACCTGCCTCTGATTGAGAACCACTCCAGACAGCCATAGACTTGGCTAGATACCCCACTAAGCTACAATCCTAATACTAACACCAAAACCCCAAGACAAAACACACCACAATACAAAAACCCCATGCCACACCCTGGCCTGACCCAATACATAAAGATAAACACAAAATACTTCGACCAGGGCGTGACAGAGTGATTGAGAGAAAATAACCATCTGACAGGAAATGGTATGCGCCCTATTTTCTCTCTCTCTCTGACACTTGAGGTTGATAAAAGGTTGACTCCATACTATTACATAATAAAACAGATGAAATGCTTTTGAAATAAGACACCATCATACATACATAAAATCAGATTACATGACGAGGTAATACGTTAACATTTACTCCTCCGAGGTCATGACATGGCATGCATTCCCCAAATGAATCACATATCTATTAATTCTTTCCTAATTAAAAAATTTACAGCCATGCATTCCATTAACTAATTATGTTTCATATCATCCCCTATATGAAAGTTTGATCAAGAAACACATGACTCAATGTAATCCCTTCTCAACACCCAGATAACCCAAAAAATAACCATATCTGGTCCCACTCATTGTCAAATAAATATATTTTCACAGCGGCTACATTGGCAGCTATTGTGAAATATATTATGGGTAGAACACAGCAGACTACAGCTATACAACTTCTGAGAATTACTGTACTGCCAATATAACTACCCTGTAAATACCTTGTTATATCATTGCTTCACAGAAACTCAGACCATTTAACATGAAAAGCTTTGCCGTAATAAAAACCTTCCAGTCAGACATGTAGATTGACAACCTCGTTCTGGAGTCGGCTCATGTCTCCGCTGACCAGCAGGCTCTCTCTGGACTGATAAGGCGGCCGACAGACCATTAGAATTGTCCATCACCCCAGTGCTAAATGCCAGTGTGATGGACTGACTGGCTGCTGCAGAATATCACCAGCCCAGATAGCGAGGGGAGGGAGGGGGCAGCCTTGCCCAGTACCGCCCCCTCTTTGCGACCGAGCTGGAGCTCGATTGCACCCGGAGCCCATGGTGTAATTGAGCCCGTGGTGTAATTGTCCCCGGCAATCGAGAGTGCCATTACCAAAGAAAGAAACTAAGGGAAAGAGGGGGGAGGTGATAGGAAATCAACTGGGTGTGCTATTGGCTTGATTAAATCGTTTGATGCATGGTTAAGCTGAAGCACCAGCTCATCTGGAGTGATACCCAGATGGTTGACCTGTTGATGCTTCTGCTCTACACTGCCATCTGTTGATGTGGGGCGTGTACTCCTGGAGCCAAGAGTTGGAAAAAAAGGAGAGGAACTTGAGGTATATTGAATTATTCTCAATATAGACAGGAACACCAGTTCCTGTAGCTTGTGGGAGTCTAGATTGATCTACAGGCCAAACAGTGAATAATACAAGTAATGACAAGAGGAAGGGAATAGTAAGAGTTCTTGTTAGGGTATATTAGTCAATAACAGCAAGCACATGGCAGTTCTGCTCACCATCGGTTCCGCGAAGACTTTTCCCACCTGCTGCTAATACAGAAAAATCTATAATCCCCCGAAAAGAGTCTCATTTGTGTATGCTAGGCTGTTTTTGCCAATATCTGCTGGAGAGAAGTAAGGAAGCGTATTTCACAAAGTAACTCATGCCTGAGCAGATTGCATTAGGGAGCTGTGTTATTTTCGTCCTCAACAGGTAGTCATTATTTCTCCGAATTTGACTCACACCGGCTGATTGTAATTCAAATAAATGAACATCTCTCACTATTTTCCTAGAAATTCCTCAGGTGAGAAATTAATTGGTAAGGTCCGTAGATGCACAGAGCCAACAGTGGCTCCGTAGATCAAACGCGGCATTCTTTGCACTTAATTAGGAAAAAGCCTATTTTGCATTTATTTAGATATTTATCATCAAATCTTTATATGTGGTCTTTCAGCTTAGACATTTTCAGTGGTTGTGGCCACCATGGATTTTACCTCCTTTGCATTGATAAATCACCCTTGTGTGTGTGTTATAAAGCTGCACTAGAGGTTAAAGGAGGAGGACGAGCCTTGAATGGTAAGCTGGTGTCCTGTAGTTAAGGCAGCAGTACACCGACGTGGAGGCTCTGGCTAAGTTCCAAGAACCATTCTACTTAGAATGCATGCCCACTAAATAGCTTAATTCTCCCTAGTGTGCTAGTGTGGACATGCAATCTGAGCCACTTTCTACTGATTGGCGTGACTCACCCAACCTTTGACCCCCAACTCCTCAGGTTCTGATGCATATCTCTCACCGGTTCCGATCCACCGTAACCTCAGTGTTCGAGAAACAGGAGCAACATTGCTATGAGGATCACGTTATTCACACCCACAAGCAGGGCAGAACCCCTTTTGGAGTGCTGGAGAGATAGGAATGACTGGCTATCGGAGGAGCGCATTTAAAAAATCTGGCTTCTTCAGAGCACAGCTGCGGCTGGTACATGAGCAAAGAAAACAACCAACTATATCATGAGAAGACATAAAGAATAACTAATTGTATTGCTATGTTGTTAAGGTGTAGCTTAAAGAAAGGTACCAAGTACTTTTTGTGGAGTCCATCATGAGGCTCATAGTCTGGGGCATAACTTTGATTAGAGATGTAGTGGGAACAACATCTGCCAAGTGCCTACTAGGCAGACCTCTTTGTGGCTACAGCTGACTTTGACTGATTCACATTTATTACCCAGACCCCGAAAAAGTGTATATCTTCGTGTCTATACACTTCTGTTTAAATCCTTGTCATGTGTGCATGCATACGCACAGGCGGTTTCTCTTTCAGACTAAGCACAGAGGTTGGCAGCTCAGATGGGGAAAAGCGATCGATAATAGCTGCTACACGTGAGCATGGCCACTATTGGGACCAGTCGAACCATACTCATGCTGGATGATGACAGATCACAAAACACAATTTTTTTGTGGATTTCCTCAAATCGTAGTCGATCAAACCGGCCCAGCTCATCGTTCCCTCAAAATGTCTAACAGGGCTTTGGAGATTAAGTCAAAAACAAGACGACGTCAGAGCACCAAGAAATTATGTTTAATTACAATTGAGATTGTTTTTTTTTTTTCAAATTGACAAAAAACATTATTTTGGTTGGTACATGACTCTAGAATCTTTTAAAGGATGTTGTTTTCTCAATTCTCCAGGTAATGCTGCTTTGATTGAGTGTAGCCCACAGTCATTTCAGAGCGTATGGTATCCACAGCTCCATCGTCTACATACGCTCTGATCATTTGTTAGAGAAACCCTAGTGAACACAGGACTGTGTCCCAAATGGCACCCTATTCCCTATATAGAGCTCTAATTTTAACCAGAGCCCAATGGCCCTGGTCAAAATTAGTGCAGTAAATTGGGAACAGGTTGCCATTTGGGATGCACTCCTGTTCTTCTCAAAGCTGTAAGAGATGTTGCCTGCCCTAGCGGTAAATAATTGAAACTGCTCCTGTCTGGCGGGATGGGTAATTATCACACACTGTTGTGGACGTGCTATTTGCGAGATCATCAGGGGGGCTAATTTTGTGTGAGGAGGGCTAGGTGGTTTGTGTGTGTGTGTATCAGCAGTAGGAGGGGGGGTAGGGTTGTGTATGGGTGATATCATTGCTATACACTAAAATGTAAAGATTAGTTCTCAAATTTGTACAAATGCTTGTCACTGTAGTGATAGTCTATAAGGTACCTCCTTTGCACATTTAGTTATAGGTACAGTACCAGTCAAAAGTTTGGACACACCTACTCATTCAAGGGTTTTTCTTTATTTCTACTATTTTCTACATTGTAGAATAAAATGAAACTATGAAATAACACATAGTATGGAAACGTGTAGTAACCAAAAAAGTGTTACACTTCAATTGTACCTTGATGATAGCTTTGTACATTCTTGGCATTCTCTCAACCAGCTTCACCTGGAATGCTTTTCCAACAGTTTTGAAGGAGTTCCCACATATGCTAAGCACTTGTTGGCTGCTTTTCTTGTCTCTGCAGTCCAACTCATCCCAAACCATCTCAATCAGGTTGAGGTCGGGTGTTTGTGAAGGCCAGGTCATCTAATTCAGTACTCCATCACTCTCATTTTACTGTTGAAAAACAAATGATAGTCCCACTAAGCTCTAACCAGATGGGATGGCGTATCGCTGAAGAATGCTTTGGTAGCCATGCTGGTTAAGTGTTTCTTGAATTCTAAATAAATCAGACTGTCACCAGCAAAGCACCATCACACCTCCTCCTCCATGCTTCACGGTGGGAACCACACATGGAGAGATAATCCGTTCACCTACTCTGCATCTCACAAAGACATTTACATTTACATTTAAGTCATTTAGCAGACGCTCTTATCCAGAGTGACTTACAAATTGGTGCATTCACCTTATGACATCCAGTGGAACAGTCACTTTACACGGCTCATCAGACCAAAGGACAGATTTCCACCAGTCTAATGTCCATTGCTCATGTTTCTTGGCCCAAGCAAGACTCCTCTTCTTATTGGTGTCCTTTAGTAATGGTTTCTTTGCAGTAATTCGAACTCGAAGGTCTGATTCACGCAGTCTCCTCTGTACAGCTGATGTTGAGATGTGTGTTACTTGAACACTGTAAAGCATTGATTTGGGCTGCAATTTCTGAGACTGGTAACTCTAATGAACTTATTCTCGGCAACAGAGGTGAATCTGGGTCTTCCTGTGGCGGTCCTCATGAGAGCCAGTTTCATCACTTGGTCTTTTACCAAATAGCCCCATCTTCTGTAAACCACTCCTACCTTGTCACAATACAACTGATTGGCTCAAACACATTAAGGAAAGAAATTCCACAACTTAACTTTTAACAAGGCATACCTGTTAATTGAAATATATTCCAGGTGACTACCTCATGAAGCTGGTTGAGAGAATGCCAAGTGTGCAAAGTTGTCATTAGGCAAAGGGTGGCTACTTTGAAGAATCTGAATATAACATAGATTTGGATTTGTTTAACACTTTTTTTGGTTACTACATGTTTCCATATGTGTTACTTCATAGTTTTGATGTATTCACTATTATTCTACAATGTAGGGAAAAAAAAGTAAAAACAAAGAAAACCCCTTCAACGATTAGGTCCAAACTGTCCAAACTTTTGACTGGTACTGTACATAATAGTACTCCACATACCTCAATACCTTTTTTTACATACAGTCCACAGGTAGAAAAGAGTGCCTTTAGAAAACGAACAATTTGTCTTTATAGGATCCCACCACAGTTACAGAGCCATTTGTTCCTTGCGAGTGGCAAAAATGTACCTCTACCATACACCACTTAAACAGGGTAGGTAGCATAAACGTAACCACATTTAACATATGGATTTGCATTAGTATATGTTCTAAAGTTACACCTCACAATTTTTTTTTAGTTATTACATCAAATCTATCAGAATTCCGAAGAATGCCAGAAAATATTTTGGCGGGTTAGGACATAATATGGAGGACCCGGCAAGCCAGCCTATTCTCTATAATGTAAACTCCGACAGCAATAACTTAACATGTATAACTTAAAATCTAACCAAACCATTTGCATTTAATTTACATTTTCAGCCAACTCACAAGCAAATACATTATGATTTATTGTTCCAAATAAACTTGCATGGTTGCTAGCCAACTAGCCTGCTAACATTAGTCCTACTAGCCTGCTAACGTTAGCCCTACCAGCCTGCTAATGTTATGTTAGCACTGCAAGAACCAGCCAGTTGCTCTTAAAACTTAGCTTATAGCTACATCGAAGTAAACCAAAGCTTTGGGAATATATAGCTCCATCAAACAATGTTACAGGTACTGTATATTCAGTTATCTTAGCGAGCAATTCAACTAGCTAAAGTTAGTTATTTTAGCCTGCTAGCTAGCCTAGCTAGCTAACTAGCCTAGCTAGCCAACCACCACGGTCGACATAGCTAAGTAGTAAGCCAGAGAACGACACCAACTAGTCTAGCACAGGCAGGAACCTACGGAACACACAAAAAAATCCAGCAGATATAAAGTAGAGAGAGACGAGGCTTCCCGACGCTGAGTTAGCTACCAAAAAAGAGCCGAGGGAGAGTCAGCTAATCCAATAGCGATATATTGAGTTAAATCCAAAGTAGATAGGTTCCAGAGGCAATAACCCAGAGGCGGCATCGGACGCAGGAGACAAAGGGAAGTATCAACAATAAGACTGCGATTGGATGAAGGCTCCAGGAAGATGGAAATGCTCACAACAGCACAGTCAGTCAGCTACTGTAGCGTGTTAGTCCTATGTCAAGGTTAAACAACTCTGGTAGCCTACTTCACGCAGGTTGAAAAGTTGACCAAACTAATTGGAGGACAAAAAGCAAGCAAGCACAGACAAATTATTAAACAATTATCTGGCAGGAATGATTTTCCACTTTACTTTTTAGCCAGAAGCAAGCCTGCGGGTGCAGGAAGAGTCAGGTGCGTGCAGCATCCGACCAGGATCAAGGGAAAGGGGGATACCTAGTCAGTCACACAACTGAATGCATTCAACTGAAATGTGTCTTCCACATTTAACCCAACCCCTCTGAATCAGAGAGGTGTGTGGGGGGAGGGGGGGTGCTGCTATAATTGACATCCATGTCATTGGAGCCCAGGGAGCAGTTGTTGTGGGTTAACTGGGGAATCTGATTGGTTGTTTGTAGAGTCTCCATATGACGTTGCGAAATAGTACATTGTGGGTAGTTTACAAGCTATCCGTTAACTTCGAGCAATCCCGTATCCGGGAGCGTAATCATAGCCTCAAGCTCATTAGCACAACGCAACGTTAACTGTTCATGAAAATCACAAATGAAATGAAATAAATATATTGGCTCACAAGCTTAGCCTTTTGTTAACAACACTGTCATCTCAGATTTTCTAAATATGCTTTTCAACCATAGCTACACAAGCATTTGTGTAAGAGTATTGATAGCTAGCATAGCATTAAGCCTAGCATTCAGCAGGCAACATTTTCACAAAAACAAGAAAAGCATTCAAATAAAATAATTTACCTTTGAAGAATTTCGGATGTTTTCAATGAGGAGACTCTCAGTTAGATAGCAAATGTTCAGTTTTTCCAAAAATATTATTTGTATAGGAGAAATCGCTCCGTTTTGTTCATCACGTTTGGCTAAGAAAACCCCCAGAAAATTCAGTCATTACAATGCCAAACTTTGTCCCAAATTAACTCCATAATATCGACAGAAACATGGCAAACGTTGTTTATAATCAATCCTCAAGGTGTTTTTCACATATATCTATTCGATGATAAGTCATTCGTGGCAGTTGGGTTTCTCCTCTGAAGCAAATGGAAAAATATGGTCAATCTTCCAATGATATGCCTACAAATACGGCACAATGCTGCAGACACCTTGGGGAAACGACAGAAAGTGTAGGCTCATTCCTTGCACATTCACAGCCATATAAGGAGACATTGGAACACAGTGCCTTCAAAATTTGGGGCATTTCCTGTTTGAAATGTCATCTTAGTTTCGCCTGTAGTATCAGTTCTGTGGCACTCACAGATCATATCTTTGCAGTTTTGGAAACGTCAGAGTGTTTTCTTTCCAAAGCTGTCAATTATATGCATAGTCGAGCATTTTTTCATGACAAAATATCTTGTTTAAAACGTGAACGTTTTTTTATCCAAAAATTAAAAGAGCGCCCCCTATATCGAAGAAGTTAAGATGTTAATAAGTAAAACCCCCAAAACATGACTATTTTTGAAGTTATAGGTAACAAGGTCCTGACTACACATTACTAATCCCTTGACCACACCATGTTGTTACTTTGATGAGTAAAACATATTGGTTCATACACTTTGAACTGGTACAACACTTCCACTCATGGGTGGCCAAAATAACTAACTGAAAGCCACTCCCCCACACCTCCAATATAATTTCCCAGTGTACCTTGCTTTCTAGTGGATTGTTGAGTTACTACCCATGACTGTATTTGAATTTTATTACTATTAAATATGTATCTCATATGTTGAGTCATATTTCTTCACAATAGTGTCCTGAAAGTTGGTTTACAGGTCACATCAGACCAGCAAGTAGAGTTGCAAAATTCCAGCAACTTTTCAGATTTCCTGCTTACTTCCTCTCATTTCCAGGAAACTTCCAAACATTTGTAAAATATCAACCTGCAGTAGAGCATGCTGGTAAATATGATGATGATGATCGTACAGATTTGCCTTTTAGGGTATCACCACAGTGAAAAATCATTGTACCTTATGGTGGATACAAAATATGTTTGTACCCTTGGAAACAGAAATGTAATAGATTTTACTGAGTTATAGTTCAATTAAGGAAATCAGTCATTTAAAGTGAATGAATTAAGTCCCAATTTATGGGATGTTCAAAGTTTTGGATATTTTTTTATAACCTAACCCTGATCTGTACTTCTCCACAACTTTGTCCCTGAGCTCCACGGTCTTGTTGGTGCCACTTGCTTGGTGGTGCCCCTTGTTAAGTGGTGTTGCAGACTCCTTTTAGAACAGGTGTATATATACTGAGATCATATGACAGATCATGTGACACCTAGATTGCACACAGGTGGACTTTATTTAACCCCTCTGCGCATGGAACCCGCTAGCGGGCTGAAGTTCCACAACATACGGTGATCGCTACATAAATAGTCATATTAAACATTCATAAAAATACAAGTGTCTCACATGTATGGAAAGCCTAGAATCTTGCTAATCCAACTGCGTTGTCAGATTCAAAAAATGATTTACTGCGAAAGAATACGCTGCGATTATCTGAGCATAGAGCCCCATAAAAAACAACTATTTCAACCAGCACAGGCGCAACAAAATCACAAACTACAATAAAATTAATTGTTTACCTTTGACGATCTTCGTTTGTTTGAAATTCCAATGCTCATTGTTTCACAATGAATGATCTTTTGTTTGATAAAATCCGTTTTTATAGCCTAAACACAAAACATTTTGTGAACCACTTGTGTAGTGAATTCTGTCTCATTCCATTTTCGACGACACATTCCAGGTAAATCACCCACACAGAACGTGACTTTTCCAGTCATGTTTGGTTTCACTGCAATGAACTGGTTTGTTTGTAACACAATCAATCCTGATGGGCCATTTCGCGTATTGACTGAAAGAAACCTATTTGAAGACAACAAGTAATGACATCATTGTGCACCAATGATTTGCCCGCTGTTTCGTTGATTGACTGTCTTTTAACCCAATGACCACTGATCGTCTTGAATTCTAGCTGGGTAGATAGCCAATGCGCTGAGCTAATCGGCAATACGCCATGTTTATGTGTTGCAAGACCAACCCATGTTGTAAGCTCCAGCGTAAAGAGAGTCATGCGCTATTGAATTTTCATACCGGAAGGAGAAACACATATTGCGCATTGCAATGTTTTGTGAACACGCAGATTCAGCTGTTTATATATCAATCATTATGGCGACTAAGTCAAGTCGAGATATACAGATGTACACACAACTTTAGAATAAATTGATTGGGAAGGTGAGACAGAGATTCTTGTAGGATGCTTCATTTAGCGATTGTGGAGGAATATTTTTTGAACGGGAGAGGACATCATTTTGGACTGGTAAGTTCTTATCATGCTAATTAATAATACAAAATATTATTTGTGATTTTTATTTTATTTCAAAAGCAATATATAAACATTTAATGTCATGAAATGTGAGATGCGTGTGTCTGCCACCCCACCCCAAACCACATGAAATAGCCTATTTGAGGCTGTTGAGGAGAGGGCAGGACCACATCAATGGCCAAAGTGAAATGGAGACAGTAGATACAGCTGGTCTGTTGTAATATAATAAAGACAGTAGATCTAGCTGGTCTGTCATAATATAATAGATACAGTAGATCTAGCTGATATGTCATAATATAAAAGAGACAGTAGATCTAGCAGGTAATAATAATATATTCAACTTTCAACTCTCTATATATCTGTTTATTATACCTGTTGATACATGGCTCATATGTGAAACTATTCTAACGGAACATTTTCTTTCACAGTGACACTGACTCCGAATGGGAGTCTTATCCGGTGTCCTGTGTGAATTTAAGTATGCTCTCTCTAATTCTCTCTTTCTCTCTCTCGGAGGACCCGAGCCCTAGGACCAGGCGTAAGGACTACCTGGCATGATGACTCCTTGCTGTCCCCAGCCCACCTGGCCTTGCCGCTGTTCCAGTTTCAACTGTTCTGCCTGCGGCTATGGAACCCTAAACTGTTCATTTTTACTCTTGAGGTGCTGTCCTGTTGCACCCTCTACAACCACTGTGATCTCCACCCGGCACAGCCTGGTTCCTCTCTTGGTTTCTTCCTAGGTTTTTTTTTTTTTTTTTTTTGGGGGGGTTTAGAATACTATTTTGTTATTTTGTATATAGTGTTTCAAAATGTATACCTTCACCAATTTGGCCACTTGGGTACATTTGGGCTACTTGTGTGGGACACCTGGGTGACTTCATGATAAATGTCATGTAACACACTCATTTTGGAAGTTATCATTCTGAAACTTTGCACAAGTACTGTTGTCCCCTTATATTTTTCACTGAAATTGTCCCCAATTGTCCCCAACATCTGAATGTTTGTTTTATCTTGTTCATTTCAAAGATGATGATCCAAAAATAAAAATAAAAAACATGTTTTTTTTCATAGTTTTATCTAAACCAGATCTATTGTGTGTTATTCTCCTACATTCAATTCCCATTTACACAAACTTCAGAGTGTTTTCTGTCAAATGGTACCAAGAATATGCACATCCTTGGTTCTGTGCCTGAGCTACAGGCTGTTAGATTTGGGTATGTCTTCAGGTGGAATTGCACAAAGTAGGGGGGGAGCTGTAAGAGGTTTTAACTAATTATGTGACTTCTAAAGGTAATTGGTTGCACCAGATCTTATATAGGGGCTTCATTGCAATTGGGGTGAATACATACACACGCACAACTTTTCATTTTTTAAATTTGTTAATTTTTTTTTAACAAGTCGTTTTTTTCAATTCCCTTCACTAATTTAGATTATTTTGTGTATGTCCATTACATGAAATCCAAATACAATCAATTTAAATTACAGGTTGTTGTAACGGCCATTGTTGGTGGAAGGTGAGGACCAAAGCGCAGCGTGGTATGTATCCATAATATAATTTAATGAGACTGAATAAAAAAGAACAAGAGAATCAAAATGAAAACCGAAACAGTCCCAACACAGAAATCCCAAATCATAGAAAAAAGAACATAGACTGCCCACCCCAACTCATACCCTGACCATACTAAAACTAAGACAAAACAAAGGAACTAAGATCAGAACATGACAGTACCCCCCTCCCCCAACGGTGCGGACTCCGGCTGCAAAACCTGAACCCATAGGGGAGGGTCTGGGTGGGCGTCTTTCCGTGGTGGCGGCTCTGGCGCGGGACGTGAACCCCACTCCACCATAGTCTTTGTCCTCCTCTTAACCCGCCTCCGTGGCCTCTTTAGAGCGGCGACCCTCGCTGCTGACCCCGGACTGGGGACCCTAGCAACGGGTCCCAAATGGACGAAAGATTCCGGCAGCACCGGACAGGTGGGAGACTCCGGCAGCTCCGGAGTGAAGGGCGAATCCAGCAGGTCCGGAGTGAAGGGTGATTCCGGGAGCATCTGAGTAACGAACGGCTCTGGCAGCTCATGACTGACATGCGGTATGGGAGAAAATATATACATAAATATTGTAACACAAGAGAAAGATACACTTATGGGTTCATTTCCCGTTCTGGTAAAATGCATTGTCTATTGTATCGGGCAGGAAGCCAGAGAAAGGCCATGGGAGTATGGGACAGCTGGAAACACTAAAAATGCAGACACATAGATGCCTAGACCAGCTGGAGGCCAAAGATCAGAGGGATATACAAAGGAGGGGGTCAGCCAAATGACCATCTGATGGATTAGAGACATCAATCACATCACAGGGGAGACACATAAGTCTGTTTGATCTTAGACAACCATATGAAGAGAAGGTGACACATGGACACCAGAACAGCTGGACACACTAAAGCTAGAGGAGATGAAAGACACATACAAAAGGACACATGGAGTTAATTACAGGGTCTAAACACAGGCCACAGGAAAGAGGGATGTATATTATCTTTAGGTCAAAGCAAAGGGTCTTGTCATCATTATAATCTGAAGGAAAGCAGATGTGGGCATTACTGGGCTGAACAAGCAGGATGCACGGATTGGGATGTAACTGTATTTGCATTGGGGGATGAACTGATGATGTATGTGTGGGTATAAAATGAAGAGTGAGAGCTCTGGAAAGGGGTGGGTCCCGCGGAGCACTCCGGCTTGTTATACTGTTGTATTAAAGCCTGATTGATTTCACAAAGTTCTGGTATGCGTTGTATTTGATCCGATTTTCCACTACAGCGGCTCTGACAGCTCCTGACTGACCGGCGGCTCTGGCAGTTCCTGACTGACCGGCGGCTCTGGCAGCTCAGGACAGACGGGCGACTCTGTAGGGGGGAGACGGAGAGACAGCGGGGGGCTGCCACCGGACGGCTGGTGCGTGGAGGAGGCACCGGATACACTGGACTGCGGAGGTGCACTGGATGCTCCCCGTAGCCTGGCCAGTGCGGCGAGGTGGAATAGATCGCACTGGGCTGTGCTGGCAAACCGGGGACAACATGCGTAGGGCTGGTGCCATGTACCCATGCTCGAGGAGACGCACTAGAGACCAGATGCGCTAAGCCGGCTGGCTCGATGCCCACTCTAGCCCGGCCGATGCTATGTAACACACTGAGATATGCCTGCACACCTGGGACACCGTGCGCCTCACGGCATAACTCTGTGCCTGCACGGTCCACCTCTCTCCACAGTAAGCATGGGGAGTTGGCTCAGGTCTCCTCCCTGACTTAGCCACACTCCCCGTGTGCCACCCCCCAAGACATTTTTGGGGCTGCCTCTCGTCCCAGCCGTTCTGCCGTGCTAGCTCCTCGTAATGCCGCCTCTTGGCTTTCGCTGCCTCCAGCTCTGCCTTGGGGCGGCAATATTCGCCTGGCTGTACCCAGGGTCCCTTGCCATCCAAGATCTCCTCCCACGTCCAGGAGTCCTGAACCCGCTGTTCCTGGGTACCACTCTGCTTGGTCCAGTTGTGGTGGGTGATTCTGTAACGGCCGTTGTTGGTGGATAAAGGACCAAAGCGGAGCATGGTATGTATCCATAATATAATTTAATGAGACGGAATACAAAATACAAAAGAACAAGAGAATCAAAATGAAAACCGAAACAGTCCCGAATGGTGCAAACACTGAAACGGAAAATAATCACCCACAACTCAAGGGTGAAAACAGGCTACCTAAGTATAGTTCTCAATCAGGAACAACGCCTCTGATTGAGAACCATACCAGGCCAAACACAGAAATCCCAAATCAAAGAAAAAGGAACATAGACTGCCCACCCCAACTCACACCCTGACCGTACTAAAACTAAGAGAAAACAAAGGAACAAAATAGGAAAAATGGGATGAATACTTTTGCAAGGCACTGTAAACACGTTTGTGCACAGCATTTGAGAGAAATAAGCTTTTCGTGCGTATGGGCAATTTCTGGGATCTTTTATCCCAGCTCATGAAACATGGGACCAACACTTTACATGTTGCGTTCATATTTTTGTTCCGTGTCGATTATCCGTACATGCACCCTAAAAGGTATCGAACAGTATCATGTGAGATAATTGTGTACCTATCTTTTTGTAACCCAAAAAACACTTTGTACCCTAACCGTACCCTTATTTCTAAGAATGAAAGTGTTAATATTGTAGAAAACAAATGGTTTATTTCAAATGCCATGGAAGAACGGAAACAGCATTTTTTCCAGTCTATAGTTAAGTGTGTATTTCCAATTATGAACAACGTTGAATTTCAGGTTTTTGTGTTAATATTCGGCAGTCTCTAACATGTGTTGAAGCCAGCTGTGTCTTCCGATAAAAAAAGCCAAGCAGCTGACTTGGTATTGATTTTTTTCAGCTGTTGTTTGCAGCCTCCCTGTAGGATACCGTTCTTGTTGGTTTTGTTTCCATGCTTTGGGGGGTAGATGTGTGTGTGTTTGTGCCTTCACATTTGTGCATATGCCACACATCCCTAATTAATCTATTATTATGCCCATGAGGCTCCATCAAACAACACACATAAACCTTCCTCCCTCCCCTATAGCTGTCCTCCCTCCCCCTTGAAAGGTGAAGCAGTGCAGCCTGTGCCCCTCTGTTATAGCTGTCAACTTTGAGTGTTTACTTTCTGCATGTGTGTCCCACAGCATTGGAAACGAAGGCTGCCATCTGATAATAAACAGAGTTTAGTTGAGCTTGACTGAGGAGCCCATGGTAATAGTTCCTAATCAGCCAAGGCATGGCACTGCGAGATTTCAGCAGTCTCCCACTGTCTCTGTGATCGCCCTGGCGTCTTGTCTGCCGGAGGACAGAATGTGCCACTGACAGGGGGTCACGTGGTGCTCTGCATGTAGAAGGTTGAATTGGTCAAGTTTCTTCAATTAGATGATTGTTGAGCAAGCATGCTGATGAATTGGTAAACAAGAATAGAGGCGGTGTGAGGCACATAGGTGGTAGAGAGAAACACATGCAGATGCACTTGACAGACATATAAGTGAGGTAATAGGGGAGTACACATGCTCCCACATACAAACACCCTACCATATAACCTCTGGGTGCTACATTGTGTGGGATGGTACACATATATTACCACACATACACACTCCCAAAACCCTCTGTGTCTGCCGACTGACACCTAGCCACAATAACTTTGTGTGTGTATGTGTGTATCGTAATTACTGTGTGTGAGACTCGCAAACACACTCCCTACCCCCACATTCCATATAACCCCGTGGGTTGGCTGGTACCGGCTCTAGCACACTGGCTTAGCTTAGCCTAGCTTTGGGAGGCTCTCTACCATTAGGCTGTGTACGCAGGGGAGAGTGGCTGACGCCCCTCTGGAAAGTGATCCATCAAGGCCTTACCTCAGCCGACTTCCCTGCCCAACTCCCCTCGCTACCCTGTCTTGATTCTAGGGTTGAATTTAGGGAAAGTTAC
The DNA here is from genome assembly GCF_023373465.1 of Oncorhynchus keta. Lineage (NCBI taxonomy): Eukaryota > Metazoa > Chordata > Actinopteri > Salmoniformes > Salmonidae > Oncorhynchus > Oncorhynchus keta. Next base: position 46,215,620 of record NC_068455.1, read on the forward strand.
TGGAATTTTGCAAACCCATACTTGAGTCGCAACACATAGACATTAAAATAGAAGACACACACAGGTGTATAAGCAGGGAAGCACATACAGTATCAACACACATGCACAATCATTGTTCACAGTTCACATGTGTGCACTCATTTGCTCACTGCAAATCTACTGAAGAGAAATAGAACATAAACGTGATGCACAGTTCATGATGGGAGTTTCAAAGCACATAGGTAAATAATTGATGTCTTGTTGCATCTTCAGTGCAATATTAATGGTATTCATCATACTATTCCTCAATATGTCATCAAGCGATGACAGAAAATATGCTGGGGGTAGAAAGAGAGGGAGTTTGAGAGATCAAATGGATGGATCAGAAAGCTTCTGGTGTGTGTGTGTGTGTGTGTGTGTGTGTGTGTGTGTGTGTGTGTGTGTGTGTGTGTGTGTGTGTGTGTGTGTGTGTGTGTGTGTGTGTGTGTGTGTGTGTGTGTGTGTGTGTGTGTGTGTGTGTGTGTGTGTGTGTGTGAGACAGTGAGTAGATGGGTTTATATAGATTCTGGAGATGGTGTGTATACGTGTATGTGAGGAAAAAGAGAGGAGTGGATGGAATTTGAGAGAATCCAAAGAGGTTGCGTGTGTGTGTGTCTGTATCTGTAGGGCAAGGGAGAGAGGAAGACAAAAGAGCGAGTCCACTAAATGCAGTTATTACCTCTGTGTCTTTTCCTAATGTAACTTAAATCAGATAGATATCCCTGCCTCCGGGGATACGCTCCACATGATTCCAAATGCCATTCCCAGGGGCACCATCTCCCCACATTCTCCCTCCTCCTTCTCCTCTCCTATTTCCATTAAATGACCATGCCGGCGTTCCTTGGCCGGTATCTGTCGCCGTGAGGAGTTTGTCAGGGCCCTCCTGTGTGTTTCCGGCTCCACTTATTTTATGGATTAATTCCTTTTTGTCTCAACTACAAAGGCCATGGTGTCTTCAATTCTTTATATATTTCCCTGTTTTTGCATCTTGTGCCCGCTTCCCCCTTTCCCAGTGCCTCGTTGAGTTGAGCCACTACCACTTTTCCTTCGTGAGTCCCACTACATCCCAAAGAACATTTGGGCAAAATTTGAAACAGAAGCCAGTCCCCCATAGATTGTGCTATGATGTTCCTTTAAAGTTGTGTTGCACTTTGATTAACTTCTTGCGTCGAGCCATCCCGGATCCGGGATCGTGAATACAGCCTCAAGCTCATTACCATAACGCAACGTTAACTATTCATGAAAATCGCAAATGAAATGAAATTCATCTATTTGCTCTCAAGCTTAGCCTTTTGTTAACAACACTGTCATCTCAGATTTTCAAAATATGCTTCTCAACCATTGCAAAACAAGCATTTGTGTAACAGTATCGATTGCTAACGTAGCATTTAGCGTAGCATTTAGCGTTAGCATTCAGCATGCAACATTTTCCACAAAAAACAGAAAAGCATTCAAATAAAATCATTTACCTTTGAAGAACTTCAGATGTTTTCAATGAGGAGACTCTCAGATAGCAAATGCTCAGTTTTTCCTGAAAGATTATTTGTTTAGGACAAATCGCTACGTTTTCTGCGTCACGCTTAGCTACGAAAAAAAAAACTGTATCCAGGATTGTGTAAATCTATCTGCAAGCTCATTAGCATAACACAACGTTAACTATTCATGAAAATCGCAAATGAAATGAAATTAATCTATTTGCTCTCAAGCTTAGCCTTTTGTTAACAACACTGTCATCTCAGATTTTCAAAATATGCTTCTCAACCATTGCAAAACAAGCATTTGTGTAACAGTATTGATGGCTAACGTAGCATTTAGCGTTAGCATTCAGCATGCAACATTTTCCACAAAAACCAGAAAAGCATTCAAATAAAATCATTTACCTTTCAAGAACTTCAGATGTTTTCAATGAGGAGACTGTTAGATAGCAAATGTTCCGTTTTTACAAAAAATATTATTTGTGTCGACTAATCGCTCCGTTTTTTTCATCACATTTGGGGAGGGAAAAAAAATATATATATTAAGTCATTAAAACGCAAACTTTTTTCCAAATATCGACAGAAACATTACAAACCGATGTTTAGAATCAATCCTCAAGGTGTTTTTCACATATCTATCGACGATAAAATCCATCGTGTCATTTTACTTTCTCTTCTGAAGAAATGGAACGCGCATGGACCTACAGATTACGCACACAGGACACCGGGCGGGACACCAGGTAAATGTAGTCTCTTATGGTCAATCTTCCAATGATATGCCTACAAACACGTCACAATGCTGCAGACACCTCGGGGAATAGACAGAAACCGCAGGCTCATTCCTGGCGCATTCACAGCCATATAAGGAGACATTGGAACACAGCGCCTTCAGAATCTGGGGCATTTCCTGTATGAAACTTCATCTTGGTTTCGCCTGTTGCATTAGTTCTGGGGCACTCACAGACAATATCTTTGCAGTTTTGGAGACGTCAGAGTTTTGTCTTTCCAAGGCTGTCAATTCCATGCATAGTCGAGCATCTTTTCGTGACAAAATATTGCGCTTAAAACGGGCACGTCTTTTTATCCAATAATGACATAGCGCCCCCATAGGTTGAACAGGTTAAGTTGTCACCTGCAAAATGTTGGGAATTGTCTTTTGATTAGCTCCTATAGAATAGGGAGGAACTGTGTAACATTACCGTACACAGCATACTCATCAAAGAGATTAAAAAACATTGCTTTGATAAAATAAGTAAAATGAAATCATTCCATGATTAACCTGTTAGTCCACTAGGGGCATTATTTCATTTTTGGATAAAAAGACGTGCCTGTTTTAAGCGCAATATTTTGTCACGAAAAGATGCTCGACTATGCTTGGAATTGATAGTTTTGGAAAGAAGACACTCTAACGTTTCCAGAACTTTTTTTCACTGTGAGTGCCGTTGAACAAAAGCTTCAGGCAAAACCAAGATGTTTGAGCGCCCAGGAAATGAACAGGATTTCTGAAGCTACGTTTTCCATGATCGCCTTATATGGCTGTGAATGCGACAGGAATGAACGGACACTTTCTATCGTTTCCCCAAGGTGTCTGCAGCATTGTGACATATTTGTAGGCATATCATTGGAAGATTGACCATAAGAGACTATAATTGCCAAGTGTCCCGCACGGTGTCTGCGTGGAAATTGGTGCGCAAAAGTCAGCTACCAGTATTTTTCCATCCGAATCAGAGAAGAATGCAGGCTTCCAGGGACGGCATTTCAATGAAGAGATATATGACAAAACAAACACCTTGAGGATTGATTCAAACAACGTTTTCCATGTTTCAGTCGATATTATGGAGTTAATTCGGAAAAAAAGTTTGACGTGTAGGTGACTGAATTTTCGGTTAGTTTCGGTAGCCAAATGCATAGTAACAAAACGGAACGTTGTGTCCTACACAATAATCTTTCAGGAAAAACTGGACATCTGCTATGTAACTGAGAGTCTCCTCATTGAAACATCTGAAGTTCTTCAAAGGTAAATTATTTTATTTGATCCCTTTGCTGGTTTTTGTGAATATGTTGCGTGCTAAATGCTAACGCTAAATGCTAAGCTAGCTATCACCACTCTTACACAAATTATTGATTTTCTCTGGTTCTAAAGCATATTTTGAAAATCTGAGACGACAGGATTGTTAAGAAAAGGATAAGCTTGAGAGCAGGCATATTTATTTCATTTCATTTGCAATTTTTAGAAATCGCTAACGTTGCGTTATGGTAATGAGCTTGAGGCTGTAGTAACGCGACCGCATGCGGGATGGGGCGGACTATGAGGTTAATAAGCCTCCCTGGCAAACAAAGAACATTCCCAGGACATAACCTAACGTTTACATGACTTTCTATTTCGGTTTCGGTCTGAGTTTAGAAGGATAGGGAAGTGATATGAACTCATTTAATGTTTTCCATTCTCAGCTCAAACTCGAAGTTTTGCGCAATGTTTTTGGGATACGCACTTGGATAATCTCAGCCAAACCTAGGCCAGATAAAAAAATATTGTAGATTTTTTTGCAGTCTGTAGCTAAAGAAAATGAATACAAAAATAAGCCTCCTTGGTCTTTTTCTCCCCATTTCCTGGCCCGAGTGCACAGCTTATTAACGTACAGGCCTGGCACTGTCGACATCCTATGTGGCATCTCTCACGGCATTAAGTGAAGGAAGGAAACGGCGATGACGCTTGCCTCCTTGGGTTGTCAGCTAGTCCGGCGCTAGCTCCCTCAGGTAAATGCTGCTCCCGCTAACCCTCTTTAAAAATCTCTGTCATGTTTGCTTTTATTTGCTGCTTTTACACGTTAATAGTCTCTAACTCCTTCCTTTCCACCTCACGGGTATGAATTGAAGTAATGAAAATTAAATCAGTTGATGTACGGATCATTGGGCTGTATAAAAAAACTCCCTTATGTTCTATACCTGTAACTTTCTTCCACCCGTTTCTACCTCAGTAAATCCTAAACAACTCTCCTTACACCTGTCTGTTCATTTGCGAGACAAAGTTGATGTCCCCATTTCCAAATACTTTAAGTGTGTTGTAACTAATTTGTTAATCTGTCGTAAGGAGCATTTGACTTTAACTACTTCCAAAGTTCAGGTTTTGATTTAGGCTTTAACTATCCCTTTAAGTTACTTCCCGTGGAGGGTAGGTACAGTTCAAGAGAATAGGCTGTTTGTCGATTACTCTTACATTGTTAACTCTACTATTACAAGTAGAGGGAAACTTTCAAACACTGCTGTTGGTTTTCATGGGGGCTCATCCGGGATTTTTCCATTAAACCCACCGGACCCTGCTGCTCTGAGCTCTCTGTGGTTAGTGATTGAGGTGTGATGGTAGGTTGTGAGTTTGGATGACTTGTTTAGTTAGTGTGTTCAGGAGACTGCATTGTATAAGATGGCTGCCTCAGCCATCTCCAAGTTTTTTGAAGCGCCCTCTATTGATTGGTTGGGTAGGTTTCGTAAAGTAGACCTTATAGCTATAGCTGACCATTATGGATTTGTTGTCCCTGAGAAAGTCCTAAAGGCTGAGCTTTTGGTGCTAGTCAGGGAGGGTTTAGTGAGAGAACGGATTCTCTCATTGCAAGGAGAGGAGACGGGTAGACCTTCTGATGTCGGAGGACAGGGCGGAGGAAGGGGTTCCTCGTACCCCTTTTACATTGCCCCAATTGGATCCTGAGGCTGGCTCGGTTAGAAATGGAGCAAAAAGATAAAGAGAGACAGATGCATTTTGAACTTGAAATTAGGAAAATAGAAGCTGACAAGGAGGTGAGGATCCGACAACTGGAGCTAGATGCTGGCTCCAGTGCGACTCCACAAGCTGCTCATCATCAAGCCCACTTCGATGTGAGTAAAAACATAGCTTTCGTCCCTCCATTCCGAGAGTCGGAAGTTGATTCTTATTTCTCTGCGTTTGAGCGTGTGGCCGCTGCGCTGCATTGGCCACTCGAGGTTTGGCCGCTCCTGTTACAATGTAAATTGTCTGGGAAAGCACAGGATGTAGTAGCTGCTCTCTCCCTGGAAGACAGTTTACACTACAATACAGTTAAAACTACTGTGTTGCGGGCTAATGAGTTGGTGCCTGAAGCTTATAGGCAGCGCTTCAGGAACCACAAAAAAACATCTCACCGTACATTTGTTGAATTTGCTAGGGACAAAGAGTCTCTGTTTAGTCGCTGGTGTTCAGCCAGCAAAGCTAACACCTTTGCTGATATTAGGGAGTTGATGCTGTTGGAGGACTTTAAAAGCAACCACCCAGATAGAATTGTAGTTCATTTAAATGAACGGAAAGTGGTGACATTGGCCCAAGCAGCAGTGTTGGAAGATGAGTACGCTTTGACACACAAGACTGTCTTTGATGCACCACGTTTTGAAGGCCGGACGATTACGTCATCAGTTCCTCGTTCAGGTCGCTTTTCCTCTAACAACCCTAAGCCTTTTCATGAAATCCGTGAATGTTTTCACTGTCACCAAAAGGGTCACGTGATTGCGGACTGCCCAGTTTTGAAAAATAAACCGCAACAGTCCCAGTCACCGTCCCCAAAAATGAAAAGTTTGGGTTTAGTCAAGTCTTTGGCTCGTCCATTGGATCTAGTTATTAATTCAGCATTTGAGAAACCGGATCCTGTCTATGCTCCGTTTATCTCCGCCGGTTGTGTTTCCTTAACAGGAGAACAAGCTGATCAAAAACCTATCCAAATCCTACGAGACACCGGGGCGGCGCAGTCAGTAATCGTTACTGATGCTTTACCCTGGTCTCCTGAAACGTATTGTGGCTCACATGTCATATTACAGGGGATAGAGACAAAAACAGTACCCGTACCATTACACTGGGTCCACTTAGTGTCAGACTTGGTATCAGGACGTTTCCGTGTTGGTGTAGTGTCTACACTGCCAGTAAAAGGAGTTACATTGCTACTAGGGAATGATATTGCTGGTGGTAATGTCACTCCTGTGTTAGAGGTAGTAGACAAGCCAGAAATCAGAACTACAGATGAGAATTGGGTTCAAGCATTTCCACATGTTTTTCCTGCTTGTGTGTTAACGAGGGCACAATCTCGCAAGCTAGGAGATGTGGTGGATTTGGCTAGTTCTATTTTTGAGAATGTTGAGGTAGAAGACAATGCACCGAGTATGCCTTCTGCAATGCCGACAGTTTTTACCCCCGTAAAAACTAAGACACGGGAAAACGAAATTGTGCCCCAATTACATGACATTTTTGTGTCTGTCACCCCTGAGAAGGTGATTGAATGTCAAAAAGAAGACACCAGTCTTCGCAAGTGTTTTGCTTCTGTAATTTCCATTGTGGAAGCTCAAACTAGAGAGACCGCCTACTTTATGGAAGCAGGAGTTTTGATGCGTAAATGGGCATCTCATGACACCATTAATGACTGGAGTGAAGTGTGTCAAGTGGTTGTTCCTACACCGTTCCGACAGCAGGTGCTGTCACTCGCCCATGACCAGGCGTGGTCTGGACACTTGGGGATCACAAAGACTTATAACCGGGTCCTTCGTCATTTCTTCTGGCCAGGTTTGAAGTCTGATGTGGTCCAATTTTGTAAAACATGTCACATATGTCAACTTACTGGGAAAGTGAATCAAACAGTTCCTCGAGCGCCGCTCTGCCCGATTCCTGTGGTGGGGGAACCGTTTGAAAGAGCGATAATTGATTGTGTAGGTCCATTACCGAAAACCAGGTCAGGTAACCAGTTCCTACTAACAATAATGTGCAGTGCTACTCGATACCCAGAGGCTATTCCTCTCCGTACTATAACGGCTAAGACTGTGGTGAAGGCACTGGTGAAGTTCTTCTCTACGTTTGGACTCCATAAAGTAATCCAAACTGATCAGGGATCCATGATCCAGGGATTCATGTCTAAACTGTTTTCAAATGTGTTAAAGACATTGTGTATTTCCCATCAGGTCTCCAGTCCGTATCATCCAGAGAGTCAAGGGGCTCTAGAATGCTGGCATCAGACACTGAAGGCAATGCTACGCAAGTCTTGTATGGATACCAGTACTGATTGGGATGAGGGGGTGCCCTTTGTCCTATTTGCTATAAGGGAAACGATACAAGAGTCCTTAGGGTTCAGCCCTGCTGACCTTGTGTTTGGACACACCCCACGGGGTCCGCTGAAAGTTTTGAAGGAGCATATCTTATCTCCTACACCCAGTAGCGCCCCTAACAATGTGTTGGATTATGTCAGTAAGATGCGGGAGACTGCACGCCGCATGTGCATTAGCCCAAAAGTCTCTCTCCTCGTCTCAAAAACGCATGAAGTTGCATTGTGACAAAAAGGCTGTTGGCCGTTCATTTGCACCAGGGGATCAAGTTTTAGTTTTGTTGCCAATCCCTGGCTCATCTCTGTCAGCACGTTTTTCTGCCTTACAGTTCTTTGAGGTATATGTGGGTTCCAGTGCCTTGCCTGTAATGGTCTTCACGGACCATAATCCATTGGTGTTCTTGAAACAAATGTATAACCAGAACCGCCGCCTTATGCGGTGGGCTCTGATTGTACAAGGATATAATGTACAGATCGCTTATGTGAAGGGCTCGGCGAATGTGGTTGCTGACGCTCTGTCACGGGTTTACTAACTGGGGATGCGTTGGCTTTTGTTATTGCAAAACATGGTTTGCAATTTTTGTGGTGGGCGTGTTACGTTCCCCAGTTTATGTGTTGTAGTTTGTGGATTTGCATGTGTTTTGCATGTGTTTATTTCAGTAAATGGCTTCCTGAAATCCCTCAAGCAGCTGATTGGTCGACTCCATGGCTAATTGGAGAGCTGACCCCGCCCCCTCGTCAAGACGCAGCTGTCTCCAGTTACACATTCATTCTGAAGCTATATAAAAGCCAGTGTTCTGTTCAGGAGAGAGAGTTTTGCTGGGAGGTCATTGCAGATATTTTGCTAGAGAGATTTTGCTAGGGGTTGATTTTGATGGGAGTTCATTGCTGGGAAGTTGGTATGTTTTGTGAGTTTGTTGCTCAGATAGAGCTTATTTGATGTCCTTTGTTTCTTAGTTTGTTTGTGAAATTGTTTAATATTCTGTTTCATTTGTTCCCAGGGGAGAAGGGGAAGGCACCTAGGGAGTGCTTAGGCAAGAGGCCCGCGGGCATACATATACCCGTAGTATATTCATTGTCTATGCACAATAGGTAAGACCTGGGCGGACCACCCCCTGTATTTTGGTTAGGTAAATTAGTTAAAAGTGGTTAGGCAGGTAAGATAGGAGAGGGGGGGCTTTGAGATTTACTTTCTTTGCTTTGGTTCCGTCCAGCCCCTTTTCCCCATATTACCGTGTAAAGGAATAAAGTCCTTGTAAACGGTACCACATTCTACCTGTTGTCATTCTCACTTGCACCTACAGTCCATACCTTTTTCACGTCACGGAGAGTTTAGTTGTAGCAGGGTGTTGCGTTCCCTCTTCATAGAGGCGTGCGTAACATAATGTTATTGTTATGTTACGCACGCCTCTATGAAGAGGGAACGCAACACCCTGCTACAACTAAACTCAGGTAGAATGTGGTACCGTTTACAAGGACTTTATTCCTTTACACGGTAATATGGGGAAAATGACTTTTTTTTTAACTTCTGAACTTCCAGCACTTATTATTATTTTCATCATATATTGCATTTGAATTCTGCCGGCTGTTCTATCTTTCATATGCTTAAGGAGAACAACTTTAAACTCTGGCCCTGGGTTAGAGAAGATATTTGACCTTTGACGTTAGACCTACTGTAGGTGGGAATGTGCTGTGTACTCTTTCTTACACGGGTGTTATTTAACATGGTTGATCCACCACGAACAAACACAAGAGATAATCCCCCATAAAAACAGTAGTATGATATAACCTTTACCAAGGAAAATTGGGCAATTATCATATTTGAGCTTGATGGGTGGGACAATGGGTGCACTGAGACACAAAAAAACGGCCCAGTGGAACCTCCAAACTGTGTAAGGACTATTTGACCAAGGAGAGTGATGGAGTGCTGCATCTGGTAACCTGGTCTCCACAATCACCTGACCTCAACCCAACTGAGATGAGTTGGACTGCAGTGTAAAGAAAAGCAGCCAACAAGTACTTAGCATATGTGGGAACTCCTTCAGGACTGTTGGAAAAGCATTCCAGGGACTACCTCTGTGTGCAAAGCTGTCATCGAGGCAAAGGGTGGCTACTTTGAAGAATCTAAAACATTTAGGTTACTACATGATTCCATATGTGTTATTTCATAGTTTGGATGTCTTCACTATTATTCTACAATGTAGAAAATAGTCAGAATTAAGAAAAACCCTTGAATGAGTAGGTGTGTCAACTTTTGACGGGTGCCGCTTGTTACCACTGTAACGGCGTTCTTCGTTTGTTGAAAGAGAGTCGGACCGAAATGCAGCATGGTGGTTACTCATGTCTTTAATTGAAGAGAAATGACGATACATGAAAGAACTTATACAAATACAAAAACAACAAACGGAACGAGAATACCTAATACAGCCTGTCTGGTGAACAACAACACGGAGACAGGAACAATCACCCACGAAATACAAAGTGAAACCCAGGCTACCTAAATACTGTTCCCAATCAGAGACAACGAGAATCACCTGACTCTGATTGAGAACTGCCTCAGGCAGCCAACCTATGCTACACCCCTACTCAGCCGCAATCCCAATACCTACAAAAAAAAACTATACGAAACACAACATTAAACCCATGTCACACCCTGGCCTGACCAAATATATAACGAAAACACAAAACACTATGACCAAGGCGTGACAGAACCCCCCCCCCCCCCCTAAGGTGCGGACTCCCGGACGCACCTCAAAACCATAGGGAGGGTCCGGGTGGGCGTCTGTCCATGGTGGCGGTTCCGGCTCGGGACGTGGACCCCACTCCATAAATGTCATAGTTCCTCCCCTTCGCGTCCTAGGATAATCCACCCTCGCCGCCGACCATGGCCTAATAGTCCTCACCCAGAACCCCACTGAACTGAGGAGCAGCTCGTGACTGAGGGGCAGCTCAGAACTGAGGGGCAGCTCGGGACTGAGGAAGCTCGGGACTGAGGGGAAGCTCGGGACTGAGGGGCAGCTCGGGACTGAGGGGCAGCTCGGGACTGAGGGGCAGCTCGGAACTGAGGGGCAGCCCAGTACTGAGAGAAAGCCCAGTACTGAGAGAAAGCCCAGTACTGAGAGGAAGCCCAGTACTGAGATGAAGCTCAGGCAGGTAGTAGGCTCCGGTAGATCCTGGCTGGCTGGTGGATCTGGAAGATTCTGGTTGACTAGCAGATCTGGAAGATTCTGGTTGACTGGCAGATCTGGAAGAGACTGGTTGACTGGCAGATCTGGAAGAATCTGGTTGACTGGCAGATCTAGAAGGTCATGGCTGACTGGCGGATCTAGCTGCTCTATGCAGACTGACAGCTCTGGCTGCTCCATGCAGACTGGCAGCACCTTGCAGACTGGCAGCTCTTTGCAGACTGACAGCTCTGGCTGCTTCATGCAGACTGACAGCTCTGGCTTTCATACAGACTGACAGCTCTGGCTGCTTCATGCAGACTGACAGCTCTGGCTGCTTCATACAGACTGACAGCTCTGACTGCTCCATGCAGGCTGGCAGCACCTTGCAGACTGGCAGCTCCTTGCAGACTGGCAGCTCCTTGCAGACTGACAGCTCTGGCTGCTTCATGCAGACTGGCAGCTCAGGCTGCTCCGAACAGGCAGGAGCCTCCGGCAGCGCTGTAGAGGAGGAAGGCTCTAGAAGCGCTGAACAGGCGGGAGACTCCGACAGCGCTGGAGGAAAGGAAGGCTCTGATAGAGCTGAACAGACAGGAGACTCCAGCAGCGCTGTAGAGGAGGAAGGCTCTGATAGCGCTGAACAGGCGGGAGGCTCCGGCAGCGCAGGAGAGGTGAGGCGCACTGTAGGCCTGATGCGTGGTGCTGGCACTGGTGGTACTGGGCCGAGGACACACACAGGAAGCCTGGTGCGGGTAGCTGCTACCGGAGGATTGGTGTGTGGAGGTGGCTCTGGATAGACCGGACCGTGCAGGCGCACTGGAGCTCTTGAGCACCGAGCCTGCCCAACCTTACCTGGCTCGATGCCCACTCTAGCCCGGCCAATACGAAGGGCTGGTATGAACCGCACCGGTCTATGCACCCGCACTGGAAAAACTGTGCGCTCCATAGCATAACACGGTGCCTGCCTGGTCTCTCTAGCCCCCCGGTAAGCACAGGGAGTTTGTGCAGGTCTCCTACCTGGCATAGCCATACTCCCTGTAAGCCCCATGAGCCCCCCTCCAATAAATTTTTGGGGCTGCTTTTCGGGCTTCCTTGCCAACCGTGTTCCCTCGTATCGTCGGCTCCTATCTCCGGCTGCCTCTACTCTCCTAAGTGCCTCCACCTGTTCCCATGGGAGGCGATCTCTTCCGGCCAGTATCTCCTCCCAAGTGTAACAACCTTTACCATCCAACACGTATTCCCATGTCCATTCTCCGAATAATTCATACTCCTTTTGCTGCTCCTGCTGTTGCTGCCTGTTACCACGCCACTCGGTCCGTGTGTGGTGGGTGATTCTGTAATAGCGTTCTTCGTTTGTTGAAAGAGAGTCAGACCGAAATGCAGCGTGGTGGTTACTCATGTCTTTAATGAAGAGAAATGACGATACATGAAAGAACTTATACAAAAACAACAAACAGAACGAGAATCTAATACAGCCTGTCTGGTGAACAACAACACGGAGACAGGAACAATCACCCACGAAATACAAAGTGAAACCCAGGCTACCTAAATACGGTTCCCAGTCAGAGACAACGAGAATCACCTGACTCTGATTGAGAACCGCCTCAGGCAGCCAACCTATGCTACACCCCTACTCAGCCACAATCCCAATACCTACAACAAAAAAAACAATACGAAACACAACATTAAACCCATGTCACACCCTGGCCTGACCAAATATATAACAAAAACACAAAACACTATGACCAATGCGTGACACCCACCTCGATGGAAGAAAGGAAAGAGACATTGAAGATGACATACTCTAAGCTAATCTAGCTAGCTAATAAAGAATGCACATTATTTTCAGCTAGCAGTGTGCTTGCTATAGCTAGGTTACTAACATTTGAGGGTAATGATAGCTAGCTAAACACCAAGAGTAGCTGGCTACACAGCTAAGGATCGGCGAAGCACACAACTAGAACTAGCTCCTTTGCTCGCTCTCTACCTGCACAGCAGTATTATTTTCTCCATCTAGCTTTCCAGCACCCTCGCTGGCGAGGCTGACCAGTAATACCTTCCGGTACTGCGGTCGTGAGAGCCGTCTAGCCTGTAAAGAAACTCCAACTTGCGGTTCTCTCAGGTTTACTGCGTACAGTTTGCGACATGCTTGTAAGCTCACTCTCCCGAGTCATGGCTACCGCTTCCCCTTGCCAGGGAGGCCCACGCCAGGCACCCGAGCAGTGTTCTTGCTGTAACTAGAATACTGACACACTGGGTGAATGCTAGCTAGCTATGACAGGACTAGCTAGCTCCACAGCTAAACATCAAAAAGCACATTCATAGCCCGGGTCTCCATACTGGAGCTATGACTACTTTTTCCTCTGCACAGGGTGAGTCCCTTAATCCAACATCACACTAACGTTAATAGGCAAAACTAACCAGATACCTCGCCTATGACAATCACTTTGTCTTCAGTTTGCAGTGTACTAGCAATATTTAGGTGATTGGCCCAGGAGGCTAATGTTGACTAGCTAACGCCAGGACCAACACCACAGATAGCGTCACCCAGTACATGCTTAGAGCTAGCTCTTTCTGTTAGCCCTTTTACCTCCAACATTACCTCCCCCCTCATTTAGCTTAAGTTCGGGACCCCCCCCCCTAAAAAAAGGTCAAGACAAGCTAAATGCCTTCTATGCTTGCTTTGAGGCAAGCAGTACTAAACCATTCATGAGAGCACCAGCTGTTCCGGATGACCTAAGCCGATATGAGTAAGGCCGTTAAAAAAGTTAACATTCACAAGGCCGCAAGGCAAAACGGATTACCAGGATCTGTACTCAGAGCATGCGCTGACAAGTTGGTGTCTTAACTGACATTTTCAACTTTTCCCTGACTTTTCCCTGACCCAGTCTGTTATACCTACATGTTTCAAGCAGACCACTATTGGCCTTGTGCCCAAGAACGCCAACCTGTCTAAATGACTATAGCCCCATAGCACTCACATCTGAAACCTTGAAAGGCTGGTAATTTCTTACCTCAACACAATCATCCCAGATACCTTAGACCCACGGCAATTTGCATAATGCCTTAACCCACAGATGAGGCAATCTAGGACAACAACCTCTCCCTCAACGTCAGCAACACAAAAGAGCTGATCATGTACTACAGGTAATCGAGGGCCGATCACACCCCCATTCACATCGACAGGGCTCTAGTGGAGTGGGTCGAGAGCTTCAAGTTCCTCTGTGTCCACAAAACTAAGGATCTATCATGGTCCAAACCAACACAGTCATGAAGAGTGCACAACAACCCCTCTTCCCCCTCAGGCGACTGAAAAGATTTGGCATGGGCCCTCAGATCCTCACAAAGTTCTACAGCTGCACCATTGAGCGCATCTTCACTCGCTTGGTATGTCATCCCGACTGCAAGGCACTACAGAGGGTAGTGCGTACGGTCCAGTACATCACTGGGGCCGAGCTCCCTGCCATCCAGGACCTCTATACCAGGTGGTATCAGAGGAAGGCACAAAAAATGTTAAGACTGCAGCCACCCAAGTTATTGAGTGTTCTCTCTTCTACCGCATGGAAGCGTTACCGATGCAAGTCTGGAACCACCAGGACCCTGAAGAGCTTCTACCCACAAGTCATAAGATGGCTAAATAGTTATAACCAAATAGCTATCTTCGTTGACCCTTTTTGCGCAAAACCTTTTGGCTCATTACATTCCCTGCTGCTACTGTTTTTCATGTGTCACTTTATTCATAGTTACATGTACATGTCTACGTAAATGACATGGTACCCCTGCACATCAACTCAGTACAGGTACCCCATGTATATAGCCAAGTTGTCATTACTCATTTTGCATTTATTGTTACTTTTATTATTACGTGTTTTACTTTTCTATTATTTCTCAAATGTCTTTCTCTCTGCCTTGTTGGGAAAGGCCCGTAAGTAAGCATTTAACTGTTAGTCTACACCTGTTATTTATGAAGCATGTGACAAATAAAATGAGATTTTAACACATTTCATGCATTTCTACTATACATTATATGACTGCAACATATTTTTTCATATAACACAAATTAGTAAGTAGCCTACTCTGCTGACAGTGATTAACATCAGTAAAAACAACCATTTAATCTATTTAATCTACAAAAAGGTGCGACACAAATTGTATAATATGACATCCATCTAGCCTGGAGGAGGAAATTATTGTCCCCCAAAAAAACTTTCCAGTGGTACTGTTGCAATGATAAAGACAGTGAATGTGCACTCACCCAGATGCTCTCTGCTGGTGCCAATAAAATAGATTACTGTTCGCTCAATTGGGAGTTGAGAATTTTGAGACAGATTAGAGCCTTTTCTTTGTCCTCTCTTTTCAGTAATAGATGTTTTACTAATAATGTATTTTGAAATATTGCGATAGGCTTATTTAACTGCTTTTCACTGACCATTGCAACTAAATAATCAGCTATTTGGTAGGCTACAGTGACAAGAAAAAGTATGTGAACCCTTTGGAAATACCTGGATTTCTCCATAAATTCATCATCAAATGTGATCTGGTTTTCATCTAGGCCACAACAATAGACAAACACAGTCTGCTTAAACTAATAACACACAAACAATTATACGTTTTCATGTCTTCATTGAACACACCGTCTAAACATTCACAGTGCAGGGTGAATGACTAACTGCAGGGTGAATTAATAACTGGTTGACCATCCTTTGGCAGCAATAACCTCAACAAAAGGTTTTCTGTAGTTGCGAATCAGACCAGCACAATGGTCAGGAGGAATTGGGTCGTTGTCCCGTTGCATCACCCAACTTCTGTTGAGCTTCATTTGGAGGACAGATAGCCTTACATTCTCCTGCTAAATGTTTTGATAAACTAGGGAATAAATTGTTCCGCCGTTGATAGCAAGCTGTCCTGGCCCTGAGGCAGCAAAGCAGCCCCAAACCATGATCTCCCTCCACCATACTTTACAGTTGGGATGAGGTTTTGATGTTGTGTGCTGTGCCTTTTTTTCTCCACACATAGTGTTGTGTTCCTTCCAAACAACTCAACTGTAGTTTCATCTGTCCACAGAATATTTTGACAGTAGCGCTGTGGAACATCCAGGTGCACTTTTGCAAACATATTATTTTGTACAGCAGTGGCTTCTTCCGTGGTGTCCTCCCATGAACATCATTCCTGTTTAGTGTTTTACGTATCGTAGACTCGTCAACTGAGACGTTAGCATGTTCCAGAGATTTCTGTAAGTCTTTAGCTGACACTCTAGGATTCTTTTTAACCTCATTGAGGATTCTGCGCTGTGCTCTTGCAGTCATCTTTGCAGACGGCCACTCCTAGGGAGAGTAACAACAGCGCTGAGCTTTCTCCATTTATAGACAATTTGTCCTGCCGTGGACTGATGAACATCAAGGTTTTTAGATATACTTTTGTAACCTTTCCAGCAAGTCAACATGTCTTAATCTTAGGTCTTCTGAGATCTCCTTTGTTCAAGGCATGTTTCACATCAGGCAATGCTTCTTGTGAATAGCAAACTCGAATTCTGTGTTTTTTGTTGATTGGACTCAAGGTTCACTGACTCCTGCATCCAATTAGCTTTTGGAGAAGTCATTACTTTGTCCAACCCACACTGTTCAAAAAATGTGTTCAATGTAGACAAGAAAAATACAATAATTTGTGTGTTATTAGCTTAAGCACACTGTTTGTCTATTGTTGTGACATAGATGAAGATCAAGTCAAATTTGATGACCAATTTAGGCAGAAATCCAGGTAATTCCAAAGGGTTCACATACTTTTTCTTGCCACTGTATTTGCTGCCCAAATTGTGAGCAACACAGCAAATTTTTCAAGAAGCTAATGCTCATCTGTGGCCAAATCATGCTCTCTGGTGTAGTATTTTGAAATATTTTATTCATTTCTGTATAGGCACAAGTAATTATGTAGATCATTTAGGCTAATTCAATTTACTTTAGGGGAAGCTGATCTTCCCTTAGCCTATTGGACACTCCGCCTATATCAACATCAATGTGAAAGTAACTAGTGCATAAAACAGCTGGCCATGAGGCTTACATCCACAAGGATGAATACAGATCGAAGGTTACAGCTGTCAGTCAAAATAGAGAAAATAATAATAAGCCAACAGAACAGGTTCTTGGGATTCGGGTGAGTGATGTAACAGTGATGACGTGCTGTGGAACAACTAAATGAACACACTGGCTTTTCAATTCATATTGTATCATGGCAAAATTATTGCCACAATATGATTGCCAAGATTTAGAGAGAGAAACAAGTCAGCTTCTTTGCTTCTGTGTGTTAAAAAGCTTTCAGAAAGATCTATTTTCTGCACTCCAATAATGTACTGTAATTTGCACTAAGAAATGTTATGAATAGTCAAAACCCATGATCATTCAGAAGGAAAATGCATTGTCTTTTGAAAAACTACATTTAAAAAAAAATTCTCCCTTCAGCCTTCGACTGGGATTATATATTGATCCAAAGTAGTGCACTATAAAGGGAATAGGGCGCCATTTGGGCTGCAGTTATGATCTCAGTCAATGCTGTCCTTGAGAAAAATTGGAATGATTTGGTGCGCTGTCAAGAAGAGCTTTATTTGATTTGAATCAGTAACAGCACAGGAAAACTGTAGGATAAGTGTTTACTAGCTTGTTGTAAATTATTTGGGATGTGGCTATCTCTTTGGATGTTAATTCCCTGCACTGTCTTCTGGGGTTAGGCTAACTTGCTTCAGGGGACAATATCCATGTAATACACCAAAACCACTGTTGAATATGAGAAGTCTTCTCTCTAGAGCTAAATAACAAAGTCCATTAAGTGTGGCAAAATGACCCAATTTACAAGAGCTTGCGTGGCAAATGGAGTACAAATCTTTGGACATTGACAGTTTCCCCTCTAGCAAGAGAATTGTGAGAATTTAATTTGTTTCCACAAAATGTTTTCCTTTTAAACCAAAATCATCAATGGCTCTTTGAGGAAATTGTGGACTTGTTGCAGCAAGACCAGACAAACGTTGGTGCTTTGTTTCATGATGGAAAAGCAAAAATTTCAAATAGAATTGTAAATATCAACGGGCACTTTGAGTACTTTGGTTAGGACTGGATCTGACAGCTAGTCAGATCCAGCCTGATGGTGGAACCAGCCTGATTGCTGCATGCTGTTTAATTTCACTAACTGATATGTGCAGTAAACAGAATGGTGAACACAGCAATCAAGCTGGTTCATCCTGGCTATCTGACAGCCATTTTGAGCTACAATCTGGTGTTATGAGTCTGGCTGAGCACAGCAGAACTCAAACTTGAACGAACAGGTGGGGGAAGAAGCTGTTGGGTAAGCAACTCAAGCAATTGACTATACCCCAACTGCTTAAGTAAATACCCAGCTTTATCAAAGAACGAATGTCAAACATAAGCCTTCCCATTTTCCATGGACAAAAGTGTTTGTTCAACCATTCCTGTTTGCTGCAACTTTGGAATAAGCCAAAAAGCTTTTTTATATAAGGCTTAGGGAGGGAATATTATTACCAGAAAAAAGGCAATTCTTGCCAATGTCAAGAGCACTGCGAGAAGGGTGCAGAAATCTGCTAATGGAATTCTAGTTTTCGACTTTGTAGTTTGTTGTGAAAGCTGTGACCTGCAAATAATTGTATTGAGCAGGTATTTTTCAGCATCTCCATGAGGAAAACACTGGATGATGCTTTCCAAAACTTTTTGGAAAACTCAGAGCCTAATACTCAGAGGCTCCAAGTTGTTGGGAGCCTCTGAGTACCCTACATCATGCACATCAGAAGAGAAAAACAAACAAGGCTTAGCAGGAGCACCATAAATTGAGGGCCTCCGAATTCACCATGGTCCCCGACAGCCTCTGGGAGACAATGGTCACCTTCAAAAGGGATAATAGGAATGGAAAAATCTGTCTTTAAAAAGGTACAAGATGGTACAGAAACAAATACACACTTTGAAGGTACTGATTGCTACGCTACTGTGCTCAGGCCTAATTTAATTCAGTCTCTGTATTTTAATTGATTTGGGACTGAATGTCCATGTGTTGACATAGCGGTTCTCATTGGCCCTCTGGGTATTGTCATCATGTTCTTGTGGTAAGCTCCAGAGGCAGATAAAAAGTGTGCCATAGAAAATCAGCTAATTAAGTCATTTATCCACAGTAAAATGCATAGCCTATACAAATGGATTCAAAAATACAACTGCAGTATATATACCCATAGTGCACCATAACTTGTCACAGCAATGATGAAAGGAGAGAAACCTCTGCAATATGTTAAGTGTAGGAATATCAGGCCTTGTCAGTCACTAAACAGTGTGACCATGTAGAGACACTGAGTGCTCCACATCAAAGTTTTTCATTGGTTTTAATAACGCTTTGATTGACAGTACTTGCTAATCCCACCCATCAGATCCTTCATGTCTCCAATTCATCGCCATCCACTTCTCCATATGTTTTTGTAACAGCATTTCTCACATGGTGTCCATGCGTGGTTGAGGGAGTGCACAAGTGACACACAGTTCAGTCCATATACTAGTTAGTGTGGTGGATTTGATACATTGTGATACCACAGAAGCTGATATATTACAATGTCTTTGCCAAGCAAGTATTAAATGCAAACTGGAAATGAAAAAATAATAAAACTACCTGAAAAACGACAATTGTCAAAGTCATAAATTCACGACAGCTTTCTCAGATCTGTAAATCCAAGAGCCGAGCAAGTTTCCTGCTCCCCATCGTCACTTCAGTGGAAAACAAAATAAATAAAAAACAATGTCACATTAATTCCTTGTTGGATTTCACTCGGAATAATGAAAAACACGTTTAAAAAAGAAAATTTCCTCTCTCTCCCTCACCCTGACATTTTATTACTGCATTAAATAGGATTTTTCTCCTTTAAAAAGTGGTAAAGAAACCCTTTGTAGTTTTCACCCCGCTGCTGTTTCCGGTGAACTACCTGATTGAATGAGCTCAATGAGTCTGTTGGAGAGTGGGGACTTCATATCAAAGCCTGTAGACACCGCTTGATATAGAGCCTCTGTTTTCTTTATTCATTTGACTGTTTTCTTTCGTTTTTCCTTAGTCATGGCGTTGATTGAGTTTGAGCTATAGGTCTTCTTCTTGTAAAAGGCAATCCTTTTATGGACACCGTAATATCCAGATGAATGGCCCTTTGTTATTGTTCTCATATCTCAGCCATATCTAAAAATGTGCATTTCAATGTCAAGAGTTCATTGTGTCTTTATACTCTTGGTCTTTGCCAGCGGAAATTAAACTTACATCACAGTAGGCTTTTGCATCTGGCATGCGATTTGAATTTCATTGGTTATAAAGTACAGCTTTTCAAGTGATAATACTCAGTCTAATTCAGTCTTTGCTAATGGCTTTCTCACGCATTACTTGTCTCACTTTGAAAAAGCTGACCTTAAGTAACCCCCAATTCTCATGTTGAATAGAAAACCTTGAGAAGTCTACTGAAGTTGTTTCATGGGCATGTCTCTATATGATTCCAGTTTTGATCTAAGAACATTTCAGCCCCAGAACATAGGATATGTCCTGCATTCATGCTTTGATAGTCTACATTACTTGCAGATCATTCGTATAGAGCACTATATTTAATGGTATTGTTCTTGCTATATTATCTTAGGTATGTTGTGGCTTTGTGGTTTTTACTACTTCTATTAACGATATAGATTAAATGTTATCTCAAGAGGTGATTGCACCATAATTGTGTATCAATAAATCCAAACATGATTTATTTGGCTAATTAACAATATTATAGTGATGAATATTATAGTGATGGAGCATGAATTATCCTACATTTGAACTAGAAAATCAGCATGGTCAGAAACAGACTGGCCACAGGGCATTTAGGGTAAATGTCAGATAAGCTGGTCTATCTTTAGACCAGTAGGCCTGTTTGTTTTTTGAAAATAATAAATATTATTATTTGGATAATAATGGGGGCATCAAGGTTTTAAAAAATGGGCCAGTGTGGGGGACTCAAGGTAAACAATGGGCTGGTATGTTAGAAATGCCAGTCCGATATCTGGTCCCAGTCCATCCCTGAGCAGGTTTGTCTTGTCCTATCCACTATTTGCAGTACCAATAACTGAGTCGTAAACTCTTACATTAAGCTGCCCCTATTACTATGTAAATCAATGGTAATAACATTGTACCTCTCTATCAGTTATTACACAATTGGAACAAGGAATGTGTAATTACACATCCACTTGCTGAAGGTTATTCCACATGTGTAATTACTGATGTTATTAGATATTGTCTTGTTCCCCCATGTAACTGTTTTGTAATTACACATTTGAAAGTCACCTGTGAATTTTTATGTTAATAAACCAAACCAAAATCTGACCTTGTTACATGTAACTATAGTGTCACTACATAGTAATTATAAAGGTTATACCCTTCTGGGTTTCACTTTACATTAAGTTGCTTGTTCCTGGGTAGGACAGTTAACCTGTGCTGCCCTCAAACCAAGGCAAGCTGCCTGCTAATTATCTATAGCCTATGTTCAACTTGCCAATTTAAATCATTTTTGAAGAAGTTTTATTTGTTCAGTTTTCTGCCTCCTCATTAATTCACATAGAAATTGCCCATTTCACTGTTGCGGACAATTTTTGTTGTCTCTCTTCGACGAGAGCGCATACACTTCCAAAGTGTTTCCCCGGATCAAGTATGCAGATGTTTGCTGCATCTCCAGTCAGCTCTTGCACCGAACTTGCATTTTTTCCCCCACAACTAACAATGGGAAAAATGGCTACCTAAATATGATCCCCAAACAGAGACAGCGATAAACAGCTGCCTCTGATTGGGAACCATATCAGGCCACCATAGAAATACAATACACCGAGATGACCCACTCTAGTCACTCTCACGCCCAAGCAACATAAAGAATAAACAGCTTTCCATGGTCAGGGCGTGACAGCTGGGCTATGGAACTCTAAAGCAGGGGTTCCCAAACCTTTCCACTCAGGGTCCCCTTCCAGCATTGGGGAACATCCTGCACACCACTTCTATTTCTACGGGCAACGGCACTGTTCATGACACACACTGTTCACACCCCTCTTGTTAGTGTTGATCATTTTGCAGGTTTAAAGCTCATTTCCTGCAATTCTACACATTTTGACATGGAGTGCAAAGGAAATGGTGTAGTTTTAAAACACATTTTCTTGCAATTCTATATATTTTGCCATGTCTAATGTGTATTCATGTGATATTTGAGTGAGAAAATAATTACAACAATATCTATGGGCTAAAAATACAAAATAAAAGTTATTAGCTGACATGGGCTAGTTGATCTGGACATTTCTGACAAGTTATAAATAACTCTAAGAAGTACAGATCAGGGTTGGCTTATCAAAAATATCCAAAACTTTGAACATCCCACGGAGCACCGTTAAATCCATTATAAACAAATGGAAAGAATGTGGCACAACAACAAACCTGTCAAAACTCACAGACCAGGCAAGTAGGCCATTAATCAGAGAGGCTACCAAATATAACCCTGAAGGAGCAGCAAAGCTCCATATCGGAGATTGGAGTATCTGTCCATAGGACCACTTTAAGCCATACACTCCACAGAACTGGGCTTTACGGAAGAGTGGCCAGAAAAAAGTAATTGCTTAACTCTTAGGGATCGTATCCCGGTAGTGGGATCAAATTCGACAACATCCGGTGAAATTGGATGGTACCATATTCAAATGACAAAATCATAATATTTAACATTCATGAACATCATTAAAAAGATTAACTTCTTGTTAATCCAACTGCCTTGTCAGATTTCAAAAAGACTTTACGGCGAAAGCATACCATACGATTACCTGAGGACAGCGCCCCACATCAAAATACCTTTTCAACAAGCACAGGCTTCACAAAAATCACAAATAGCGATAAAATAAATAACTTACCCTTGAAGATCTTCTTCTGTTTGCAATCCCAAGGGCCCCAGCTACACAATGAAAGTTCTTCTTTATATCCAAAAAAGTCAGTTTAGTTGACGCCATTGATTTCAGTAATCCACTCCTTCAACATACATACAAAGAAATCCAAAACCTTCGTCCAAACTAGTCAAACAATGTTTCTAATCATTCGTCAGGTACCCTAATATGTAAATAAATAATATTATTTCAGACGGAAAGAACGGTGTTCAATAGAAAAGGAAAATAAAGAAAGGGCGCACCCTCATTCACGCGCGCCAAAAGCCTACCTTTCATGATGAGAACCCCTTGGATAAACTACCAGTTTTTGTTTGTTTTTCAAGAAACAAGCCTGAAACCCTGTATAAAGTCTGTTGACATCTAGTGAAAGCCATAGGAACTGCAATCTGGGAGCTATTTTTTTGTATATCCCATAGGCTTGCATTGAAAAGGCCTGTGACCTCCAAAAAAAACCTCCTCGGGTTTTTGCCTGCCAAATCAGTTCTGTTATACTTATAGACATTATTTTAACAGATTTAGAAACTTCAGAGAGTTTTCTATCCAATGTTACCATATGCATATCCTAACTTCTGATCCTGAGTAATAGGCAGTTTACTTTGCACGTCAGTCAGCCGGAAATTCAGGATACTGCCCCTAGCCTTAAGACGTTTTGAAGAAAAACAAAAAAATAAAAAATTCGGTGTTCGCCAAAAGGAATGTGGGAGACTCCCCAAACATATGGAAGAAGGTACTCTGGTCAGATAAGACTAAAATGTTTCTTTTTGGCCATCAAGGAAAACGCTATGTCTGGGCCAAACCCAACACCTCTCATCACCCTGATAACTCCATCCCCACAGTGAAGCATGGTGGTGGCAGCTTAATGCTGTGGGGATGTTTTTCATTGGCAGGGACTGGGAAACTGGTCAGAATTGAAGAAAATATGGATGGAGCTAAATACAGGTAAATTCTTGAGGGACACCTGTTTATCTTCCAGAGATTTGAGACTGGGATGGAGGTTCACCTTCCAGCAGGACAATGACCCTAAACATACTGCTAAAGAAACACTAAGGGGAAACATTTAAATGTCTTGGAATGGCTTAGCCAAAGCCCATACCTCAATTCAATTGAGAATCTGTGTTATGGCTTACAAAGATTACTGTACACCAGCGGAACCCATCCAACTTAACGAAGCTGGAGCAGTTTTGAATTAAAAAAAAATGGGCAGAAAATGGGCAGCTTACAGAGACATACCCCCAGAGACTTGCAGCTGTAATTGCTGCAAAAAGTGGCTCTACAAAGTATTGACTTTGTGGGGTTGAATAGTTATGCACGCTCAAGTTGTCTGTTTTTTTGTCTTGATTCTTGTTTGTTTCACAATAAAAAATGTTTTGCATCTTCAAAGTGGTAGGCATGTTATGTAAATTAAATGATACAACCCCCCCCCAAAATACATTTTAATTCCAGGTTGTAAGGCAACAAAATAGGAAAAATGCCAAGGAGGTGTCACGTTCTGACCTTAGTTCCTTTGTTTTGTCTTTGATTTAGTATGGTCAGGACGTGAGTTGGGGTGGGCAGTCTATGTTCTATGTTCTTTTTTCTATGATTTGGGATTTCTGTGTTTGGCCTGGTATGGTTCTCAATCAGAGGCAGCTGTCAATCGTTGTCCCTGATTGAGAACCATACTTGGGTAGCTTGTTTTCACCCTTGAGTTGTGGGTAATTGTTTTCTGTTGAGTGTTTGTATTCTGCACCAGACAGAACTGTTTAGGCTTCGTTCGATCACTTTGTTGTTTTGTATTTCAGTGTTCAGTTTGATTCATTAAATATTAACATCAAGTACACATACCACGCTGCGCTTTGGTCCTCACCTTTTTCCACCAACTATGGCCGTGACAGGGGGTGAATACTTTCACAAGTACATCCCTGTTGGTAAGCATTTCTCCCTTGCCAAGAAAACAGGGGTGGCATATCAAAAGGCTGATTAAACCGCATTAGACATGTGCACCTTGTGCTAGGGACAATAAAAGGCCACTCTAAAATGTGCAGTTGTCACACAACACAATGCCACAGATGTCTCAAGTTTTGAGGTCTTGCATACATAGCAGGGAGTAAGAATTTGAGTGGTTAAATACAATAATTGTTGACAGAATGGCTGAGAGATAGAGAGACTGTTGCTGTACTCCCAGGTAAGGCCCTTGCTTCTAGAACCACTGAAAACCCCCAGTATTCAGTCAGGAAGCTTGAAGAAGATGTGTGTCACCATCCAAGCCCATGTTACAGCATGCAGTGGCCTGATAGGGAGATGACAATAAATGCATTATGTACCATCCATCGCCAAAGTCATGTTCACTGCACATGTTGCTGATCAATTCAATCCTTTTGTTATTGTCATTGATATATGGAAATTCACATACAAATATTCAGTTCATTGACGGAAATACCTCTAGGTTCCTGTGGTGAAAGACTGCTGTGCAAGGTATTGGGCAACAGCTTTCATCCAGGGCCTCTATTCACAAAGTGTCTTAAGAGTAGGAATCGTGATCTAGGACCAGCTCACCCTTTCATTGTTTGTGATATAAAAGGCAAAACTGATCCTAAATCAGTACTCCTACTCTGAGATGCTTTGTGAATACGGGCCCTGCATGCTGCTTTTCTAGTGATCTAACTCCCTCTTCATCTGAAATTAAACCACCAAAAATATGAATAAGAAATAGCCGAGTCAGTCAGTAACTTAGTAGAGCTACACCCCTACTTTGTGCAATTTCTGCCTGAAGACATACCCACATCTAACCAAAGATATGCATATTCTTGGTACCATTTGATAGAAAACACTCTGAAGTTTGTGTAAATGTGAATTGAACGTAGGAGAATATAACACAATAGATCTGGTTTAGATAATAAAAATATTTGTTTTTGTATCATCATCTTTAAAATGAACAAGTTAAAACAAACATTCAGATAGGATGATGGGGACTTTTTCAGTGAAAAATATAGGAGGGGAACAGTGCTTGTGCAAAATTTCAGAATGATAACTTCCAAAATGAGTGTGCTACATGACATTTATCATG
This sequence comes from Oncorhynchus keta, assembly GCF_023373465.1. NCBI lineage: Eukaryota > Metazoa > Chordata > Actinopteri > Salmoniformes > Salmonidae > Oncorhynchus > Oncorhynchus keta. Next base: position 46,241,369 of record NC_068455.1, read on the forward strand.
AAGTCACCCAGGTGTCCCACACAAGTTGCCCAAATGTACCCAAGTGGCCAAATTGGTGAAGGTATACATTTTGAAACAAATAACTATATACAAAATACCAAAATGGTATTCTAACACACCCCCCAAAAAAATATTGAGAAAGAAAAAGAGAAAATAAATTATTGAAAAAAAGAAATGAAAAAAAGTATATACATTTTCATAAATAACATTGGTAACTATTTACACACTTTCAATATTTGGAAGACCCTCAGTCCTCTATAAAATCAAATATATTTATATAGCCCCAGCCTAAAACCCCAAACCGCAAGCAATGCAGGTGTAGAAGCACGGTGGCTAGGAAAACCTCCCTAGAAAGGAAAAAACCTAGGAAGAAACCTACAGAGGAATCAGGCTATGAGGGGTGGCCAGTCCTCTTCTGGCTGTGCCGGGTGGAGATCACAGTGGTTGTAGAGGGTGCAACAGGACAACACTTCAAGAGTAAAAATGAACAGTTTAGGGTTCCATAGCCGCAGGCAGTACAGTTGAAACTTGAACAGCAGCAAGGCCGGGTGGACTGGGGACAGCAAGGAGTCATCATGGCAGGTAGTCCTGAAGCATGGTCCAAGGGCTCAGGTCCTCCGAGAGAAAGAAGGAGAAAAAGTGAGAGCATACTTAAATTCACACAAGACACCGGATAAGACAGGAAAAGTAATCCATATACAACATACTGACCCTAGCCCCCACCCACTTTGCCATATAACCCCACCCACTTTGCCAAAGCTCTACACAATATTCTGCTGCTGATTCCAGATGCCATAGCAGTCTCTTTCTGATGTAAAAAAGCAGAGGGTCACCGAGCATGTGGTGCATGTGATAGGGGACTTCATCTTGCAAACAACACAGCAACGCCTCCATGCTGTGCCCTTTTGGCCCTTAGGCACATCCATGCCTGCACAAATATATTTGGACAGATGAACACTTGTGGCAGGAGCAGAAGGGACAGGGTGTGGTGCAGTGGTGCTGTAGCCAGCAAGCTCCTTGATGAGCTGCTCTCTGAAGGCTTTCTGTGAGAGGAAGGGCTTTCCACAGCTCTTAGCCATTTCCTGGTGTAGGTTGAATGCATTCAATGAAATGATAGAAGGTCTTCTACCATTTTATTGTCTTATGTAGAACATTGTAATAGCCTATCAGCACATCTGACAGGGCCACACCTCCCATGCTCTTGTTGTAGTCCTTTACTGCAGTTGGAATGGGGACATTTTGGGTGGTCCATACCTCGGCACCGTCCTTCACACGCCTGACAACATGATCCCCATTGAAGGACTTGTGGATTGTTGTGCACATCACCACCTCTCTGGTATACATCCACTTTACAAAGGAGGCTGAAGAAATTCGGCTTGTCACCAAAAGCTCTCACAAACTTCTACAGATGCACAATCGAGAGCATCCTGTCTGGCTGTATACGGCCTGGTACGGCAACTGCTCCGCCCACAACCGTAAGGCTCTCCAGAGGGTAGTGAGGTCTGCACAACGCATCACCGGGGGCAAACTACCTGCCCTCCAGGACACCTACACCATCCGATGTCACAGGAAGACCATAAAGATCATCAAGGACAACAACCACCCGAGCCACTGCCTGTTCACCCCGCTATCATCCAGAAGGCGAGGTCAGTACTTCCTTAGGTCTGCAAACAGGGTAGGGCTTGTGTAGAAGTTATCCACACACAGTTTGTAGCCCTTCCCTAGCATTTGAAAATCCAATAACTCCATTACAGAGTCATAGCTAAGTCCCTTACCGGTAGCAAAACTGTTCTTCCCCTCATAGACAAAGAAATTGCATGTGTAGGCACACACAGATTCAGCCAACACAAACAGCTTGTAACCCCACTTGGTTGGTTTGTTTCTCATGTATTGTTTGAGGCCAATTCTGGCCTTTGAGGCTACCATCCTCTCATCGATTGACACGTTCTGGGCTGGCTGAAAGTACGTCTTGCAGGCCTCAACAATGTCTATCAAACGTTGCTGTGCCTCTCCTCATTCTATTCATCAACCTTTGGGTCACTGATATGAAGCGCCTGTGAGAGAACCAGAAACCTTTTGCAGGACATAACAGTCATGGGGAAAGACATTTGGTAGAGAGATGACGTTTTCCCAGTAGTCCTTCAGGCATTTCAGCCTCACCAGCCCCATGTAGATGACCAGTGAAAGGTAGCAGAAAAAGTCTGACATGGATATGGGCTTCCATACTACCTTTTTGCCTGCTTGCTTCCTCTCCCCATACTTATTCGTGTTAGACACGAGCGAATCTACAACAGATTGTGTGAAAAACAGCCGAAAAAGCTGAAGGGGTTGTAAGTTGTGGTCGGGTACACCTGAGGTCCTGGCTTCCTTTTCGGGCCTAAAAGTTGGTTGGGGTATATAATTAATATAATATAATTTTGCACGCCCAATTTTTCAGTTTTTGATTTGTTAAAAAAGTTTAAAATATCCAATAAATGTCGTTCCACTTCATGATTGTGTCCCACACTTTATAAAAAAATAAATAATAATAATACCTTTTTTCACTAAATAAGAAAAATAAGCCTGTCACCAGGAAGTTGTCACCAGGAGGTGTGTCAAACTGATCTCCAGCGTTGCCAAGTTGTCACTATTTTTAGTGAGTTTTAAGACTCAATTACTTATTTTGGTTAAATATTTTAATGAAGAATTCAGCTACTTTTCAGACTGCCTTTGTGCAGTTTTGACACACTATGATTTTAATAGCATGTTGCGACTTTTCCTACTCAATTTTGCAGCGAACTAGAGTGGGAGAAGCTGTCTGTGAAACACGGCAATGGCGCAGACACAGGCAGAGAAACACAAAGGGAGGGGCTGTGCGGCGGTAGAGGGGGCGAAAATGCTATGTCGGGTCAAGGTAAATTGGTGCCGTTACGTCACCAATGCAAAACGACATCTATCAATAGCGGAGCTCTGCGAGATTTCTGTGATTTTCTATGATTTTCTGAAATAACACGGTCGGAGACCGGAAGAAATGGGCTGTCTCTTGTTCGTTTGACCAAGAAACAAATCCTAGGCAAATGACAAGACTGTTGACATCGTGTGGAAGCTGTAGGTACTGCAACCTCAGCCATATTTAATGTCTTTTGCCCATAACAATGGGTTGAAGCGGCGGATGGATATATTTTTCCACTTTCAGTGATCAGATTTTCCTGCACTTTCCAATGAAACGCACGTTCTGTTAAAGTCACAGCCGTGATTTAACCAGTTTTATAAACGTCTGAGTGTTTTCTATCCACACATACTAATCATATGCATATACTATATTCCTGGCATGAGTAGCAGGGCGCTGAAATGTTGCGCGATTTGAATGTTCGAAAAAGTAGAGGGTAGGAGGAAGAGGTTAACAATGTAAGGGAATACCCCCCTGTATTGGACAAAAATGAATGGGAAGTCATTGGCATCGGACAAACAACCATATACACATTGTCCAATACCACCCAATTCGGCGTTGATTCATGCAAAGTGTATTGCAAATGCCATATGGCAATTGCCAGTTGTAACACTTTAAAAATCCAACAGGTGGCGAATGTGTTCCACCTTGGTTTTTCATATTGGAAATGTAACCAAAGTCAACATCCAAAAGCAAAATTTTGAAAAAATGATTTTTTTGTCAAAAACTTATCACCCCTTAACATGTTAGTCCTATAGGGGCAGTATTTCATTTTTGGATAAAAAGACGTGCCCGTTTTAAGCGAAATATTTTGTCACGAAAAGATGCTCGACTATGCTTGGAATTGATAGTTTTGGAAAGAAGACACTCCGACGTTTCCAGAACTGCAAAGATTTTCACTGTGAGTGCCCTAGAACAAATGCTTCAGGCAAAACCAAGATGTTTGACCGACCAGGAAATTAACAGGATTTCTGAGGCTACGTTTTCCATGATCGCCTTATATGGCTGTGAATGCGACAGGAATGAACGGACACTTTCTCTTGTTTCCCCAAGGTGTCTGCAGCATTGTGACGTATTTGTAGGCATATCATTGGAAGATTGACCATAAGAGACTACAATTGCCAAGTGTCCCGCACGGTGTCTGCGTGGAAATTGGTGCGCAAAAGTCAGCTACCAGTATTTTTCCATCCAAATCAGAGAAGAATGCAGGCTTCCAGGGACGGCATTTCAATGAAGAGATATATGACAAAACACCTTGAGGATTGATTCAAACAACGTTTTCCATGTTTCAGTCGATATTATGGAGTTAATTCGGAAAAAAGTTTGACGTGTAGGTGACTGAATTTTCGGTTAGTTTCGGTAGCCAAATGCATAGTAACAAAACGGAACGTTGTGTCCTACACAAGAATATTTCAGGAAAAACTGGACATCTGCTATGTAACTGAGAGTCTCCTCATTGAAACATCTGAAGTTCTTCAAAGGTAAATTATTTTATTTGATCCCTTTGCTGGTTTTTGTGAATATGTTGCGTGCTAAATGCTAACGCTAAATGCTAAGCTAGCTATCACCACTCTTACACAAATTATTGATTTTCTCTGGTTCTGAAGCATATTTTGAAAATCTGAGACGACAGGATTGTTAAGAAAAGGATAAGCTTGAGAGCAGGCATATTTATTTCATTTCATTTGCGATTTTTAGAAATCGCTAACGTTGCGTTATGGTAATGAGCTTGAGGCTGTAGTAACGCGACCGCATGCGGGATGGGTCGGACTATGAGGTTAACTAAATGTTTCATAAGTTTTGTGGTGATTTTGTAAAGTTTATTGACTAAGTTGGAAAATGTGCTGACATTGTGCCAGTGCTTAGCAGTGCTCAGCTCTTGCTTCATTCGTGAAAAATCGGGGAACGCTATCTAGCTAGCTTTACCACCCTGTGTTAGTATGTTTTACTAACTAGTGAGTATGTTTTACTAATAGTTATTGCTTTGAGTCTGGAATGGTTTGAATATGATGCTTTGCCACATCCATTAAAAAAAGTTAACTGAAAAATGTTCTCCTGTCTCCTTTTTGCTGGCTATTTTTTGCAAAGGTTGTTACATTGTAACTACAACATCATATTTTGATGTGGGACGCCGTTCTCAAACAATCGCATGGCATGCTTTCGCCGTAATAGCTACTGTAAATCGGACAGAGCAGTTAGATTAACAAGAATTTAAGCTTTCAACCGATATAAGACACTTGTATGTACCTAAATATCCATCATTTTTATGATTATTTCTTTGAATTGTGCGCCCTCCAGTTGCTCCGGAAGTTGTCCCGCTAGCGGGACGCCTAGCCCCAAGAAAGGTTATACCCTACTGGGTTTCACTTTACATGAAGTTGGGGCTCCTGGGTAGGTATATGACCGGGTGTGCCTTGTTACAATTTTTGTTACTCAGTCCTAGCCTATTTAACAACCCTAATATGTGGATTCGATGGTAGTGGCACCTTGTAGTTACATGTAACAAGGTCCAATTTTGGTTCGGGTTATTTAACAGGTGACTTTCAAACGTGTAATTACAAAACATTAGTTGCATATTGGAACAAGAATGTTTAATAACATTAATTACACGTGGAATTACCTTCAGCAAGTAGTTGTGTAATTACACGTTCCTTGTTCCAATTGTGTAATAACTGATAGCACTCAATGGCATACCAGACCCTGTGCCCTTGCGGTTATTGCAGTGTAGTTACATAGTAATAGAGGCAACTTAAAGTGTCACTGACTTTTGGCTAATTAATATTCAAGATAATTTCTTGATTAATTACTGGAATAATTCATTGGTCTGATTTATTTGATTTAATTTGTTTATCCTATCCAAAATAATCGTATTGACTCAACTACTGATAATCATTAACCGTTATACCATTAATCCTATATCATCAATAGTCTTAATCAACATTCTGAACAGTCGTCAAGCTCCGGAACCTCAAGAACTTAATCACTCGCAAATTAACTCAGTGCCACAAATTCATTTAAGGTTTGATTTACTAGTCTAAATGAGTTGGGCAGTTAGGTAGTTAACAGATACGATACAACAGTTATTGAGGTGAAAGTCTCCGCAGGTCAATATGAATGGCTCCCGTACTAATCTCAGGCAAATAAAATAATACATACACAGGGCTTTGAGAATATGATCATATTCATTGGAAAATAAAATGTTAGAGAATACAACAACACAGGTGTTCACAACCACAAAATTATAGCGCTTCAGTTAGCATTCAAATGTAAACAATGCCGGGACAGTATTGACCAAGTATTGACAGATTAGACCTGCCGTTTTACAATTACTCAATGACTTCCACCACCTTAGACACACAATGCCCACTTTCATAGGATATGAATTATGTAACAAGGCAAATGACTTGTATCTTGTTCCCTCTCAGTGAGATTCTGTTAGGATTGGATAGAGGATGGTTGTCCCAGTCTCTCTCACCAGTGGAGCTGAAGCCAGTGGTCTGGAGTAATTCACAGCCGAAGGAGTGATTCCCAGTTCCTCTCTTCCAGTCCTCAGTGAAGTCCATTAGAGCAGCTTCCATGCAATGAATCCCTCCTTCAGGTCCCAGCCCAGATGGATTGCGAACTGTCAGCTCGTCTCGCAGGATCCCCTCAGGGATGATTTCTTCCATCTGAGTAGGATAAGAAAAGTCGGTCGGTGTTTGGTTTCCAAGGAGATTTGATCACTCAGTTCAACTTGGTGTGGCCACACTATGAAGAAACTTGATATGACATGTTTGCAAGTCCTGTAATTTATAGTGATACTCCCAGTATGTTCATGAGCTAAATTTGAGATTTCCTCATAAGTGTTCCCAGAATGTTTCTACTTGTACAGAAAACAGTTTAACTGTCCGCAAGATGAAATACGTAGCCTGTAGGTACTAAACATGCTTTTGGTCAAATTCATACATTTGATATTACAGCAAATACTAATTAAACCTTTTTTAATGATATAGGAAAGGTTACGAAACATTTCACAGTATGCTTCAAGCTTCAAGTATCAACATGTCATGAGTTTTTTTGGTTTGATGCATTGTCCAGAAAACAAGTTTAAATGTCCTTTGTGCTATTGGTGCAATTTCTTTTACTAAGAGTGGAAAATCTTGACTTCTTCTCTCCTCTTGGGATACAAATCCCCAGTACTCAAAAGCCTGGCTGGTCATTTACCCAGTAACACATGTAGATCACAAGACGGTCTGCTGATTTGCCAAAGGCATATGTTATGTCTGCTGACCCCCCTCAGGGCCATTCAGAGTCATAAAAGGCGAAAGGAAGAGTCGTTTGTTTGTTCTCATGATTGCTTGTAAAGGAGGGTGCCGTCACAGAACTGTAAATCTTGGTCTGGAATGTGGGGATATCTGTAATCCATCAACCACAACAAAGGGTGCGTGGTCCCCTCGTGGGCTCTCGTTACATCACTGAATCAATAACAGTCCATTATGGCAAACCTGTCAGTGATTGGCATATCATGTGGCGTTCACGTGGATCATTTTGTTGCCTCACTACCCATAACGCTGACATTTAAGATGCACTTGTTAATAATAACAATAATAATCACTCCACCCCGCTTCATACTCTCCAGAAACTACCCAATAGCCCTTTCCCCTTGGCATTTCTTGTTGATCTGAAATAATAAAGGCAGAGTAGTAGTTCCACACGGTCCCCTGGCTGGTGGAGATTTTGCCATATTGCGTCCACCTAAGCAATAGTATCATATCTACAGAAGTGTCTAGCGGGTAGAGGCTAGGAGTTCTCTCAAGTTCAAGCTATATTGGCATGAAAGAGACATACAAAGCAAAACAATAAAAACATCAAATCAATGCTGAAGGATTGGAAGTAACAGATGACCAAATGACAAATGAAAGAGATAACGTCTCCTTCTACTTTTCAGGTCAGTTCCTGTGGGTGAATGGCTCTGCCTTGGCAGGTCCATGGGTCCTGAGCCCCTGGCTGTGGGGAGGTTGGGACCCCTGTGGGATGGACATGGCCGTATTCCTGCACCCCCTGCAGAGCGGACGCTACACTGTGTGGCTCATTGAGAGGGACAAAAATCCGCTAGCCCTCTTGTCCACTGACATGCTGCCGCCCATCACAGGGTAAGCAGAATTACACTTTTATTTAGTTTTCTGTATTCAAAGAGAATTTTACTTGCATTGACAGATCAAGTATAACAATAGATGAGATGGATATTGCACAGAAAGTGAGTGTCAGAACAGGGGATAAAACTGCCTCCAGGAGCATATAGGAAGTGGTTGTACTACGCCCCAAAACATTGTATATCATGCACTGCAGTTGAGGAACAGTGGGAGAGTAATTCTGCTTTGAAAGTTGATAACCCCACTTAAGAAAATGGCCCTTGAATGTTTTGGTACACCTACTAGAGAGCTGTTCTTTGTTTACACCCATTCAGCATTGTTCACACCCTCTTAAGCCTTAGCCGAACCCATCTCTTTAAGAATTTGCATGTGAGAACATGCGCTAAACAGAGTGAGCAGTGTAGTAAATAAACCAAGTGTCACACCTAAACGTTGTAAAAGTAGTAGCCTACAATAAGGAAGTACTACAGGTAAAAATACACTTGATCTAGTCCTTGGCCTATATCCTAATCTGACTTTGGTGCAGGTCATGTTATTCATATTGCCGTCTCTGGTAAACACACACTACATCAAATAAAATCTAAGTTTGTGTCACATGCACAGGATACAGAAGGTGTAAACAGTATGGTCAAATGGCGTCCTTATATTGCATATGGCAGGGTCCAGATTACCATATTGGTAACACTTGACCAGTACATTAATCAGTAACTAAATAGTATTTATTTATAACATAGTAGTTATATGTAATTACTATGTAAATAGTATGTAATTATACTCTAAGGATTTAGCAGTATAGTTTATTACACAAGTGGAACAAGGATATCTAATTACAAATCAGCTTGTCTGAGGTTATTCCACATATGTAATTAATGATTATGTATATGTAATTACAAGATGTCTTGTTTCAAATGTAACTAATGTTCTGTAATAACATTTTTGCAGTCTCCAATGTAGCATTATGTTAGCAATGCATCCTATTATGTAACCTTGTTACATGTAACTACATAATTCACTACCACCTAATTTTACAACAGGTGGGTATAATCCTGAATGCTGATTGGTTAAAACCGCATTCCAGCCGGTGTCTATTCCACAAGTTACCACCAGCTAAATCTATGATGTTAAAATGCCTATTTACTCTGTTCCATCTGACTGCTCAATCCACTCTCTCATCAGCCTAGCCAGGCAATTTAAAAACTTGATATCCACAATAAAAAGCATCTTCTCATTTCTTGTAGACTAAAATTTCATTTTCAACAGTGGAGATTTGTATAATCCTTGCTGTCGGTCTCTCCGACATTTGCAACAATATTAAAATGAGATCTACAGCTGTCTCATAGTAATGAACGTGTCGGGAGACGAGAGACGGGCAGCATTTCTCAGCTAGTCGAAATCATGAATCCGCTGGCATCATTTTGATTGATATATACAAAGAAATGTAAATTGGAAAAAAGTCAAACAAAATTAAGTGCAGCTAGTTTGTAGTCTTTACAGCTTCTGTTTGAAGTGATTGTGTTAGCTGTGTTGTTGTCTAGCTCCTCTGAACAACAGTGTCCTGATGAGTGAGCACATCTGTGACTGACCGGCTCAAATGGGTCTTAAATGTTGAGTTTTTTTTTACATTGGATAAAAGTAGAGACTCAGAGCTTCAAAATGGTATGTCATACACTACTGTATGTTACTCCTTTGTGACAACACCAGGCTCCAGAGCATCGAAGCTGTAAAACGGAATAACAACAACAAACAATCAAGACACTACAACCCTGCAGAACATCAATTCACCTCCCAAGTGTAGATAAGAAGAATAACCTCTTAAAATGCAATACATTATTTTCACCTGAAGTGCTGGTACTGCTTGATCTGTGGCAGCAGCCTGAAGTATGGAGTCAGGTGTTGCCAGCCATAGCTTTCCACGAGCACTGTACCATCCTCCAGTGAAACCAGCTGTGGGATGTTGACCCCCTGTCACAGTGCTGTCCTTCACAACACCAGCAATCTCAGACAAAGTGTTGACTCTGGTCTTTCTGAAGCGCTGCTTGGTGAGGCCGTAGCACCAGCCGGGGGTAGACTTGCTGTGGCCTGTGATCAGGAAGTGAATGTCCAGACTGTGAAGGAGCTTGTGCATGGTCTGCCAGGCACAATACCAGAACACAAACTTGTTCTTGTTTTTGCCACTGCAGTTATCACAATTCAGGTCCACATGTGTTTCCCCAACTCTATAGTTGGTGAAGAAATGGTGCATGTAGATGACTGCGCTGTTGCCTTTGCTTGCTTGTGCTAGGTCTCTTTTTGATGGGACATTAGACCATTCTCCTTGTATGACTGGTGGAGGAAAGTCAGCCGTGTTTTACTGATGCTGAAAGACAAATGCCAGAGATATTTTTGTTTAGACATGCTAGCTAAACAATGAACCATAATCCTAATCAATAGAGTACCAGCAGTACAAACCGATAGTCATAGCTATCTAAAGTTAACCAAATAGGTTATATGGTAGCTAACATTAGGCTTTAACTAGCCATGCATAATGGCATTCTGAGAACGTTACCACACACAGATCATAAAAGTAATGTTAGCTAGCGAGCCAGCCATCTAACGTCAGCTAAGCTTTAACTTGCAATGAAAAAATTGACAAAATTAGAAACTTAGAAATTATAATATCTGAAACAGTAGCTAGAATCTTACCTGTATACATGGATGAATGCTTAATGGCAGGCTGCAACCCCTTTCATTAAGTAAGACGTTCTGTGTCGATTCTGTTTTGTTTGTACAGCTTGCTTGGCCCGTTGTGTCGAGTCACTAGGGTTCAAGCTGACTGTGTGCAATGACATAAGAATCATCTTACCCTTTAACCCTTACCCAGACTCTGACCATTTTACTCACCCTAGCAAAGCTGGTTAGGCTGTTTTCATGTTATCCAGAGCGTTGGTGATTGTAACTGTGCTCCTATGCTTTTTTTGCAGACATTTACTGACACCGGCCATATTCAACCGGTGTTGAGCATTTGTGTAAATTCATCAGTTATTTTGCACTCTGGTACACTCATACGAGTGTGCTCTGAAACAGTTGTTGCAGTGCCATTCTATTAAAATGGATACTTGCATAGTGGAGTCTACGGTTAAATTTTACTACACGATACATGTATAAAAAGCTGCGTTAATTAGGATTACCTACACATACTGAATAGCTCAAATAGACAAAACTATCTGACAGACCAATCCAAACTCATCTCTCGGCATGTCCAGCCCACTTATTATTTCAGCCAAACATGGCAAGCGGGAAAGTTGCTGCTTTTTCTGTGGCTTAACCAACTAGGCTCGTGATTTAACAATTGTATTTGTATTTACAGATGGCATAGATTGTTATTAAGGCACATGAAAGTTCACATGTTTGATAAAGCATTTCTGCTTTAACAGTTCAAACTGCTCTCCTGTGAAGTAGTAGTAGTATGCCCAATTTCCTGAAACGGGTCACATACAGTTGAAGTCGAAAGTTTATGTACACTTGGAGTTATTACAACTCGTTTCAACCATTCCACAAATTTCTTTATAGCAAACTATAGTTTTGGCAAGCCAGTTAGGACATCTACTTTGTGCATGACACAAGTAATTTTTCCAACAATTGTTTAGACAGATTAAATAATAATAATAATAATAATAGTGCCTCTTTGCTTGACATCATGGGAAAATGGGAAAATCCAAAGAAATGAGCTAAAACATCAGAAAAATAATTGCAGACATCCACAAGTCTGGATCATCCTTGGGAGCAATTTCCAAACACCTAAAGGCACCACGTTCATCTGTAAAAACAATAGTACCCAAGTATAAACGCTGTCATACCGCTCAGGAAGGAGACGCGTTCTGTCTCCTAGAGATGAACCTACTTTCGTGAGAAAAGTACAAATCAATCCCAGAACAACAGCAAAGGACATTGTATCTTCATGCTGGAGATGCTGGAGGAAACATGTACAAAAGTATCAATATCCACATTAAAACGAGTCCGATATCGACATAACCTGAAAGGCCGCTCAGCAAGGAAGAAGCCACTGCTCCAAAACCACAAAAAAAAGCCAGACTACGGTTTGCAACTGCACATGGGAACAAAGATCGTACTTTAAAAATAGAACTGTTTGGCCATAATGACATTCGTTATGTTTGGAGGAAAAAGGGGGAGGCTTGCAAGCCGAAGAACACCATCCCAACCTTGAAGCGTGGGGGTGATTTGCTGCAGGATGGACTGGTGCACTTCACAAACAAAATGGCATCATGAGGAAGAAAAATTAAGTGGAAATATTGAAGCAACATCTCAAGACATCAGTCAGGAAGTTAAAGCTTGGTCGCAAATGGGTCTTCCAAATGGACAATGACCCCAAGCATACTTCCAAAGTTGTGGCAAAAAGGACAACAAAGTCAAGGTATTGGAGTGGCCATCACAAAGCCCTGACATCAATCCCGGTGAAAATTTGTGGGCAGAACTGAAAAAGCGTGTGCGAGCAAGGAGGCCTACAAACCTGACTCAGTTGCACCAGCTCTGTCAGGAGGAATGGGTCAAAATTCACCCAACTTATTGTGGGAAGCTTGTGGAAGGCTACCCAAAACATTGGACGCAAGTTAAACAATTTAAAGGCAATGCTACCAAATACTAATTGAGTGTATGTAAAACTTCTGATCCACTGGGAATGTGATGAAAGAAATAAAGCTGAAATAAATTATGCTCTCTACTATTATTCTGACATTTCACATTCTTAAAATAGTGGTGATCCTATCTGACCTAAGACAGGATATTCTTACTCGGATTAAATGTCAGGAATTGTGAAACTGAGTTTAAATGTATCTGTAAACTTCCGAATTCAACTGTATATCCTCAACACTGGCTTCTCTGGCATTATCACTTAAATAAGCTAGGCTAGGACTCCGTCAGATGTTGTAACAATCAGTGGTGACCCGTCTTTCAGGGAAGGTGGGGCTCAAACACCTGTTTAGCAAAACAAGTTATTTTGGCATTCATATTTGTCACATATCAGTTTGCAAACAGAGCTCCAGAGTTCATCTGTGGAGATGGGAGAACCTTCCAGAAGGACAACCATCTCTGCTGTACTCCACAAACAGAAGCCACTCCACAAACGGAAGCCACACCAGACAGAAGCCACTCCTCAGTAAAAGGCACGAGAGCCTGCTTTGAGTTGGCCAAAAGGCACCTAAAGGACTCTGAGGATGACAAACAAGATTCTCTGGTCCGATGAAACCAAGATTGAACTCTTTGGCCTAAATGCCAAGCTTTACGACTGGAGAAAAACTGGCACCATCCCTACAGGGAAACATTGTGGTGGCACCATCATGGTGTGGGGATGTTTTTCAACGGTAGGGACCTGGAGACTAATCAGGATCGAGAGAAAGATGGAGAAAATTTCTGGACAGGCCATAAAAATAGCTGTGCAGCGATGCTCCCATCCAACCTGACAGAGCTTGAGAGGATCTGCAGAGAAAAATGGGAGACTCCCCATACAGGTGTGCCTAGCTTGTAGTGTCATACCAAAGAAAAGTTGAGACTGTGATCGCTGACAAAGATGCTTCAACAAAGTACTTGGTAAAGACCCTGAATACTTATGTACATGTGATATTTCCATTTTTTTATTCGTAATTAATTTTCAGAAATGTCTAATAATACGTATTTGCTTTGTCATTATGGGGTATTGTAAGTAGATTGATGAGGGGGACAAAACGTTACAACCTTATTCTAAAATGGATTAAACTAACAAAATGCACTTTCAGAATGCACTGTATATCGTCATCTAGACCAGCCACTGTTGGTTCCTGTACCTCTTGCTTAGGGATATCGACATCTACCACTTCGGTTATGGCATCATCCTCTGCTGATGAGGCCATCTTCTTGTATTGCTTATAAGTCCTTTTACCTGACATGTTATGGATGAACAAAGAACACATTTTCAGTGTAAACCAAAGTACTGTTGCAAAATGTGTCGGGCACTTCAAAAGGAAACCATTATAAATGTGTGGGACAGAAAAACATGGTTTTCAGAATCACTAAGGGTCTAGTGGGCTAAAAAGGTACTAAAATGTACTTTTAAGTAATTACAAGTATTCATTCTAGCTTTAATTATTACAAGTGCATCACTGCATAATACTTAATATAATAAGGCCAATTATACAAACAACTTTGTGGATCCTCACATAGGATGTCACACACGCACAACACATTTAAAGAACGTGGCAGACAATAAAGGGACCGCTGTGGAGACTAATGGGCAATCGGAATAATTTACAAAAAAGAAGCATCTCCATTTTATTGAGTGGATGCACTGGTTGGGTAAAGAAAATAAGAAAGCAGTACTCAACTCTTCAAAGACATCTGATTAGTATATCAACTGTACGATTTTCACTCTTAGCATGTACCCCCTAGAGGAAATGGAGTCAGGAGTACCTGGTGCCAGATACTTTGCCTCATTAATTTAAATAGCAGACAATTGTGGTCAATACCGACCCTTTAAATGCAACCAAACCCTGTAAGCGCTATTTTGCCGAAAACAATAGAATCGGAACTTGTATTTATATGAACCAATACGACATATTTGGAACTACGATCCTACAGCAAACGTTGACGTTTCTAAAACTGCAAAGATATTGTCTGTGAGTGCCACAGAGCAGAATATATTTCATTTGCGATTTTCATGAATAGGACAAGTTTCTAGGTTCTAGTTTCTAGTATTTATGTCCTCTGAATTATGCTAATGCATTTGAGGCAATGATTACGATACCGGATCCGGGATTGCTCGTCGCAAGAGGTTAAATTGCTTGTTCCCATGTAGAAACATGTAATTACAATACTTTTCTTCATAACAACATTGTGATAACTGACATTTTGATATACCCTGCAAAATATTTAATAATTGAAAGTACATTGTAATTACACTTATTGTTGCTGTAAGAACGTTTTTACTCGATTTAGATGGATTCCCACTGATCACAACTACAAGTACTAAATTGGGTGTCTGCCATTGTTTTAATAACTTCTTGCGACTAGCAATCCCGGATCCGGGAGCGTAATCATAGCCTCAAACGAATTAGCATAACACAGCGCACATAAATACCCCTAGAAAATGTTCCTATTCATGAAAATCACAAATTAAATATATTGAGACACAGCTTAGCCTTTTGTTAATCACCCTGTCATCTCAGATTTTCCAAATATGCTTTACAGCCAACGCTAGACAAGCATTTGTGTAAGTCATAGCCTAGCATAGCATTATGCCTTGCTAGCAGCAGGCAACCTTGTCACGGAAATCAGAAAAGCAATCAAATTAAATCGTTTACCTTTGATGAACTCCGGATGTTTTCACTCACGAGACTCCCAGGTAGACAGCCAAAGTTAATTTTTTTCCCAAAATATTATTTTTGGTAGGAGAAATAGCTCAGTTTGTTCTTCACGTTTGGCTGAGAAATCGCCCGGAAATTGTGGTCACCACAATGCCGAAAAATATTCCAAATTAGCTCCATAATATCGACAGAAACATGGTAAACGTTGTTTAGAATCCATCCTCAATGTGTTTTTCTAATATCTATTCGATAATATATCCGTCGGGACATTTCGTTTTTCACTAGGACCGATTTTATCCGAGAATCTCTCTCGGAGCCACCATGTGACCACTTATGCAATGTGGCTGCCTACGGCTATTCTTCAACAGAAATGTGTAAAACTACGTCACAATGCTGTAGACACCTTGGGGAATACGTAGAAAGTGTAAGCTCGTTAATGGTATATTCACAGCTGAATAGGGAGTCATTGGAACGCAGCGCTTTCAAAACCTTGGGCACTTCCGGATTGGATTTTTCTCAGGCTTTCGCCTGCAACATCAGTTCTGTTATACTCACAGACAATATCTTTACAGTTTTGGAAACGTTAGAGTGTTTTCTATCCAAAGCTGTCAATTACATGCATATTCTAGCATCTTTACCTGACAAAATATCCTGTTTAAAACGGGAATTTTTTCCCCCAAAAATGAAAATACTGCCCCCTAACACCAAGAGGTTTGGTTCTACCAAGAACCCTTTTATTATCTAAAGGTTCTAGCAAGAATACTTTTATCTTTGAATGGTTCTTCCTATAACCCTTTATGAACGGTTTCACCAAGCTTATTATTCTTTAACAAACTCTTCATCAATCACATTTATTTATAAAGCCCTTTTTACATCAGCCGATGTCACAAAGTGCTATACAGAACTCTAGCCTAAAATAACAATACATACAGTATAATATAAAGCCTTTATTTACGGGCCTAGTTATAACCTAGCACAGTGCTTTTTGGAAGCTCCTCGTTTACAGACCAGATTAGGCCTGTAAATCACATTATGCTGGTTTGCAAAGTAATGTGTAATTCCTATTGGAATCCAGCCAGAGTGAGGATGTTCAATAATTGGAACGTTTAATGACCCGCAACCTGTATTCAGAATGACTGCCAAGGTAGGTAAGATTGATAAATGAAACTACATAAACCATCTAAACTGGAAAAAACATCTCAGTAACAGGTTCAATAAGTCTAACTACTAACAGATTTGATTCGATTAGAAACATTTGTAATTTGTCTTTGTGGAGCATTAGATCAACCACCAATCAATCTACATGCAAAAACCCACATATTGAAACAAACAATTCTAAAAATCAACTTGCTTTAGAGCATGCTGAGCAATATGATAATGATGGGTGTGGTTGAGTGTTTTACTCTACACAGAGCAAGAATTAAACAATCACAATGGTTATTTACACCACTGAGTGAATTTAACTCCTGAATGAACTCTAGAAACGTTACACTGAAAAATCAAAACTAGGTAACACTGGCCAATTTGGTGTGTACAAATATTCACATATAATTTAGATAAAGTTTAAAACATTCTCACACCTATCCTTTTAAACACTGAGTCAAACACTAATGCTCAGGTACTGTCAGGTATGCTTAAATGGCTGTAAGGGAGTCAGATGCAGGAGAGCAGATATTGGGTAGCCAACGGAGCCTTTTATTTAGGTGAACCAAAAGCACACGGCAAAGTGAAAACGAAATAACAATACGGGTTAACATAACCCAGCGCAACAGACAAATGTGTGCATAACACGAAACAAAATAAACAATACCACACAAAGACATGAGGGAAACAGAGGGTTAAATACACAACACATAATGAGGAAAATGATAACCAGGTGTGTGGGAAAACAAGACAAGTGGAAAATTAAAAATGGATCGGCGATGGCTAGAAGACCGACGACGTCGACCGCCGAGCATCTTATTCAGATTCTGAAGGGGCCCCTTATTGCTTTCTGAAGAACACTTCTTGCCTTCCAAAGAATCATCAAAGAACCCTTTCTACCAAAAACGTTTCTAATGATGAGAAAGGTTCTAGGTTACAAGGAACTCTTGTGTTCCAAAAACAGTTCTAAGGATAAATTGTTCTTGGTAGAACTCTATTCCTCTGCAAAGAACCTTTTTGGAACCCTTTTTCTAAGAGTTTACAAACAAAGAATTCAACTTCAACATAAAGACCTAAAAACACAGAAACTAATCAAATGGGAAACATAACCAAAATATTAAGATGGCGTTGATGCCCTTTACTGTGTTTTCATCTCTCCGCCAAGGTGGAACTGTACACATAAAAAAATGGTTCTATGGAATATAATCAGAGCGGATCCCTTTTTGGAGAATGGTACTATAAAGAATCATTCTCAATCTCAAAGGTCCTACAAATAAACTTTTGATGAACCATAGTTTTTTAAAATTCTGGTTAGCCGTATTATAAAGTTAGGGTTTGGCCTGGGTATGCCGTCATTGTAAATAAGAGTTTGTTCTTAACCGACTTGCCTAGTTAAAAAGGTTAAACAAAATTGTTAAAATTCAATAGGTATTATTATTGTGTTAATTGACAAGTTGAATCAGGTGTGCAAGCTCTGGAACAACTGGGGCTCCCTGAGGAGAGAATTGAGTACCACTCCTTTAGTCAACAGTTCTCAATTGACACAAGACTTTACTTGAGTCTTTCACAAGACACCGTAACTGGTCACGGTCATACTATAACCAGCCACTAGAAATAGACTTTGATTTTTGATGTTTGAAAAGGTCTGAAGAATGTCGATATATGTCTTCCTCTGCACTCACCCAAAAAATTGAAAATGATTGCCTAGCGCTGGGCACAAACTCAAGATGCTTTGATCGGATGTGCGCTGCTCATACCACTGCACTACAGCAGTCAACAATGCTCTAGCAAGCCGTGAGAATACTTGATGATACTCGATGGTATGAGATCGATTGGTTTGCAGAGTCTTCCCCAAACCATAGCCATACTCAGAATGAATGCCTAAACCGTTAACCTTTCAGTTGTTTCTGTTTTATCCCTTTGACCACACAGAATTAGTGCATTAAAAATCTGAATTAACTACATCAAATTCAAAAGTGAAACTGAGGAATTGTTGGGCATGACATAACAGGTTACATACACTGGAATGACACTCTTACTCACGGTTGCAATTCAAGAGCTGTGAGCAAACCACGCCCCAAGATTTGCTAACGAGCCATCGCCCCTACATTTGATTTACCACTAAAAGATGATATAACCTTTTTTGTGAACTGCAAAGAACCATTGAAGGGCTCAAAGTTCTATGTGAAGCCATACTTACTTAAATAACCCTATCACCCTTCCTAAAGAACACTTGAGGAACTCACTTGTATTAGTGTGTATGTGTGTTCATCCATGCATGCAGACAGCCAATCAGGTGCAGGTATTGCAAGGGCTGAAAGTTCCATTTCCATTCTTTGTGTTTGTATGACCGACCAAGGCTTTTGACTCTGTTAACCGGAGATACGTCTGCCTGAAAATGTTAACTTCCTCTGCCTCCTGCATGACGGTATGAAGGCTGTCATTGTCTCCAGTAGTGAAACCAAAGAGCCAATCGAGATGAGGACCGGAGAAAAGCAAGGCTCAATGATCGCACCAACCATCTTCTCCATCTTCCTTGGAGCAATGCTCCATCTGACAGAGACCAGACTCCACAGAGGCATTCGCATCACCTACAGGACCGATGGGAAGATATTCAATATCAACTGTTTCAGAGAAAAGGGAAGAACCACAACCCCTTCTGTTGTAAAATTTCAGTATGGAGATGATGCCCAAGTGAGTGCCTCCTTAGAAGCTCCAGTTCATCGTTAACATATTCACAGAAGCATGCAGCAGGATGGGTATTACACAACACAGGCAAAACTAATATCCTCTTCCAGCAAGTTCCGGGAGTACACCTGCCACTCCCCAAGATCACTGCTAAAAATGCGATACTTGAAACCGTTCCCAGTTTTCCATACCTAGGTATACACCTCTCCACCAAAATCCTAATCAATGATGAAATGCGACATCAGATTGCTCGAGCTAGTGCTGCCTTTGGCACACTCATGACATTACCACCAGGACCAGAGTGGATGTGTACCACTCAGTGATCATCCCTACCCTGTTATACAGTGCAGAAACTTGGACTGCATATCAATAAACACATCAAACCTCTTGAAAGATTCCACCAATGTTGTCTCAGGAAAATACTTAACATCAGCTAGGAAGACATCAGTGTCTTGGAGTGAAGCAACTCCTCCAGTATAGAAGCCATCGTAATGAGACAACTCCGATGGGCAGTTCACCTCTTGAGAATGAGTGACAAGGCTTCCTAAACAGATTTTCTACTCCCAGCCCAGGGATGGATCCCATGCCTCTTGAGGTCAGAAAAGTGTTTCTGTGACAACCACAAAGCACACCTGAAGAAATGCCATAAGAATCCAAACAGGGAAACCCATGCCCAAATCAACAATGGAACCCAAATCTATGAGGTCAAAATAAGAGAATTAACAGCCGGCAAGGGAGCACGCCGCAAAGCACAGACTCCGGTGCCAGTAACAACTAGCCCTGGCCACATGACCAACCATCCCTGGCCCCACTGAGACAAGTTCTGCAAGTCACAGATCGGCTTCTTAAGCCATCTCCAGACACATGGCCAGCCAGACCAACAACAACCCGGACCTGTGATGCCTGGAGGGAAATCATATTCGATTATGAGGGATCCCAAAGGAAAGTGTGTGTGCGCGTGTGCACGGAAAAAGGTAAATACATCCATCAAGTAGTAATAAGGTGCTGCATAAAGAAAAAAACAAATAAATGTGTGTCCTCCTCTGTGTGCGCCGGCAAACATGTCTACGTGAGTAGTTGTGTGCCCGACTCCAAATGCACACCAGGGACACAGTTGCACACACACACACACACACACACACACACACACACACACACACACACACACACACACACACACACACACACACACACACACACACACACACACACACACACACACACACACACACACACACACACACACACACACACACACACACACACACACAGGAGCATATAGAGAAAGAAACACACACATGCACAGGAACACATAAAGGAGCATATAGAGAAAGAAACACACGCTCACACACAAAGGAGCATGTAGAGAGAGAAACACACACAGGAGCATATGGAGAAAGAGATGCGTACAATAAACACACACACAGACACGCACACACAGAGGAGCATATAGAGAAAGAAACAATGAATATGTTCTATGTAATGGCTGTCAAGCTTAAATAATCAATATGGAGCAAAATATTGTGCACTTGAACACAACCTTGATTTTAGCTCAGAGGGTGGGTTAAATAAAGTTCACTGCTGGATTCTTCTTTATTTAGTTGGATAACTGGGAATGAATACATCCAGACTTGTATTATGAAAGTATTAGACCCTATTTACTAGTGTGTGTGACTCATTTTTAATAGCATTTGCGGTCAACTTTTTTGGAGACATGCAATACTTTATAAGGTAGTATAAGCTTCCTACGGGGGTGACTCACAGGTGTGTCACGGGGAGAAAATGAATACATATCTATATAAGATGACAACATAATCCCCTGAGGTCCCATTTTGCCTGGGGTACTAAGAATAATGCGACACACCTCAGGCGCATCACCCGCAAGGCTGAATCATTAGACATTTGTTCCACTCACTGATGGTCCAATTTCAAAAACAGACTAGAAATCTAGGTTGGTAGTTGAAAAACTAAAATGTTGGTTAGCACGTCTTATGTAAAGAGGAGGTGCCAACTGTTGAGGCCACAGTGGCGAAATTATTACGGCATGGCAAGTTAAACACTGGGGTGATGTGCAGAAGATAAGTGTGCAAGTAGAGAAACTGGGGTGCAAATACATTAAATAAATAACAATATGGTGAGATATACCTGCTGGAGTGCATGCTGTGGGTGGGTGCTGCTATGGTGACCAGTGAGCTGAGATAAGGCAGGGCTTTACCTAGCAAAGACTTATAGAAGACCTGGAGTCAGTGGGTTTAGTGACGAATATGAAGCGAGGGCCAGCCAACGAGACCATACAGGTCGCAGTGGTGGGTGGTATATGGGGCTTTGGTGACAAAAAGGATGGCACTGTGATAGACTGCATTCAATTTGCTGAGTAGAGTGTTGGAGGCTATTTTTTAAATGACATCGCCGAAGTCAAGGATTGGTAGGATAGTCAGTTTTACGAGGGTATGTTTGGCAGCATGAGTGAAGGATGATTTGTTGCGAAATAGGAAGCCAATTCTAGATTTATTTTTTGATTGAATATGCTTAATGTGAATCTGGAAGGAGAGTTTAGTCTAACCAGACACCTAGGTATTTGTAGTTGTCCACATATTCTAAGTCAGAACCGTCCAGTGTAGTGATGCCGGGTGGGCGGGCAGGTGTGGGCAGCAATCGGTTGAAGAGCTTGCATTTAAGAGCAGCCAGAGGCCACGGAAGGAGACTTGTATGGCATTGAAGCTC
The DNA here is from genome assembly GCF_023373465.1 of Oncorhynchus keta. NCBI lineage: Eukaryota > Metazoa > Chordata > Actinopteri > Salmoniformes > Salmonidae > Oncorhynchus > Oncorhynchus keta. The sequence goes on from NC_068455.1 coordinate 46,263,316, forward strand.
TTCTGGAGGTTAGTTAACTCAGTGTTCAAAGAAGGGCCAGAAGTATACAGAATGGTGACGTCTGTGTAGAGGTGGATCAGAGAATCATCAGCAGCAAGAGCGACATCATTGATGTATAGAGAGAAGAGAGTCGGCCCGAGAAATGAACTCTGTGGCACCCCCATAGAGTCTGCCAGAGGTCTGGATAACAGGACACAGAGGTCCGGATAGTCTGCCAGAGGTCCGGATAACAGGACACATGGAACTCTGTCAGAGAAGTAGTTGGTGAACCAGGCTAGGCAGTCATTTGAGAAACCAAGGCTGTTGAGTCTGCCGACAAGAATTTGGTGATTGACAGAGTCGAAAGCCTTGGCCAGGTCGATGAATACAGCTGCACAGTATTGTCTCTTATCGATGGCGGTTATGATATTGTTTAGGAACTTGAGCGTGGCTGAGGTGCATCCAAGACCAGCTCGGAAACCAGATTGCATAGTGTAGAAGGTACGGTGTGATTTGAAATGGCCAGTGTTCTGTTTAACTTGGCTTCCGAAGACCTTAAAGGCAGGGTAGGATGGTTTGTGTATATGTGCAGGTGAAGGGAGGGTGTGTGTGTGTCTGTGTCTGTGGGTGGTGTTATCTATAGCTAGAGTACTTATGCTATCTCCAGGACTGAGAAGTGCACATTTTAGCTGTGTTCTAATATGTGTTTAGTTCTTAGATTCTAAACATAACACGAAAAGGCAAGCACTGTATGTACTAATTTTACCGGAAGTTCCATACGAGTACTTATTTTCCACCATAATTTGCAAATAAATTCATTAAAACATTTCTGGATTTTTTTCTTCTCATTTTGTCTGTCATAGTTGAAGTGTACCTATGATGAAAATTACAGTCCTCTCTCATCTTTTTAAGTGGGAGAACTTGCACAATTGGTGGCTGACTAAATACTTTTTCGCCCACTGTAACACCTTGTGACACAAAAAAAATCCCTGCTTGTGACAAAATGTTCCAGAGAAATATGAAATAACTTGGTAGAAAGTAAGTATTACATTTATTTATTAACAATATTTTGTTAAATTGTTCAAACTACTTCAATATCAATGTTTTATTCAGATGTTGAGTCACTGCTGTTTATCAGCCTGCTCGCCAAGCTAAGTTAGATTGTTGGACTCGATGGCTAGCTAGCAGGCGATCTCGTCCTGGTTATCAGCTCTTTAGGGATGAAAGCAGCTGTGTCAATTGTGAAGAACTGGACGTTTTTTTTTCTTTTTTTTTCTCCTGAATTGGTGGGCTTGTTAGCCAGCTAATGACAAATGTAGCAAGTATTTTCTTAATTACTATTTGTTTTCAGGGGCAGATGGCAACTAATGCGTTAATTTCACTCCCATATAGCATTGGCTTGGCAGGACAAACCGGTCGTGCCCAACTGGTTTGGAGACAAGACATTTGAACAAAATCTGATAAAAAAATGTAGCAAATGCACCCGGCTGTGCTCTGTTCAATCTACAGTAGGCTTGCTATCCAGCCAAGTTATTTGTGCATTCTTATATGATCAGTCAATACATGCATGCAGTGTTTGTTTCTTCTTGTCATTTTCTCCTCCCCTTGTGTTTAGTCAGGAGTCCATTCATTTACATCATTTACATTTAAGTCATTTAGCAGACGCTCTTATCCAGAGCGACTTACAAATTGAAGGAGTCAAATCAAGGAGTCCATTCAGCAGTATGCAACATCACTATGTTAGAAGTAGATCCACACGTTATGCTCTTATCATGCAGAATTATCAGCTCATTGTAACATACATTATGAAGCTCATTCTAAAATACAGAGCTGGGTGATTTCTGTCCCCATGGTACTGCACCGTGTGCAAGTTTTATTCCTGCCTATTAAACGCCATGTTCAGCTATTCATCGACCACAATTAGTGTTGGTGAAAGGCTGAAACAAAAACCTGTAAACTCCTGTCCTGTGTTAAAAAAAATGTGTGGCTGTCGTAACATTTGCCATGTACTGAACAATCTTTTGAATGTTGATGTCCCTCACTTGGGGATGTTAATTTTTTTTCTATCTTGTATTATTTCTTTGGACCATGTGTACCCTGTACATACGACTAATACAACTTGACTTATTTTGTACAAAAAATGTTTTCTATGGATTCATGCACAGATACAGTATAACGAATGAGGGTTAATATTTATAAAAATGAAGTGTTGATGTCTCCCCACGGTTCTGGTTTTGAGGCTCTGGGGGCTGCATTTGTCTAATCCCCTGCAAGTAGAGAGAAAAGCATTAATAATATTACAATGGTGAATACATTTAATATATTCCTGTTTGATATGCATGCATATAATTAAATTCGACATGTCCTCCTTTATATTATGCCAGTGTTTTGTATCCAATGCATTTATCTTAGATTAGGATGAAGTAGTTTAGGCCTTCTCGTCTAGTTGTCCCCTATCAATTAGTTATCAATGCATAAGGTGAATATAAAACCAAGCTATAGTGAATAAGTCTGATTTAATAATATGCATGGGTGTTATAGTTGTATGAATGTATCACAATGGAAGCCTGCTCATTGCAAATAAAACACCAGCAGTCCTAATGCAACTCAATATTAGCTTCACAGTGAAACACCATTATTCAGGCTATTTATCATTCTTAAACAGTAAGCAAAATAGTTTTCTTTGCTTCAGCCTCTGTACAATGCATAAAAGCTTAGCTGTCATACGTCCACAATGATGTAGCAGCAGACCAAGAAATGTGGATGGTGTAAGCTTAATTCACTGACAGGTACTGAGAAAATTGATTCTGTTACTTGTTATTCGTTGCTAAATTATTTCCATTAGTTGTTCACTGAATTGCAAGCACGAGTTGTTTACGCTGCTACATTGGGTACAATGTAAGCAGACATTGCATAAAAGCTAGCTTTGTTGATGACGGCTGCGTGATGATGCAGTTTCCAGTTTAGGTTTGAGATCATGGGAAGTATGTTTCATATTTAAGAGATTGTAAGCGCTCTGCGTTCTCACATACTAGACGATAAGCTCTCTCAGGAGTTCTTGGAACATCACCCTTGAAAGAACGGGAGAACGCAAGTGCACATTTTGGAACATAACTAGTCTTAAATTGTTGTCTACTACTGTCTTTTTGCTAACTCGTTTTTGCTATCTACTTTAAAAGTCCCGCACTGTCATCCTATTTCCCAAGTAAAAATAGCTTTGACCAAAATATCACCAGTTTTTAACAAATTGTAAATTTTCTCTCATCTCTAACTATCAGGAAGCCTGAAAGAACAGGCTGAGTGGGTGGGGAGTGTATATTCATGCGCTCAACTTGACTGGCAGAACTTTGAAACACCCTTGTGGTCATTGCAAGGTAACAAGGTAAACAAGGACCACATGTCATTGATGACCAGGTAAATATTAGCATCGAAAGCATCGTAAGCATTAGCATCGAACAGCCACCGTGATATGCAACTTTTCAAGGAAGCTAGAAACCAATATACACAGGCAGTTAGAGGCTAGCTTTTTCAAGCAGAAATTTGCTTCCTCCAACACAAACTCAAAAAAGTTCTGTGACACTGTAAAGTCCATGGAGAATAAGAACACCTCCTCCCAGCTGCCCACTGCACTAAGGATAGGAAACACTTTAACCACCGATAAATCCAATATAATTGAGAATTTCAATAAGCATTTTTCTATGGCTGGCCATGCTTTCCACCTGGCTACCCCTACCCCGGTCAACAGCAATGCAGCCCCCACAACAACTCGCCCAAGCCTTCACCATTTCTCCTTCTCCCAAATCCAGTCAGCGGATTTTCTGAAAGAGCAGCAAAATCTGGACCCCTACAAATCTGCCGGGCTAGACAATCTGGACCCTTTCTTTCTAAAGAATTTCTGCCGAAATTGTTGCAACCCTTATTACTAGCTTGTTCAACCTCTCTTTCATGTCGAAAGAGAGGTTGAACAGGCTACAAACTGCTACAGACCTACATCTATCCTACCCTGCCTTTCTAAGGTCTTCAAAAGCCAAGTCAACAAACAGATTACTGACCATTTCGAATCCCACCGCACCTTCTCCGCTATGCAATCTGGTTTCCGAGCTGGTCATGGGTGCACCTCAGCCACGCTCAAGGTCCTAGATGATATCTTAACGACCATCGATAAGAAACAATACTGTGCAGCTGTCTTCATTGGTCTGGCCAAGACTCTGTCAATCACCACATCCTCATCGGTAGACTCGATAGCCTTGGTTTCTCAAATGATTGTCAACTTCTCTGATAGAGTTCAGTGTGTCAAATCAGAGGGCCTGTTGTCCGGGCCTCTGGCTGTCTCTATGGGGTGACACAGGGTTCAATTCTCGGACTGACTCTCTTCTCTGTATACATCAATGATGTCGCTCTTGCTGCTCGTGAGTCTCTGATCCACCTCTACGTAGACGACACCATGCTGTATACTCTGGCCCTTCTTTGGACACTGTGTTATCAACAACCCTCCAGATGAGCTTTCAATCTCATACAACTCTCCTTCCATGGCCTCCAATTGCTCTTAAATACAAGTAAAACTAAATGCATGCTCTTAAACCGGGATAGCTGCTTGCACCTGCCCACCCGTCCAACATCACTACCCTGGACGGTTCTGACTTAGAATATGTGGACAACTACAAATACCAAGGTGTCTGGATAGACTGTAAACTCTCCTTCCAGACTCACATCAAACATCTCCAATCCAAAGTTAAATCTAGAATTGGCTTCCTATTTCGCAACAAATCATCCTTCACTCATGCTGCCAAACATACCCGTGTAAAACTGACCATCCTACCGATCCTCGACTTCGGCGATGTCATTTACAAAATAGCCTCCAATACCCTACTCAATAAATTGGATGCAGTCTATCACAGTGCCATCCGTTTTGTCACCACAGCCCCATATACTACCCACCACTGCGACCTGTATGCTCTCGTTGGCTGGCCCTCGCTTCATACTCGTCGCCAAACCCACTGGCTCCAGGTCATCTACAAGACCCTGCTAGGTAAAGTCCCCCTTATTATTATTATTATTATTATTATCTCAGCTCGCTGGGCATGCGCTCCAGCAGGTATATCTCTCTGGTCACCCCCAAAACCAATTCTTCATTTGGCTGCCTCTCCTTCCAGTTCTCTGCTGCCAATGACTGGAAAGAATGACAAAAATCTCTGAAACTGGAAACATTTATCTCCCTCACTAGCTTTAAGAACCAGCTGTCAGAGCAGCTCACAGATTACTGCACCTGTACATAGCCCATCTATAATTTAGCCCAAACAACTACCGCTCCCCTACTGTATTTATTTATGTTGCTCCTTTGCACCCCATTATTTCTATCTCTACCTTGCACATTATTCCACTGCAAATCTACCATTCCAGTGTTTTACTTGCTATATTGTATTTACGTTGCCACCATGGCCTTTTTTTGCCTTTACCTTCCTTATCTCACCGCATTTGCTCACATTGTGTTTAGACTTATTTTACTACTGTATTATTGACTGTATGTTTGTTTTACTACATGTGTAACTCTGTGTCGTTGTATGTGTCGAACTGCTTTGCTTTATCTTGGCCAGATCGCAATTGTAAATGAGAACTTGTTCTCAACTTGCCAACCTGGTTAAATAAAGTTGAAAAAATAGTGTACCTCACCCCATTTTCTCGTGGTCAACAGAGCTGACAAATGGACTGTTGGATATCAGACAAACAGCAGCAATATACAACTGCATTTTTATTGTTTTTTAACACATTATAGAATAGAGTTCACTGATGCACTTCTTAACAAAAATTAGTAACGCCTGAGTCACCTTAAAAGCTTAGACACAAGGGAATGTACATGAAAACAGCATACAATAGGAGTACTGGACAATTTTTTGGTGCCTCTGCATTAGCATTATAAATGACTATGTTTAGAATTGTATGTTTTGGTCATACGTTTATTTGAAAGCTGAATGAGAGACCTCGGTTTAATGTTTTTGTAAATCTGACAGTGTTTCCTTGTAAATGTTTTTATATAATTTTATATTGTATTCTGCGGCTCTGTTGGGCTTAGTTGCAAAGATTGCTGCTGTCTGTCCCGTGTTCCTCGGCGGTTTCAAATGGAGGTCGCTATTGAATGCTTCCAGTGCAGCAGGAGATGTGTTTACTTTGCTTTGTTCCTGGACAATGTGGACCGCACTGACTTTCAATGTAGCAACTGCTCGCTTGCAGACTACTACAGGGGCGAAGGGGCTACTCTTAGGAAATAGGTAACAATCCTACACAAGCTACTGGGGAATCCATGACGAGCTGTAGACCACACTATCTACCTAGATAGTTGATCTGTATTTTTCCTAGCTGTCTAACTACCACCACAGAGCGAGGTTGGCACTAAAACCGCACTAAATTAGCTGTTTTCCGCCATAAACAAACAGGAAAATGCTAAACTAGAGGCGGCACTCCTAATGGCCGGTGACTTTAATGCAGGGAAACTTAAATCAATTTAAGTTTTACATCAGCATGTTAAATGTGCAACAAGGGAACAAGGGAAAAAACATTGTAGTCCACCTTCACTCCGCGTACACTCCGCGTTCACTCCCTCGCCCTCCATTTGGAAAACCTGACCATAACTCGGAATTATGATGAAAAGCATGCCCAAATTAAACGGCATGCTGCTCGTGCCCAGAATATATGATATGCATAAAAAACACTTTCCAAAACTGTTAAAATAGTGCCTGTGAGTATAACAGAACTGGTTTGGCAGGCGAAAACCTGAGAAAAATTCATTCAGGAAGTATTTTTTGTTTTTGTTTTGTCGTTTTCTATTCAATGCCATTAATGTAACCATTGACGTAGGACTCAATTAGCAGTTCCTATGCCTTCCACTAGATGTCAGCAGTCTTTTGAAATTCAGGCTTGTATTCTTATAAATGACGGAGTAAGACCAGTCTGAATGAGTGGACCTTGATGTGTCACAGAGCTTTTTCATGCGCAATCCCGACAGAGTGCATTTCTTGTTTACCTTTTATATTGACTACGTTATTGTCCGGTTGAAATATTATAGATCATTTAGGCTAAAAACAACCTGAGGATTGAATATAAACGTTGTTTGACATGTTTCTATGAACTTTACGGATGCATTTTGGATTTTCTGTCTGCCTGTTTTGACTGCGTTTGAGCCTGTGGTTTACTGAAGAAAACACGCAAACAAAACGGAGGTTCTTGGATATAAAGAGAGTTTATCGAACAAAAGGAACATTTATTGACTAAATGAATGTCTTCTGAGTGCCACCATATGAAGATCATCAAAGGTAAAGGATTAATTTTATCTCTAGTTCTGAGTTTTGTAATGCTTCTGCTTGGCTGGTTACTGGTTGTAATAATTTGTCAACTGGGCTATGTTCTCAAATAATCGTAAGGTATGCTTTCGCCGTAAAGCATTTTTTAAATCTGACACCGTGGTTGGATTCCCAAGAAGTTCATCTTTAAACCTATGTAAAATATGTTTTGTTTTCTGAATTTTTATAATTGAGTATTTCTGCATTTGAATTTGGCACTCTAGAGAGGTTAAACATTCAAAAGGCCGCAGGGCCAGACAGATTACCAGGACATGTACTACGAGCATAAGCTGACCATCTGGCAAGTGTCTTCACTGACATTTTCAACTGTAATACCAACATGTTTCAAGCAGACCACCATAGTCCCTGTGCATAAGAACACTAAGGTACCCTGCCTAAATGACTACCGACCTGTAGCACTCACGTCCGTAGCGATGAAGTGTTGAAAGTCTGGTCATGGCTCATATCAACACCATTATCCCAGAAACCCCAGACCCACTGCAATTTGCATACTGCACCAACAGATCCACAGATCATACAATCTCTATTGCACTCCACGCTGCCCTTCCCCACTTGGAAAAAAGGAACACCTATGTGAGAATGCTTTTCATTTACTACAGCTCAGCGTTCAACACAATAGTGCCCTCAAAGCTCATCACGAAGCTAAGGCCCCTGGGACTAAACACCTCCCTCTGCAACTGGATCCTAGACTTCCTGACGGACCGCCCCCAGGTGGTAAGGGTAGATAACAACACATCCACCACGCTGATCCTCAACACGGGGCCCCTCAGGGGTGCATGCTCTGTACCCTCCTGTACTCCCAGTTCAATCATGACTGCACGGCCAAACACAACTCCAGCAGGTTGAGAGCTTCAGGTTCTTTGGCGACCACATCACCAACAAACTAACACAGTCCAAACACAACAAGACAGTCGTGAAGAGGGCACAACAAAACCAGGAGACTGAAAAGATTTGGCATGGGTCCTCAGATCCTCAAAAGGTTCTAAAGCTGCACCATCGAGATCATCCTGACCGGTTGCATCACTGTCTGGTATGGAAACTACTCGGCCTCCGACCGCATGGCATTACAAAGGGTAGTGCGCACCCCCTCTATACGAGGCGGTGTCAGAGGAAGGCCCTAAGAATTGTCAAATATTCCACCCAACCTAGTCATAGACTGTTCTCTCTGCTACCACACGTCAAGCTGTACTGGTGCGCCAAGCCAAGAGGCTTCTAAACAGCTTCTACCCCCAAGCCATAAGACTCCTGAACAGCTAATCAAATGGCTACCCAGACTATTTGCACCCTCCCCCCCACATACGCTGCTGCTACTCTGTTATTATCTATGCATAGCCACTTTAATAACCCTGTAGCTCAGTTGGTAGAGCATGGCGCTTGTAACGCCAGGGTAGTGGGTTCGATCCCCGGGACCACCCATACGTAGAATGTATGCACACATGACTGTAAGTCGCTTTGGATAAAAGCGTCTGCTAAATGGCATATATTATATTATTTTATTACCTGCATGTACATAATTTCCACAGTTACCTCGACACCGGTGCCCCTGCACAATGACACATTGAGTCTGTACCAGTATCGCCTGTATATAGCCTCGTTATTTTATTTACTGCTGCTCTTTATTTACAGACTTTTTTTCTTTTTTCTTAACTTCATTGTGGGTTAAGGGCTTGTAAGTAAGAATTTCACTAAGGTTGCATTTGGCGCATGTGACAAAAAATGTGTTTTGATTTGAGCCACGCTTGCCTACTTTTCTTTTTCTTCCACCCAGTAGCCGGACTCCGCTCTGGTCACAGCCGTGTTGACTCTCCATAGTGGACTGAAACTGGCACTGACAGAGAGGGCTGCTTCGCTTCTTGCTCTTTGGAAACTTAACAGTATCGTGTTTTTTAAGAATGCATTTCTTACATTGATAGCCCAGACTTTTTGGGGTTATTACATACAGCCGGGAAGAACTATTGGATATCAGAGCGGCGGTAACTCACCAGCGCTACCAGCATCACGATCACGCGGACTGGGATATGTTCTGGGTTCCGCTTCAGAGAATAACATTGAGGAATACACTAATTCGGTGACTGAGTTTATCAGGAAGTGTACAGGATATGTTGTACCCACTGTGACTTAAAACCTACCCTAACCAGAAACCGTGGAGAGGCGGCAGCATTCGCGCAAAACACCGCATTTAACCATGGTAAGGTGACTAAGAATATATATATATTTTTTTTTATTTCACCTTTATTTAACCAGGTAGCCCAGTAGAGAACAAATTCTCACTTACAACTGCGACCTGGCCAAGTAAAAACAAACAGTGCGACAAAAAAACAACACAGAGTTACACATGGGATAAACAAAAGTACAGTCAATAACACAAAATAAATCGATAAACAGTGTTTATTTATTTTTTATTTTACCTTTATTTAACTAGGCAAGTCAGTTATTAAGAACAAATTCTTATTTTCAATGACGGCCAAGGCACAGTGGGTTAACTGCCTGTTCAGGGGCAGAACGACAGATTTGTACCTTGTCAGCTCGGGGATTTGAACATGAAAACTTTCGGTTACTAGTCCAAAGCTCTAACCACTAGGCTACCCTGCCACCCTGTGTGTTCAAATGGAGTAAGGCAATAAATACGCCAATAATAGCAAAGTAATTACAATTTAGAATATTAATGCTGGAGTGATAGATGTGCAGATCATGATGTGCAAGTACAAATTCGGGTGTGCCAAAGAGCTAAAAAAGTAAATATGAAGAAACAATATGGAGATGAGGTAGGTAGTTGGATGGGCTATTTACAGATGGGCTGTGTACAACTGCAGCAATTGGTAAGCTGCTCAGATAGATGATGCTTAAAGTTAGTGAGGGAAATAAGTCTCCAAATTCAGCAATTTTTGCAATTCGTTCCAGTCATTGGCAGCAGAGAACTGGAAGGAAAGGCGGCCAAATTAGGTGTTGGCTTTGGGGATGACTAGTGAGATATACCTGCTGGAGTGCGTGCTACGGGTGGGTGTTGTTATGGTGACCAGTGAGCTGAGATAAGGTGGAGTTTTAATATGGCAGAATACAAACAGTGTAGTATTACAGTTGAAGTCGGAAGTTTACTAGGTGGGAGTCAGTAAAACTTGTTTTTAAACCACTACACAAATTTATTGTGAACAAACTATAGTTTTGGCAAATCGGTTAGGACATCTACTTTGTGCATGACACAAGTAAGCTTTACAACAATTGGTTACAGACATATTTCACTTTATCCCAATTCCAGTGGGTCAGAAGTTTACATACAGTTGGGCAAAAAAAGTATTTAGTCAGCCACCAATTGTGCAAGTTCTCCTACTTAAAAAGATGAGAGAGGCCTATAATTTTCACCATTGGTACACTTCAACCATGACAGACAAAATGAGAAAAGAAAATCCAGAAAATCACATTGTAGGATTTTTAATGAATTTATTTGCAAATTATGGTGGAAAATAAGTATAGATAAACTTCTCCTGAATGCAACCTCTGTGTCAGATTTCAAAAAAGCTTTACGTAAAAAACTAACCATGCAATAATCTGAGTATGGCGCTCAGAGACCCAACAGGCCAAAAAGATATCCGCCATATTGTGCAGTCAACAGAAGTCAGAAATAACATTATAAATATTCACTTACCTTTGATGATCTTCATCGGAATGCACTCCCAGGAATCCCAGTTCCACAATAATTTGTTCGATAATGTCCATCATTTATGTCCAAATAGCTACTTTTGTAGCATGTTTCGAAAAAAAATCAAAACTCACGAAGTGTGTTCATTAGTTGCAGACATAATGTCAAAAAGTTCCGTTACAGTCCGTAGAAACATGTCAAACGATGTATAGAATCAATCCTTAGGATGTTTTTAACATTAATCTTCAATAATGTTCCAACCGGAGAATTCCTTTGTCTTCAGAAAAGGAATGGAACGGGAGCTACCTCTCATGTGAATGCGCATGACCAGCTCGTGGCTGCTGGCAGACCTCTGACTCATTCCTCTCTCATTCTTCCCCCCTTCACAGTAGAAGCCTCAAACAAGTTTCCAAAGACAGTTGACATCTAGTGGAAGCCTTAGGAAGCGCAACATGACCAATATCCCACTGTATCTTCAATAGGGGCTGAGTTGAAAATCGACCAACCACAGATTTCACACTTCCTGGTTGGATTTTTTCTCAGGTTTTTGCCTGCCATATGAGTTCTGTTATACTCACAAACATCATTCAAACAGTTTTAGAAACTTCTGAGTGTTTTATGTCCAAATATACAAATAATATGCATATATTAGCAACTGGGACTGAGGAGCAGGCAGTTTACTCTGGGCACCTTATTCATCCAAGCTACTCAATACTGCCCCCAGCCATAACAATTTTAAAATAATCAAGCAACTCAGAAAAGTGCTAAACATATACCATATTAACATATGCAGCCTGAGAAACAAGGTCCATGAAGTTAATAACGTGCTTGTAAAAGATGACATTCATATTCTGACTTCCTCTGAAACTCACTTAATAATAATAATACATTTGATACAGTGGTTGCAATACATGGTTATAACATTTACCGAAATGACAAATGCCAACAGGGTCGGTGTTGCGGTCTATAGTCAGATCCACATTCCTGTAAAGCTTAGAGACGATCTCATGTTAAATACTGTTGAAGTAATATGGATACAGGTTCATCTGCCTCACCTTAAGCCCATGATTGTGGGAAGCTGCTCATTTGGCCTAAAACAGTTAGGATTCGTTTGATCTCTCCCTTTAACTCTTGGAACTCCCTCTCCCAGATACGGGAGAATTGTCATCAACTGACACTAATTAGCATAACACAACGGACAAAAATATTACTAGAACAATTTCATGAAATCACAAGTGAAATATATTGAAAAACAGCTTAGCCTTTTAAAAGTTAATCACCCTGTCATCTCAGATTTCGAAATTATGCTTTACAGCCAAAGCAAGACAATCATTTGTGTAAGTTTATCGATAGCCTAGCATAGCATTATGCCTAGCTAGCAGCAGGCAACCTGGTCACGAAAATCAGAAAAGCAATCAAATTAAATCGTTTACCTTTGATGAGCGTCAGATGTTTTCACTCACGAGACTCCCAGTTAGATAGCAAATGTTCCTTTTTTCCAAAAATATAATTTTTGTAGCAGAAATAGCTCCGTTAGTTCTTCATGTTTGGTTAAGAATTCGACCGGAAATTGCGGTCACGACAACCCCAAAAAATATTCCAAATTAGCTCCATAATATCGACAGAAACATGGCAAACGTTGTTTATAATCAATCCTCAAGGTGTTTTTCAAATATCTATTCGATAATATATCACCAGGACAGCTGTATTTTCAGTAAGAGCGGGAGGAAAAATAGCTACCTCTGTCTATTACGCAAGAATTACTCTGAGAGCCCTCAGCCGGATACTTACGCAATGTAGTCATTTACGCTCATTCTTCAACATGAAGGCGTGAAACTGCATCTGGTTGATAGCCCATTCACTGCTCAATAGGGATGCATAGGAACGCAGAGCTTTCAAAACATGAGTCACTTCCTGATTGTATTTTTCTCATGCTTTCACCTGCAATATCAGTTCTGTTATACTCACAGACAACATGTTTACAGTTTTGGAAACTTTAGAGTGTTTTCTATCCTAAGCTGTCAATTATATGCATATTCTAGCATCTTGTCCTGACAAAATAGCCTGTTTACTTTGGGAACGTTATTTTTCCAAAAATGAAAATACCACCCCCTAGTTTCAAGAGGGAGAATGGGAACCTCCCCAGAGTGGAGAGCCAGGCTAGGCCATGATAGGGGCTGCAACCTTAAATAACAAAGGATCTAAACCATCTGACCCAGATGATTTTTGGGGGTCAAGTTTAAGGAGCTCCTTTAGCACCTCAGACTCAGTGACTGCCTGCGGGAGATACTGTAGCGGGGAATGGGGGAAAAGAGGGAAAGTCACATTAGAAGGGCTGGGAGTTGAGGAAATGTTGGACGGGCAAGGAGGCATGCCTGAGTCAAATAGGAATGCTGACTTAATGAAGTGGTGATTTAAGAGCTCAGTCACACATTCCTTGTCAGTAAAAAACACATAATCAACATTAAGGGATACGGACAGCTGTGAGGAGGATATAATCTCCAGGTCTTTCACCATTTTTCTGAACTTCTTGGAGTTAGACCCATAGAGAGAGAACTGTTCCCTAATAAAGTAACTCACTTTGGCCTTCCAAATAGCCTTATCATTTGCCTGAATGACAGCATGTCAGCCTGACTATTTGAGTGCCTTTCCCCAAATGGTCTTCTTGAGGTGGAGTAACTCTGCCAGATCACGGTCGAACCAGGGGCTGAACCAGTTTTAATGATCCTTTTCTGTATGGGGACATGCTTGAAAAAACACTGAAATGTAAAAACAGAAGGTCCAAGGATTTTCAAGAGAGGGGATCAAGCTGGTTCTATACCAATTTACAGAGTTCAGGTCATGAAGGAAGGATGTTTTTTAGCAAGCATATTTGATTGTCCCACCCGGATATCTTAAAGTGAATTAATGCACTAACTGTAAGTCGCTCTGGGTGGGCGTCTGCTAAATGATAAATGTTAATGTAAAATGCATGTGTACAAGGATGTGTGCATTCGTATCACTTCTGATAAATAATACACGCATTGGCACTGCTTCGAAGATAGCATCTTATCGTTTCCAACGCTTACTTCGGAGCTCCGGTATCAAACGTAACATCACTAGTTGTCAGTGTTCAGCCTTATCCCTTACACGGATCTGGATAATATATTACCCCCTCTGCCACATCTCATTATGGTCAGTCTCTCTCTCTCTCGGTCTGTCTGTCCTGGCCCACCCACACCACCATTTACACTGGCTCTAGACCAAGACAGTCAAGCTGTCCTCAGCTGAGCAGGCACCGAAACACAGGCGCACACACACACACACCATGCTCTCTCCCCTTGGCTCCAGGACAATTTCTACGTCCAGTAAGGCTATGATCCGTTAATGCAAGACATTATGGCAATACACAGTGCATTCGTTAAAAGTATTCAGACTCCTTCCCTTTTTCCACATTGTTACATTACAGCCTTATTCTAAAATTGATTAAATAAAAACATTCTTCATCAATTTACAGACAATACCCCATAACAACAAAGCAAAAACGGGTTCATCAATTTGAGCAAATTCATTCAAAATAAAACAGATATACCTTATTTACATAAGTATTCAGACCCTTTGCTATGAGACTCGATATTGATTTCAGGTGCATCCTGTTGCCATTGATCATCCTTGAGATGTTTCTACAACTTGATTGCAGTCCATCTGTGGTAAATCCTATTGATTGGACATGACTTGGAAAAGCACATACACCTGTCTAAGGTCTCACAGTTGACAGTGCACGTCAGAGCAAAAACCAAGCCGTGAGGATGAATGAATTGTCCATAGAGTGCCGAGACAGGATTTTGTAGAGGAACAGATCTGGGGAAAGGTACCAAAACAATTACTGCAGCATTGAAGAGCACAAAGAACACAGTGGCCTCCATCATTCTTAACATTTCTGGGGTGCTCATGTTCTTGTTATTCACCCAATGTTTGCCGGTCTGATGGACCCACAACCTTGTTGGGTTTTTAAAACAATAGAACCATAACAATATGTAAAAATACTTAGATGTTGACTTATCAATTATAAGCAATATAGACAGCATACATGGTCAATATTTGCCATTTACCTCTGCTAGATCACATTTATCAATAAAAGCGCTATTCGTTAATCAAGTCATGGTTAGAATAAATCATGTTTATCTTGAACAAATATACATTAAACCAGGCTTTCATCACTATTGATGTTTATGGCTTTGAACTGAAGAAATTAGAAGGACAAATTTTACAGAGTATTTTATGGAAATTATAAATGAGCCCCATTGAACACAAATTATGGCCAGTCTCCACAGCACATGAGGACAGTTTTACTGTGTTAGGCAAATGTATATCTTGCACTTGATGCATGTGTACAGTGTCTTCCAGTCCTTCTTGGGTCCACACACACACACACGTCACAGCATTTCTTCTTGTTGCTACCGGCTGCAATCTAGAATGATGAATACACTTAGTTCAGGAATTTGACGAATTTCTCACTCAAATATATAGTTACAGCAGGCCAAGGTAGGAGAGTCAGACACACACATGCAACACTCACACTTCTGGAGTTGTTGGTTCTGTGGGTTGTGCGGATGGGGCACCAGCATCCTCACAATGGCTGCAGAAGCTGGGGTCCTTGGTATATGTTGCCTCCTAGATTTGAGGTGTTACCAATGCCTTGCCCAGCTCCTCGAGAAAGAACCGTCTCCTCTGGAGCTTCCCTCTGTTCCAATCTGGGTTCAACACCATCCAGATAACGAAAGCGTTGTACTCCGAGATGTCCAAGACGTTGAAGAATATCACAAGTGGCTAGCATAGGAGTCTTCTTTTATAGCTGTAGCCAGTCACCAGCTTGTCTAAATTGTCTTCTCGGAGCTCCTGTCCCAGCTTGTGCAAGGTAAAAAATGTTATTGCATGTGATGTGGCCACGGAGTCCCTGTGTCTCATCCAGGACAACCTGCATCCCTTGGTTCTTCTCAGGGGCTCCTCCATCTGGCTTCCCCTTATACACATGATGAAGCAGCATCACGGGCATCCCAGATCTTGATTCCAAATTTTGCAGGTTGAAACGGTATGTACTGCCCCTAAACGACATCAGATGCTCATCAACAGTAACATTGGGCCCAGGGATGTAATACAGGGGAAGGCGGTCCACCCACTTATTGCAGCTAGCTTGTCTCTCTGCCGCCGAACTGGTCTGGTGTATTGGTTATCGAATTGGATAATTCTGTAAATAATGTGGAAGTTTTCTGGAGACATTGTTGCACGGAAAAACTCTCCCAGTTTCTGCATCCCACGGGGATTCTGTGGATTCCCTATTGGATCTGAAAACACCAGCAAGGATAAGAACCCCAAAGTAGGCATGTAAATGAGTTTGGTCCAATTCCATCCATCTTTCTCCAAAAACACACCTTTCCTTAAAATTAGTGCAGTTCAGAATGATTTTCTGTATGGTGTCTGGCATGAACAGTTCAAAAGAAGACTTTATGTCCTACACATGAATAACCATCCTCCGTGTTGGCCCTGGTTGCATCCTTATCACATTGGAAGCTATGCGGGGTGGCTCATTCCTTTGGCAAGAAGACCATTCAATAAAAAAAATATACATTCAATTTTCTCCTCCTTCAGGCTGCTAATGAGCTGGTTGCTGATGGGCTGGTCCTGGGGTTGGATGCTGAGGGACTGGTCCTGGGGCTGGCTGAGGGTCAATCTCATCCTCTTCTTCCCTCTCACTGTCACCGAATTGACAGACATGATCCTCATCGTTGTAAAATTCTTAATCTTTCAAAGTTTACAATATCAAAATAATGTATTGGAAAAACATGTTGAAACAGCCGGCCCAGGGAGGAGGAAGACAGAGGGAAGGCACACAGCAAATCTTTTTTTTTTTCATTTTTACCTACACACACACTTTTATTACCTTCTGGTCTAGTGGACCCGAACACCACATATGTAATATAATTGTGTCGGGGGGTGCACAGTGTGCACTCAATTCTATGACATGTTCTTCAAAAAAAATTAGCTAAGGCCAATGACTCTCAGGTTGAAGAAATTGTATCATTTCTCTTTCAGTAAACATTGAAACGACATCCTGCTTGGAGTTTGCCAAAAGGCACTTAAAAGATTTTCTGGTCTGATGAAACCAAGATTGAACTCTTTGGCCTGAATGCCAAGCGTCACGTCTGGAGGAAACCTGGCACCATGGTGGTGGCAGCATCATGGTGTGGGGATGATTTTCAGCGGTAGGGACTGGGAGACTAGTCAGGATCAAGGGAAAAATTAACGGAGCAAAGTACAGAGTTATCCTTGATGAAATATGCTACAGAACACTCAGGACCTCAGACTGGGCGAAGGTTAACCTTCCAACAGGACAACAACCCTAAGCACACATCCAAGACAATGCAGGAGTGGCTCCAGGATAAGTCTCTGAATGTCCACTAGTGGCCCAACCAGAGCCCAGAGTTGAATTTTTGGAGAGACCTGGAAATAGCTGTGCTGTGATGCTACCCATCCAACCTGACAGAGCCTTAAAGGATCTGCACAGAAACATTTAAGAAAAACTCTGCAAATGTGCCAAATTTGAGAAAAACTCAGGTGTGCCAAATTTGTATCGTCATACCCAAGAAGACATGCACCGAATACAACAGGTGTAGACCCTACCGTGAAATGCTTACTTACAAGCCCTTAGCCGTGTGCAGTTCAATGCAGTTCAAGAAATAGTTAAATATTTACTAAATAAACTAAAATTTAAAAAAATGTAACAAGAAAATGACATAAATAATGAGGCTATATACAGGGGGTACCGGTACCCAGTTAATGTGCGGGGTACAGGTTAGTCGAGGTAATTTGTAAAGTGACTATGCATAAACAGCGAGTAGCACCATTGTAAAATCAAAGGGGTGTGGTCAATGTAAATAGTCCGGATGAGCTTTTCATTAATTGTTCAGCAGTATTATGGCTTGGAGGTAGAAGCTGTTAAGGAGCCTTTTGGTTCTAGACTTGGCGCTCTGGTACCACTTGACGTGCAGTTGCAGAGAGAACAGTCTATGACTTAGGTGAGTGGAGTCTTTGACAATTTTTGGTATTTCCTCTGACACCGCCTAGTATATAGGTCCTGGATGTCTTGAAGCTTGGCCCCAGTGATGTACTGGTCTGTACGCACTACGAGCAGTTGCCATACCAGGCGGTGATGCAACCGGTCAGGATGCTTTCAATTGTGCAGTTAAGGATCTGGAGACCCATGTCTCCTGAGGGGGAAAAGGTGTTATTGTGCCCTCTTCACAACTGTCTTGGTGTGTTTGGACTCAAGGCTGTAAACACTGCCAAAGGTGCTTCAACAAAGTACTGAGTAAAGGGTCTGAATAATTATGTAAATTATGTTTTTGCTTTGTCATTATGGGGTATTGTGTGTAGATTGATGAGGAACAAATCTAATTTAATACATTTTAGAATAAGGCTGTAACTTAACAAAATGTGTAAAAAGTAAAGAAGTCTGAATACCTTCCGAATGCACTGTGGTGTGATAACACCCATTTAACCTAGGAAGTATGTCACTATGCATCGCAAGTGAGTATGGCAGTATGCAAGGCAGTGTGCACTTTGAAAAGGAATGCAATGAATCACACTGATACCCACCTTAGACTCCTATTTTCACATGCACTGTAAAGCGGATACCATGAATTTGACAGTAGCTACAGGCAGCTTGTAACGGCTGTCGTGGGTTGAAGGTGAGGACCAAGGTGCAGCGTGGTACATGTTCATCTTTTTATTTTGAACTGAACACTGAATAATTAAACAACAAAGAGAATGAATGAAACCAAAACAGTTCTGGCTGGTGCAGACACAAAAACAGAAAACTACCCACAAACACAGGTGGGAACAGGCTCCCTAAGTATGGTTCTCAATCAGAGACAACGATTGACAGCTGCCTCTGATTGGGAACCATACCAGGCCAAACACATAGCAATACAACACACAGAACAAAACATAGAATGCCCACCCCAACTCACACCCTGACCAAACTAAAATAGAGACATAAAAAAGGAATTCAGGTCAGGACGTGACACAGCTCTGCAGCAAGAAACTTTCTGTATTTCATATTGCAGTACACCTACTTTAATTCGGTATCAAATAATGACAGTACAATATTGTAAATTGTATTATACTTTTTTTTAAATTTAACACTACCTGAATGAATGAATGGAATAATTAATTAAATTCATTGAAGGGATGGGTTTGGATTTCACAGTAATTACAAGGGATTGGTGCAAGCAGGTTGGATGCTCTGTGAAGTGTTTACACATTACATCATCTTTCCGGGACAAAGATATGTCTTATATGGCCAGAAGGCTTAAATGCAGGTTAATCTAACTACGTTGTCCAATTTACAGTAACTATTACAGTGAAAAAATGACATGCTATTGTTTGAGGATAGTGCAACACAACAAATCACTTTTATCACAGCAACTGGTTTTAACATTCACCTCTGAAGGTAAATAATGTACTTACTGTAACGAGTGTGCTGAGAGTACTTACACATACACATGGTTAGCCGATGGTAATGCGAGTGTTGTGAAATGCTGGTGCTTCTAGTTCCGACAATGCAGTAATATCTAACAAGTAATCTAATAAACTCACAACAACTACCTTATACACACAAATGTGAGGGCTGAATAAGAATATATGGATGAGCAATGGCTGTGCGGCATAGGCAAGATGCAGTAGATGGTATGGCAATGTAGGATATGTAAACATTATTAAAGTGGTGTTATGGTGACTAGTGATCCATTTGTTAAAGTGGCTAATGATTTCAAGTCTGTATGTAGGTAGCAGCCTCTCTGTGTAAGTGATGGCTGTTTAACAGTCTGATGGCCTTGAGATATAAGCTGCTTTTCAGTCTCAGTCCCAACTTTGATGCGGGGTGAACAGGCAGTGGCTTGGGTTGTTGTCATTAATGTTCTTTTTGGCCTTCCAGTGACATTGGGTTCTGCAGGTGTCCTGGAGGGCAGGTAGTGTGCCCCCGGTGACGTACTGTGCAGACCGCACCACCCTCTGGAGAGCCCTGCAATTGTGGGCGGTGCAGTTGCCAAACCAGGCAGTGATACAGCCAGACATGATGCTCTCAAGTTTGTGTGGGTTTTAGGAGACAAGCCAAATTTCATCAGCCTCCTGAAGCTGAAGAGGCTCTGTTGTGCCTTCTTCACCACAATGTCTGTGTGGGTGGACCATTTCAGTTTGCCTGTGATGTGAAAGCAGAGGAACTTAACTTTCCACCTTCTCCAATGCTGTCCCGTCGTTGTAGATAGGGAGGTGCTCCCTCTGCTGTTTTCTGAAGTCCACGATCACCTACCTTGTTTTGGTGATGATGAGTGAGAGGTTGTTTTCCTGAAACCATACTCCGAGTGCCCTCACCTCTTCCCTGTAGTCTGTCTCGTCATTGTTGGTAATCAAGCCTACAACTGTTGTGTCGTCTGCAAACTTAATGATTGAGTTGGAGGCATGCATGGCCACGCAGTCATGGATGAACAAGGAGTACAGGAGGGGCCTGAGCACGCACCCATGTGGGGCCCCAGTGTTGAGGATCAGCAAAGTGGAAATGTTTCCAAACTTCACCACCTGGGGGGCGGCCCGTCAGGAAGTCCAGGATCCAATTTCACAGGGCAAGGTTGAGACTAAGGGCTTCAAGCTTAATGATGAGCTCGGAGGGTACTATGGTGTTGAATCTTGAGCTTTAGGTCAATGAACAGCATTCTTACATAATTATTCCTCATGTCCAGATGGGTTAGGGCAGTGTTCAGTGAGATGGCGATTGCATTGTCTGTGGACCTATTGGGGTGGTAAGCAAATTGAAGTGGGTCTAGGATGACAGGTAAAGTGAAGATGATATGACTCGTCTCTCAAAGCACTTCATGATGACAGAAGTGAGTGCCACGAGGCAATAGTCATTTAGTTCAGTTACATTTGCTTTCTTGGGTACAGGAACATTGGTGGCCATATTGAAGCATGTGGGGACACCAGAATGGGATAGGGAGAGATTGAATAGGTCCGAAAACACTCTGGTCTGTGCATGCTCTGAGGATGCGGCTTGGGATGCTGTCTGGGCCGGCAACATTGCAAGGGTTAACATGTTTAAATGTCTTACTCATGTCGGACACGGAGAAGGAGAGTCCACAGTCCTTGGTAGCGGACCACGTCGGTGGCACTGTATTGTCCTCAGAGGGCAAATAAGGTGTTTAGTTTGTCTGGAAGCAAGACGTCCGTGTCCGTGACGCGGTTGGTTGTCCTTTTGTAGTCTGTGATTGTCAGTAGACCCTGCCACATACGTCTCGTGTCTGAGCTGTTGAATTGCAATTCCACTTTGTCTTTATACTGACATTATGCTTATTTGAAAGCCTTGCGGAGGGAGTAACTTCACTGTTAGCACATATTCCTGCCCCCTTTCCATGGTTGAATGCATTGTTTCGCGATTTCAGTTTTGCGCAAATGACGCCATCTATCCACGGTTTCTGGTTAGGGTAGGTTTTAATAGTCATAGTGGGTACAACATCTCCTATATACTTCCTTATAAAATCACTCAGCGTATACGTCTTTTAATCTCTGAGGCTACCCAGAACATATCCCTGTCCGCATGATCAAAACAATCTTGAAGCATGGATTGATTGGTCAGACCAGCATTGAATAGTCCTTAGCATGGGTACTTCCTGTTTAAGTTTCTACCTATAGGAAGGGAGGATCAAAATGGAGTCGTCGTCAGATTTGCTGAAAGAAGGGCGTAGGAGGGCCTTGTATACATCGCGAAAGTTAGAGTAGCAGTGATCCAGTGTTTTTCCAGTGCCTCTGCTACAGTCAGTATGCTGATAGAATTTAGGTAGCCTTTTTCTCAAATTTGCTTTGTTTAAAATCCTCAGCTACAATAAATGCAACCTCAGGATAAATGGTTTCCAGTTTGCATAGGGTCCAGTGAAGTTCCTTCAGGGTTCCATGTAGTACTGTGCGCCTCCCATAGTCTGTTTTGGACTTGGGGACTGTGAAGAGACCTCTGGTGGCATGTCTTGTGGGGTATGCATGGGTGTCCGAGTTGTGTGCTAGTATTTTAGCTTGTCAACACCTCTTACAAAAACAAGTAATGATGAAGTCAATATCTCTTCCACTTTGAGCCATGAGAGATCGACATGGTTGTCTTAATGTCAGCTCTCTGTGTACTTTTAAGGTGCCCTGTTCTGAGCCAACTGCAGTTTTCCCAAGTCCCTCTTTGTGGCACCTGACCACACTACTGAACAGTAGTCTAGGTTCGACTAAAATCAGGGCCTGTAGGACCTGCCTTGTTGAAAGTGTTAAGAAGGCAGTGCAGCACTTTATTATGGACAGGGTTCTCCCCATCTTACCTACTGTTGTCTCAATATGTTTTGACCATAAGACAGGCACCTCACTGGGGTGGAGGTCGGCCTGTTCCTTATGCCGACGCACGGCTGGCTGGAGAGTAGTGTGCGCGGTGTTTTCCGTGTCTCCTCACCGCGCCAAAACCACTCATCCACCGCAGGGGCCTGGCTCGGATAGCAAGGTGCCAGTCCTGGCTCATACCCTAACTGGCACTGGAAAGGAGTAAGGTTAGTGGAGGAGTGGCGGAGGGAATGTTGCGCGTACTCAGCCCAAGGTAGAAAATCTGCCCACTCCCCCAGCCGGCCCTGACAGTAACACCTCAGGAACCTGCCCACTTCCTGATTGACCTTTTCCACCTAACCATTAGCTTGAGGGAAGTACCTGGAGGTGAGACTGACCGTGACCCCCAGGCATTCCATGAACGTTTCCGTACGCGTGAGGTGAGTTGAGGGCCACGATCTGACACAATGTCCTCCGGGATCTCGTAGTGCTGGAAGACGTGCGTAAAAAGAGCCTCCGTGGTTTGCACGGCTGACGGGAGCCCAGGCAGAGTAAGGGGGCGACAAGCTTTGGAAAACCGGTCAACAACGATGAGAATGGTGGTGTTCCCCTGGGAGGGGGAAGGTCAGTGACAAGTCCACCGAAGGTGAGACCAGTGTTGTTGTGGAACCGCCAGGAGAAGAAGCTTTCCATAACGGAGGTGTCTGTGTGTCTTAGTCTGGGCACAGATGGAGCAGGAAGAGAGAGGAGACCCTCATCGTCGTGGTGTGGGATGTGGATGCCAACATACGGCGGGCCCTGCGTACAGAACTCGCACCTTCACAGTGCCCGGAGATCTGCACCTATGTGCCCATGGGTATGCGGGACTGCCTCCTTACCTGGGTGCACACAGAGCCTGTGTTGGGTCATCCTGAAATAGGCTGTACCATCGCCTGCCCGACTGAGAAGTACTGGTGGCCCAACTTGGCGAGGGACGTCTGGGTTTACGTCTCTTCCTGCTCCATCTTCTCTGCATCATAGAGGCGATACAGAGTGTCCGCCTTCACGTTCTTCGAGCCTGGCCTATACGAAAGCGGGAATTGGGACCTGGCGAAGAATAGAGCCCACCTGGCCTGTCTTGGGTTTAGACTCTTCGCTACCCTTATGTACTCCAGGTTGAGGTGGTCCGTCCACACCAGGAAAATATGTTTGGACCCTTCCAGCCAGTGCCTCCATGCCTTGAGAGCCTTCTTGACCGCCAATAGTTCCTAGACCCCTACGTCATAGTTCCTCTGGGTGAGGCTCAGCTGCTTTTTAATTTTTTTTATTTCACCTTTTTTAACCAGATAGGCCAGGTGAGAACAAGTTTTCATTTACAACGGCAACCTTTTTATTTATTCTTTTTAAACTTTGTTTAACTAGGGCAAGTCAGTTAGAAGAACAAATTATTATTTTCAATGAGGGCCTAGGAAGAGTGGGTTAACTGCCTGTTCAGAGGCAGAATGACAGATGTGTACCTTGTCATCTCTGTCCACTAGGCTACCCTGCCACCCCTGACCAAGATAACGTAAAGCAATGCAACAAAAACAACGACACAGAGTTACACATGGGATAAACAAATGTACAGTCAATAACACGATAGAAAAATCTGTATACAGTATGTGCAAATGAAATAAAGGCAATACATCGGCCAATAGTGGCGAAGTATTTACAATTTAGCAATGTACACTGGAGTGATATGTGCAGTTGATGATGTGCAAGTAGAAATACTGGTGTGCAAAAAAACAATATGGGGATTAGGTAGGTAGTCATTTGGATGGACTATTTACAGATGGGCTGTGTACAGCTGCAGCGATCGGTAAGCTGCTCAGATAGCTGATGCTTAAAGTTAGCGTAAGATGGTAAGATGCTCAGAAGTTAAAGTTAGTGAGGGAGATATAAGTCTCCAACTTCTGTGATTTTTGCAATTCGCTCCAGTCATTGGCAGCAGAGAACTGGAAAGAAAGGCTGCCAAAGGAGGTGTTTGCTTTGGGGATGACCAGTGAAATATATGTGCTGCAGCGCATGCTACGGGTGGGTATTGCTTGGAGTAAAAGGCACAGGGCCGCAGCTTTGGAGGGGATCCGGTGCGCTGGGACAGCACTGCACCGACTCCTACTTCGGGGGCATCCACCTCGACGATGAGGGGAAGTGAGAGGTCGGGATGTGCCAGCACGGGAGCAGTGGTATATAGATCATGCTCCAACAGTCATCCTAGCACAGACCTGACAAACGAGACATGCTGGGCGCGGTCAGAAGAATAGACCAAAATGCTGTCTATACAAACCACAAGCCCCATAACACTTCGTTAGTAAAGGCTTGGAAGACTGAAGGAGCATTAGACAGGCCAGAAGGCATTACAAGAATAGGCCATTTTCCATTTGTGGCCTGCACGAATGCGCTCCAGATTGTAGGCACTCCTCAAGTTCAGTTCTGAGAAGTACTGCGCCCTGTGCATTTGCTCAATGATGGTTGGGATGTTCGAACCCGTAAAACAAGTTCATAATAACACGTAGCAAGGAAGCCGATAAAATAGTACAAGTACTCACACGATCAATGGACATGGAAACAATAACCGACAAAGACAATGGGGAACAGAGGGCAGATATATACACATACTAATTAGGGGGAATGTCAACCAGGTGTGCGTAATGAGACAAGACAGTCTGGGTTTGGTGGTAATGAATCCAGTTCAGTGATGCCGAGAAGGCCGGTGACGTAGACCTCCAGAGTTGGTGAACGGAATGAGCAGCATTCCAAGGGGGATCTGTGACGCTTTCCTATATATGGCTATTACAGTGCCTTGCAAAATGATTCATCCCTCTTGGTGTTTTTCCTATTTTGTTGCGTTACAACCTGTAATATAAATAGATTTTTATTTAGAGATCATGTAATGGACATACATAAAATAGTCCAAATTGGTGAAGTAAATGAAAAAAGTTACTTGTTTCAAAAATGTGTAAAAAAATAAATAAACAAAATTGGTGCATGCATATGTACCCCCTTGCTATGAAGCCCCTAAATAAGAACTTGTGCAACCAATTACCTTTAGAAGTCACATCATTTGTTAAAGAAAGTCAACCTGTGTGCAATCTAAGTGCACATGATCTTCTTACAACTGTTGTGAAAGGCCCCAGAGTCTACAACACCACTAAGCAAGGGGCACCACCAAGCAAGCGGCACCATGAAGACCAAGGAGCTCTCCAAACAGGTCAGGGACAAAGTTGTGGAGAAGTACAGATCAGGGTTGGGTTATAAAAAAATATCAGAAACTTTGAACATCCCATAGCGCACCGTTAAGCCATTACTAAAAAATGGAAAGAGTATGGCACAACAACAACCCTGCCAAGAGAGGGCCGCACACCAAAACTTACGGACCAGGAAAGGAGGGCATTAATCAGAGCGGCAACAAAGAGACCAAACCCCGAAGGTGCTGCAAAGCACTACAGCTGAGATTGGAGTATCTGTCCATAGGACCACTTACATTCCACAGAGCCAGGCTTTACAGAAGATTGGCCAGAAAAAAAGCCATTGCTTAAAGAAAAAAATAAGAAAAGACGTTTGGTTTTTGCCGAAAGGCATGTGGCCATCAAGGAAAACGCTATGTCTGGCGCAAACCCAACCCCTCTCATCACCCAGAGAACACCATCCCCACAATGAAGCATGGTGGTGGCAGCAGCATTATGCTGTGAAGATGTTTTTCATCGGCAGGGACTGGGAAACTGGTCAAAATTGAAGGATTGATGGGATGGCGCTAAATACAGGGAAATTCTTGAGTGAAACCTGTTTCAGTCTTCCAGAGATTTGAGTCTGGGACAGAGGTTCACCTTCCAGCAGGACAATTTGTAGTATGACTTAAATATTGCTGTACAACAGCAGAACCTATCCAACTTAAAGGAGCTGGACCAGTTTTGCCTTGAAGAATGGGCAAAAATCCCAGCGGCTAGATGTGCCAAGCTTATATAGACATACCCCAAGAGACTTGCAGCTGTAATTGCTGCAAAAGTTTGCTTTAAAAGCATTGACCTTGGGGAGGTGAATAGTTATGCACGCTCAAGTTTTCCGTTTTTTTGTCTTGTTTCTTGTTTGTTTCACAATAAATATTAAGCATCTTCAAAGTGGTAGGCATGTTGTGTAAATCAAATGATACAAACCCTCCCCAAAAAAAAAAATAATAATTTCAGGTTGTAAGGCAACAAAATAGGCTAAATGCCAAGGAGGTAAATACTTTCACAAGCCACTGTATCCCAAATGGCACCCTATTCTCTAAACTTTTGACTAGGGCTCATTTTGAGAGTTGACGTCCATTGTGAAGTTTGCCTCTTTTTTTCATAAATATTCAGATCAACTCTACTTTCAATAGAAAAAGCCTCTGTTTTTCAATGGATCTTCTTATTATTCAATGTTCTACCGATGTACTGTACATCAATGTGGTTTGGTCTGACAAAGTAAAGTAGATTTAACGGATGTGAAACGGCTAGCTTAGTTAGCGGTGTGCGCTAAATAGTGTTTCAATCGGTTACGTCACTTGCTCTGAGACCTTGAAGTAGTATTTCCCCTTGCTCTGCAAGGGCCGCGGCTCTTGTGGAGCGATGGGTAACGATGCTTCGAGGGTGACTGTTGTCGTTGTGTGCAGAAAGTCCCTGGTTCGCGCCCGGGTATGGGCGAGGGGACGGTTTAAAATTATACTGTTACATAGACATGTTAGGCGAACGGTGGCAGGATTATGTACCACTGGTCATGACGTGACAGAATGATGAATGGACTTTCTTTGTTCACCACACAGTCCTTCAAGGTAACAGAAGTCCTAAACAGAGGTCTAATTTCCTTAAGACAAGAGTTTGGTCATGTAACGTTCATTATCCCTAAATGAGAGCAAAGGTTAATGAGGTCTGTCTCATTCTCTGTGAATTTGAGATTCGAACCAACTTTCCCAAAAACCCTGAGACCCGAAGGTACTGATTTACCAATGGATTTGATTGGCCCAGGAGCATCAGCACTTCATACCTCAAGGAAAAGGATGCCACTTTACTTAGCCATCCAAATCTATTTTCATCAATGTGTCACGCCCTGACCTCAGAGATCCTTTAAATTCTCTATTTGGTTAGGTCAGGGTGTGACTAGGGTGGGCAATCTATGTTTTCTATTTCCTTGTTGGCCTGGTATGGTTCCCAATCAGAGGCAGCTGTCTATCGTTGTCTCTGATTGGGGATCATATTTAGGCAGCCTTTTTTCCCACCTGTTGTTTGTGGGATCTTCTTTTTGTGTAGCTGCCTGTGAGCAGCCCAGAACGTCACGTTTCGTGTTCTTCTGGTGAGTTGCATATTTATTAAACATGTGGAACACTAAGTACGCTGCGCCTTGGTCCATTCATTCAGACGATCGTGACACAATGTCACAGAAGTGGAACATGAGTGCTTTCTGTGACTGCTGGTATAGGTGGAGCAATACATTCAATGTTACCTTCCATTGTCAAAAGCAGTGGGCAACAGCAGAAACGTAACACATTTCTAATGAGTGGTCATAAACATACAACAAGCATTTTGGTATAATAGAAAAAGCTGCTGGTTTCACAGTTAATGTGTGTCAGGAGAGTGCACGTACAGTAGGCACCTGTAGAATAATTAAAACAGGCAGAAGAACGTACATGGCTTGTTAGTCAGTAGTCCATTATGGATTTAATTACGAGGCATGAAAGCTTCTATATCACTTAAGAGCATATATAAATAACGCTAAAGTGATTGCATTTTTGTTAAATATTGCACTGCTTCATGTTGGGTTGTTTTTGTCTGACTGGTGAGACAAAAATGACATTTTCAGAGAAGCCAATGGCAACATTTATGTAACTGTTTTTTGTTCAGGATAAAGAAATATTTTTATTTCCTAAAAGAAATACTGAACAGTAAAAT
This sequence comes from Oncorhynchus keta, assembly GCF_023373465.1. Taxonomy (NCBI): domain Eukaryota; kingdom Metazoa; phylum Chordata; class Actinopteri; order Salmoniformes; family Salmonidae; genus Oncorhynchus; species Oncorhynchus keta. The sequence continues at coordinate 46,291,593 of NC_068455.1, forward strand.
CCTTCTCCATGCCATGTTGACAGTATCACGACTTCCACCGAAGGTGGTTCTTCTCACTGTTCAGGCAGCGGTCGGTGTCGCCGGCCTACTAGCCATCACCGATCCATTTTTCCTTTTCAGATTGTTTTGTCTTTGGTTCTTTCACACCTGGTTTCATTTGCTTTAATGTGTGTGTGTGTGTATAATTACCCCTGTTGCCTGCTTAGGTTTGTGTGGGATTATTTGTGTCATGTTGCTCGTTGAGGTTGTGCCTCAGTTATTTTCACATATATACCGATTGCATTGTTTTTCCTCCTTCCGTGAGTAACTGTGTTCTCTTTTGTCGTGGGCGCTTATTTGGTATTGTACCTGACCTTATTGTTGTGGACTTACCTATTAAAATAAGTTACTTCAACATCTCTGCTCTCCTGCGCTTGACTCCTTCACCTACCTCTAAACACAATATCGCAACAACTAGATCCATTCTTGGTTAACACACTGCCCCTGTTGCCTCTCTTAACATAACCTTTTACTATACTAGAAAACCATTGCAATGCGTAAAGCCATGCTATGATGTACTGAATTGTCACCAGAGCACTACGTGGTTTTTATTTGACTGTTGGGTACATGATGTTCTTCGATTGTTACAGCAATAACATCACAGCATTCATACATACTGCCTTTCCGTAAACCTAATAACTATACCGCCTGTTTGGAAGTGATTTTGTTATCCATTGTTACACTAACGGAAAACTGTAATATATATATATATATATATATATACGCTAATATTGTGTCACACCCTGATCTGTTTCACCTGTCTTGTGCTTGTCTCCACCCCCCTCTTCCACATTATCCCCTGTACATTTATACCTGTGTTTTCTGTTTGTCTGTTGCCAGTTCGTCTTGTCTCGTCAAGCCTAGCAGCGTGTTTTTTCCCATACTCATGTTCTCTCTTGTCCCTGTTTCATAATTCTTCCTCTTTTGACCTTTCTGCCTGCCTGCCATTCTTGTACCTTTCTGACACTGCCCTAGATAACTGAACTCTGCCTGCCCTGACACTGACCCTGAGCCTGCCTGCCGTTCTATACCTTACCGACTCTGCCCTGGATTAATGACCTCTGCCTGCCCTTGACCTGTGATTTGCCTGCCCCCTGTTTTGTTAATAAACATCTGTGATTCGAACTGTCTGCATTTGGGCCTTATCCTGAGTCCTGATGTATTGGGAATTATCAAAACTAAAATACTCTGAAACGTTTTACTGATGCATGCTGTAAATGATTGTGTACAGGGAAACAATTGCTGTATTTTGAATGGTACTGTAATTCAACCCCACAGAATACAGTATAGTACCAAATCTTTAGAGAGACAAAACCCTTTTTACCACTAGTGGGTGCATGTTATTGGTGTTTCTGGCTCAGAAATACCAAAAGCTGAACGAGAGACATCGTTTTTTTGTTTTTGTAAAGCTCAGTGTTTTTATATACTTTTATTTTGGATCCTGCGCCTCTGTTTTGCTAAGTTGCTGTAAGTGCTGCTGTCTGTCCCGTGATCCTGCCAGATTCCGCGTAGGGAGAGATACGGAATCCCAGCTATTCTAGGTGACTCGGCGGTTTCAAATGGAGGTCGCTATTGAACGCTTCCAGCGCAGCAGGAGCTGTGTTTACTTTTCTTTGTTCCTGGACAATGTGGACCGCACTGACTTTCAATGTAGCTACTGCTTGCTTGCGGACGACTACAGGGATGAAGTGGCTACTCTTAGCAGCAGGTAGCAAACCTGCACAAGCTAACGGGGAATCCACACCCGCCTACTTTCTTTTTCTTACGCCACTTCTAGGGGAAGTGTCATCGCCGTGTCGGCTCTCCACAGCCTACTGGCCGGTGCTCAGCAGGATTCCATCCCCAAATTGATCTCCCCTTCCCTGGAGAATGGAGCTGTTTTCTCGACCCAACCAACCAGCAAGGGAGATGTGTCACTTTCCGTAGACGTCAAAGAAGGCGTCCTCTGGCAACGGGGCTCCTTGGAGATGTTAAGCCCGGACCTGAAACAGACCAGAAACGGCTTTACCGCCCTGGATCCAGAGGTTCCATCACCTTCTTCCTTACGGGCTTCCCATTCGAGATCGGATCTGGAGGTACCTGAGTCTTGGTCCTCTGTTCTGTCTCCCTCTCCGGTGGCTTCTACCCCAGGTTCAGATCCTCAGAGCTCCCACCCTCATCACACCGTGAGGCTGCCTGGGAGACCGGCTCATTCAACATCACCAGCTGTCATCATCGGCATCACTATGGTGAGAAACATCTCGGTTCCCAATGCAAAAACCCTGTGCTACACAGGAGCACGAGTACAGGACATACAGTAACAAGGCTGCTTCCAACTGTTCAACGACAGATGCCGGGAGGAGGAGGAGGAGGCCGAGCTCGGAACATCAGAACATGTATTTTAAAGAACTGATTTTAGCATTAAAGACTCCAAAAAACGGCCAATCATTTCAGGTCCAATAACATCATTGGGCCGCAGGTGTGATAGATTCAGCAGGCTACTGGTATTACACATCTAACTAAAATATTACTGTAGCTCTACTGGAATCACTTTTATATATAACTTTCACACTTTCTGGAAACAGAAGATACTCTACAGGAGTCCATCCAAAACATACGTGGGCAGGAGCCAAGATGATAAGGCTGCATTGAAACAATGACTTACCAATGACCCAAGACCAGATCAGTTAATCCCTACCATCAAATGTACATTATCCTAGGGGCGTTGGCAGACACAATGTAAGTAAACTTAATTTGTCCCCCTAATTGCCCTGAATACCTCTGATCCTACAGCTATTGTATGCAGTAATCATGAGCAGATGAAACAGATTGACACTGTTAGCACTGAGGCGGTGTGCCCTAGTAGGAGGAAACACTTTTGTGTAGCTGACCCTGCACTATCAGCTCCAATATAAATAACATGAGCAATTCTACTTCTGATAAGCTTCCCAGTAAAAGCATTAAAAACAATCAAGCAACCCAGAAAAGTGCTAAAAAATAGCCCACATTAAAGAATGCAGCTTGACAGACAAGGTCCATGAAATCAATAACTTGCTTGTAACAGATGACATTCATATTCTGACTTCTTCTGAAACTCACTTAGATAATACCTTTAATGATACAGTGTTAGCAATACACAGTTATAACATCTACCGAAAAGTCAGAAATGCCAACCGGGCTGCAGTCTATATTCAGAGCCACATTCCTGTAAAGTTTACAGACGAACTAATGTTATGTACGGTTGATGTAATATGGCTACAGATTCAAATGCCTCACCAAAAACCCATTCTGGTGGTAAGCTGCTATGGACCACCAAGTGCTAACAGTCAGTATCTGGATAATACAGTATGTGTGAAATACTTAATAATGCATGTTATATCAACAGAGAATTATATATTGTGGATGATTTAAATATTGACTGGCTCTCATCAAGCTGCCCACTCAAGAAAAAACGTCAAACTGTAACCAGTGCCTGCAACCTGGTTCAGGTATTTACAAACAGCACATGAATGAAATCATCAACATGTATTGATCACATCTTTACTAATGCTGTTGGAATTTGCTTTAAAGCTATATCCAAATCCATTTGATGTAGTGATCACAATATACAATGGCTTGCAAAATTCACCCCCTTGGCATATAGCCTATTCTGTTGCTTTACAACCTGGCTCATCTGATTTACACAAAATGACCACCACTTTGAAGAAGCTAAGTATTTTTTGTGAAACAAACAAGAAATAAGACAAACAGAACTTGAGCGTGCATAACTGGTCACCCCCCCCAAAAAAAAAAGTCAATTCTGACCAGTTTCCCAGTCCCTGCTGATGGAAAAAAATAATCACAGCATAATGCTGCTGCCACCACCATGCTTCACTGTGGGGATGGTGTCTCGGGGTGATGAGAGGGGTTGGGTTTGCGCCAGACATAGCGTTTTCCTTGATGGCCAAAAACCTACATTTTTGTGTCCTAACCAGGGTACCTTCCATATGTTTGGGGAGTATCCCATATGCCTTTTGGTGAAAACCAAACATTTCTTCTTTTTCTTTAAGCAATTACTTTTTTTCTGGCCAGTCTTCCATGAAACCCAGGTCTGTGGAGTGTTAAAGTGGTCCTATGGACAGATACTCCAATCTCAGCAGCTCCTTCAGGGTTATCTTTGGTCTTCATGTTGCCGCTTGCTTGGTGGTTCCCCTTGCTTAGTGGTGTTGCAGACTCTGGGGCCTTTCACAACAGGTGTATATATACTGAGATCATGTGACACTTAGATTGCACACAGGTGAACTTTATTTATCTAATTATGTGACTTCTGAAGGTAATTGGTTGCATCATATATCATGTAGGGGCTTCATAGCAAAAGGGGTGAATACATATGCATGCACCACTTTTTTCTATTTCTATTTTATTTTTATTTCACTTCAATAATTTAGACTATTTTGTGTATATCCATTACATGAAATCCAAATAAAAATCTATTTAAATTACAGGTTGTGATGTAACAAAACAGGTAAAATGCCAAGCGGGATGAATCATTTTGCAAGGCACTGTACATCCTAAGTCTTGGTCTCTGCTCATCGTCTGGTTCCACAGAATCTGCTTTTTCTTTAGTTGGTTCTTAGTTCCTCTGAATCCTGCATGTGGAGAGTATGAACAGCTTTTACCCCTGCTGCTACAAGAAAATAACTATTATTGGAGTCTGTCTACTTTGTGTGCAATCCTACCCACTTTTTCATTGACCCATGGGTAGTGAAAAAACAAAAGTAGTTGAACTTGTTATTAAAGGTCTGCTTTCAGAGAAACTGTCTGCATTTTGAACAGATTAACTCAATACTTTGTTTAATTTGAATAAAAAGCACAAGTGTTTCTATTTTCAAATCAGTCCTGTGGGTTCACGGACATTAAGCACCCAGAGAAATCCATCTGACCCTGGCTTAATCGAATGTGGGATGGATGAGGATTTCAAACCCCCATCCACACTTTCTAAATTGCGATTATTATTAGATAATACATTTTAAGGGGGCCATGGTTGCATACAACGAGTCTTGCAATAAATTAGAACTGCATCACAAGGACTAACATACCTGTTAGTGTTAAAGTGCTACCAAAATTTCCCCAACTTAGTTTTGGTAGATTGGAATAGAAATCCCTCTGCATTTCAAAGGGCCAGCCTTATTCTTGTCTGGAGCTCAAAGGGAAGGAATCAGTATTCTAGATTGTAGGGTGCCCTGAGGATTAGAGCCCCACACTGCAGTGTCAAAGCGGTTCGCTCATCCCTGGCCTGTCCGTGGCAGCGTGTACTTCCCATCCGTGATTTTTCTTTCTTTCTGGAATTAGTGCTTTATGTTTTTTGATTACCCCGAAACAGCTGTTTTTTCACCTTGTACAATTACAGCAATTTATTCTGACAGTAACACATCATACTTTATGCTGCTTCCCTTGTCCTGCATTCTCTGCCCTTGTTGCTGTCACAGTTTCTAGATTAATTTTAATGGTGCAATGTCTCTTTCTCACTCTGTTCCACCTAATCTCTCTATTTGTCACTCACTTTTTTCAACTTGCATTCAAATTCCTCCACCCCTCATTCCTCTGTATCTTTCTGTCTGCCTGTCTCTCTATTAATCTGTCCCTCCCTCTCGCTCCCTTCCTTTCTTTCTCTGTCTCTTACAGAATTGTTTGGGATGCTACTCTGACTCCTGGTGGGTAGAACATAACAAAGTCTGAGATGTAGAAATTAAACATTTGAGCCTCATATAAAGACACTGATGGAAAAAACAACCGCCTGTCCTTGAATGAGAGATCTCTTGTCAACTTCGGATCCGTTACAGCGGAGGGCAAAAGTCCTTCTTTCTCTCCTCCTAGCAAGCCTCGTTGAATATGTGGTCTGCTTTTTGTCTTCCCAGACGGTTATGTAAGCCCAAAACTTTCATCCACCACACCCCCTCTCTTTTCGCATTCACACTCTCCCTCTCTCATCTTTACTCATCTTTACTATCTCTAATTGTGTATTCCTCCCCGCTGAGTTTGAAAGGATAAGAAGAAACACAGAGGGAACATTTGCAAGGGAGCAGTTTCTTAGTTCTTCACAGCCAAACGACTAGTTTAGCTGATCACCTTTGGCGAAGCACTGAGGAGAAGCGTTTTTGTGGAGTGAACAAATGAATGCTTGAAAAAACAGACGTGAAGCGAATGTAGGGTAGGAGTTGTCCTTCTTAATGTGCCCTTCTTATCAAAGCAAATGTGTAGAAAATACTAATACTGTGTTCTCCCTGTCCAAAGTGCTATCTCAGAGTAGGTTTTGTATCATGGGCACTTTGAATGGGGACACCACCGGTGTTGTCTAATATCCTCCCTGCTAGTGAATGACCGGCAGACTTTCATTTGCTCACCTCTGTGGTGGACCCTTTTAGGTATCAAAGACATGAAAAATAAAACAAAGTACACTGAACTACACATCATTGGTAGTACTGTATGTCTGGCGCCTATGATGTCCATTTTGAAAGTCCTGCTAAGATTGAGACCACAGCGGGAAGCAGTGGTGCCAAGGGTGCTGTAGCACAAAAATAGTGCACTGGGCCTGTACTAGTCCTGTATTAGCGGACCGATATAGCCGTCTGTAGTGTACATTTTTAGTCAGCATCGTCATTCAAAATGTACTTTTGCTGTCAGGGAAAATGTATGGAGAAAAAGTATTATTTTCTTTAGGAATGTGGTGAAGTAAAAGATCAAATATAGAAATATACAAAGTACAGATACCACAAAAAGCTTGAAAGCATTTTTACTTAAGTACTATACACCACTGTATTTGTGTGTATTATTTGCCAACTATTTTCAGCCTTGAATGCTGAAATGTTCAATTGTAAGCATGTGCATTAGGATTAATTATTTATTTGCGTACAGGATGGCTTGTGTGTTTGTAAAATATAGTGATATATGCCATTAAGCAAACACCTTTTATCCGAACCGACTGTGTGCATACATTTTACGTATGGGTGGTCCCGGGAATCGATCCCACTACCCTGGCATTAGAAGCACCATGCTCTACCAACTGAGTATGTATTTACTTGTTTTTTCAGTCTTAGCTCAAGAGCACTCTTATTCGGCTCTTCTTGACGCATCAATGGAATGTTAAACCACATTTATACAGTTAAAACACTTGGCAAGCTAAACCCCCTGCCACATTTTGTTAGCATAGTCCTTTGATATTTGCCATTCAAGCTTTCACACATGGAATGGGCTCACATGCTCCTCCTGGCTGCCTGACGACAATGTCAAAGCCCCATCTTGTTCTATCCCATTAGCCCGCTCAGCCAAAGCAAATATATTGCGGAATTTCACCTGCAAATGAGGAAGTGGGGAATTGGATTTCTGTTCCTATCGTGTCGTCTCCCCTCACCCCCTTCTTGACTGCAGGGGCAGTCTGGTGCTCTAATTCTAAAAGTAATCTTTGGTCAACAGGGAAACCGAGTGGAGGCTCAGGGGAGGTTGGCTGGCCATTTTCCCCAGCCTGGTCTTATACAGTAGACAAGACATAATATAGTATGTCCGGACACTCAAATGAGTATGATATGTTAAATTTGGTATACATAAGAATGAAGGACAAAAACGGAAGTAGGGTGTTTGGTCAGAGTGGATGTATAGTATATAAGACAAATTTCTAACACCACAAAGGTTGCGTGTTTGAGTCTCATGATGGACAACAGCATTTTAGCTAATTAGCTAACTTTAGCACTTTAGTTAACCTTTCCCTAACCTTAACCCCTAACCCTAGTTAGCGTTAGCCACCTAGCCATGTGGCTAATGTTAGTGACAACAAATTGGAATTCGTAAACATCCTTCTGTAGCACAGCTGGTAGAGCATGGCGCTTGTAACGCCAGGGTAGTGGGTTCGATTCCCGGGACCACCCATACGTAGAATGTATGCACACATGACTGTAAGTCGCTTTGGATAAAAGCGTCTGCTAAATGGCATATATTATTATTATATTATACTGTATATGTTTTGAGAATTCAGAACATATCATGCAAATTGTAATTCGTAACATATCATACTAATTGGAGTATCTTGGGTGTACATTTACTATGTTACGTCTACCCCTGAGTCCAGGTTGTTTTGCCTCAACTCCTCTCTAGCAAGCGCGTTACAAACAAGGTTTCCAGCTGTCCAGAGGGACTTATCATCCCTGGTTTGTAGGCACACTCCAGATACGTAAATGAACTCCTCTCAGCCGTCCAATCAGGTGTTACTGGTTGTTGGAGTGGCACCCGTGTCACCTGGGACCAGGGAGGGTTGCCAGATAGGGATGAGTGAAGGTCCTCCTGAAACAAGAGGCTTCTCTCTTGACTCCTATAGACCCAGGTGGTGAGGGATTTATAAGGAGCCAAGAATGCTGATGATTATGTGTAGTTGGCCATGTATTTGGCCTGAGTGGATTTCTCAATGATGGCTGGGCAGTTCTTTCTGGTTTGGAAGTTCACTGACCATGCCATCCATGTGCAAGAGGAATTACCTGTGAAAACACACACATGCACACAATACAATTTCAATTACACCCCCGTTCAAAAGTTTGGGGTCACACAGAAATGTCCTTGATTTTGAAAGAAAAGCACATTTTTTGTCCATGAAAATTACATCACATTGATCAGAAATAGTGTAGACGTTGTAAATGACTATTGTAGCTGGAAATGGCTGATTTTTAATGTAATATTGACAGATGCCCGTTATCAGTAACCATCACTACTGTGTTACAATTGCACGTTGTGTTAGCTAATCCAAGTTTATCATTTGAAAAGGCTAATTGATCATTAGAAAACCCTTTTGCAATTATGTTACCACAGCTGAAAACTGTTCTGATTTAAAAAAGCAAAAAATGTCCTTCTTTAAACTAATTGAGTATCTGGAGCATCAGCATTTGAGTGTTCGATTACAGACTCAAAATGGCCAGAAACAAAGACCTTTCTTCTGAAACTTGTCAGTTTATTCTTGTTCTGAGAAATTGCCAAGAAACTGAAGGTCTCGTACAACGCTGTGTACTACTTCTGCCGTTTCCAGCTACAATAGTAATTTACAACATTTAAATACAATAGTCAGCTACAATAGTAATTTACAACAATACATTGTATTTTTTATCTTATTTTAATGGATTTTCTAAGTGACCCCATACAGTAGTGTATGTGTATGCAGTTTATGTAAGTGTGTGTGTGTGTGTGTGAAAATGTCAGCACCTGTACTATAATCATATGCAGGATGACACAGTTACACAATATACTGGCACCTTTTAAAAACATTTATTTCACCTTTATTTAACCAGGTAGGCCAGTTGAGAAAAAGTTGTTATTTACAACTGCGACCTGGCCACGATGAAACAAAGCAGTGTGACAAAAACAACACAGAGTTACACAGGAACAAATGTACAGTCAATAACACAATAGGAAAATCTATGTACAGTGTGTGCAAATGTAGAAGAGTAGTGAGGAAAGGCAATAAATAGGCCATAGAAGTGAAATAATTACAATTTAGCATTAACACTGGAATGATGGATGTGCAGATTATGATATGCAAGTAGAGATACTGGGGTGCAAAAGAGCAAGAAGATAAGTAAACAGTATGGGATTGAGGTAGTTGGGTGTGCTGTTTACAGATTGCCTGTGTACAGGTACAGTGATCGGTAAGCTGCTCTGGCAGCCGATGCTTAAAGTTAGAGAGCGAGATATAAGACTCCAGCGTCAGTGATTTTTGCAATTCGTTCCAGTCATTGGCAGCAGAGAACTGGAAGGAAAGGCGGCCAAATCAGTGTTGGCTTTGGATGACCAGTAAAATATTCCTGCTGGAGGGCGTGCTACGGTGACCAGTAAGCTGAGATAAGGCGGGGCTTTACCTAGCAAAGACTAATAGATCACCTGGAGCCAGTGGGTTTGGCGACTAATATGTATTCATCAGCCCAGCTGATTTGTAGGGATCCAGATTTTGCAGCTCTTTCAGAACATCAGATGTCTGGATTTGGGTGAAGGGGAAGCAGGGGTGGGGGGCTTGGGCAAGTTTCTGCAGGGGGTGCTGAGATGTTGGCCGGGGTAGGGGTAGCCAGGTGAAAAGCATGGCCAGCCATGGAAAAATGCTTGTTGAAATTATCGATTATCGTAGATTTATCGGTGATAACAGTGTTTCCTATCCTCAGTGCAGTGGGCAACTGGGAGTAGGTGCTCTTATTCTCCATGGACTTTAGTGTACCAAAACCGTTTGGGATTAGTGCTAGCCTCACTACACCATCTTCATAAAATTACTGTATATGTACACCTGCTTACCAAATATGTTCTTTCCAACATTGGTAGCTAACCAGGAATATAGCACTGCCACTGACAAATGCCAGGCCCGACTATTGACAAAGACGTACACTTTCAAATCATTACCAAACCCATAATTACAGCCCGTCGACCTTGATTGATAAGATAGACTTCCACCATGTAAATCAACTGTAAATGTCAACCACTTTCCTATTAATAATAACAGTTGGGTGACATTATCCTTGATATTTTCGTGTTCCACTTTTTGCTGGGGGAAACAATTTAAACAGATGGTTGGTGCAGTATAAATACAAAAGTATGTGGACACCCCTTCAAATTAGTGGATCCTGTTATATCAGCCACACCTGTTGCTGACAGGTGTATAAAATTGGCCACACAGCCATGCAATCTCTGTAGACAAACATTGGCAGTAGCATGGCCTTGAAGAGTGGCATGGCCACTGAAGAGCTCAGTGACTTTCAACGTGCCACCGTCATAGGATGCTACCTTTCCAACAAGTAAGTTTGGAAAGGTGCTAGATAAGTGATGTTGTGAAGTGGAAATGTCTAGGAGCAACAACAGCTCAGCTGTGAAGTGGTAGGCCACACAAGGTCACAGAACGAGACCGCTGAGTGCTGAAGTGCGTAGCGTGTAAAAAATAATCTGTCCTCGGTTGCAACACTCACTACCGAGTTCCAAACTGCCCACTGCAATCAACATCAGCACAATAACTGTTTGTGTGAAGCTTCATGGAATGGGTTTCAATGGCCGAGCAGCCGTACACAAGCCTAAGATCAACTAGGTCCCTTAGTTCCAATGAAGGGAAATCTTAACTTTACAGCATACAATGATATTCTAGACGATTCTGTGCTCCCAACGTTGTGGCAACTGTTTGGGGAAGGCCCTTTCCTGTTTCAGCATTATAATGCCCCTTTATAATGCCCCTGTGCACAAAGTGAGGACTATACAGAAATAGGTTGTTGAGAAGAAGGTGGAAGACCTTGACTGACCTGCACAAAGCCCTGATCTCAACCACATCGACCACCTTTGGAATGAATTGGAACACCGACTGTGAGCCAGGCTTAAATCGGCCAACATCAGTGCCCGACCTCACTAATGCTCGTGGCTGAATGGAATTCCACGCAGCAATGTTCCAATGTCTAGTGGAAAGCCTTCCTATAAGAGTAGAGGCTGTTATAGGAGCAAACGATGGACCAACTCCATATTAATGCCCATGATTTGGGAATGAGATGGTCGACGAGCAGGTTTTCACATACTTTTGGTCATGTAGTGAATCACTACCATATCTTGTTGAGCTTGTTGAGAAACTTGTTAGACGATGGCCAGATTGGAGTATGTACCAGAGCCATACAGAGACTTGAACAGATATTGAATTGGGCTGCTTGTGTAAATGCAGCATAGTCTCAAGATCAGACATAGAAACCAAACCAATCTCTCTCAATATTTGGCTCTGGTATCCCCTAAGATTCCTCACTTATCCCAAATGGAAACACCACCAGTAGTTCTGACGCAATGTGCTTCTCTTGCTTGTATTTTCTCACTGGTTTGTTCAGTTACTCAGTTACCCATCTATAAAGTCATTGAGAAATGAGCTGTCATTGAGAGAGAAGATGCACTCCAATCAAAACCTTAACATGTCTGAGCGTAGCTATAGATTTAGAGTGGGTGTTTACCCAAGTCTTTCTGCCCACATTATTTCATGTTATCATCTTTCCCTATCCCACTAGCTGCCTTTATCGTCTAATTTCCAATGGCTGTGTTCTAGAGCGTCCCTTCCTCAGTTGCTGATCACCGACATAGAAGTAGTTTTTTACAGTGCAAGGTGATTTGTAGATCCGTCAGTCTGTAGACACCAACTGCAATGTCGTCCATCTCAAACCAATGGCTGCATTTTACAGTATTTCAGCTAGCTCTCTGAATTATAACATGCACCTGGTCCACTCTCTACCAGATGTTTGCACTCCATCAGAAAACTGTTGTTACTGTATGCTACTAAATGTGTCAACATATTTTCCTTGCATCGATATTCCCACAATATTTTGTTTTGTCTGACTCTGCCGGTGGGTGACTGACTGAACTTTGACCAGAGTTCATTATCAATTGTTTACTAGCACCAGTTTGTATCTTGTCCTCACCTGAAGTCTTCAGGCTCAGTTTGTGTGTAACAATGCTGATGCAGTGCATTTCCATGGATCTACAGTATTTGTTGTGGATGCCCCTAGGCTTATTTTGACTGCCTCTTCCACGCTGACATTTAGCAGCAGTTGATCATAAAAACAATTTGTTTTGACATTTTAACAGTAACTGGTAACCAAACAATAATTTTGGCTCTCATTCAAATAATGTTTTTCGCTTTCAGATGTTGCCATAGTTGTTTGTTTGAATGAAGAAGTGCCAGGTGCTCCAAAATCATTCAGCTAGGGATTGACTCAAAATACATCACTAAACAGCAGGGTGTAAATATAAACATTACATTAATTTGCCGATCAATGCAGTCGAGCTCACTGAAAAATTGGTTTATGTGTTCATGCGTGTATACTAATGACTTTGTGTACTTATGTGAGTTTGTTTCCCTCTGCCAGTGTGCTCACACCTTCAAATGGGGCACATGTGCACATGAGAAAGCTCGCACCAGAGTTTTTTAGAAGGCCAAAATCTCTCGCTAATGAAAAGACCCTGGCAACCGACTTCGACAAGAGGAAGTCCCACTGTGATTATTATGATTGGCTATCTATGCCAAGAAAAAAATGAAGTTGAGAAGAGAGGGGAAAAGGGGTGCAGATTGCATGAACTAATTTGGTTGCTTGTCTTTGGCTGGAAAGCTGCCGAATCCTGTCAACTATCATTATCTTCAGCTGAAGCTCTCTCACTGAACACAACACAGCAGTTCCCACTCCTTAATGTAGCATGTTTTTCTTCTTCTAGTCAATCTACCAAGTTCTTTCAGCTGAGTTAGACAGGTGCAATGTTAGCATCGAACGGAAGAAAGACACCGACCCACTCCTTTAGTGCAAGTCTGCAAGAAGCGGGGTCATTGCCACGATGTTGCAGGTTCAATTCTTACAGGACAGACAATTTAACATCTCAGGCAAATCACAAAGCTTTCATGGCTTATCTCTTTAGAGAGGTGCTTATGTGATTAGTTTTTAATGACTACAACCATGCACAGTTGAAGGTGGAGGTTTACATACAGCTTAGCCAAATACATTTAAACTGTATCACAATTCTTGACATTTGATTCTTGTAAATATTCACTGTTTTAGGTCAGGATAACCAATTTATGTTAAATGTCAGAATAAATAGTAGAGAGAATGACTTATTTCAGGATTTCTTTCTTTCATCACATTCCCAGTGGGTCAGACGCTTACATACACTCAATTAATATTTGGTAGAATTGCCATTTAAATTGTTTAACTTGGGTCAAACATTTCGGGTGGCCTTCCACAACCTTCCCACAATAAGTTGGATGAATGTTGGCCCATTCCTCCTGACAGCTGGTGTAACTTATTTAGGTTTGTAGGCCTCCTTGCTCGCACACGCTTTTTCAGTTCTGACCACAAATTTTCGATAGGATTGAGGTCAGGGCTTTGTGATGGCCTCTCCAATACCTTGACTTTGTTGTCCTTAAAGCCATTTTGTCACAGCTTTGGAAGTATGCTGTGCGTCATTGTCCATGTGGAAGACGCACTTGCTACCAAACTTTAACTTTCTGACTGATGTCTTGAGATGTTGCTTCAATATATCCACATAATTTTCATTCCCCATGAAGCCATCTATTTTGTGAAGTGCACCAGTCCCTCCTGCAGCAAAGTACCCCCACAACATGATGCTGCCACCCCTGTGATTCACGTTTGGGATGGTGTTCTTCGGCTACAAACCTCCCCGTTTTTCCTCCAAACATAACGACTGTCATTATGGCCAAATATTTCTATTTTTGTTTCATCAGACCAGAGGACATTTCTCTAAAAAGTACGATCTTTGTCCCCATGTGCAGGTTCAAACCATAGTTTGGCTTTTTTATGGTGGTTTTGGAGCAGTGGCTTCTTCCTTGCTGAGCGCCCTTTCAGGTTATGTCGATATAGGACTCATTTTACTGTGGATATATATATATTTTTGTAACTGTTTCCTCCAGCATCTTCACAAGGTCCATTGCTGTTGCTCTGGGATTGATTACCACTTTTCGCACCAAAGTACGTTCATCTCTAGGAGACAGAACGCGTCTCCTTCCTGAGCGGTATGACAGCTGCGTGGTCCCATGGTGTTTATACTTGTGTCCTATTGTTGTACAGATGAATGTGGTACCTTCAGGCATTTGATAATTGCAGTCTTTGCTGATTTATTTTGATTTTCCCATGATGTCAAGCAAAGAAGCACTGAGTTTGAAGGTAGGCCTTGAAAAACATCCAAAGGTACACTTCCAATAGGTGTAACGGTTTTCTTGAGTTGAAGGAGAGGCGGACCAACATGCAGCGTGGATCTATTCATGGTTCTTTAATAAAGGAAACTATACATGAATAGACTAACAAAAACAATAAACGTGAGAAAACCTAAACAGCCCTATCTGGTGCAAACACAGAGACAGGAACAATCACACAGGCTACCTAAGTATGATTCTCAATCAGAGACAACTAATGACACCTGCCTCTGATTGAGAACCATACTAGGCCGAAACACACAAATCCCCAAATCATAGAAAAACAAACATAGACTGCCCACCCCAACTCACGCCCTGACCATATTAAATAATGACAAAACAAAGGAAATAAAGGTCAGAACGTGACAATAGGTTAATTGACATAATTTGAGTCAATCAGAAGCTTCTAAAGCCATGACATAATCTTCTGGAAATACCAAGCTGTTTGAAGGCACAGTCAGCTTAGTGTATGTAAATTTCTCACCCACTGGAATTGTGATACAGTGAATTATAAGTTAAATAATCTGTCTTTAAGAAATTACGTGTCATGCACACAGTCGATGTGCTAACCGACTTGCCAAAACTATAGTTTGTTAACAAGAAATGTGTGGAGTGGTTGAAAAACGAGTTTTAATGACTCCAACGTAAGTATATGTAAACATCCGACTTCAACTGTATATAGGTTCAGAACATTTGTGAAACAGCACAGTTGAAAATTTATGGAAAATAGAAATCAAAACTGGATGGTCTTCAGAGATAGATGGGAGAGGTTGAGGATAGCTGAAGGATGGGATTAAAAACAAACAAAGATAACTGTCAGTAAAAATTATATAGTATGTGCAGTGCATTCGGAAAGTATTCAGATCCCCTTGACTTTTTCCACATTTTGCTAAGTTATAGCCTTATTTTAAAATGGATTAAATTGTCCCCCCTCAATCTGTACACAATTTCCCATAATGACAAATCAAAAAGTGTTTACAAATGCATTTGAAAAATAAAACTGAAATTTTACACAAGCATTTACACAAGCATTCAAACCCTTTACTCAGTACTTTGTTGAAGCACCTTTCACAGCGATTACAGCCTCAAGTCTTCTTGGGTATGACGCTTCAAGCTTGGCACACCTGTCAGGTTGGATCGGGAGCATCGCTGCACAGCTAATTTCAGTTCTCTCTCGATCAGGTTCAAGTCCAGGCTCTGTCTGGGCCACTCGTGGACATTCAGAGACTTATCCTGGAGCCACTCCTGCATTGTCTTGGCTGTGTGCTTAGGGTGCTTGTCCTGTTGGAAGGTGAACCTTGGACCCCATTCTGAGGTCCTGAGCGCTCTGGAGTGGGTTTTCATCAAGGATCTCTCTTTTCTCTAGTCAGGATTGAGGGTAAGATGAACAGTCTCCCAGTCCATGCCACTGAAAAACATCCCACACCATGATGCTACCACCACCATGCTTCACCGTAGGAATGGTGCCAGTTTTCCTCTATACTTGATGCTTGGTATTCAGGCCAAAGAGTTCTATCTTGGTTTCATCGGACCAGAGAGTCTTGTTTCTCATGGTCTTAGAGTACTTTGTCAGACTGACCATTGGGTTCTTGGTCACCTCCCTGACCAAGGCCCTTATCCCCTGATTGCTCAGATGCCAGCTCTAGGAAGAGACTTGGTGGTTCCAAACTTCCATTTAAGAATAATGGAGGCCACTGTGTTCTTGGGGACCTTGGGGGAAGCTGGAGGTGACCAGGTTGATGCGACTCAGGATCTTGAATGGTCATATGTAGCGAGCTTCAGCGCGTCAACCTTTAAGTGTAGATCACGGGTGGACAGCCACACCCGGACAGCTCAGTGGAGCTGAAGAGGTGTTTGGTGCTGGTTTTCCTGATGTTGGTGTCGGGCAGAGGAGTGGAGCAAGGAGTATCGCGCTCTGATCCAGGTGCAGCGATATCGTCGAATGAATGCCTCGGCTGATGGCACCACCACTTTGGCCTCAGGAAATGGGGGGTGAATCCGAACTGACACTCAAACGGCGACAGTCCAGTGGACGGGTTCAGCAGTGTGTTTTGAACATAGATGAGGAACTTGCTCAAGTTGTTGGCCTGAGTGGAGACGAAGCAGCGAAGGAACTTCTCCAGCTCCTGGTTGGCCTGCTCAGTTAGCCCATTTGACTGAGGGTGAAACCCAGAGGAGAGACTCACCAATGCCCCCAACAGGGAACTGAAGGCCTTACAATACCATGCAATGAACTGGGGTCCATGATCTGGGACAATGTCCTAGGGATGTCTGTGTAGTCTAAAGACATGGATAATCATGAGATCAGCGGTCTCCTTCGCTTAAGGCAACTTGGGTAAGGTGATGAAATGGGCAGCCTCGGAGAACCGACAAGGGCCGGCTGGGGATGGGCAGAGGTTGGAACAACCCAGCCGGTCGCTGTCATGAGGATTTGCTTTGGGCACAGATGGAACAGGTCGCAACAAAGGGTCTCACATCCTCAATCACGTTGGGCCACCAGAAATTCCGCCACAAGAAAACCAGTGTCTTCGATTAACCCCTGAATGCCCAATTAATTTAGAGGAGCATCCACATTGTAGTACTCGGGACCGGGCTGATCGCAGAACGTAAAGTCTGTTAGTGGGTCCCCGTCGGGGTCAGGTTCTCGGGTCTGGGCTTGGGGACCATTGTCTCAATACTCCATATCACAGCAGCCGCAGTGTGTGAGCTGGGGATGATGGGCTCAGGGTCCCTTTCCTTATTAGAGACATTGGGTTGGCGGGACATGGCGTCTGCTTTCGGATTCTTGGATCACGGGCGATAAGCTAGTGTGAAATCGAACAGAGTCCTCCTGGCTTGGCGAGCATTCAAACTCTTGGCTTCTTGAATGGAGACCAAGTTCTTATTGTCCGTCTAGATCGCGAAAAGATGAGTTGCCCCTCCAACCAGTGTCTCTACCCCTCAAGGGCCCACTTAACTGCCTAGAGCTCCCGGTTGCCTACATCGTAGTTGCGTTCCGCTGGTGAGAACCACTTGGAGAGAAAGGCTTATGGTTGTAGTTTCTTGTCCTCCTCGTTCCGCTGTGAAAAGACCAACCCTGCTCCAGCGTCCACCTCCACCAAAAAGGGACAAGTTGGATCAGGATGAACGAGAATGGGTCCAGAGGTGAAACGTCCCTTGAGCTCCATGAATGCCCTGTCAGCCTCGGAGTCCAGCAAAAACAGGTCTGGGACTTGCGGGTTAGGACCGTGAGAGACGCTGCCACCACACCAAAGTTGCGTATAAAATGCCTGTAAATATTGGTAAACGCGAGTAACCGCTGGACCTGCTTGATCAATGTGGAATGGGGCCAGTCGTCCACTGCCTCAATCTTTACGAGGTCCATTTGGATGTCTGCGGTAGAGAAAATGTGACCCAGGAAGGAAACCTGGGATATGTGGAACTCACACTTCTCTATCTTGATGTATAGTTGACTATGCAGGAGGCGTCTCAGGACGTGCAATATGTGTTCCGGAAGGGTCTTGGAGAATTTTATTTTACCTTTATTTAACTAGGCAAGTCAGTTAAGAACAAATTCTTATTTTCAATGATGGCCTAGGAACAGTGGGTTAACTGCCTGTTCAGGGGCAGAACGACAGATTTGTACATTGTCAGCTCGGGGATTCGAACTTGCAACCTTTTGGTTATGTTAAGTCAGGAACTAGTCACAGAAAGCATTCAGCCATTTTCCAACCAAAGAGAGGTGTCACAAAAAGCAGAAATATAGATCAAATTAATCACTAACCTTTGACTATCTTCATCAGCTGACACTCCCAATACACAATACATGTATGGTTTGTTCGATCAAGTTCATATCCAAAAACGTCAGTTTACATTGGCGCCATGTTCAGAAATGCCTCCAAAACATCCCGAGAAATTGCAGAGAGCCACATCAAATAACAGAAATAGTCATCATAAACTTTGATGTAAGATATATGTGTTACATAGAATTAAAGATAAACTTGTTCATAAGGCAACCGCTGTGTCAGATTTCAAAAAAGCTTTACGGCAAAAGCACAATATTCAATAATCTGAGAACAGCGTTCAGCCACAAAAGCAAGCCATACAGTTACCCGCCAAATTTTGGAGTCAAAAGTCATAAATAGCATTATAAATCTTAACTTACCTTTGCTGATCTTCGTCGGAATGCACTCCCAGGACTCCCACTTCCACAAGAAATTTTCATTTTGTTCAATAACGTCCATATTTATGTCAAAATACCCCGTTTTGGTCGCGCGTTTAGTTCACTATTCCAAAGGCAAAATGCACGAGCGCAAAATCCAGACGATAAGTCAAAAGAGTTCCATTACAGTTTGTAGAAACATGTCAAACGATGTTTACAATCAATCCTTAGGGTCTTTTTCTAATAAATATTCAATAATATTCCAACCAGACAATAGCGTATTCATTACAGAGGAAAAAGGAGGCACGGCGCGTCCGCCTGACCGCGCAGTAAACAACTGATTGGCCTCAGCCTAGTCCACTTATTGAAACAGCTCTTATTCGACCCCCTTCACAACAGAAGCCTCAAACAACTTTCTAAAGACTGTTGACATCTGCTGGAAGCCTTGGGAAGTGCAATCTGGCCCCATAGACACAGCATATTGGATAGGCAATCACTTAAATGAAACTACAAACCTTAGATTTCCCACTTCCTGGTGGATTTGTATCAGGTTTTCGCCTGCCATATGAGTTCTGTTATACTCACAGACATAATTCAAACCGTTTTAGAAACTTCAGAGTATTTTCTATCAAATACTACTAATAATGTGCATATATTAGCATCTGGGACAGAGTCTCAGGCAGTTTACTCTGGACACCTTATTCATCCAAGCTACTCAATACTGCCCCCCTGTCACCAAGAAGTTAAAGTCTTCCACTCATCTCCCTCTCTGATTCTCACCAGATTGTAAGCGTTGCGGAGCTCCAGTTTGGTGAAGAATTGGGCCCCTTGGACCAACTCCAATGCGGAGGACATCAGGGATAGAGGGTAACGATTACAGATCGTAATCTGGTTCAGCCTCTTTGTTGTTGATGCAGGGATGCAAGCCTCCGTCCCCACGAAGAAGAAGCCTGCACCAGCAGGTGATGTAGAGGGGCAAATGAAACCTGCCTCCAATGACTCCCAGATGTAATTGTACATGACTGCTGCATCAGGGGTCGAGAGGGATTACAGACTTCCCAGGGGAGGTGTGGCGACATGTAGGAGTTCTATAGCACAGCCGTAAGGACGATGAGGGGGAAGGGTGATGGCCTGCCTCTTACTGAAGGCCTCCCGGAGGTCAAAGTATTCGGGAGGGGGAGCGGAACATTTTCGGTCTTCAAGGGATGCAGGAGTACATGGCAAGGTGGGGGTCTTAGAAATTTAGTCTGGCAGTCCTTACCCCACTCTAGTAGGTGTCCCGTGGACCAGGAAACTAGTGTGTTATGTAGACCTAGCCAAGGGTACCCTAGGATAAGGGGGTTCTCGGGAGAAGTGATCAACAGAAAACTAAGAGTCTCACTGGTTCACCCCAATCTGCAGTAGAATGGGCTTGGTCTGATATTCCACTTGACCAGAGCCAATAGGGCTTCAATCTGCAGAGGGATGGGACATTTAACGCAGGGGATCTGTAACTCTCTGGCAAAGTCTTGATCAATGAAATTAACTGCGGCCCCGGTGTCCACAAAGGCTTGAATCTGGTGCTGACGGTTGTCCCAGTGGAGGGTTGCGGGTAGTAACAGATGGTGACTGGGTAGCCGGGAGGTAACTGCACAGCTCATCAGGATCTCCCCCTGTCCTAGCAAGCCCTGGCATTTCCCGTCAGCTCTGGGAAGGTAGCACAGAGATGGCCAAGACCTCCGCCGTAGAGGCAGCAGCATTCGCGCTCCTGTGGGCTCAGACGTGTACGACCCAGCTGCATGGGATACTCTATGATGGCATGCTGGGCTCGTTGGGCTTGGGGTGCTCAGGAAACCGGAATGCTGGAGTGGTGTCAAAAGGGTGCTGTTTCACCCGTTCTCAGATGCGGTTGTCAATCTTGAGTGCCAGCGTTAATCAGGGACTTGATCTTCTTCCAGTTCCCGAGCGGCCAGTTCACCTTTGATGGAGTTGGACAGACCCTGGTGGAAAGTGGTAACCAGGGCCTCCGTATTCCACCCACTCTCGGCGGCGAGGGTGGGGAACTCAATGGCGTCCACCGACTGGGTGGTCGAAGACTCGTCGCAGCTCGGCAGTGAAGGCTAATATGGATCTGCAGGATGATGGCTGATTTTCGCATACTGCCGTTGCCCACGCCAGGGCCTTGCACGCGTGTGGAGAGATGATGTAGGCGATCATGGCCCAATCGGTGTGGAATGAGGCGGACTGTAGCTCAAAGACCACAGAACACTGAGTGAGGAACCCCCTTGCATTCTCCCGTGTGTCCGTCATATCTCTCGGGGGCTGGTATCTTGGGTTCCCGGTGCAGGTTCCCTGGAGGAACCACGATAACGTCTTTAGCACTGGGTGATGAGACCTGGGCAATGGCTCTTCCTGGGTTGGGGGAGTGCCGTGGTTGGAGGGACTCTGCCCGAAGGGTCCCGGAGATATGCGTAAGCAGTTCTTGCTGCTGTCCTAACAGTGCTCCTTGATGCTTACTGGGTGATCTCTGCTGGGTCCATGTTGTGGCAAACGCTTGCTGTTACATGGTACGGTTGGACCCAGGTGCATAGAAGAGACCAGGCGAGGAATCAGCGGTTAAGGATAAACATAATACTTTACTTTACTTTACGGTAGTCGCAGGATCACATTACACTTGAAAAAAACAACAAACAAGTCTCAAACTCAGGAAACAAATGCAAAAGGTAAACAAGTCAAGCCTCTGCAAAGGACAACAGAAACACACCTTGTTTAACAGGGACACAATCATGAAATAATAAGACACACCTAAGTCAAATAAAAGTTTATAGGGCGGTCTCTGCCACCCTCTGGTGCCAGGAGGAACCATGACATTCTATTACTTGATCTCTTTGAAGCATTTATGTGGGCTGCCATTTTTGAGGCTGGTAACTCTAATAAACTTATCCTCTGCAGCAGAGGTAACTCTGGGTCTTAATTTCCTGTGGCGGTCCTTATAAGAGCCAGTTTCATCATAGTGTTTGATGGTTTTTGCGACTGCACTTTTCCGGATTGACTGACCTTCATGTCTTAAAGTAATGTTTGCACTGTCGTTTCTCTTTCCTTTTTTTGAGCTGTTCTTGCCATAATATGGACTTGGTCTTTTACCAATTAGGGCTATCTTCGGTATACCACCCCTATCTTGTCACAACACAACTAATTGGCTCAAACGCATTACGAAGGTAAGAAATTCCATAAATTAACTTTTATCAAGGTACACCTGTTAATTGAAATGCATTCCAGGTGACTACCTCATGAAGCTGGTTGAGGGAATGCCAAGAATATAAACCCTGTCATCAAGGCAAAGGGTGGCTACTTCAAAGAATCTCAAATATAAAATACAGTGCCTTGCCAAAGTATTCGGCCCCCTTGAACTTTGCGACCTTTTGCCACATTTCAGGCTTCAAACATAAAGATATAAAACTGTATTTTTTGTGAAGAATCAACAAGTGGGACACAAACATGAAGTGGAACGACATTTATTGGATATTTCAAACTTTTTTTAAAAATCAAAAACTAAAAAATTGGGCGTGCAAAATTATTCAGCCCCTTTACTTTCAGTGCAGCAAACTCTCTCCAGAAGTTCAGTGAGGATCTCTGAATGATCCAATGTTGACCTAAATGACTAATGATGATAAATACAATCCACCTGTGTGTAATCAAGTCTCCGTATAAATGCACCTGCACTGTGATAGTCTCAGAGGTCCGTTAAAAGCGCAGAGAGCATCATGAAGAACAAGGAACACACCAGGGAGGTCCGAGATACTGTTGTGAAGAAGTTTAAAGCCGGATTTGGATACAAAAAGATTTCCCAAGGAGCACTGTGCAAGTGATAATATTGAAATGGAAGGAGTATCAGACCACTGAAAATCTACCAAGACCTGGCCGTCCCTCTAAACTTTCAGCTCATACAAGGAGAAGAATGATCAGAGATGCAGCCACGAGGCCCATGATCACTCTGGATGAATTGCAGAGATCTACAGCTGAGGTGGGACACTCTGTCCATAGGACAACAATCAGTCGTATATTGCACAAATCTGGCCTTTATGGAAGAGTGTCAAGAAGAAAGCCATTTCTTAAAGATATCCATAAAAAGTGTTGTTTAAAGTTTGCCACAAGCCACCTGGGAGACACACCAAACATGTGGAAGAAGGTGCTCTGGTCAGATGAAACCAAAATTGAACTTTTTGGCAACAATGCAAAATGTTATGTTTGGCGTAAAAGCAACACAGCTCATGACCCTGAACACACCATCCCCACTGTCAAACATGGTGGTGGCAGCATCATGGTTTGGGCCTGCTTTCCTTCAGCAGGGACAGGGAAGATGGTTAAAATTGATGGGAAGATGGATGGAGCCAAATACAGGACCATTCTGGAAGAAAACCTGATGGAGTCTGCAAAAGACCTGAGACTGGGACGGAGATTTGTCTTCCAACAAGACAATGATCCAAAACATAAAGCAAAATCTACAATGGAATGGTTCAAAAATAAACATATCCAGGTTTTAGAATGGCCAAGTCAAAGTCCAGACCTGAATCCAATCAAGAATCTGTGGAAGAACTGAAAACTGCTGTTCACAAATGCTCTCCATCCAACCTCACTGAGCTCGAGCTGTTTTGCAAGGAGGAATGGGAAAAAATGTCAGTCTCTCGATGTGAAAAACTGATAGAGACATACCCCAAGCGACTTACAGCTGTAATCGCAGCAAAAGGTGGCGCTACAAAGTATTAACTTAAGGGGGCTGAATAATTTTGCACGCCCAATTTTTCAGTTTTTGATTTGTTAAAAAAGTTTGAAATATCCAATAAATGTCGTTCCACTTCATGATTATGTCCCACTTGTTGTTGATTCTTCACAAAAAAATACAGTTTTATATCTTTATGTTTGAAGCCTGAAATGTGGCAAAAGGTCGCAAAGTTCAAGGGGGCCGAATACTTTCGCAAGGCACTGTATATATTGATATGTTTAACACTTATTTGATTACTACATGATTCCATATGTGTTATTTCATAGTTTTGATGTCTTCACTATTATTCTACAATGTAGAAAATAGTCAAATGAAGAAAAACCCTTGAATGGGTAGGTGTTCTAAAACCTTTGACCGGTAGTGCATATATTGAATAACCAACATGAAAGGGTTAGTTGAGCCACACCTTCCTCCTAGGAAACAATACACAAAAGGAATCATGTAACCAAATATTTTGGAAGAGGTCATTTCATGGAGTCTGTAAAGGAAGAAACCACATGGAAAAAGTGGTCAGCAAATTAGGTCCCCCAAAAATCTAACCAACGTAGATTATTTTATACACCAGTTAAGGGGTCTCTATAAACTACAATATGAGGTACTAAACGTAGCATTAAAGTTCATCCTCGGGCTAATGTATGGGTTAACATACTCAAAATGTTTGCCTTGGTGGTTTAGTTCAATGGCTATGGGGTAAATTAAACCTATGGCCACAATACCCTATAGGAATTATGATTACATTTGGTCCATTTTATACAAAATATGCATACTATTTTTGCAATGTGTCATGGATATGAACTCAAGATAGCACATTATTAATGTTACAGAGCAGAAGATTTTGTGCTTTATTAGTTGTATGTAAGGGATACATGTGGTACACACCTTCCAATGAAATGCTTACTTGCAGATTCCTTCTCAACAATGCAACAGCAATAAGAAATAATAAAATATAAGAATAGGAACAAAAAGTAAATGGCTCAGTAGAATATAATAAACACTTTAGCATAAGTATAATACAGGAAGGCACAATTTGTAGTCCAATATTTACACAGGTTTTGAGGAAGGGAGCATTTGGCGGCAAGTTGACGTAACCCATCCCGTTAGCGGGACACCAGCTGAATTGCAGTGCGCCAAATTCAAATAAAATTACTAAACATATTTCATTTTCATTAAATCACAAGTGCAATATAGCAAAACACAGCTTAGCTTGTTGTTAATCCACCTGCCGTGTCAGATTTTGAAAATATGCTTTACAGCAAAAGCAATCCAAGCGTTTGTGTGAGTTTATTGATCACTAGACCAAACATTATGAACACCTAGCATCAAAGTAGCTTGGTCACGAAAATCAGAAAATCAATAAAAATTAATCGCTTACCTTTAATGATTTTCGGATGTTTTCACTCACGAGACTCCCAGTTACACAATAAATGTTCCTTTTGTTCCATAAAGATTATTTGTATATCCAAAATACCTCCTTTTGTTTGGCGCCTTATGTTCAGAAACCAAACAGGCTCAAGCGGTCACGACATTGCAGACGAAAATTCCAAATAGTATCCGTAATGTCCACAGAAACATGTCAAACTTTTTTATAATAAATCCTCAGGTTGTTTTTAAAATATATAATCGATAATATATCAACCGGGACAATCACTTTTTCAATAGGTGAGGGAGAGATATTGGCTGCCCCACTGTTGTGCAAGCAAAACTCATGTGAACACCCAGCTATCCACTGACGCAATGTTACCTTTCTCGCTTATTTTTCAAAATAAAAGCCTGAAACTATGTCTAAAGACTGTTGACACCTTGAGGAAGCGATAGGAAAAGGAATCTGGTTGATATCCCTTTAAATGTAGCGA
This sequence comes from Oncorhynchus keta, assembly GCF_023373465.1. Taxonomy (NCBI): domain Eukaryota; kingdom Metazoa; phylum Chordata; class Actinopteri; order Salmoniformes; family Salmonidae; genus Oncorhynchus; species Oncorhynchus keta. Next base: position 46,317,077 of record NC_068455.1, read on the forward strand.
AGGCAGGCTATGGAACATGGAGCTTTCAAAATAGAAGCCACTTCCTGGTTTGATTTTCCTCAGGTTTTCGCCTGCAATATCAGTTCTGTTATACTCACAGACAATATTTTGACAGTTTTGGAAACTTTTGAGTTTTCTATCCTAATCTGACAATTATATACATATTCTAGTTTCTGGGCCTGAGAAATAGGCAGTTTCAAATGGGTACGTTTTTCATCCCAAAAAATCTAAATAATGCCCCCTTCATGCAACAAGTTAAACGGTGCAGTATTTAGCTATCACAATAATAGTCTGGTAGCAGTAGTTGTGATGAATGTGTGTGTGTGTGTGTGTGTGTGTGTGTGTGTGTGTGTGTGTGTGTGTGTGTGTGTGTGTAGCAGTGTGTGTATATTTGTATGTCAGTGTGGGTATGTGCATGAATGATAGCATGTGTGCTAAAGTGAGGAGATCAGTGCAGTTGATCAGTCCAGTTTAGTGTTCAGCAGTCTGATGGCTTGAAGATAGAAACTGTCCCTGAGCCTGTTGGTATCAGACCTCATGCTCTGATATACCGTCTGCACGATGGTAAGGGACTGAACAGCTCGTGGCCTGGGTGTGTGGGGTTGATGATGCTGCGGGCCTTCCTCAGGTGATCTAGAATGTAAAACAAGGCTCAACGTACCCCACTCTCCCCTATGTCCTCTATTTGGGAACTCCTAGCCATGTTGTCTTTGACCAAGGTGAATTTTCAGAATCTCTTTCACAAATCCAGCTGTCGGCGCATTATAACATGACAATAACTTTTCACAAAAGAATCAATTCCTCCACTGATAATAAACTATACTGTAGTAATAATAATAATGTCATAGGGCATGGCACTTGTTTTTTTATTCTTTTTAAACATTAAAATCAATATGTTAATTCCACTGCAATTCTAAAGAGGGAAATCTCTCCCGATTCTCTTGTTTGGCACAATAGATCAAACAATCGGGGTTCTGCTGGTTCTGGGGAATTAATGACAAAATGATCTCTGCATTCAAGGCTTGGTCTCCTCCCATGAAGAACTATTACATACAATGCGCTCTGCAGGAGCATCAATAAGAGGCTTATTGTCTTCCCATAGATAAATCCTCTCTATTTGTATTCAAATATATACAGACATAATTCTGCATTTATTATCCTAGGCTCTTCTCTCCATAAGTGTAGGTGGATCGATCGATCTACCCAAATGGGATATTTTACCAGCTTTTGCCCCCCTCTTTGGAGCAATAAAGCTCGTTCAATTTTGGCACCTTGACGTACCCTTGCTTTGAGGTTTTATTTTCTCTTATTGTTGCACAGTTGACTTTGAAGTGCACAAAGGCAACTGTTATTTTGAAGGAATCATAGACATGAGCAGAGTGCGGCAACTATCCATACCAAAGTACAAATAACATTGTGATACTCCTCCTTTAACTCTGCATCAAGTTTCTCAACTCCAGTCCTGGGGACTCACAGGACTTGTACAATTTTCCATTTTTAATAGAGCTCAGAATTACACACCTGATTCAACTAGTCAATTACTCATTAAGCCATTCAGTTGAATCAGGTGTGCAATTTTCTGGGCTGGATACAAAATGTGCAGTCCTGTGGGTAATGAAACACTTAGTTTGCCCAGAGCCTTGGGGACTGTCATGTGACCAAAACTCTGTATGTTTTCTAAATTATCCAATTACAGTGCATAAATGCATTGGTGTGCAGTGTACAGCTGAATGCCGTGTGAAAGTGGATATCACGTATTCAAATGCGTAACACAACGCCTGACAGAATAACTCTCAAATGCAAATTATGCATGAGATCAAGTTTAAAAAAGCCTCGGCTCCATCTCATCTCCCACTTGGGTAAATAATTATATTTGATTAGGAACAGATTTAAAAAGTAACCTTCAAAGTAGAGCGTCTTGTTTCTCATGACGTAGATTACATATTTTATGTATACCCAGAGTAGTTTAACAGCCTTGTGTTCTGTGTATTTTGTGTTGTTGCCTCAAAAACACCAGTGCAGACACACACCCGCACACGTGAACACACAGTCACAGGCATTCTCATACATACTGGAAACTCCATCTAGGTACAGTACATTCTAGGCCAGTTCCACTTTGATGGTCACCCACACACAAAGCCGAGAAGGGTTGATGATAATGAAACGGGCTTCAGAGCTGCAATAATCAAAGTGGCGCTCAAAGGCGACTCATTCTCACAGAGCTTTTGTGTCTAAATGAGCTTTCCAATAAAGCCCAGATGAAATGGCAGACAATTCCCTTTATTGCTTGTATTATGATTCCTTCACATGCAACAATATGTGTGTTAGAGTAATCTGGGTGTTTATAGACTGTCAGACAAGAAACATTGAGAGGCGATAGATCACAAGACGGTGTGATTCTCGTATGTTGTGGTTATTCCTCTGTGCATGGATGGAGATTCATTTCAGGTTGGTTCTTCTTGCTAAGAGGCAGAATAATCTGTTTGCTCTCTGATAGTAAGAGTTAATATGGTAAGGCTTTTAAACTGTCATGCTAAGGCGTTTAAACTGAATCTTGCCATTTTTGGGATTATCTATATCCGACTTGTTTAGCTTCCAATTATTCGGCAATGTTTACATGTATCTTTCTGACACTGGGTTCCTCTTGAGCTTGGAGGTCCAATCTTGGGGAGTTCCACCTGTTCAATAGACTTTGGCTCTTCCTGTTAGGGTCAGCGGAGAGAAAAAGTAATTGGACGATATAGAATACTGTAGAGTATGGATTCATTAATTTCACTTAGTTAGTCCTACAGTCGCTACACAGTGGCTTAAATCCACAAGACCCCATGCAGGGCAAAGCAAGTAATTTGTCCACATACAGTATATTTCTCATTCCTCAACCTCCCTATCTTTGACATTCCTTAGCTTTCATTCAGTATCTCACAAATGTTTCTGTCACGTCTACTCCTGCTCCTCCCCTCCAGCGTTCGACGTCGATTGTTTACTAACCACTGGTCCTGGCAAGCATCATTACGTGCACCTGCTCCTCATGATTAGGCTCACCTGGAATCCATTTCCTCTCTCATTAACTCCCCTATATCTGGCACTCCGTTAGGTCTATTCCCCAGGCAGTATTAATGTTGTTCCATGACCGTACTCTAGACCTGGCTTGTCTTGCATTGTTCTTTGTTACAGTTATTATTAAACTCTACCTGCACTTGCTTCCCGTCTACCAGCATTGTCGTTACACTATCTGTCACCATATCTATGTCCATGCATCAACTTCTCAGCTTCGAGGCTCTTTATCCCTCCAAACTCTCCCTATGAATCCATTTAAATTCCCCTCTCTTGCCTCTCCACTCTCACGCTTACCACGTTTACATGCGCAGAGTATCCCGGATAATACCTTATATCCCTGTTAAGGTCTTATTCAGGATAAGCTGTTTACATGCAACATTGATATCCCACTCACGAGTATCCCGGTATCCATGAATAAACACAATATTCCTAATTTGCCCAGTTACAGCGTAACAATTTTTTTGACAGTGGTGTGATTCTTTTCAAAATATTTTTCTTCAAAAGACAGGCTATTTCTTAGTCCTATAGGCTACTTCTCGTCTCTCATGACTTGATGATTTAGAATACTAAATAAAGCCTTGCTCACCAGAACATTTTTCATAAATCAATAGAACGAATGCATCGACAATCTAGTAGACATCAGTAAAAAAAAAAATATTTCATTTCTGTTTCTCTCACACAGAGCGAAGACATGTAAGGACGGGGGAGATTTCCGTGCAGAATTTCCAAATTACATCAGTTTGTTGACCGCTTATAAGGAAATAAAAATTGGGGAAAATGATCCAACATGTTTCTGATAGCATTTCAGTTTGTCTTCTTGTGGTTGAAAGTGAAATACTAAGAATGCATTTGTTCAGCCCATCCTTTCACAGTTATCATGTCACAGTCAAAGCGTCACTTCCTGTGGAACGAGAGAGCTCAGTTTGTTATTTTGGTAAGTTTGTTGTTTTGGAATGTTTTAAAAGTCTATTGAAACAGTTTGCTTGCTAGCTCTCCATCTTTTGAGTTTGTAGCCCACGTCGCTGTTGGCATCAGTTGCTGGGACCGCTACTATCTGTCCAGTGATCCTGCCGACCAAGGACGGGTCTGAAGAGCTGCTTGGCGTGGCAGCTAGCTTAGCTGCTAGCTAGCTGCCTATCAAGCTAGCGGAGTTTTCTTGAGGACTTGAACGCAGCCTGTGACATGGTTAGCCATTGTGTCTGGGACCCAGGATTGTCTCGGGCTTGTGGCTGTCTAGATCCATGCTGTTTGTTGTTGTTTCCAATATTCTCTGCGACCTGCCCTGTCTGGAGCTGCGAAGGTTATGCTATTAATCTATGTTGCTACCATGACAAAGACCAAAGCAGACGGGAGTACCGTTAAGGACAGTTGTTTGTCTCTGGGGCGGCAGCGTAGCCTAGTGGTTAGAGCGTTGGACTAGTAACCGGAAGGTTGTGAGTTCAAACCCCTGAGCTGACAAGGTACAAATCTGTCGTTCTGCCCCTGAACAGGCAGTTAACCCACTGTTCCCAGGCCGTCATTGAAAATAAGAATGTGTTCTTAACTGACTTGCCTGGTAAAATAAAAATAAATAAAATTATAGGTGAAGGATCTTATAATTAAGGCTTGGTGTCCCGCTAGCAGGACAACTTCCGGTGAACCAGGAGGGCGCGCAATTCAAATAAACATTTAGGTACATAGAAGTGTCTTATATCGGTTAAAAGCCTATATTCTTGTGAATCTGTCTGATTTACAGTAGGCTTTACAGTGAAAGCATGCCATGCAATTCTTTGAGGATGGTGCCCCACATCAAAATATTTTTCCACCGGCACAGGTTTCATGAATTCATAAATAGAGATTAAATATTTACTTAAATTTTGAAAATATTCCTCTGATTTGTCATCCAAAGGGTCCCAAAAAAATGTCGTTTTGTTAGATAAAATCCTTATTTATATCCCAAAAAGTCTGTTTAGTTGGAGCCATCAATTTGAGTAATCCACATGTTCAACGTGCCAAGATAGGAATCCAAAAATCTACCTCTTAACTTTGTTTCAACAACTCAAAATAAGTTTAAATTTAATCATCAAAAATTTAATTAAACTATAATATTTAATACGGAAAGAAGTATGTTCAATAGGAAAACGATATTAGATGGTGTGTCTCCTCTTCATCGTGAACGCGCATACACAATTTCCAAGTCACAATTTCCAAGTCATTATTCTTACTCATTTTCGAAGACACAAGCCTGGAACCTTGAACATTGAGTGCTGACACCCAGTGGCAGTCATAGGAATTGCATACTGGGAGCTAGATTTAATTATTTCCCTATACTTTCCATTGGAAGAGAAAATACTTTACTTATCCAATTGAGAAAAAAGGACCCTGGCCTGAAGATGTAAATGAACAAAAATAGTTCTACCAGCAGTTGTTGCAACAACCACTAAATGGCTTCAAGTGTTAGGGATGCTGCGAATTTTCACAGCTTTTTGTTAAAAATCGCGCAACATTTCAACGTCCTGCTACTCATGCCAGGAATATAGTATATGCATATGATTAGTATGTGTGGATAGAAAACACTCTGAAGTCTCTAAAACTGGTTAAATCATGTCTGTGGCTAAAACAGAACGTGTTTAGGAGTAAAAATCCTGAGGAAAACTGTTCACAAAAAACACAAAAAAATATCCATCCGCCAGTATTGTCTACGGCAAGGCAAAATAGATAGAGTCCCGTTTACAATGCCTACAGCTTCCACACGATGTCGCCAGTACTGGCATTTCATTGGTAGTTTATCCTTAGTGGGATGACGAATAGGCACTTCCTGTCTTGGGGTACACCGAAGGAAGTTATGAAAGGGAAAATATGGACGATGATTTCAAGACTTTCTGCTATCGAATACAGATCGCCCCGTGATCAATTTTATCTATTATTAACGTTTATTAATACCTAAAGTTGGTTTACAAAAGTAGTTTGAAGTGTTTTGTAAAAGTTTATAGGCAACTTTTTTAATTTTAAAAAATGACGTTGCGTTTTGGAAAGGTGCTTTTTCCTGGATCAGACGGGCTTCCTAAATGGACATTTTGGGTATACAATGACGGATTTAATCGGGAAAAAGACCCAATTGTGATGTTTATGGGACATATAGGAGTGCCAACAAAGAAGCTCGTCAAAGGTAATGAATGTTTTATATTTTATTTCTGCGTTTTGTGTAGCGCCGGCTACGCTAATTCTTTTGTTTGCGTCTCGTTCAGGTATTTCGGGGGGGGGGGGAATGCTATCAGATAATAGCTTCTCATGCTTTCTCCGAAAAGCATTTTACAAATCTGACATGTTGGCTAGATTCACAACGAGTGTAGCTTTAATTGAGTACCCTGCATGTGTGTTTTAATGAAAGTTTGAGTTTTATCGAGTACTACAGTTGGCGCTCTGAAATTTCCGCTGATTTTGGTCCCTGTACAGGGACCGCAGCCGTAAAAGGTTTTAACTTTGTTTCAACAACTCAAAATAAGTTTATATTTAATCATCAAGTACACTAAAATGTAATTAAACTATAATATTTCATACGGAAAGAAATATGTTCAATAGGAAAACTATATTAGATGGTGTGTCTCCTCTTCATCGTGCACGCGTATACACAATTTCCAAGTAATTATTCTTACTCATTTTCGAAGACACAAGCCTGGAACCTTGAACATTGAGTGCTGACACCCAGTGGCAGTCATAGGAATTGCATACTGGGAGCTAGATTTAATTATTTCCCTATACTTTCCATTGGAAGAGCATGGGCTCTCAAAAAAATAAATCTGGTTGGTTTATCTTTGGATTTTCTCCTACCATATCTATTGTGTTATAGTCTCCTACATTATTCTAACATTTTTACAAACTTCAGAGTGTTTTCTTTCCAATGTTGATAATTATATGCATATCTTGGCTTCAGGGCCTGAACAACAGGCAGTTTACTTTGGGAACATCAGTCAGGCGGAAATTGAGAAAAAAGGACCCTGGCCTAAAGATTTAAATGAACAAAAATAGTTCTACCAGCAGTTGTTGCAACAACCACTAAATAGCTTCAAGTGTTGTGTCCAAATACTGGTGAAGTCAACCAATAAAACAAATGGCCAACCTGACTAGAGGTCCAGGACCTAAAGAACAGTTTGATGAGTTTAAACAGGAGAATGGCAAAATTACAATCTAAGTCATTGAGAGGACATCAGTTCTGTATTTGACTCCATGATAACAATGACAGAGAAATCAGATTATCTCGAAGGACAATCAAAGCGGAAACAACATAGTTGTGGATGGAATTACAACATCTCCACATGAGGACAAAATGAGGAAAGTTGACAAGCCGATGGTGGTGAAGTTTTTTTTTAACACTTATTTTACCAGAAAGTTGACTGAGAACACATTCTCATTTACAGCAACAACCTGGGGAATAGTTACAGGGGAGAGAAGGGGGGATAAATGAGCCAATTGTAAACTGGGGATAATTAGGTGACCGTGATAGTATGAGGGCCAGATTGGGAATTTAGCCAGGACACAAGGGTTAACACCATACTCTTACGATAAGTGCCATGGGATCTTTAGTAACCACAGAGAGTCAGAACACCCGTTTTAACATCCCATCGGAAAGACAGCACCCTACACAGGGCAATGTCCCAAATCACTAGCCTGGGGCATTGGGATATACACTACCGTTCAAAAGTTTGGGGTCACACAAAAATGTCCTTATTTTTGAATGAAAAGCTTATTTTTGTCCATTAAAATAACATCAAATTGTGTTAGCTAATCCAAGTTTATCATTTTAAAAGGCTAGTTGATCATTAGAAAACCCTTTTGCAATTATGTTCGCACAACTGAAAACTATTGTCCTGATTTAAAGAAGCAATAAAACTGGCCTTTAGATTAGTTCATAATCTGGAGTGTCTGCATTTGTGGGTTCAATTACAGGCTACAAATGTCCAGAAAAAAATACCTTTCTTTTGAAACTCATCAGTCCATTCTTGTTCTGAGATACTAAGGTTATTACATGCGAGAAATTGCCAAGAAACTGAAGATCTTGTACAACACTGTGAACTTCTCCCTTCACAGAACAGTGCAAACTCTAACCAGAATAGAAAGAGGAGTGGGAGGCCCCGGTGCACAACTGAGCAAGAGGACAAGTACATTAGAGTGTCTAGTTTGAGAAACAGATTCCTCACAAGTCCTCAACTGGTAGCTTCATTAAAGAAACTCAGCAAATAAAGAAATGTCCCTTTTTCAGGACCCTGTCTTTCAAAGACAATTCGTAAAAATCAAAATAACTTCACAGATCTTCATTGTAAAGGGTTTAAAAACTGTTTCCCAAGCTTGTTCTATGAACCAAAAATAATGAATGAACATGCACCTGTGGAATGGTCGTTAAGACACTAACAGCTTAAAGACAGTAGGCAATTAAGGTCACAGTTATGGACACTAAAGAGGCCTTTCTACTGACTCTGAAAAACACCAAAAGAAAGATATCCAGGTTTCCTGTCCATCTGCGTGAAAGTGCCTCAGGCATGCTAAATTCAGTCACATCCCTGTAATCCCCGAATTGGATCCTTTGTTTGTACACCCAGGGCAATTAAACTTATTCCAGAGGCAGCTCCAAAACACCACCGGGGGAGAAGAAGTATTCAGAGTGGACCTCTAGTCCGATTCGAGGCGTGCAAACCATTTGAGTATATTACTCGCTAATGTTCAGTCTCTGGATAACAAAGTAAACGAGCTCAGGGCGAGGATTTCCTTCCAGAGAGACATCGGGGATTGTAACATACTCTTTCACAAAAAAATGTGTCTTGGAATATATTGTCCCTGTCCATACAGCCAGCTGGGTTCTCAGTACATCGCACAGACAGAAATAAAGAACTCTACAGGAAGAAGAATGGCGGGGGTGCATGTTTCATGATTAACTTAATAGTGTGATAACATGCAGAAACTCAAGTCCTTTTGTTCACCCGGCCTAGAATACCTCACAAACAAATGCAGGAATGCAGGTGGAATTACCTCCCGAGAGCAATCTCTTCGGTTATAGCGATAGCCATGTATATTCCCCCTCAAGCCGATACCACGACGACCCTCAAAGAACCACACTGGACTGTATGCAAACTGGAAACCACATAATCTGAGGCCGCATTCATTTTAGCTGGTGATTTTGACAAAGCAAATTTGAGGAAAAGTGTACCAACACATTGACTGTACTACTCGATCTTGAAAAACATTGGACACTGCTACTCAACTTTTCGAAATGCCTACAAGACCCTCCCCCGCCCTCCCTTAGACATTTTGCTCCTCCCTTCCTACAGACAGAAACTCAACCAGCAAGTACCCTTCACTTAGGTCTATTCAATGTTGGCCTGACCAATCGGAATCCATGCTTCAAGATTGCTTTGATCACACTGGGATATGTTCCGGTTTGCCTCTGAGATAACATTGACGAATACACAGATAGGGTGACTGAGTTCATCAGGAGGCAGAAGAAACTTGTCTTGGCCTCTAAAACCTTCACAAACATTTACAGATGCACAATTGAGAGCATCCTGTTGGGCTGTATCACCGCCTGGTACAGCAACTGCACCGCCAGCAACTGCAGAGCATGGTGACCAACGCATCACCAGGGGTAAACTACCTGCACTAAAAAACGCAGGTGAGAACGAGGTTCAATTCCCCGATGGGGAGGAAGGAGTAGGCTGTCTTGTAAATAATAATTTGTTCTTAACTGATTCCATATGTGTTATTTCATAGTTGTAGAAAATAGTCAAAATAAAGAAAATCCATGGAATGAGTAGGTGTGTCCAATCTTTTGACTGATACTTGCTTAATTAATTAGATTAATATTATGGTGTTTCTATTCCAAGAAAAATGGAGATTAAAATTACAATGCTTGTCTTTCATAATTTGGTCAGATATACTTGGATGTGTAGTTTCAGCGTTTTGTTGCTGGCATGTCATGCCGAAGTTTGCAATTTTTTCCAAAAATACAAATATAGTAGTTGGCAATATCAGTTGGTTTTGTGATGAGTTAGCCATCTGATTCAATGAATGATGGAGATGAGTTAGCTTTCTTTCCCAAAATGTCATTTAAGGTGCTCCAAAGCTTTTTACTATCATTATTTTATTTATCTTTGTTTCATAGTATAGTTAAACTTTTTTTATTCTGTTTAGTCACATTATTTATCAATTTGCAATAAGTTTGCCAATCGGTTGTGTACCAGACTTATTTGCCATTCCTTTTGCCTCATCCCTCTCAACCATACAATTACTCAATTCCTCATCAATCCACATGGATTTAACAGTTTTTACAGTTGTTTTCTTAATGGGTGAACTAGCAACTGGAATAGGCAATTTCATAAACATGTCAAGTGCATTGTATGTTTGCTCCTCAGTACACACCACCGACCAACAGATATTCTTTACATTAATAACATAGGAATCACTACAAAGCCTATTGTATGACCTCTTCTACACTATATTAGGCCCAGCCTTTCGAACTATGGTTTTCCTAGATACGGGTGCTATATTGTGATCTATACATCCGATGGATCTAGATACTGCTTTCAAGCACATTTTTGCAGCATTAGTTAAGATGTGATCAATAAATGTTGCTGATTTCATTATTGTGCCGTTTGTAATTACCCTGGTAGGTTGACTGATAACCTGAACCAGGTTGCAGGCACTGGTTAAAGTTTGAAGCTTTTTATTGAGTGGGCAGCTTGATTAAAGCCAGTCAATATTTAAATCACCCAGAAAATATACCTCTCTGTTGATATCACATACATTGTCCAGCATTTCACACATGTTATCCAGATACTGATTGTTAGCACTTGGTGGTCTATAGGAGCTTCCCACCAGAATGGGTTTTAGGTGAGGCAGATTAACCTGTAGCCATATTATATCAACAGTATTTAACATGAAATCCTCTCTTATCTTTACAGGAATGTGGTTCTGAATATAAACAGAACCACAACCTCCACCATTGGCATTTCTATATTTTCTGTAAATGTCATAACCTTGTATTGCTACCACTGCATCATCAAAGGTATTATCTAAGTGAGTTTCAGAGATAGTCAGAATATGAATGTCTTCTGTTACTAGCAAATTACTGATTTCATGAACCTTGTTTCTTAAAGTACATATGTTAACATGGGCGATTTTGAGCACTTTTCTTCAGGGATGCTTACTTACTTTTATTGCTTTGCTGGGTAGGTTAGCAGAAGTAGATGTGCTCATGTTTATTATGTTAGTGCAGGGTGAGCTGCTCACAGTGTACTTCCTCATAGGGCACACCATCTTAGTGCTAACAGTATAAATCTGGTTCATAGGCACATGTTTACTGCATACAATAGCTGTAGGATCAGTAGAGGCATTCAGGGCAGTTAAAGGAACATAAATTAGGTTACTCATATTGTGTCTACTGACGCCCCTGGTGTAGTGTACAATTGCTGAGGCATTATGGCGACTCTGCATCACAATGGTAAGGATTAGCTAAGCTGGGCTTGAGTCATTGATAAGTAATTGTCTCAATGCAGCCTTACAGTGCTGTGAAAGGATCCAGGCTCTCACATGATTTGGGTGGATCCCATCCTCTTTATAAAACGTGATTCCAAAAGGTATAAAAATTGTCAACAAAAGTTACACCCATTGAGCTGCAATAATCATGTAGCCAAAGATGGCTCAGGGCCAGATATGATGGGTATTTTGTGTCGAGCAGTCAATCAGCTCTGTTTGCATGTCACATTATTCTGTCTAAGATCAGCATATTCCAGCTATCTTAATCAGGTTTCTCATAACCGGGATACAAGCTTATTCGGGTTATTGTAAATGGGATATGATGTTCATATAACATAACACATGTAAATGTGGTCAATTTCTCATCTCTCTCTTGCTTTCTCTCTCTCCTCTCCCACTTTCTCTCCCTCTTCAATCAGCTGTTGCTACCTGAGTCGGGGAATAGGGTCTCTCCTTCATTGGAGTGTCGCATGCTCACTTTAATTAGTTTCACTTTTTGCCATCACTTGGAATAATGCAATAGGGCAATATACCAATTAACGGAGCAGCCTAATTTGAAATAGATATTGTACCTGGCATCAGTAAATATTGTACCTATGTTTAATTGGAAACGATAATTTATATACAGTAGGGCCTCTTGTTTAAAAGCTGTCCGGGAAATTAGCATCATTATAAAGATGTAGCCGGTGACACTTTGCTTCTTGAAAGTGTAATATCTTGAAAACTGCCTGCTGACATGCAAAACATTTTGGGACTAATAAAAGAAAACACAAAAATGTATTTTTAGTGGATTTTTCCATTAAGATTCCTCCTGCTTGAATGATAAACAAAATGAAGAAGTAGTAAGTGAATATGTAAAGATAATAGTTCTTTAGTGTGTGTAAGGATCATGGGTTTGGTGCGCTCATTAAAATGACCTGTTTGGCTTTGTAATTTTGTACATCTTCCTTGGCGAATTAGATCGTTTTATTTGTTTGCTAAATGAAAGAGGGTTGGCACCGGTAAAGAGGCATGTGTCTGTGCACATTTTACCCAGGGCATTGGCAGTGTACACTTTCAAACACTAAACAGAGGCATACGCTTAGCATACCAATTGTATGTACAGTACTTTGACTCACACATAAACCCACCACATGCACAAAAGTGTATACGTATGGGTAGTCCTTTTGTGATAGCCTAACTGAGATTTGATTATGGGTGCCGATATTAACCTTTGGATACACTCACACAGACACACACTCAGCTTTCAAAAACCCCACATCAGAGTTATAAACTTAAAATAACACGATTGTTTTTTTGATTCTATTAATTTCATATAGGTCTCAGAAGATTCCTTAACCCCTGTTATAATGTAGCCAGGTAGCTGTTTGTTGAAGTGTAGAAGTATCATGGGGTCAAATAGCACTCCGCTAAGAACAACAGAACACCTTCTGTTTACCTTCTATACCTCATTTAGCATCTACCAATGTGTTTTAATTGCTGGGTTATTGTGTTTCTGTGGTAGTTATAAAAGTCTTGACTAGAAGTATAGCGGCTACAAATGGTTATGGTATGCTCGTAATAGTACACACATTTACACCATTTCAATCCATTGTTATTTTCGTTATCAACTGTACTGAGCATAATCAAATGTTCTCTTACCATTTTTCAGCTTTGATTGTGGCCTTGTTCCCATTTCCACAATAGCAAACCACTCAGAATGGAGCAATGTATTGGGGAGTTATTTGTAGTGTGGCTATTGGAACCAAGCTGTCAACAACAAATACATCCTTGCGATGCTCTCTGGAATATTCCAATGCACTCTTGACATTGCTGTAACACCAGTTGATGTGAGCCTGAGCTTGCAGAGCAGTAGTTGTCACCTGTCAGAGTCAAAAAGGTGGACATACCATCATGGCTAGGCCTTTGATGACTCTGTTGCGTTAATATTGATTCTGATACTGTATGGCCAAAAGTATTGCACTATGTAGGGAATAGGGTTCCATTTGAAACGCAAACTGTGTGTGTGTAAAAGTGTTGAGTTGACCCTTTTAACCAACATTTCATTTAAGGTGCTCCAAGGCCTTTTACTATCATTATTTAGATGTATTGTTGTTTTATAGTATAGTTTATAGTTTATTTAGTTTAGTCAACAGTGTGCAACAATAACTAATTTAAGCAAATAAAAAACAGAAATATCACTTTCACATAAATATTCAGACTCTTTACTCAGTACTTTGTTAGAGGACCTTTGGCAGTGATTACAGCCTCGAGTCTTCTTGAGTATGATGCTACAAGCTTGGCACACCTGTATTTGCGTAGTTTTTCGCATTCTTCTCTGTAGATCCTCTGAAGATCTGTCATGTTGGATGGGGAGCGTCACTACACAGCTATTTTCAGGAATCTCCAGAGATGGTCAATCGGGTTCAAGTCCAGGCTCTAGCTGGCCCACTCAAGGACATTCAGAGACTTGTCTTGAAGCCACTCCTGCGTTGTCTTGGCTGTTTGCTTAGGGGATGTTGTCCTGTTGGTTGGTGAACCTTCGCCCCAGTCTGAGGTCCTGAGCGCTCTGGAGCAGGTTTTCATGAAGGGTCTCTCTGTACTTTGCTCCGTTCACAGTCCCCCCTGCCGCTGAAAATCAACCCCACAGCATGATGCTGCCACCACCATGCTTCACCGTATGGATGGTGCCAGGTTTCCTCCAGATGTGACGCTTGGCATTCAGGCCAGTGTTCAATCTTGGTTTCATCAGACCAATCTTGTTTCTCATGGTCTGAGTCCTTTAGGTGCCTTTTGGCAAACTCCAAGCGGGCTGTCATGTGCCTTTTGCTAAGGAGTGGTTTCCGTCTGGCAACTACCATAAAGGCCTGATTGGTAGAGTGCTGCAGAGATGGTTATCCTTCTGAAAGGTTCTCCAAACTCCACAGAGGAACTCTGGAGCTTTGTCACCTCTCTGACCAAGGCCCTTCACCCCATTGTTCAGTTAGGCCAGGCAGCCAGCTCTGGGAAAAGTCTTAGAGCTATGGACAATTCCTTCGCCCTCCTGGCTTTGTTTTTGCTCTGACATGCACTGTCAACTGTGGGACCTTATATAGACAGGGGTGTTCCTTTCCAAATCATGAGCTCAATTTCTAGTCTCATAGCAAAGGGTCTGAATACATATGTAAATAAGGATAATCTGTTTAATTAAAGGCATTAAAAAAAACTGTTTTCGGTTTGTCATTATGGGGTATTGTCTGTAGATTGATGAGGAACATTTTTTTATTTAATCCGTTGAAGAATAAGGCTGTAATGTAACAAAATGTTGAAAAAGGGAAGAGGTCTGAATATTTTCCGAATGCACTGTAGTGTGAAATGATTTGCATTTCATGTTTGGAACAGTTATTCTCAAAGAGGGATAATTTGAAACATGGCTCAATTTAGTAAGTTAAGACATTTTTATAGGTTACAAACCAAATTATTTTCAATATACAGACGGGAACTGAGTCGAGGGTCTCAACTTACTTTTGAGAGTTAGAATAATATAATACACAAGGTGCAATTTAGAAATTTGTATGGATGTGGGTATGCAGACCCACGAGCCACTGCTTCCCTTTATGGCGAGTTAAATGTTTTTGTTGCCCCCACCCCAATCAAAGTTGCCCATTTTTTGCCTAAGTTAACCAATTCTAAACGCCACAAACAGTTCGCAAAGTAGGGTCGTCACTAACGTTAGTTACCACAGCCACAAGTAAAAAACCCTGCCTGTTTCCACAATTTCGCTTCTTAAGATTTTATTATAAACCTTAATCCTTCTTTACCTGAATCACACTGTCAATATTATACCTAACCTTAAGACCAAAAAGCACATGTTTGTTTTCCTGAATTTAAATTATATAGCCAATTTTGACTTTATGGCTATGGTAGCTAGTGACAGCCGCGAAGTAGCTAAGCCTAAAATTACGCAATCATTCCAGAACTTCAGCTCATTGTTGGAACAAATGAACAGTGTCTTCAAGACAACATTTAGACCAAACAGTTTTACAGCATTTGAAAAAAAAGTTATCTCTGGTTAAAGTTAGACTTTTGACGTCAGTTCGAGTACTTGAGTATTCGATTACTCATGCTCTCCTGGTGGGAGAGAATAATATACGAGGACATTCTCAAAGCTGCTAATGAGAACCTTGATGAACTTGTACCTAGCCGGTGTCTATTCCGGTGGGGTGCCCCCACCCAGGCAGTGGCAGTGCTGGCATTACTAGCTACAGTAACCCATGGGGAGGGGGTCACACTCTGACATTCAGAGAGGGGGCATATTAGTTTGGCCCTGGTGGCACAATCAAAGGTCTGACTGCAGAGATGCTTGGAAATATGGTCACTACGGTGGACCATGTGGAGGTTCCAGGAGAAACCTGCATCACCTAGGTCGTGACAATGGGTAATCAAATCTCCCCTTGTTTTGCTCAGTTTTGCAGGCCTTCTCATACAGCTGCAACTGTATATGCATTCGTAAATCAAGACGTTTCTTCAGGTGGTCTCTGGGATGGTGCAACTGTTGAGAATCTGAGTCTATGGTTATTGTGAGGGAAAGGGGTTGAGTGTGTATGAGATTGTGTGGTTCACACAACTGTTGCAAGGGAGTAAAAGATGTTAGGGACAATATAGGATGAATCACAATAATTGTTGCTAAAATAATAATTGCTTGCCATAATGTAATGGTGAGACTGGTGAGAGGTAAAAATCCTTTGCATAAACTGCCACCATTACTACAAATATGAATAGCTAATTATGGAAAATAAGATAAACAAGATTTTTTAAAGAAATCTGTATTTTTTAATGGCTATATCCATCAATCAAATGTATTTATTAAGCCCATCAGCTGTTGTCAAAAAGTGCTATACAGAAACCCAGCCTAAAACCCCAAACAGTAAGCAATGCAGGTGTTAAAGCAAGGTGGCTAGGAAAAACTCTCTAGAATCGCCAGAACCTAGGAGGAAACCTAGAGAGGACCAGGCTATGAGGGGTGGCCAGTCCTCTTCTTGCTATGCCAGGTGGAGATTATAACAGAACATGGCCAAAATATTCAAATGTTCATAGATGACCAGCCGGGTCAAATAATAATCACAGTGGTTGTAGAGGGTTTAACAGGTCAGCACCTCAGGAGTAAATGTCAGTTGGCTTTCATAGCCAATCATTCAGAGTATCTCTACCGCTCCTGCTGTCTCTAGAGTTGAAACAGCAGGTCTGGGACAGGTAGCACGTCCGGTGAAGAGGTCAGGGTTCCATAGCCGCTGGCAGAACAGTTGAAACTGGAGCAGCAGCATGCCCAGGTGGACTGGAGACAGCAAGGAGTCATCAGGCCAGGTAGTCCTGAGGCATGGTCCTAGGGCTCAGGTCCTCCGAGAGACCTCGATTTGTATATACAATACAAATCGAGGTGAGGGCGATGGACATGCATTTGGCGGTTGATCTACTTCTGTTCTGTAGGTGGCACTGTGTGCTCTTTCGAAGGATGAGTCCCAGTCTCTCCGGGGGACATGGGATCCGGGGGGTCTAGGATGGTCTGCTGGGCATTGGGATGACAACAACACTCGGATGAGGAGGGGTTTTAGTGGGTGGAATAGTGGGGACCAATTTGAGGTTTACTTAGTAGCAATGCAAATATCATGGTAGACCTATATAGACATTCAATCATCATGTTACTTTTTAATTGTAACAGCCTTTATATATACCACAGGAGAACCAAGAAATGAAGAGCGACACCACGGCTGTCTTTTTGGCTTTTATGTTGATCTGCAATAGTATTGTGAAAAGACAGGACAGGAACACATCAGTCTCCAACGCACCATCTGACAAGTTGTTCTTTCTCTCTGCGTTTACACGACTCTCACAAATCACATTCATACATAAAGCCATAAGGTATTGTATAAAATAATAACCAGTCCTTAATACAACAAATGTATAATCTTAATTCTTAGACAATAGAACCATACCTGCAATAGTATTGTGAAAAGACAGGACAGGAACACATCAGTCTCCAATGCATCATCTGACAAGTTGTTCAATACAGGAGCATGAAGAAAGTTAAAACACATATCCTGTCTCACATCCCCAATACATTGCTAGATGCTTTGTGTTCACAATACCAAAATACAACAACTCATGTACAAAAACACTGCAACACAAACAAGCTATCCCATTCAGACCTTAGAGGGCCAAAACTACATCTCCTATAATACAACGCCAGCACCAGTCGGCAGCTCAGCTAACCGTCTGCATCATAGAAAGGCATGCTAGCTAGCAACAGCAGCACTTTTAGCACTCTGGAAACTATATTAACAACAACACAACTCTGAAAGTTACATGTTTCAATAGTCTCACACTCCCTTATAACAATATATACAGCATTAACCTTGGGATGTTTTATTTATTTCACGTTATGGACTTCCAGAAAGGAGTAATCTGCAACACATACCTTTCTCTGTGTTTTCTCCGACTGAGGAGAACAGGAGCTATGGGTAATACCAGGGTGTTAGTAGGTGACACAAGCACCCAGATGAAATAAAATACATTTAATGAAACAAAACCCGAAGATGTTAACATCATTCAGCTACTATAGATGCCTACCTAACACTCATCAAGCAGCACCAGTAGCGCAACAATTAAAAATAGACACCAAAAGTCAAGTTCCTGGCGATCATAGCGATCTGACTCCCCCCTTCTGTCTGAACTTGGAATATTCCTGTTCGCGGGCTTTTTTACCACTGACCCTCAACCTGGTTGTTATGTTCTGCGTTGTGTACTGTTCTAATAATTTGAAGTTTGATGGAATAACCTTTTTAACTCTCCTACATAATGGTATGTTTACAAACAGATATTATGATACATATAATTGAAACTAGGTAATTGTCTTATTATGGTAATTGGTGAAATAATTATAGACAGTTATAACTGTAATGGCTTAGCAGATAAGAAAATAATATCAGTATTTTCCTGGTTAAAGGAGAAGGAATATAAATATATATTGCTTACAGAAAACTCATTCAACAATTTTAGATTACGTTTTGTGGAAAAAGGACTAGAGGAGTGAAATATATTTTTCCCATGGGCAAATAAATTCAAAAAGGGGTGATGATATTACTTAACAGTAATTTTGATCCAAATGTGCAAATTATCCAAACAGATCATCAGGTAGATGGATTATTTTAAATATGTTATTGGACAATACACATATGACTTATTAACTTATATGTTCCAAATAATGATGATCCAAGCTTCTTTGAAAATATATATAAGAATTTATCAACTCTACAAGCAACACTAGGCTCTATTATTATGGTGGGAGATTATAATACAGTTTTAAATACCTCTATGCACCGTAAAGGAAATCACACTACAAACTATCACCCTCAGGCACTTAAGGAAATCAGGAATGTCATGGGTATATTGGAATTAGTGGATATATGGTGGCTTAAATACCCTGAGCTAGTGCGATATACATGGCGGAGGCTTTATCAAGCCAGTCGTCTTGATTACTTTCTTGTGTCATTCTCTCTGGCACCAAAAGTTAGTGTTGATAGGGGACAGAGTGCGGTCGGATCACATAATTGGCATATATATTACTCTTACAGAATTTCCATGTGGGCGAGGATATTGGAAATTTAATCAACGCTTACTGGATGATAACTTGTTTATTACTATGACACAGGATTTTATAACTTACTTTTTCCGACAGAACATAGGTACAGCAAAACCGCTTTTTGTAAGGGACAGGTCAAAAGAGTTCATCTTAACAAAGGAAATTGAAGGACCAACAGAACAGTCAGTAGCAATAAAAACTGTACCATTGTTATGATCCTCCTAATGGAGGGAGGTGCAGGGAGCAGGAGAGCAAGGAAGTCCGTGGCAAAATAGTTTCTTAGGCAGTCCCAACTCAACTACAACATCGGACTGAAACAAAACGAGGTCGCCACACACACAGGGAAGAAACCTCTACTCCTCAACTTATGCCGAACGGCACAATTGCTGTGAGAAAAATAAAACAATCCCGCACAATCCCGCACAAAGACTAGCAGGCAGCGGAGGTAAATATACCCACCGAAATCAACTAATAAGCCACAGGTGTAAACAATAGACAGACACAACCGAAAGGAAAAATGGATCGGTGGCAGCTGTGACAACCATAGAGGCACAGAATAAGTTAGAGGAAAAAGAAATGGAGGAACTTATTCAAGAAAGATCCATTGTAATACATTATAAAAAATAAAGCGAACTGGATGAAATATGGGGGAAAATGCACCAATCTTCACCATAGAAATGCTACCAAAACAAATGTATTGAAACTTGTTACAAATGATCACAGGATGAGTCACGGATGATTCACCAAATTATATTTTGAAAGAGGAAGTACTTTAAGAATATGATTTCATTTCACTCTCCTCCATCTCCATTAACCGAAGCTAATTGTATGGATTTTTAAAAATATTTATAATGTAAAATTAACATCTGTACAGAAAGACTCATGCGAAGTTCAAATTACGAAGGAGGAACTTCTTGATGCCTTTAACTTCTCTAGGGTAGGGGTCAGCATTTGGAATTTTGGATGAAAAGCATGCCCAAATTAAACTACCTTCTACTCAGGCCCAGAAGATAGGATATGCATATAATTAGTAGATTTCTATAGAAAACACAAAAGTTTCCAAAACTGTTAAAATAATGTCTGAGTAAAACATAACTGATTTGGTAGGCGAAAACCTTCAGGAACCATTCAGGAAGTAGTTTTTGTTTGTAGTTTTCTATTCAATGCCATTAAAGTATCCATTGACTTCGGACTCAAATTGCAGTTCCTATGCCTTCCACAAGATGTCAACAGTCTTTAGAAATTGTTTCAGGCTTGTATTCTGAAAAATGAGGGAGTAAGAGCAGTCTGAATGAGTGGACCCTGTCGTGTCACACAACTTTTTCATGCGTGCGACCGAGAGAGTGCCTTTCTTGTTTACATTTTATATTGACAATGTTATTGTCCAGTTGAAATATTATCGATTATTTAGGCTAAAAACAACCTGAGGATTGATTATAAACATAGTTTGACATGTTTCTATGAACTTTAAGGATGCAATTTGGATTTCTTTGTCTGCTTATTGTGACTGCGTTTGAGCCTGTGGATTGCTGAAGAAAATGCGAACAAAACGGAGGTTTCTGGATATAAAGAGACTTTATTGAACAAAAGGAACATTTATTGAATAGATTAATGTCTTCTGAGTGCAAACATCAAAGGTAAGTGTTTAATTTAATCTCTTTCTGACTTGTGTAACTCTTCTACTTGGCTGGTTACTGTTTGTAATGATTTGTCTGCTGGGCTGTGTTCTCAAATATTCATAAGGTCTGCTTTCGCCGTAAAAGCATTTTTTAAATCTGACACCGTGGTTGGATTCACAAGAAGTTAATCTATGTCAAATATTTGTATCTTTTCTGAATTTTTATAATGAATATTTCTGTATTTGAATTTGGCGCACTGCAATCTCACTTGATGTTGGCCAGGTGGAACGCTATAGCGTCCCACATACCCTATAGAGGTTAAGTCCAGGAAAACTCCAGGGCTGGATGGCATACCAGTGGAAGTACACCAAACTTGTTTTTATATACTCAGAGGACCATTATTAGCACGTTTTAACCACTACTATATAAACAAGATTATCGGACACGCAACAGAAGGTCTGATTTTGTCAGGCGGTGGGTAACTGGTGCAGTGAATCAGGCGCAGGAGAGCAGAGGTGAGTGTACAGGGTATTTAATTCCATGACAGCACCAGTATCCAGACAATACTCAAGGTGCGGAGAAATACCAGTCACTCGAAAATAACGGGAGAAAATACATAACCCGGCAAACAATAACCACCCGTCAAGAACCGACATGAACAATCAATAAACACGCACACTAACATGTGGGAAACCGAGGGATAAATAATGAACATATAATTGGTGAATAGAAACCAGATGTGTAGAAAACAAAGACAAAACAAATGGAAAATGAAAAGTGGATCGGCGATGGCTAAAAGACCGGTGACGTCGACCGCCGAACGCCGCCCGAACAAGGAGAGGGACCGACTTCGGCGGAAGTCGTGACAGATTTCTTTACTACTGAAAGAGGACATACAGTGGGGCAAAAAATTATTTAGTATTACCTCCAAGGCCAGCATTCCAAGGCCACTCCAGGACCTTGGAATGCTTCTTACGAAGCCCCTCCTTTGCTGCCAGGGTGGTGTGTTTGGGATCATTGTCATGCTGTTAGACCCAGCCACGATCCATCTTCGATGCTCTTACTGAGGGAAGGAGGTTGTTGGCCAAGATCTTGCGATACATGGCCCCATCCCCTCAATACGGTTCAGTCGTGCTGTCCCCTTTGCAGAAAAGCATCCCCAAAGAATGATGTTTCCACCTCCATGCTTCACGGTTGGGATGGTGTTCTTGGGGTTGTACTCATACTTCTTCTTCCTCCAAACACGCCGAGTGGAGTCTAGATCAAAAAGCTCTATTTTTGTCTCATCAGACCACATGACCTTCTCCCATTCCTCCTCTCGATCATCCAGATGGCTATTGGCAAACTTCAGACGGGCCTGGACATGCACTGGCTTGAGCAGGGGGACCTTGCGTGCCTGCAGGATTTTAATTCATGACGGCGTAGTGTGTTACTAATGGTTTTCTTTGAGACTGTGGTCACCTCTCTATTCAGGTCAATGACCAGATACTGCCGTGTAGTTCTGGGCTGATCCCTCACCTTCCTCATGATCATTGATGCCCCACGAGGTGAGATCTTGCATGGAGCCCCAGACCGAGGGTGATTGACCATCATCTTGAACTTCTTCCATTGTCTAATAATTGCGCCAACAGTTGTTGCCTTCTCACCAAGCTGCTTACCTACTGTCCTGTAGCCCATCCCAGCCTTATGCAGGTCTACAATTTTATCCCTGATATCCTTACAGAGCTCTCTGGTCTTGGCCATTGTGGAGAGGTTGGCGTCTGACTGATTGAGTGTGTGGACAGGTGTCTTTTATACAGGTAACGAGTTCAAACAGGTGCAGTTAATACAGGTAATGAGTGGAGAACAGGAGGGCTTCTTAAAGAAAAACTAACAGGTCTGTGAGAGCCGGAATTGTTAATGGTTGGTAGGTGATCAAATACTTATGTCATGCAATAAAATGAAAATGAATTACTTAAAAATCATACAACATGATTTTCTGGATTCTTGTTTTAGATTCCGTTTCTCACAGTTGAAGTGTACTTATGATAAAAATGACAGACCTCTACATGCTTTGTAAGTGGGAAAACATGCAAAATCGGTAGTGTATCAAATACTTGTTCTCCCCCACTGTATCTTGTCCAGACAACCTCCTACTGTTTCAAACAGATGTTATTTCTAATCAGCGCGTATACAAACCACCCCCACCCATGTCTTTAAATTTATATTGGACACCCCCCAAGCTGCTACCCATGATGGTGTAGGAAATCAAAAGGAAATACCGGCAGACAAAATATGTTGATTGTGGTTTAGGGGTCTCTAACATTCAGGGTTACTATATGGCCATTTTTTTGCATATGGGATGCCGCCCGAAAAAACGTCACCCCCGCTCAGTAAGCTCATTACCTAATATCTCTCCTTTGAGCCAAGACCGCAGAGTGAGTGACAACTGATCCACTCTGTAAGTTCGACGAAAAGCGCAACTCCAGACAAGGCCAGCAGCCCAGAAAAGCTAAAAGACCATCTGTGAATCCTTCCTCATGGAGCTTTCTGAAGGTGAGTTAGTGAAAATAATATATTAGATTTGAAGGCTAGGTATTTTCAGGGAATTGTGTGGATATTATTGTAATATTAAACAGGGTTATATGTTTTTAAAATCGGGGACAACGATTGTTTTAGGTAATATGTCAAATGCCCATATTCTTATAATTAAAAAAATATAGTATAAATATATGTTAATATTATCTAACGTTTGTAGGGTATCCGTCCTTCGTTAAAAGGGGATTCAGCAGAGCAAAACGCGTGCAGCCAGTCCCCATCATACTATTGTCGACGTAAGTCCAATAATAAAATCCATAAGAATATTTATACATTAATAGCAAAAAGGTTGCACCCTATATTAAAAGCTATCAAATAGGCTTTTCAGCGAAAGCACTACAAACGATTATGTTAGGTCTCCACCAAACCACAATAAGCACAGCCATTTTCCAGCAAAATATAGCCTTCACAAAAGCCAGAAATAAAGATAAATGAATCACTAACCTTGAATTATCTTCATCAGATGACACTCATAGGACTTCATGTTACACAAAACATGCATGTTCATATTTATGTCAAAAACATCTGAGTTTACATTGGCGCGTTAGATTCACTAGTTCCAAAACCATCAAGTGATTTTGCATAGCCATATCATTCAACAGAAATACTCATCATAAATGTAGATGATAATACAAGTTATATACCTCTCCTTAATGCAACCGCTGTGTCAG
Source organism: Oncorhynchus keta (assembly GCF_023373465.1). Lineage (NCBI taxonomy): Eukaryota > Metazoa > Chordata > Actinopteri > Salmoniformes > Salmonidae > Oncorhynchus > Oncorhynchus keta. Next base: position 46,341,103 of record NC_068455.1, read on the forward strand.
ATTTCCCAAAACATTTTAGGATAAAGAAATGCATGCAATAATATGAGACCGCTCTCAATTTAAAAACACCACAGCCGCAAAGATGGCATCAACATAAACAAGACATTACATGATAAATATTCCCTTACCTTTGATGATCTACACCAGAAAGCACTCCAGGAATCCTAGGTCCACAATAAATGTTTGTTTTGTTCGAAAATGTCCGTTATTTATGTCCAAATACCTTCTTTTGTTAGAGTGTTTGGTATACATATGTAAACGCTACTTCTGATCAGCGTTATATTGGCCAAAAACTTAAAAAGGGGATACTACTGGTCGAAGAAACATTTGAAACTAAGTACAGAATCAATCATTAGGATGTTTTTCACATATAGCTTCAATAAAGTTCTTCTTTCTTGTCTTCGTGAGCAATGGAATGCAAGTTAAAAAAATATGTTTTACCTTTATTTAACTAGGCAAGTCGGTTAAGAACAGATTCTTATTTTCAATGACGGCCTAGGAACAGTGGGTTAGCTGCCTGTTCAGGGGCAGAACGACAGATTTGTACCTTGTCAGCTCGGGGGTTTGAACTTGCAACCTTCCGGTTACTAGTCCAACGCTCTAACCACTACGCCTCAAGTGACTACTATGAGGAAAAAGTGGGATCACAAAATGGCTGCTTGATGGACAGCTGATATATTCTGCTCTCAACATAGAAGAATCATTATAATTTCTATTGATGGTTTACATCTAGTTGTTGTATCATCATCTTTAAAATGAACAAGATAAAACATTCACCCTAACCCTAACATTCAGATAGGATGATGGGGACAATTTCAGTGAAAACCATAAGAGAGCAACAGTACTTGTGCAAAGTTTCAGAATGCTAACTTCCAAAATGAGTGTGCTACATGACATTTAATCATGAAATCACCAAGGTGTCCCACACAAGTAGCCCAAATGTACCAAAGTGGCTAAATTGGTGAAATTATACATGTTGAATGAAATAACTATATACAAAATACCAATGGTATTCTAACACCCCCCCCAACAAAGTGGAGAAAAAACATGAGAAAAATATATATAAACATTTACAAAATAACACTTTCAATATTTGGAAGAACCTCAGTCCTCTACACAATAGTATGCTGCTGATACCAGGTGCCATAGCACATCCATGCCTGCAGAAATACATTTGGGCAGATGAACACCACTTGTGGCAGGAGCTGGATGAACCAGCTTCAGTTGGGGATGGACACCTTGGAATGTTCAGTTAGAATAGTTTCACATATGATCCCTGTATCGACAGGTATAATCAACAGATATATATAGAGTACAGGGAACATAAGTTTGAATTTATTATTATTATTATAGACCTGCTAGATCTTTATTATATTACAACAGACCAGCTGTATCTACTGTCTCCATTTCACTTTGGCCATTGTTGTGAGTCTGCCCTCCCCTCAAATAGGCTATTTCATTTCACAAATAATATTTTATATTATTAATTTCAAACAACAGCATTGGCATGAGAAAAACTTACCAGTCCAAAACGATGTCCTCTCCGTTCCAAAAATATTCCCCCATTTGGGAATCGCTAAATGAATCGTCCTCCAACAATCTCTGTCTCATTTTCCCAATCAATTTCTCCTAAAAATTTTGTGTACATCTGTATATCTAGACTTAGATTTAGCTTTCCCTGACTTAGTCGCCATACAGATTGATATATAAACAGCTGAAGACACGCTTTACCAAAACAATGCTGTGCGTAACATGCGTTGCTCCTTCCGGTATGAAACTTCAATGGCGAATGACCCTTTTTACGCCGGAGTTTAAGACATGGGTTGGTCTTCCAACACATAAACATTGCATATTGCCGTTTACCTCTGCTCATTCATTGGCTATCTACCCAGTTAGATTTCAAGACGATCAGTGGTCATTGGGTTAAAATATAGTCAATCAACGAAACAGCGATCATATCATTGGTGCACAATAATGTCATTACTTGTTGTCTTCAAATCGGTTTCTTTCAGTCAATACATTAGAATGGAAAAATCTGATTATTAATTATTTAAATATGTCAAGTGTATGGGCTACAGAGAGAAACAAAATGGTGCAGTTTCAGGCCATGTGGCAGAAACTGATGGCAGTGTTTTCTAGTGAATCTGTGCAGGTGTGAAGTAGTTGATGTTTTGTATGATGTTGTCGTTTTTGTGTATTGTTTATAAAATATCAAATAAAATCGTACAAAAAACTATTTACCAGAAAGCAATGCCCCTAATAGGCCACACCTCCTGTAAATAACCTATGGATTACATTTCAAATATGATGTCTGAAGGGGGAAGTAATGTAATAGATATACATGCCCAGAGACAAAGACGAAACGATTGGGATAAGTGTATACGATTCATGAAAATGAAAGTATGGGAAAATTACCTCTTTTCATATACCGTACGCAATAGTTTGGTTGTATTAGAATAAGATAAAATTGAATAGTGATTGACTTACCTCAACTATTGAAAGCACATATTTAAGAGCCTTGGTTTCATAGAATATGGTGAAGCTGAATTCCCTTGGCAAACACAATCAATTTTTTAGTGTCAGATTTAGAGCTGGGATGTATGGAGAAAATCCGCATCACAATAAATTGACTGAATTATTACGACTATAATCAATTCAACAATAAATAACAATGTACACAGGTTACTTAAAAATAAAAATTACTCTTAAAACTACTAGTACTACTTTGAATGTTAGCTATCAATTGTCCAGTTAGCAATAGCCCATATTACTTCATTTAAAAATTCACATTCCTCTAGTAAAGTTTATTTATCATTATTATTGTTATCAATAAAATGTCCTCGATCAATGGTCGGTATTGATAATGTTTTGGTTTATTCTCCAAGCTCTAGTTAGATTTAAGCAAAGTAAATCTGTTATTATCTTGATAACACTATGCTTTCAGGTATAAATCAGAGGAGCCTGGGGGGCGGCTCGCAGAAAGCTGTCTCTTTCATTCTATTTGCAGGCCTGGAATAAACACATCTGATTTTTCTCCAGCCATGGGGTCTGGACAAGATTAAGTTGATTCCAAACAGTGGGAGTTAACATATCGCATAAGGTGACGCATCACACAAGATAAATGAACTTTTCCGAAGCCCCTGACGCGTAACGTTGTAAACTCTGGTTTTTGTCAGGCTCGGTTTTTGGAAGCCCGATTAGATTAGCGGGCTGTGTAATTCCCCCGACAGAGAATTTTTCCACAAGATGGTGACCCCATAATCTGCAATTTACACACACACCTGGCACTTTTCTCATCATAGGAGCTGGCAGGGCAGTCCTAGCCAAATGGCCCTACCAGAAGCACTGGCACATGGCCTGAAATTCCCCCCTCCAGTCTGCCCCCGTGAACTGGTGGAGGCCCATCACTGCTCATTAGTGTCCAGACTGTCCTGTCTACTTCCCAGCATCATCAAGCATTCTGGGATCTATTGTTAATGCTTCATTCCGTTCCCGTCCCTAACCACTTTACAGCTCCTCCACCCCTCTGCCAGTGTCCCAGGGTCGTGCTTGTCTTCTTGACTCATCCTAGCCCATACTCCTACACCCTACTCATCCTCAGGAACAGCAGCACAATCCAGACACTGGGCCTGGAAAAAACACATTATATAGTATACACTGTAGTATACTACAAACTAAAAAAATATATATAATATATTATCCAACAAATTATTGTACTATTATAGTAAAGTATTATGGTCTAGTACGTTATATAGGTATTAGATTGTGTAATGTTAGACCAGTTAGCTATGCCTGGTTCCTGCCAGTAAGGATTTGTGGTCCCTGGACAGTCCACTATCCCTACTTTCCTCACTGTCACTTTTCCTGGGTCTGAGAGAAGTATAGACTGCATAGGTCACAACATCTGCTGCTCCAATCCTCTTTCTTCTCCCAGGAGTTTGTCCCATGTTTAATGCATTCTTTTTATATTTATTTGGTGTTCCCATTGAACCAATCCTCGGTGCGACATGTCACATCTGGAGCCCACTCCCTTGCCGGTTGGCACGGAGCTCGTAAGGCAGTGCTCTGCATTCAGTTGGCGTTGGCTCCACTGGCATTCCCAGAGGTGAAGCAGGTTCAACCACGGTCTGATTTGAAAGGTCAAGCTGCCAGAAACAATTGTGCTTGCTAACTACCTCTCAAACACCTCCCTTGCCTTCCTATCAACATCCCTCCACCCCTTCCTTTCCAATCCACACCAGCTTCCGCAACAGATAAATGTTCCCCCAAGCATCAAGCACTATCGGTGATCAGGAAAGAAAGGAAACTGAAGAGGGAACGATTCCTTATGCCATGTTTGATATGCCTATTGAAGAGTGATAATCAGCAAATCCCTATGTAGGAGAACCATCGCTCAGGGGCTCCCTTCCCTGATGCAAGCCGGAGTGAGATGAGATTCTATCTGTTGGCTCAGCTCATGCCCTTATCCCAAGAACCTCCCATTGATTACATTTGACACCTCCTGCGTCTTCGCAGCTTGATTTTGTCTTTGCAGGGCCAAAGCATGTTGGGTTACACGTATTGCGCCCAAAAGCACAAAACGCCCTTATGGTTAAACACCTACTCACTTGGATGACTCTCATGAACCACCACGTTCTTTGTTGTGGTGCATGAGAGTCTTCCGAGTGAGTCTGCAAAAATCTTAAGAAATGCAATTCCTCCCGCTATGAGTCAGTAGGATGTCTTAGTCAATACAACCCCCAGAATATCTGATTTGCATAATAGGAAGCGAGCATCTGCTTTGACTATTTTTTTATTTATTGCAGTCTGGTAACGTATCTTATTACCCACCAAGTTAGTAGAAGGAAGGAAAAAGAGAAGTTTATTAGTTTTGACTCCTACACTGTAATGTGATGTCATTACTCAAAACATTTGAAGAAACCCGTTGCATTTAATATATCTGAGTACAGTTACTTAAAGTGATTTTGTCATTACTCAAACCGATAGTCACTGTGACCCTGTTGTATCAGCTTAAAAATATTGAGTAACGACCCCACAAAGCCATGCCGACAATATCATTTCCTAGTGTGTCTTGCCTTTTTAAGAGTATTGTAGTGTTAGCACACATGACTGTATGTGTTGGTGACAGAGACATCATTGTTGAATTTGTTTGTTCAGTACTGTGGCCTTCAAGAAATGAAATCCTTGGCAGATATTATAATTAAATGATTTATGACAATGCATACAGTATCTCATAATGCCTTATCTTGAAGCCTAAGTTTACCCTAATACAGTGGCCTGAAGATCATGGTTTAAATGCCTACAAGTAGGGTTGCAAAATTCCTAGACTAAAATTAAATCCTGGTTGGAGGATTTCCAGGAATCTTCCAACCCGGGATTAATGGTAAACCAGGGAATTTTAAACATTTTCAAACCTTACTGATGGCTTCAGCGCTTTGACCAAATTGTACTAAAAACATGGTTCATTACTCTGAGCTTCATTATCTGTTCACAATACACATTAGGGACATCTGCTGGTCAGCAAAAAATATCAGCGTGGGATTGTTGTTATTTTTTTCCACTGTTTTCTTCAAAACTCTGTGGTGCAGCGAAAGATTGTTGGCTTCAGTAGCCTATAATCAGTTGGAATATTTTTGCATCTTACATAATGCTTCCCCTTAGTTGACTATAAAAACATAGTCCATGGCATTATTTAGGATGCTAGAACAGAATCCTATACTATACTAAATAAAACAAATTTGTTGTATGGCATTGAAGCTCGCCTGGAGGTTAGTTAACACAGTGTCCAAGGAGGGGCCAGAAGTATACAGAATGGTGTCGTCTGCGTAGAGGTGGATCAGAGAATCACCAGCAGCAAGAGCAACATCATTGATGTATACAGAAAAGAGAGTTGGCCCGAGAATTGAACCCTGTGGCACACCCATAGAGACTGTCAGAGGACCGGACAACAGTCCCTCCGATTTGACACACTGAACTCTATCAGAGAAGTAGTTGGTAAATCAGGCGAGGCAATCATTTGAGAAACCAAGGCTGTCGAGTCTGCCAATAAGAATGGTGTGATTGACAGAGTTGAAAGCCTTGGCCAGGTCGATGAATACGGCTGTACAGTAATGTCTCTTATCGATGGCGGTTATGATGTTGTTTATAACCTTTAGCGTGGCTGAGGTGCACCCATGACCAGCTCTGAAACCAGATTGCATAGCATAGAAGGTATGGTGGGATTTGAAATGGTCAGTAATCTGTTTGTTAACTTGGCTTTTGAAGACCTTAGAAAGACATGGTAGGATAGATATAGGTCTGTAGCAATTTGGGTCTAGTGTCACTTTGAAGAGGGGGATGACCGCAGCAGCTTTCCAATCTTTGGGAATCTCAGACGATAGAAAGGGAGGTTGAACAGGCTAGTAATAGGGGTTGCAACAATTTCGGCAGATCTTTTTAGAAAGAGAGGGTCCAGAATGTCTAGCCCGGAAGATTTGTAGGGGTCCAGATTTTGCAGCTTTCAGAACATCAGCTATCTGGATTTGGGTAAAGGAGAAATGGCGGGGGCTTTGGCGGGTTGCTGTGGAGGTTTGACGGGCAGCTGACCGGGGTAGGGGTAGCCAAGTGGAAAGCATGGCCAGCCGTAGAGAAATGCTTATTGAAATCCTCAATTATAGTGGATTTATCGATGTTGACAGTGTTTCCTATCCTCAGAGCAGTGGGCAGCTGGGAGGAGGTGCCCTTATTCTCCATACAGTGTCCAGAACTTTTTTGAGTTAGTACTACAGGGGGCAAATTTCTGTTTGAAAAAGCTTACCTTAGCTTTTCTAACTGTCTGTGTATATTTGTTCCTAACTTCCCTGAAAAGTAGCATATCACGGGGGCTATTCGATGCTAATGCAGAACGCCACAGGATGTTTTTGTGCTGGTCAGTATCACAGTTGAGTCAGTATCACAAACATTTTTATTAATAATTACTTTTCATTGAGTGCAGTGTAGCTATGATGAATTATTTTCTATAGAAATGTAAGACAAAACTTATTTTGACTGAGAAACATTTCACACCTAAAAAGGTCTGCGGAGGACGGCAAGGGTCTCTACTAAAATTTTCAACCCATTTCAGTGTACCAAATTCCCCAGAAAGGGGTAAAGGACGCGCTAGTAATCTTCTTATTTGATTTCAGGATTTACTTTGGTTCATACATAAACTGTTTTGACTGGTTAAGGGAATGCCCCTTTTTTTCAATTTTCACCTAAAATTATATACCCAAATTTAACTGCCTGTAGCTCTGGACCTGAAGCAAGGATATGCATATTCTTGGTACCATTTGAAAGGAAATACCCTGTTTAAATGTGAAATTAATGTCAGAGAATAACACATTAGATCTGGTAAAAGATATTACAAAGAAAAACATTATGTTTTTTTTCTCCATCTTTGAAATGCAAGTGAATGGCCACAATGTATTATTCCAGTTTAGGCACAATTTATATTTTGGCCACTAGATGGCAGAAGTGTATGTGCAATGTTTTAGACTGATAAAATGTTGTATCAAGTCTGCCTAAATATGCCTAATTGGTTTATTAATACATTTTCAAGTTCATAACTGAGCACTCTCCTCAAACAATAGCATGGTATTCTTTCACTATAATAGGTACTGTAAATTGGACAGTTCAGTTATATTAACAAGAATTCTGCCCAAGTGTTCTGCCCATATCAGATATGTCTATGTCCTGGGAAATGTTCTTGTTACTTACAGCCTCATTCAAATCACATTAGCGCACATTAGCTCAACGGTCCCGTGGGGGGAAGACATCGATTCCGTAGAGGTTAATTGTATTGTGTCTTTAGCTATGCTCTGTTCATTTTCATGCAAATCAAGCTTTTTAGCTTTCACATTAGGCTTTCTCCATCTCTCTATAGAGCAGTCCCTTGTCATGCAAGATGCAGGCTTTGCAGACAATGTGTTAAGAGGAGGGGATTTACTTTGGCTCCTGTGCACATTTTCATACACCCTCGTCTGGTCAGGGGTATGTAATCTGACCTGTTATGGGTGAGAGAGGGAGGTGGGGTTGTGGTTTTTCATTGCTCCTGACCACCCTTGCTTGCCTTAATCACACTGCTAATTGGGGAAATTAGCTGTCTCTTGTCTCCACAGGTTTTAATAATGTAAATTAAGCCAAGAACAGCAAATGGTGTTCTCCGGGAAAACATATTTACCTCGAGCTACCACGTTCAAATCGGCCTAGTATAGACTTGTTTTGTCATTAATTACTCTGATTTGATCCAACATTAATTTTGGGCTCCAAGTGTTGCATCTGATTCCTTGGCTTTACATCATGACCTATATTGAATCATTTCTCAATCAGAACTGGTTGGTAGTCTGTACACAATCTGATCTTTATGAGCAATTCATCGTACTACTCCTAATAGCCCAAGTCTAACTGACATCAAACAAAATGTTTGTGGGCTTAATGGCATGATACAATCACCATGTTGCCACAATATAAAATACTTCAATAATGCAACACACTAAGAAAATCCAGTATGTATACTGTAACTCTGTGCCTGGGGGGTGAAAAGGTCACCACAACCACTTGCTTTTATTTTAAGATACACATATATATTAGGCACTTATTTGTAGTTTATAAGTGTATATAAGTAGCTAATAAGGCATTTAATATCACTTCTTAGTTACATATTAAGCCTTAATAAAGGGTTTTCTTATTCAAAAATGCTTTATGCAGAAATTGCTCTGCCATTTCCTGTTTGCCAAAATTCTAATAGTTCACTTAAATTGAGTTAATGTGACAAAACAAGCAAGTATTGTGTAGAGAATCATTTTACTATCTAAACCGCTGTGAAATTATATTTTCCGTTACCCACCATGTTGTATATTCAGCTGTTTGAAGCCGGTGTACAAAACCAAATGTAGAAGACGCAAAAACTAAATTTGAGAACAGGAAGTATAGAAATAAAACACATGAAAGATCTACCACTTCTTTGATTTGCTTACAATGAGAATGACTGATCTATAGCTCAGATTTATATTTGAATTTGGTCAGGTCTCTCAAAAAGTTACATATTGCAGCTTAAAAAATGTATTTATAAAGGAAGAGAAGCTTAGGCCTAGCCCCAGTGAGAAAGAGAGATGCCATCGACATGCTACGACGCCAAAATGCATTTCTTTATTATTGTCAGATAGGTTAGGATTTTTCATAAGCATTTATTGAAAACTTCATTACAGATGGATAGGGGAAACCAGTATCTTTGACATCTATTTTATGAAAAGCCCAGGTGATTCTAACATGTATTGACTCAGGAGGTTTAATACATATGTAAGATAAATATATTAGTGTTTTGTTTTTAAAATGTTAGACATTTTCTTCCACTTTGACATTACAGAGTATTTTATGTAGATAGTTGACAAAAAAATGGCAATTAAATACATTTTTATCCAACTTTGTAACACAACAACATTTTGAAAAAGTCAAGGGATGTGAATACTTTCTGAAGGCACTTTACAGTATACACTATATATCAGGGTTTCTGTTAGGAAGATTTGGCGCAGGACAAATAACTGGGAAGACTTACATTTATTAGTTGTCTATATGTATTGGGTACGTAACCCATTAGGGTGTCCGCCCATGCAGCTGGCACCATCAATAAACAAGGGATATTGGCCAAATGAGCCACATTTACATGACCTTAAATACAGCCTATAACAAATTACAAAAACACTATTGCTGTGTTTTTGATGTGTAGCATATGTAAAACTTTATAGCCTATTGTTATATTGTTTTTTACTTTCCTAAAACAATAATTTGTCTGAGATTTGAGCACCTAATGCATCAGGGCTTTGCATGCATAGGCCTACAGGCGCAGATGTCCACTGTATGATATTAATATTTAAAGATGCACCTTGCAGAAATCTCTCTGCCATTTCCTGGTTGCTAAAATGTCATTTTATGTGATGAAACAAGCAAGTATTGTGTAGAGAATCATTGTACTAACTAAACCACTGTGAAATATGTGTTCCATAACCCAAAATGTTGTATAATCAGCTGTTTGTACAAAATCAAATGTAAAAGATGCAAAAACTAAACTTAATAACAGGAAGTATAGAAATAACACACATAAAAAGATCTACCACTACTTAGATTTGCTTTCAATGCGAATGACAGATCTATAACCCACATTTCTATCTGAATTTGGTCAGGTCCTCCAAAAAGTTACATATTGCAGCTTTAACCATTATAAGTCATGTGTTTCTGGACAATCCTTCATAACATCATTGTTAGCCATAATAAAGACGTTAATGTTTAATAAAGAGAAAGTGACAGAAGAAAAATACTCTTAATAAGCAGTCTAATTGTGGGACTAAAAAAGACATAGTACCTTAGAATGCAAATAACAACAAATATGTGGCCAATATGTGTACATAAAAATAAAGTATTCATGGAATATATTTTGTCCTCGATATTAACATTTACCATGTGAAAAGAGCACCGTCTAGTTTTATTCCAGATTCAAGGAGATTTTTTGTTTTGATGGAAGCAACATGAGGTCATGTGCTGGGATGGTATACTGCTTGTGGGAAGCAACTTCTCAGTAAAAGTCACATGACAGCCCACTGTATGCTCTTCGCTGGAACTAAGGGGCCTAGCCCGAACGACTCCTCCTCCACCAAACTTTACAGTTGGCACTATGCATTTGGGCAGGTAGCATTCTCCTGCCATCGGTCAAACCCAGCTTCGTCCATCGGACTGCTAGATGGTGAAGAGCGATTCATCACTCCAGAGAAAGTGTTTCCACTGATCCAGAGTCCAATGGAGGTGAGCTTTACACCACTCTAGCCAACGTTTTGCATTGCACATTGTCATCTTAGGCTTGTGTGGCTGCTCGGCCATGGAAATCCATTTCATGAAGCTCCCAAAGAACATTTCTTGTGCTGATCTTGCTTCCAGAGGCAATTTGGAATTCGCTAGTGAGTGTTGCAACTGAGGACAGATGATTATTATGACCTGCATGCTTCAGCACTCGGCGGTTCTGTTCTGTGAGGTTGTGTGGCCTACCACTTCGCAGCTGAGCTTTCGCTCCTCCTAGACGTTTCCATTTCACATTAACAGCACTTACAGTTGACCGGGGCAGCTCTAGCAGGGCAGAAATTTGACGAACTGTCTTGTTGGATAGGTGGCATCCTATGACTGTCATGTTAAATGAGCTCTTCAAGTAAGGCCATTCTACTGCCAATGTTTGTCTATCGAGATTGCATGGCTTTGGGCACAATTCTTTACACCTGGTAGCAACGGGTGTGGCTGAAATAGTCAAATACAGTAATTTGAAGGGGTGTCCACATACTTTTGTATATATAGTGTATGTACGGCAGGAACAAATCGGAGAGATAGGTAGGAGCAAATCCATATAATACTTTACAGGTTTGCAGTAAACCTTGAAATCAGCCCTAGTCTTAACAGGAAGTCAGTGTAGAGTGTCTATCACTCTCGTAATATGATCCTATTTTTTGGTTCTAGTCAAGATTCTACCAGCCGTATTTAGCACTAACTGAAGTTTATTTAATGCTTTATCTGGGTAGCATGGATGAGCTTTTCTGCATCAATTTAGGACCAAACGTTTCTGATTTTTGCAATGTTACGACGATGGAAATAAGCTGCCCTTGAAATATTCTTCAATATTATCCTTGATAATATCCTTGATATATTCGTCAAAAGAGAGATCAGGGTCCAGAGTTCGCCGAGGTCCTTCACAGTTTTATTTGAGAGGACAACTGTCAAAATGAATTATTAGATCAAACAGCAGACCTCTGTTTCTTGGGACCTAGAACTAGCATCTCTGTTTTGTCCGAGTTTAAAAGTTTAACATTTGCCGCCATCCACTCCCTTATGTCTGAAACACAGGCTTCCAAGGTAGGCTATTTTGGGGTTTCAACGTGTTTCATCAAAATGTACATCTGTGGGTTGTCCATATAGCATTGAAAGTTAACATTGTGTTTCCCGAAGGACATCACCAAGAGGTAGAATACATAGTGAAAACAACAGAGGTCCTAAAATCTTGAGGAACACCGAAAAGTGCGATTGATTTGTCAGATGACAAACCATCCACATAGACTAATTGATATCTTTCCGACAATTAAGATCTAAACCAGGTAATAATTTGAATGTAATCTTCGATGACTACAAGGTCCGATAGGAATTCAGGGAACTCAGTGAGGAACGCTGTATACGGCTCAGGAGGCTTGTAAACATTAGCTATAAAAAAAGTGATTGAGTAGACTGAATAGATGTCATGACTAGAAGCCCAAAAGACGAAAATGCAGACATATTTTTTGGTAAATTTTGATTTGCTGTCGTAAATTTAGCAACACCTCCTGGATGTGAGGATAATATGGTCACTAGTGTAACGAGGAGGAAAGGCCTCATTTAACATAGCCAATTCTTCAGGCTTGAGACATTTTTTGTGAGGTATTTTTTTAAACTGCATTGTAAGGGCTTTTAAGTAAGCATTTCACTGTAAGATCTGTTGTACTTTGCGCATGTGACAAATACAATTACAGCCTTATCTGTGTTGATAGATAAGATGAGAGCAATCCTCCAGCTTGGATTGTGTTCGTCACTCTTCAGCAGGCCAGGCTTTGTCCTGATTGTGAGGAAGTCCCCGAAAAAGGGCCAGTTACTATATCTACAAATTGTATCTTATAGAATTGGAAGAAAACAAATTTAAACCAGTTTTCATTTGCATTTGCTGTAGAGCTCATCACTGGGAGGGGGCCAGAGACAATTACTCGATGCCAACACATCTTTCTAGCTAAGTTATACGCTGAAGTTATGTTGAGCTTGATGACCTCTGATTGTTTCATCTTAACATTGTTGGTGCCGATGAGGATAACAATATCCCTATACCATCTACACTCACAGGTTTTAGCGTCAGCCAGCACCATCTTCAGATTAGCCTTTACTTTGGTAGCCCTGCCCCCTGGTGAACAATGTATTTTTAAGTCTAATATTGTGGGTAATGTCGCCAATGACTGTGGTTTTCAATTTGTCAGAGCTAATGGTGGGAGGTTTCGGCGGCTCAGACCCCGTAACGGGTGGAGGAGAGACCTAAGAAGGCTCGGGTTCTGACTCCGACTTGTTGTTTAGTGGGGAAAGAAAAAAGTTTATATCGGCTGAATGAGCGACATCGGTTGAGTACGCCGAAAGCATTTATTTCCAGAAGCCATGAGAAAATTGTCCGGATGCGGGGGGATTAACACTACTACCTGTATTTACTTGTGGCACAGACGCTGTATCATCCTTTCCTACACTTAAATTGCCCTGGCCTAATGATTGTCTGAAACTTTCGATTTATAGCCAACTTCATCAAAGTAATCTAAAATAATTAATGGATTTCAAATTAAAAACACGTTCAGTTTGTCATAGAAGGACAAGATGAATTATGAAAGATTAAAGTCGGGTTCCTAATGAGTGTGAAGTACATAGCAGTGGGGCAGACATTTTGATCAAGAGAGACCTTTAGAAAATATGCAAATGTTCTCTAACACAAAACACACAAACGTATTTTACAGTTATAAGAAGAAGATCCTCAAAAGGTTCTACATCTGCACCATTGAGAGCGTCTTGACCGGCTTCATCACTGTTTAGTATGTCAACTGCTTGGCATCCGACCGCAAGGCACTACAGAAGATAGTGGGGCCGAGCTCCCTGCCATCCAGGACCTCTATACCAGGCGGTGTCAAAGGAAGGTCCTAAAAATTGTCAGACTCCAGCCAACCCAAGTCATAGACTTTTGTCTCTACTTCTGCATGGCAAGCACTACCAATGCACCAAGTCCGGAACCAACAGGACCCTGAACAGTTTTTACCCCCAAGCCATAAGATTGTTAAATAGTTAGTTAAATATTTAACCAAATAGCAACCCGGACTGTCTTTTTGCACTAACCTGTTATATATTTGTTTATCGTCACATACACTGCTGCTACAGTTTACTGTCACTTTATTTTTAGTTACTGTATATGTACATACAGTATCTGCCTCAGTTACCTTGTACCACTGCTCATCGACTCGGTACTGGTACACTTTGTATATGGCCAAGTTATTGTCACTCATTGTGTAGCTATTAAAACTTTTGTTATTACATATTTTACTTTTCTATTATTTCTCTATTTTCTTTCTCTCTACATTGTCTGGAAGGGCCCATAAGTAAGAATTGTACTTTTTAATTTTTTTTATTTCAACTTTATTTAACCAGGTAGGCAAGTTGAGAACAAGTTCTCATTTACAATTGCGACCTGGCCAAGATAAAGCAAAGCAGTTCGACACTTACAACGACACAGAGTTACACATGGAGTAAAACAAACATACAGTCAATAATACAGTATAAACAAGTCTATATACGATGTGAGCAAATGAGGTGAGATAAGGGAGGTAAAGGCAAAAAAAAGGCCATGGTGGCAAAGTAAATACAATATAGCAAGTAAAACACTGGAATGGTAGATTTAGATAGATAGGTAGATTTAGTCCACACCTGTTGTTTACGAAGCATTTGACAAATACAATTTTGTTTTAATGATATCAGAGAGCTCATTAATCTTTGTGTAGTATTTCAATCACACGCAAACCATGTACATCAACAAACCATCAGAACCTGGATGGGATTAGTGTTGTTACAATCTAAAAAATGACTATATCCTTCAAATCAAAGATGAGTCCACGGTTTTTCTTTTAATCTAAATGAATCACCGTCTGTAATGATTAACTGACATTTAAACGACTGCATGAGCTCATAACATCAATAAAGCGTAGCAATGTAAACCCACCCTCCGTAGCCTGTATTTCCGTTCATTAAGTAAGAAACTGAATTCTGTCCTCCTTTTGTATTTTTCTACAGCACAGGGGAGATTCCATTTAGTGAGGCTCGTATCCTCTGGCGGTACTCCACTGGGCCAGTCTGTCCCTACAGTTCACCTTGATGATGTCAGGCAGGTTTATAGGCAGCTATCACTATTCTAAAACAAGTGGGTCAGAGGTCATCCAAACCTTTCTATTGGCTGTGTCCCATATCGCCTGGAGTACCCTTCTCCCCAATCCTCATTGTCTGAATTATCTGCTCTCTGGTCCTATTTTGACATGTAATCCCTCGACTGCAGCAGTGGGAGCCTATGATAAATCTTCCCCGGAACCTTCCCTGCGTGTGTTCCATGGGTTTCCACATCTCCACACCAGAATACGCTTGTGCTTTTGATCACTACTGGGCTTGCATGATAAAACAGTAATACAAGAAATAGGAAGCATGAGATGTGCAATCCTCTTGAGATTTCTGGTGCGCATCACCATTGTGAAGCATCCAGGACTGTAAGCTCTGGAGGGGAAAAACAGGCTATTTACATTATACTGAAATAGATTCCACAGGATGCTGTGTTGAACTCTGAAAGCAAGCACTGTAGCAGAGCTGGAGTTGGGCCCTTGGTCCTTATTTTGAAGGCGCTCTAGAGATTGTTTGCAGCTTCTCTGGAGATTTGCAACAGTTCAAATTTAAGTAAAGTCCTCCAGATTGGCCTTGCTTCGCACCACTTTTTTATTGTGCTAACCTTTCAAAATTGTTATAGCAAGAACATGGGTAAGAATAAAAGAAACAACAATAAAAGAAACAACAAACTTTATGTAGTTCCTCTATAGCAATTGTTCCCAAACTGGGGATACGTGCAATGCCATCAGGGGTATGCCAAATAAAAATGTAACACAATGTCAAATAAAGGTAGTTAAATAATGAACATCCAATCACATTAAACATTACTCTGTCTCGGGAATTCCACTAAAGGTCCGCATGTAGCCAAAAGTAGCTGTTGCTCGTGTTGGTATCGTACCAAAGTATTGACATGTTTTTTAAAATTAAGATGAGCTTAGTTTTTTTTACTGACCATAATTTTCACGTCTGACCGCTTGCATGATGACGAGTTTCTCACACGACTGGCATATATGGATGATGTTTTTTCTCTCCTGAATGATCTGAATCTAGGATTACAGTGACTCTCCCCAACTATATTCAATGTGTGGGACAAAATTGAGGATCTGATTAAGAAGTTGGAGCTCTTCTCTGTCTGCATTAACTTCTTGGTGACGGGGGCTGTATTGAGTAGCTTGGATGAATATACTGCCTGCTACTCTGTCACAGATGCTAATATATGCATATATTTAGTAGTATTGGATAGAAAACATTCTGAAGTTTCTACAACTGTTTGAATGATGTCTGTGAGTATAACATAACTAATATGGAAGTGGGAAATCTGAGGTTTGTTGTTTCAAGTGATTGCCTATCCAATATGCTGTGTCTATGGGGCCAGATTGCACTCCCCAAGGCTTCCAGCAGATGTCAACAGTCTTTAGAAAGTTGTTTGAGGCTTCTATTGTGGAAGGTGGTCGAATAAGAGCTGCTTCAACAAGTGGACTAGGCTGAGGCCAATCGGTTGTTTACAGCGTGGTCACGCGGACGTGCCGTGCCTTCTTTTTCCTCTGTAATGAATTCGCTATTGTCCGTGTGGAATATTATTGAAGATTTATTATAAAAAGACCCTAAGGATTGATTGTAAGCATCGTTTGACATGTTTCTACAAACCTTTAATGGAACTATTTTTAATTTTCGTCTGGATTTTGCGCTCGCGCATTGTGCCTTTGCAATAGTGAACTAAACGCGCGAACAAATGGAGGTATTTGGACGTAATCGAACAAAACAAACATTTCTTGTGGGTGTCCTGGGAGTGCATTCCGACGAAGATCAGCAAAGGTTAGTGAAGATTTATAATGTTATTTATGACTTTTGTTGACTCCACAACTTGGCGGGTAACTGTATGGCTTGTTTTTGTGGCTGAACGCTGTTCTCAGATTATTGAATATTGTGCTTTTGCCATAAAGCTTTTTTGAAATCTGACACAGCGGTTGCATTAAGACCAAGTTTATCTTTAATTCTATGTAAAACATGTATCTTTCATCAATGTTTATGATGAGTATTTCTGTTATTTGATGTGGCTCTGAAATTTCTCTGGATTTTTGGGAGGCATTTCTGAACATGGCGCCAATGTAAACTGACGTTTTTGGATATGAACTTGATTGAGTAACATTGAGTTCAGGGAGTGTCATCTGATGAAGATTGTCAAAGACCTTTCATTCATTTTTTCTATATTTCAGCTTTTTTGTGACACCTCTCTTTGGTTGCAAAATGGCTGAATGCTTTCTCTGACTAGTTGCTGACCTAACATAACGATATGTTTGTTCTGCTTTCGCCGAAAAGCCTTTTTGAAATTGGACACTGTGGTTGGATTAACGAGAAGTATATCTTTGAGGGGTGGCAGGGGTGGCAAGTCCTCTTCTGGCTGTGCAGGGTGGAGATTATAACAGTACATGGCCAAGATGTTCAAATGTTCATAGACCAGCAGGGTCAAATAATAACAATTGCAGTTGTTGTAGAGGGTGCAACAGGTCAGCACCTCAGGAGTAAATGTTAGTTGGCTTTTCATAGCCGATCATTCAGAGTTCGAGACAGCAGGTGTGGTAGAGAGATAGGGTAGAAAACAGCAGGTCCAAGACAAGGTAGCATGTCCGGTGAACAGGTCAGGGTTCCATAGCCACAGGCAGAACAGTTGAAACGAGCAGCAAAATGACCAGGTGGACTAGGGACAGCAAGTCGTCAACAGGACAGGTAGTCCTGAGGCATGGTCCTAGGGCTTAGGTCCTCAGAGAGAAGAGAAAGAGGAAGAAAGAGAGAGATTTAGAGGGTGCATACCTAAATTCACACAGGACACCGGATAAGACAGGAGAAATACTCCAGACCCTAACCCCCCGACACAAACTATTGCAGACAGGAGGGGTCAGGAGACACTGTGGCCTCTTCCGACTATACCTCCAGACAGGGCCAACCAGGCAGGATATAACCCCACACCACTAGAGGGATATATTCAACCACCAACTTACTATCCTGAGACAGCATAGACCACAAAGATCTCCCTCACGACACAAACCAGAGGGGGGCGCCAACCCGGACAAGAAGATCACGTCAGTGACTCAACTCACTCAAGTGACACATCCCTCCTAGGGACGGCATGGAAGAACACCAGTAAGCCAGTGACTCAGCCCCCGTAATAGGGTTAGAGACAGAGAATCCCAGAGGAGAGAGGGGAACCGGCCAGGCAGAGATAGCAAGGCTAGTTCGTTGATCCAGTGCCTTTCCGTTCACCTTCACACCCCTGGGCCAGACTACAGTAGTGGCCAAATATTAATTTCACAAAGTCTGCTGCCTCAGTTTGTATGATGACAATTTAAATATACTCCAGAATGTTACGAAGAGTGACCAGATTAATTGCAATTAATTGCAAAGTTCCTCTTTGCCATGCAAATGAACTGAATCCCAACTAAACATTTCCAGTGCATTTCAGCCCTGCCAAAAAAGGACCAGCTGATATAATGTCAGTAATTCTCTCGTTAACACAGGTGTGAGTGTTGACGAGGACAAGGCTGAAGATCACTCTGTTATGCTGATTGAGTTCGAATAATAGACTGGAAACTTCAAAAGGAGGGTGGTGCTTGGAATCATTGTTCTTCCTCTGTCAACCATGGTTACCTGCAAGGAAACACATGCCGTCATCATTGATTTGCACACAAAAGGGCTTCACAGGCAAGGATATTGCTGCCAGTAAAATTGCACCTAAATCAACCATTTATAGGATCATCAAGAACTTTAAGGAGAGCGGTTCAATTGTTGTGAAGAAGGCTTCATGGCGCCCAAGAAAGTCCAGCAAGTGGCAGGACCATCTCCTAAAGTTGATTCAGCTGCGGGATCAGGGCACCACAGTACAGAGCTTGCTCAGGAATGGCAGCAGGCAGGTGTGAGTGCATCTGCATGCACAGTGAGGCAAAGTCTTTTGGAGGATGGCCTGGTGTCAAGAAGGGCAGAAAAGAAGCCACTTCTCTACAGGAAAAACATCAGGGACAGACTGATATTCTGCAAAAGGTACAGGGATTGGACTGCTGAGGACTGGGGTAAAGTAATTTTCTCTGATGAATCCCCTTTCAATTTTTGGGGGCATTCGGAAAAAAGACAAGGTGAGCGCTACCATCAGTCCTGTGTCATGCCAACAGTAAAGCATCCTGACACCATTCATGTGTGGGGTTGCTTCTCAGTCAAAGGAGTGGGCTCACTCACTATTTTGCAAGGAACACAGCCATGAATAAAGAATGGTACCAACACATCCTCCGAGAGCAACTTCTTCCAACCATACAAGACCAGTTTGCTGATGAACAATGCCATTTCCAGCATGATAGAGTACCTTGCCATGAGGCAAAAGTGCTAACAAACATTGATATTTTGGGTCCATGGCCAGGAAACTACCAAGACCTTTATCCCATTGAGAATTTGTGGTCAATCGTCAAGAGGCGGGTGGACAAACAAAAACCCACAATTTCTGACAAACTCCAAGCATTGATTATGCAAGAATGGGCTGCCATCAGTCAGGATGTGGCCCAGAAGTTAACCTCTCTAGGGGGTGTGAGACGGTAGCGTCCCACCTGGCCAACATCCAGTGAAATTGCAGAGCGCCAAATTCAAAACATAAATACTCATTATAAAAATTAATAAAAAACATACAAGTGTTATAGATAGGTTTAAAGATGAACTTCTTGTTAATCCAACCACGGTGTCAGATTTCAAAAAAGCTTTACGGCGAATGCATACCATGCGATTATCTGAGAACAGCGCCCAGCAGACAAATCATTATAAACAGTTACCAGCCAAGTAGAGGAGTTACACAAGTCAGAAATAGCGGTATAATTAATCACTTCCCTTTGATGATCTTCATATTGTTGCACTCACAAGTCTCCCATTTACTCAATAAATGTTTGTTTTGTTCAATAAAATCCCTCTATATATCCAAAAACCTCTGCTTTATTCGAGTTTTGTTCAGTAATCCACAGGCTCAAAGGCAGTTACAACAGGCAGACAAAAAGTGTCAGTAAAGTTCATAGAAACATGTCAAACGATGTATATAATCAATCCTCAGGTTGTTTTTTAGTCATAATCAATAATATTTCAACTGGACAAAAGCTTTGTCAATATAAAAGGAAAACAAGAAAGGTGCGCTCTCGGTCGCTCGCATGAAAAACCTCTGGGACACTGCAGTGTCCACTCATTCAGAGTGGTCTTACTCCCTCATTTTTCAGAATACAAGCCTGAAACCATTTCTTAAGACTGTTGACATCTAGTGGAAGCCATTGGGAGTGAAATTTGAGTCCTAAATCAATGGAGTCTGTATAGGCAGTCAATGGAAAACTACAAACATAAAAAAATACCACTTTCTGGATGGATTTTCGCCTGCCATTTCAGTTCTGTTATACTCACAGACATTATTTTAACAGTTTTAGAAACGTGAGTGTTTTCTATCCAAATCTACTAATTATATGCATATCCTAGTCTCTGGTCCTGAGCAGCAGGCAGTTTACTTTGGGCATGCTTTTCATCCGGAGGTGAAAATAGTGCCCCCTACCCTATTGAGGTTAATTGACAGCATGCCAAGGCAGATTGCAGAGGTCTTTAAAAAGAAGGGTCAACACTGCAATGCAGGATGCCCGGGGGATATGTTCACTAGTGTAAACAGGAGGTCAGGCCTCATTTAAAACAGTAAATTCATTAGGCTTAAGCTATGTTTCAGTCATGCCAATCACATCAAGATTATGATCAGAGATTAGTTCAATGACTATAACTGTCTTGGAAGTGAGGGATCTAACGTTAAGTAGCCCTATTTTAAGATGTGAGATATCACAATCCTTTCAAGAATGACAGGAATGGAGGAGGTCTTTATTCCAGTGAGATTGCTCCGGCGAACAACACCATGTTCAGTTTTGCCCAACCTAGATCGAGGCACAGACACAGTCTCAATGGGGATAGTTGAGCTGACTACACTGACTGTGCTAGTGGCAGACTCCACTAAGCTGGCAGGCTGGCTATCTCATTGTGGAGCTAGAGGAGTGAGAGCCCTGTCTATGTTCATAGATAAGATGAGAGCACCCATCCAGCTAGGATGGAGTCTGTCACTCCTCAGCAGGCCAGACTTGGTCCTGTTTGTGGGTGAGTGCCAGAAAGAGGGCCAATTATTGACAAATTATATCTTTTGGGAGGGACAGAAAACAGTTTTCAACCAGCGATTGAGTTGAGACTGCTGTAGAGATCATCACTCCCCCTAACTGGGAGGGGGCCAGAGACAATTACTCGATGCCGACACATCTTTCTAGCTGATTTTCAAGCTGAGGCTATGCTTCATGCCCTGCCTCCAGTCCACTTACCGATATCTGAACAAGAGAGCCTCATCGAAATTGCAACAAGTGGTTCTGTGAAAATTGAATTTAATCAGAAGCCGCTGCCAGATTTCTGGAGTATCCTGCCTTGGCAAATCGCGCTGTTAAGACACTGATGCCTTTTGCATCCACGTACCTATGTGAGAGTTGGTTGTTTACCCTCACTAGCATGAATACTAAATACAGGCACAGACTGTGTGGAAAATTATTTAAGACTGAGACTCTCTCCAATTCAACCCAACATTGCAGAGTTATGTTCATCCTTTCAAGCACACCCTTCTCATTAACATGTGGTGAGTTATTTGTTCATTGAAAATTTTAAATAAGGTTTTATATGTAAGATGTTTAAATAAAGAGCAAAATATTGATTATTATTATATTATTTGTGCTCCGGTCCTACAAGAGCTCGTTGTCACTTCCCATGAGCCGGGTTGTGACAAAAACTCACACTCATTCTTATGTTTAATAAATGTATTGTATAGTGTGTGTGTGACAGGCTTACAATGATGGCAAAAAAATTATAATTGTCAAATCAAATCAAAGTTGAATTGTCACGTGCGCCGAATACAACAGGTTCACCTTACAGTGAAATGCTTACATACAGGCTCTAACCAATAGTGCAAAAAAATGTATTAGGTGAACAATAGGTAAGTAAAGAAATAAAAACAATAGGTGTTTTAGTCCCAGGATCCTTAGCTTTGTGATGAGCTTTGAGGGTACTATGGTGTTGAACGCTGAGCTGTAGTCAATAGCATTCTCACATAAGTGTTCCATTTGTCCAGGTGGGAAAGGGCAGTGTGCAGTGCAATAGAGATTGCGTCATCTGTGGATCTGTTTGGGCGGTATGCAAATTGGAGTGGTTCTAGGATTTCTGGGATAATGGTAATGATGTAAGCCATTACCAGCCTCTCAAAGCACTACATGGCTACAGATGTGACTGCCACGGGTCTGTAGTCTTTTATCAGGTTGCCTTTGTGTTCTTGGGCACAGGGACTATGGTGGTCTGCTTGAAACATGTTGGTATGACAGACTCAGTCAGGGACATGTTGAAAATGTCAGTGAAGACACCTTGGTTAGCACATTCCCAGAGTATACGTCCTGGTAATCCCTCTGGCCCCACTGCCTTGTGTATGTCGACCTGTTTAAAGGTCTTACTCACGTCGGCTACGGAGAGCGTGGTCACACAGTCGTCCGGAACAGCT